>NC_091690.1:59492500-60117500 GCF_041296265.1 Equus caballus
TGTGTTCTTAGAATTCACTTTTGGCACATCTGTGGTTATGTAAATGTTGCTAATTTTAGACATATTCATTGTGGGCATGAACATAGTTCTCAATCCATTAAAATGCTGATGCTCAGACCTCTATATTTATTAAATAAGAAGATCTGTGTCTGGGGCCTGCACTTGGATATTTTTAAAAAGCATCCCATGGATTTATGCAGCAAGGATTGAGGACTGCTTTCATAGTAGATTACTTATTCTGTCAGGTATGATTTAGAAAATGGGTGAGACAGACATTGAGCAGAATATATTAAGTATCTCAAGCTGAGTGGGGCTGACAAAGCTACTGACTAATTGATTTTTAAAAAGTAATACATTCACATTCTTCATAAAATTAACAACGTGCAATTGCGTTTTGGTGAAAACAAAATCCCAAGAGATTGCCCTAATTGATTCCTCAGTGTTTATTTCTATGTCTTTTAATTCATTTTCAGGGTGTGGCATTGTGGCAATGGGGTGCATATTGATTTCTATGGTGAAAGGTGAAAAATCTTTTCAGATGGGTTCCACTTGAACACAGATGATAAAAGTTGTTTTTTGTTTGTTTTACTATTTATAACTTGAGGAATTTCGACACCTTATATCCTGAAGGCACTGAAGACGAAAAAATGTCTTTTCATATTAGCTGTCTGCATCAAATTAGGCAAGAACAAAAAATAAAATTGATTTCTTTGCCAGAAGTCTGATAGACAGAGTAACTTGTTTTTAAGAAGAAAATAAGGAAAATATTCCATCCCCTATGTGCCCACACCTGGCCAAAGGAAAATGTGCAAAATGGAAAAACAGTGAAATAAGTTGGGGGTACTATTCATTCAGTGTCAAAAATGAAAAGATTTTAAATGTAAGTATTATTAGATTAGAAACAAATGAGGATTTAAGTGTCACCTTCTCTGGAACTTTTGGTGATGTGAATCACAGGATATTTTGGGGGAAAAAACCCATGAAATTATGATTGAGATAATGAAAAAATGAATAGGTAAATAAAAGAAAAACATAAGTGGATGGATATTGGGTGGATTTAAGTAAAACAAAGTGT
This sequence comes from Equus caballus, assembly GCF_041296265.1. NCBI lineage: Eukaryota > Metazoa > Chordata > Mammalia > Perissodactyla > Equidae > Equus > Equus caballus. The sequence goes on from NC_091690.1 coordinate 59,493,576, forward strand.
TTTTCATTGTAGATTTAATTGTAAACAAAGTAAATAAGCACTGACCTATTTTTTCCAGCCTTTGCAAACCCCTTTCACCCACATCTGGCTTAATTTGCACCCCAGGCTCAGTATTGTCCTAGTTTTGAGGACTGATTTTGATCTCAGTAGAAAGGACTGGTAGACTACCATCATGGTCCTTAAGTCCTCATTGATTATGGACCGACCCTAACCATTTACGTCCATTCCAATACCTGTGCTGCTTCTTTTCTACCATGTTTCCTCGACCGAGGTTGTTATCTTATTAACTTATGTGTGAAGTCTTTCTAGAATAGAGTCCCTACCTACCAAAATAAACTTCTCTGACAGTTGAGTGTCTTGCCCCAGAGTGAACCTATTTGAGTGGACAATTTTAGTTTCCAAACAGACTGTCCCTCTCAACCACAGCTGATAATATGATATCTGGCCATCTTCTGCCTAGGATAGAAGCCTTATATTTGGCACATTCTTCATCTGATATCAAGGGTCAGTGTTTGTTAATTCCCAAACTCAAAGTCCCCACTCAAAATTCACCAAATCTTTCTGAGTGATTACTATCATTCTTGCACATAAAGACCTCAGAAATGTCCCTGCTCTCGAAAGCGTCCACAGTCTGGAAGAGAATACAGATACATGAACATGCAATTTTAGTAGACTCTAGGACAGAAATAAGAAAAAGAGTGAAAAGTAGGACGTGATCAACTCTGATTGAAGGGAAGGAAAAGGAGAAGCAGCAATGTTTAAGCTGGAGGTTGGAGGGTTGCTAGAAGCTCGGCTGGTAGATGGAGAGGGAGGGAGAAGCTGGTACAGCTTTTCAAAGAAGAGATAACATTTTGCCCAAAGGCCCCTTGGAGTGGGGCACATTCCCAATGATTCCTCTTAGGCTATCTTGATTCTCCATAGTTGAGGGATAGGAGAGTGTACTTTGCCTTCAACACTCAGTGCCTTGAGCTAAGGTATCTGCTTTTCGTTCCCTCCTCAAAAGGTATATACTGCCCTTCTCTGCATTTAGAGGCTTGTAGGCAAATAGGAAGGTGCTTCACGATTAATTATGGTATACCAAAATCTTTGGAGTCTGTCAGTCTGACAGGGAGTGAAAGACACTCTGAAAAATATTTTACTTGCCTTTCTCCATTGAATAATTCTCGAGGGAGGAATTTCTGAGGGAATTTATATTTTGGGGGAATAATAGATGCTATAGAATAATAAAATTTTATATTTAGAACATGTGGTATTTATTAAGCTATTGTCTCATGGACCCAAATGCCCCCCTCCATTATAAATAATAATGTGGACAAGTTGATACATTCTGTTGATGTCATTCAGCCTCTTTCCCAAGTTGCAACAGTGTTTGCTTATAAACCCATGTGCAAGGTAGCCATAGTGACAAAGATGGAGGCTAGGCGTGGGTTCAACAATATAGCCTTCCTTTTCTCAAAGGCTGACCTAGCTACCACCACCATGGAGTGCCATATCTGTTAATACCAGAACCCAACTATGAGGTTCTGAAAATACACCATTTCTTTGGAGCAAGGAATAGTTCACTCACCTGGTATGTTCATTATATCTGACTCCTATCATCATAAAGCATACAGAAATTGATTTCCCAGAATAGATGAATATCTGTATATAAATTTGCTTTCTCTGTGACTATTCTTCTGCCAGCACCACCACCCATGGACCCATGGAATGTTTCTTTATAATCATATTATTCCACACAGCACTGCTTCTGACTATAGAACTAATTTCACAGCAAAAGCAATGCCATGCTGTGCTATTTCTTAAGGAATTCACCAGTTTTACCAGGCATTCCATCACCTAAAAGCAGCTGGCCTAATAAAATAATGGATTCACCACTGAAAATTCACTTGGGGTACTAGATGGGAGAAAACCACTCCTGAAGAGTTGAGGTCCTGTCTTGTAAAGACAGTATATGCTTTGAATCATTGACCAATATTTCTCCCCTGTGTGTTCTCTATGGGTGCTAGAAATAAGAGTGGAAATGGAATGGCTCCTTTCCCAATGACATCTTATAACCCACTTACATAATTATTTTTCCTGTCACTGTAATTTTAAAGTTGTCTTGTTTTTAGGTATTATTTTCCAAAGTAGAAGGACTGCTTCCACATGGATACATAGAAATATTGTATTGAATTGGAAGTTTAATTGAAGGATACTTTAGATGCTTTATGCCACTGAGCATAAGTATAAGAAAGCGGGATTCACTGGTTGATGTTATTGATCCTGATTATGAAGGTATGTTTGGGTTGCTGCTATACAGTAGTGTAGGAAAGACTATGCATGAAATTCAGGGCATTCTCTGGGGAGTTTTTATCTTTTATATATTCAGTAGTAAAATTTAATGGAAGGCTATAGAAATCAAAGAAAGGCAAAATCACTTGGAATTCGGATCCTGTAGGAATAAAAGTTTGGGTCATTCACTAGGTAAAGGGCACTGGCTAGCTGAGATACTGGCTGAAGGCAAATACAACATGTTATGAGTAGTGGAAAAATCATAAATAACAACTATGACATTATACCCTGTTATGGAAATGAGGTCTGCAGCAGCTATGCATATTTTCTTCCCTGTCTATTTTAGTTGTATTTTTGCATACTACCTAATTTATGTGTCTATGTATATACACATATTTTTATTTATTAACTAACCTCTTTTCCCATATCTCCTTTCTTATTATTTCATATAAGGATTCTCAAAAATATTTAATTTTATAATTTGGTTTTTAGTGTATAGAATATTCAGTACAGACTGTGACAGAATTTGAGAATCATATAACATCTCCCAGAAAGGGGTACTGTGACTATTAATCAGAAATCAGTATAAGGGCTTTTAGGGCTTTAGTTATCTCTTTTGGGGGACAGAATGAGAGAAACTTTGTTTGTAAAGAAAACAAAAAGCATAAGCATGGTATTGCTTTAATACGAAATTTAACCATGTGTTGGAGGGTGTGTGTGTGTTGATTCTAAATAACCAAGGAGTCGACTCTGCTAGTTATTAGCTAGTGTGTCTCAGCCCCAAAGATATCCCACTATGCTCCACTTTGTGCTCCAGGGGCAGAGACCCTGTAAACCGCATACCTCTTTTGTGAGCTGGATCCCTGACAGACACGGAAATAGACTGGAAGAATAAGGGACTTGCTCCCTCTTGTTTATTTCAGCAACTGCTCTTTACCCTAAGTATGCAGGAGAGTCCAGCCTTCAGCTTTTCACCAGCACTCCCAGAATCAGCGTCATCATTCCCTCTAAGAAGTTTTGACATAAGTTGGGCTGTATTTCCCCCTCAGAAGTCTGATACCTAGTTCTGTAAAATGCTGCCAACCTCCTGAGGCATCAGTACCAGCTGACTAGAGCCCCCTACTCAGAGGTCTGAGTTCCTGCTCCACGAGGACCTTCTTCTAATATTAACTAGCACCAGAATGAACAATGAACAACGTCCCCTCCTCGGAAGTCTGAGTCCAGTTCTGTGAAGGCCCACCAAAATATCTAATACCTCTAACCATTTCTTTATCTTTCCCCAGCCCTGGGGCTGGTACTGTTTCCTCCAGTTCTTATTCCTGTGTTCTTTTAGCTTCCTTTTCCACTTTTTAATTCTCTAATCTATTGTTTGTATTATATTCTCTCTGTTAAAGTAACTGGCACTGTTTGTTTTCTCTCCTTGAATCCTGACTGATACAGAGCATACACACACACACACACACACACACACACACACACACAAATCCCTACCATTTTTTATAATAAACTGTAAAAAATAAAGTTCTTCTTGCCTAATTAGTCAATTAGCCAAAAATTGGTTAATTCTTTTCATACAAAGTTAAGAAAACCCTAGTAATTATAGAGTATACTTTGAAGACATGAGATGTGGGACAGTATCAGAAATACTTGATGTGTATTTAGATTTCATGCATTTTACAGATGAAAACATACATTCACATACTCAAATTGTTCCAAACATACTTATAAGTTTTCCAATAACAGAAGCACACCTTATTAAAAAATCATATTTTTGCCTCGTCAGAGAGCTGGAGTCAGTAGGACATCAGGCAAACTGATTCCAACAGGTGGCAAGACATGCTGAGGAGAGACAGGGCATGTGACCTGTTTCAACTTTGGCAGAATATGAGAGGAAAGGGTAAAAGCCATTAAAATGGGTAAAAAGGAAACAACTGAAATTTTAGCAAGTTGAATAAGCTAGATGTGGGCTATGGAATAGTTTAGAATTCTTGAGAATCCAAGACACAGAAGAATACACTACTCATCAGGTCTTTTTCACGGGCCTCTACTAGATGCCCACGGGAAAGATTGGGAGGCAGAAAAGAAGACATGTTGGGCCTGCCTAGGTCTGTAGGTGAAGGAGGTGTACTGGAGGGGCCCGTTTGTGCTCTGGGCTGCATGAACACAGGGTGTTAATTGGCTGCTGGTGAGGGATAGGCGAAAAACCTGCTCAGATCAGATCTTCCTTTGATATGAAGAAAAGACATCAGCTGCTGGAAAATGGGAGGACACATTTGCACTGGCACTCTAGTCCCTGCCCTGTTGCCAGGCAAAGATTAGCTGCCTCTAGAAGATGACTAAGAATTCTGCCACCAAACTCTATGCTGTACTGATGCAAAACCCTATACTGTGCTGTACAAAACCCTACAATACGAATCTTTTTTTTAAAGATTCGATTTTTCCTTTTCCTCCCCAAAGCCCCCCAGGACATAGTTGTGTAGTTTTAGTTGTAGGTCCTTCCAGTTGTGGCATGTGGGACGCTGCCCCAGCATGGCCCAACGAGTGGCACCACGTCCACACCCAGGATTCGAACCAGCGAAACGCAGGCCGCCAAAGCGAAGCGTGTGAACTTAACCACTCAGCCACGGGGCCAGCCCCTACAATATGAACCTTAAAGCTTGTTTTGCTGTCTTTATTCTTCCTGAGATTAAAGGGCTTTGCTGCTTCTTTTCTTGAGGGAAAAGCACTTTCCTTAAAAACTTCTTTTCTTTTGATAAATCTCCGTATCGTTCTCCTGATAGATTGCTCTGTATAAGGACATAGCTACAGAAACTCCTTTCATGACTGCCATTTTGACTTCTTGAATTTAGTAATATGTCTTTCCCGAGTTTCCAGCATATTCTCATCCTAATTGTTATTTCTAGATTATTGTGACATTTTGTACTCGACAATAGTTATTTTGGGCCTTCTTGACACCAGGATGGAAATAACCTTCGTATTGTACATCCTCGGTTTTCTGTTTTCTGTCCTGCCAATCCAATATGATGCAGAAATATTGTTCTGATATTTCCAGAAACCCTCATATCATCGAAAGTAGCTTAATAAAACAGTCATTTGATAAAAAGATGTTTTATGAATGATTTGACAAATGAGGTTCCCAAAATAACATTTCTTATAGATATTTTATACATCAGTCATCATTCTTTGATTAGTTTTTCCTTCGGGGAAAATATGAGATAATTTCCCCGAGAGAATGATCTTTTAGAATTGAAGCCATGTATCTTTTTTTCATAGTTTACTTTTTAGAACATTTCAGTGAGCTTGACTTTTAATGTTTCTTTCCTCTCATTTCTTTAGCAAATTTCCCTTAAATTATAAATTCAGTTATGTATCTCTGCTTGTTAAAGAAAAAAAGCTGTTTCAAAACACTCTTTTTCTTCATTCTTCTTCCTTTCAAATAATTTGCTGTGCCATCTCTCTATTTTATTTTGTCATCATGTTTTGAAAAGCTTGGTCTAATTTGACATCTGCAATTCTTATTCTGTTTTCATTCTACTACAGTTTTATTTTCCTCCTCCAGTCCTGATATGAGCTGAATCATGTCCCCCTCCTCAGATTCATACCTCGAAGTCCTAATCCCTAGGACCTCAGATTGTGACTGTTTTGGAAACAGAGTCTTTAAAGATGTAATTAAGTTAAAAAGAGGTCACTAGGGCGGGCCCTTATTCAATATGACTGGTGTCCTTATAAGAAGAGGAAATCAGGATACAGCCACGAATAGAGAGAAGACTATATGGAGACACTGGGAGAAGAAGGCCACATACAAGCCAAGGGGAGAGAAAGTAACCCTGCCGGCACCTTGATCCCAGACTTCTAGCCTCCAGAGCTCTGAGAAAATAAATTTCTGTTGTACTATGGTACTGTGGTGCTATGTTATGGCAGCCCTAGAAAACCAAGATACCACCTATAGATAATGTTTCTGACGCGATTACCAGTGACCTCCTAATGATGTAATGACAGAACTAGAAGATAGACTTTCAAGTAAGATGAATGAGTCAAAATCCTGTTTCGGTGAATTAATAGCTCTGAAACTTTGGGTAAATATTTAATCTTTCTAAGCCTCAGTCTTCAAACTTCTAAAAAGAGGATAATAAATACTTTTTTGTTTGTGGAGGAAGATTGACCCTGAGCTAACATCCGTTGCCAATCTTCCTCTTTTTGCTTGGGGAAGATTGTCACTGAGTTAACATCTGTGTCAATCTTCCTCTATTTTATGTGGGATGCTGCCACAGCATGGCTTGACGAGTGGTGCTAGGCGTGTGCCTGGGATCTGAACCTGTGAACCGTGGGTCGCCAAAGCAGAGTGCGTGAACTTAACTACTACGTCACCAGGCTGATTCTGATAAATACTTATTTTAAGGATTAAAAAAGATAGTTTATATGGATGTGCTTCACACAGTATTAAGCAGATAGTAATCAAACTTGTAGCACTATATTTCCTTCCTATTGTCCAACCAACATGTTTCTATAATTCAGCAGATCACCACTATATTGAATGATGTAAATTAAAGATGATGTATCTAACATTTTTTCTCAAATCTTTCCCATTCTTATCCTCCCAGGCAGCCCCTACCTCATTTAGAGCTGATGACTTCCCCTCATATCTTAATGAGAAAATAGATGTAATTGACCAGAACGCTCTAATTTTTCCATGCCAAGTTTACAAGTACACGTGCATCTACACTCTATCCTTTGTCTCTGTCCAGGAATAAAAGAAGACCTATCCCTAGTCATTGCAAAGGCCCACCTCTCCACCGGACTTTGGACCTCAAATCTCAAGACACTTGCTCTGGCAGGTTTCCTTTCACTACCACGTCTCTTCCTCTGTACTTTTTCATTTCCAATAGCGTACAAACATTCTTTAAAATCCTTTATCCTTAAAAATAATTAAAAAGTTCCAATTCCTTCTTTGACCCCACATCTCCTTTCCTCCTTCCCATTTCTTTGCTTGTTTTCTTGTCAAAACCTTTCAGAAGAGTTGTTTGGAACCAGCCAGTCTGGCTCCTGATGCTTCCAATTCTACAGAAACTGCTGCTCTCAGAGTCACAACTCCCCCCATGTTTTCAGACCCCAGACATACTTTTCTTCCTTTTGCCCATTGTGTTAAACTCTTAAGAGCACTTGATACATCTGTCCACTTCTTCATTCTAGAATTTTTTTGCATATATGGCATTTGTGACTTAATATCCTTGTTTCCGTCCTCCCTCATTGGCCAAGGATTCTCAGTCTCCCTTGCTAACTCATCTGTATCCATTCATCCTCTTGATGGGGCTTGCCAGACTGTTTGTGGCTTTTCTTCTCTATTTATACTCAGTCGCTGGGTGATCTCCTGGACTCCCCGGATGTGAAATAATGCCTATAGGCCAAAGATTATCAAATACATGTGTCCAACCTTATTCTTTCTTTTGAGTTCCATATTCTAAGATCCACACACTACTTGGCAGCCTCTCTTGGATTTATAATCACCATATCCAAAAAAGACTCTAATATATCCAAAAGAGAACACTTGATTCAGTTTTCTTTACTAAATTTATTACTTGTCTAGTGTTTTCTATTTCAGTAAACAGCCCCATTGTCTTCCCTAATGCTCCTAATCCTAGGAATCATCTTTGAGTCCACCTTTGTTTTTCTTTTTAGCGTCAGCTATATTTATATTATCATGTAGTCCATCGACACATCCTGTTACTTTTACCTCTGAAATACATGTGGATTCAGTCTTATTCCCAATAGCTCCATTGTTGCTGTCTGGTTGAAATCACTATCATCTCTCACTTGGATCACTGCAATAGAGTAATTCATGTTCCTACTAAAGTTCTTGCTCCAACAATCCATTTATCACAGCAGTCAGAATAACCTTTAACAATGTCAATCCTCTTAAAATTATTACAGTAACCTGATAAAATTGTTTTAATTCTTTCCACTGTACTTAGGCCTCTGTTGATTTCTTCAACCTCATCTTGCACCAGGTTGCCTTTGTTTACCCTCTTCAGCTTTGTTGGTCTCTTTGAGAAAAGCCGAGCTCTCTTCTGCCATAGGCGCTTTGAATTTGTTTTTCTCGCTTCCTGAAATATTTTCCCAAAAGAATTTTCTATGGCTGACTCCTCAAGAACCCAGTGTCAAGTTATAGCTCACTATCTCAGAGAAGTCAGCTATGACTAGCCTACCTAAATTGGAAACTTTCCAGATAATTCTTTATAAAATACATATTTTATATCACATCATAGTGCTTCATTGAATTTTGTGTGTATTTATTTCCCAGTTTACTTGTGTTTTCCCCTACTAGAATGCAAGCATCTTAATGGCAAGGACTTTGTCTGTCTTGTAATTGTGTGGTAAGAACTCTAGTATGTATTTATAAAAATATCATATTAATGATCAAAGCTACGACTTCAGATAGCTACTAATATTAGCAGAATTTTATGGCTGAGAAAAGGAAGGCTGAGGAGGAAATAAACAGCTTGCCAGAGATCACGTAGCTAGATGTAACAGCCTTGAAATTCAAAATGAGGTGTGTCTGACGCTAAAATCCAGAATCTTAATCACATGATTTATTGCGTCCCAGTCTCCTGATTTCTGGCCTGTTTTGTAGCCCTGTTCATCTCTTGGACCTGATATTTGGCGCTATCTCAGCAGTTCTGACCTCCGGCTGTCTAAATAATTATGGTGAGGACCTTTCCATAGTCACGCTGCTTCTGCCTTCCTCAGCTGAATACTCCCTGTCATGTTAAAAATTCCACTCTGTCTCTGGGGCTTCCTATCTTGCCCCACAAGACCTCGAAATGCTCTTCTCTCTACTTTGCAGAAAACTGTGTCCTTGGGCAGGTCACCCTCTCTGGGCTCCGATTTCCTTATTTGTAAAATGAGGTCTTGGACTGATCTTAAAACTCCCTTTCAGATTTAAAAGTTCAGCAAAAATGATGACCATTCATGTTTGTTCATCCTCTTTCATTGGGAGTTTTAAATTATCAATATTTTAATTTAAACAATTTAATTCCCCCAGCACTAAAACACATTAATCCTGCAAAGAGCTGGGAGATTTCCCACAGTGTAGGAGGACCATTCTTTAAGTTATTAGTTATAGTACATGGCTTCTTTGTCAAGTAACAGAGTGCAATTCAGTTCCCCTAGATTAATATTTTACTCCACAACAAAATGTTATTGAAACCCAGCAGACGGCTGCCTGCCTCAGAATTATCATTATATGACACGTTAGTCTAATGAGTATTTAATGAATGTCTCCCATGTGCCATGGTCTGTGTTAGATGCTTGGGCCTGTGCTAGATGCTAGAGATGATCAGTACATAGACCCTGTCTTCAAGCACCTCAAGATTCATGGGGCCGGCACAGTGACGTCATGGTTAAATTCACACACTCTGCTTTGGCAGCCCAGGGTTTGGAGGTTCAGATCCCAGGTGCGGACATAGCACCACTCATCAGGCTACACTGTGGTGGCGTCCCACATAAAATAGAGGAAGATTGGCAAAGAAGTTAGCTCAGTGACAATCTTCCTCACAAAAAAATAAAATAAAATTCAGTGGGAGAGAGAGACAAACCTATGAATAAGTCTAATCAAAGCAGACTGGTCTAAGAGCTCAATGCAATGATGACAGCAACTGCAACATCAGCTGTGGGAATACGGATAAGTACAACTATAATGGTATAACTGCTCCTTGTTCTAGGGAATTAATTCTCCTGCTTTAGAAAACAAACGGGGAGCATTTTTAAAGCTTGTCACAATCCAACAGTATGAGAAAAAAACAAGAAACAGACAGGTCCTCCTCTGCCATCTGAATTCCTAGAGCAGACTTCTCTGGTTTCTGAGCTCACCTCCATCCACAACCCTGGGATTTCTTCCTTTCTGAGCAAGCTGCAGCCTTGCAATCACCAGCAAGCAAGCAATCTGCTCTTCATTCCTGAAGCTCCAGGGACCTGCCATGCTGCCATCCTTCTGCCTGGACTCTTTCTGAGCTGCCAATTTGGCAAATCACTTGGTCTGTGGGCATGTTGGTCAGGCAGCCTTCCTAGCACGATGGCCCATGGGAGGCTTGGGGAACAGAGAGGAGGGGAAGCCTCATTGACAAATACAGCCAGGAAGTCACTCCAAAAGATGTAATTAATCTGTAGCTGAGGAGTGAGGCAGGCTCACCATCCCTGGAATGTTTTGCTTCAGGTTCTACCCAGCCAAGATTCCCATGCACTCAAGAGACAGGCAGCTGGAGAATTGATGAGGAATTGTCCATACTGGAGAGCACTCAGAAAACGGAGAGGAAAGAACAAAAGCATTGTGGCTGCTTTTTAAAAGTCCCTTATACTCTCTGTATAAGAACTTGTTTTTGTATAATGCATTATAGTTTATACAGTGTAAACTCACATTCCTATGAGGAAGGTGGTAATGTTACTGCCATTTTATAAGTGAAGAAACTGAGGCTGGGAGAGGATTGGTAACCTTCCCAAGGTCACATAAGTATCACAAAGCAGAGCCAGGATGTACTCCCAGGTCCTCTGACTCCAGGTCTCATGGTTCTTCCACTAGAGGACTTCTCTTCCACACTTAGAACCCAGAATCTAGACAGTGAGCTCCTAGAGGGTGGGGGTCCCTCATGCCTTCTCCACCTCCATCTCAGTTCCTGAGTCAGTGCCTGCCCAGTCAGGCTGATTGATAAGAACGCTGCGCCCACCCGAGGGGAGTTGAAGTATCAGTTAAACTGATTCCTTAAGCTTCTGGGCACTCCGAATGGCAAACCTCCCCACTCCAAATTTGAGGCCCAGTTTTTGTTCCCTTTCATATCCCCTGCCACCTGCTGGTCCCTCCTCCCCTGCCAGCTTGAGCTTGCTGAGTTTTTTACCGACTTGTTCTGCTTGGACTGGCCTCCTGCTCCAGAAACTATGCTGCTTGACTAGTGCTCAAAATAACCACTGACACTGGCAGCTCCTGCTCCTCTGTTGGGAAAAAAGGATACTCTCTCTCTTTCTCTTTCTCTTTCTTCCGTTATATCTCCCTAAATCCTTTATGAAGCAGCATATAGTTAAAGGTTAAGAACACTTAAAGGGTTCCTATCCTGACAGGTTACTTAGCCTCTTTGTGTTTTGGTCTATTTGTCCACGAGATGGGGATGAAAATGGCACTTAAGTGGTAGGATTGCCATGCGTGTTAAATGAGTCAATCCATACGATGCACTCAGCATTTGGTGCACAGTAAGCACTCAAATATTACCTATATTTTTAGTATTTCAGCATTGTTTTAACTATTGTCTATTTCTTGAAGTTTCTTTTAACCTCACATTTCTCTGCCTTTCTTGTTTCGTTCCCTATGAATTGAATGTTTTTTGTTTTTGCTGAGGAAGATTCATGCTGAGCTAACATCTGTTGCCAGTCTTCCTCTGTTTTGTATGTGGGTCACCACCACATACATGGCCACTGATGAGTGGTATAGGTCTGTGCCTGGGAACTGAACCCATGCTGCCAAAGCGGAGTGTGCCAAACTTAACCACCAGGCCGTGGGGCCAGCCCCTGAATTGAATGTTTTACTCCTAAACTTCACAAGCCAAAATCCTGCTCATTCTTTATAAAGGCACCAGTCATCAGAGTATTCCAAACAACAGAATCTAACAACTATTCACTGACTATCCACTCTGCCAGGCTAGGTGCTGCAGACCCAGGGATCGAAGAGGACAGTTCTCATGGTCCTTAGCTCCTTGATGCTTTTTTCTTCCCTCTCACGTACCCTAGCCTATTAAATCACTATTACTGCAGAGGCTGGCCCTGTGGCTTGGTGGTTAAGATTGCAGGCTCCACTTCACCGGCTCGGGGTTTTGCTGGTTGGGCTCCTGGGCACATACCTAGCACCGCTCATCAGGCCATGCTGAGGTGGCATCCCACATAGCACAACTAGAAGGCCCTACAACTAGAATATACAACTGTGTACTGGGGGGCTTCGGGGAGAAGAAGAAGAAGGAAAAAAAAAAACAAAGAAGATTGGCAACAGATGTTAGCTCAGGTGACAATCTTAAAAAGAAAACCACTATTACTGCAGAAGTTACACTTTGTTTTATGTTACTTAATTATTCACCTATCTGGACTGGGAGGCATTAGGTAGGGGAGAAATAGTATTTAGTGACTTCTGCACCTTGATGGCCTAAGGTAGCACATAACATAGGGAGTATTTAATTCAATTAACAGATGAATGAATGCATGCACGCAGAGGAGTGCTTGCTTTTGTCCACATGAGCCCTTCTTGAGTGATTAGGTGTGAAGGAAAAGGAAGTATTTCTACAGCCCTCTTTCTGTTGCTCTGACATTCATCCACAGCACACCACCCAGCACCAAAGCTCCTCTTCCTCCCTGAGGAAGCCACATGCATCACGGCTCCTGATTCCATTGCTAAAACATCAGCTTTGCCTGATGGATGTTCTAGTGTTAGATTGGTTTAAAGTTTCAAATTCCTGTCTTTAGCATGCCCTAAATCCGACCTTCTTAGAGAAACAGAATAAACAACACTCCAACCTATTCTTTCCTCAGGCAGATCACTCCTCAACTCTGTCTCCTTGCCAGAAAGTTTTTTACAAGTCTGAAAACAGCTAGAGTCCCTTGTCAGACCTTAATCTGAATAGCAGGGAAAAACAATTTTAACTATGAATTGGACTTATCCATTTGTCAGTTACCTATTAATCATAACTAAAAGCATGATTAAGCTGTCACTAAGAAATCCACAAAAGCCCTGTAATTGTACTAATGCATTCGACTGTTATTTCTTCACACACACACAAAAACACACAAAAACATGATCCAGAGTATTCTAAAGTCCAGAAAGGACTTGGGAGCTTTAGATCAATCTGTTTTTTTTACAGATAAGAATTCTGAGGAACAAAAAGATAAAGACTCTTAAACCATGAACAAAAGATTGAATAAGAAGGACCACATAAAAACGCTTAACTTCTGAATAGCGAGAGACATAGCAGTAAAACTTAAAAGATAATTAACCACGGAACAATTTTCAGCAAAGCTTCCAGACTAAGACAGACTAGGAAGAAGGACCTGGCCACCCACTTCTGAAAGAATTGACCCTGAAAACCCTGTGACCAGCAGAGGAACATTGTGGTAGCACCTGAAGGTGAGAGGATGGGACAAAGAGACTGGGCAGAGTTCTGCTCTGCTACACACAGGGTCCCGAGAGTCAGAAAGGATTCGCCCTCACTGACAGCAAACATCCTTGTGCAGATTTTTGTGTGGACATATGTTTTCAACTCCTTTGGGTAAATACTAAGGAGGACAATTGCTGTATAGTATGGTAAGAGTATGTTTAGTTTTGTAAGAAGCTACCAAACTGTCTTCCAAAGTGTTTGCATCATTTTGCATTCCCGCCAGCAAGGAATGAGAGTTCCTGTTGCTTCACATCCTCACCAGCATTTGGTGTTGTCAGTGTTCCAGATTTTGGCTATGCATATAGTTGTGTATCTCATTGTTTTAATTTGAATTTGCCTCATGACATATGATAGGGGTATCTATTCTTATGCTTACTTGCCATTGCATATGTTCTTAGGTGAACTGTCTGGTAAGGATTTTGACCCATTTTTTAATCAGGTTCATTTTCTTATTGTTGAATTTTAAGAGTTCTTTGTATATGTTGGATAACAATCCTTTATCAGATGTATGTTTTGCAAATATTTTCTCCCAGCCTGTGGATCGTCTTCTCAATTTCTTGACACACAATGGAATTCTACAAAGCTTTTAAAAGGAAAAGGCTAGATCTGCAGATACTGATGCAGAAACACAAGAACAGAATGCTAGAGTGAGACTTCTCTTATTTTGTTAATTTGTTCCTTTCTCTACTTTTCTGAATCTTCTAAGCTTTTTCTGGATGGTAGAAGAGGTTTTAGGTAATTTATCCCAATTTGCTCTTTTATAGTGCCTTCATTTTAAGTTAAAACAAAAACCAGAAACTAAAATATTTTAATGTAGTCTTTCAAGGAAGTCTTTCAAAGAAGCTAAGAACATATCAGGTCCCTCAAATCTCATCCTGCCTTTCTCGCTACTTGCTTATGGGATGCTGTTCTCCATCTGGCTAAATATTTTAGTTTCCTTAACATGCTTTATTCTAGCTTACGATTTGCCTATTTTGTTCCCAAGTTGCCTCACCTTCCTTGTCATATCCGTAATTTCTCCTCATCTCCAAAAATCCATCCAAGTGTAGTTTTTTCTAGAAAGCATTTAATTTTCAGGGTAGAGTTAAGCTCTTCCTTTCTGGATTCCAATAGCGCTCATAATTCTTTTACAGGCTGTACCATGTTGTTATGATTATTAATTTTTTATGTCTTTTTTGAAAGCCTGTAAGCATCTGGAGGGCAGGATTTTTTATCCAACTCAATAAATAAACAAAAGCATAGTGTCTTGCATGGTATCTGGAATGTAGTAAAAACTTAAAATGTTTGATGAGTGAATTAATTTTTAATGAAAATGATTTACCCTCAAGATAAGAGCCGTCAGAAGGACACTCATATTTCAGCTCCTCGAGGAATATGGTGGATACAGTGGTGAAGAACATGACTCTATAGTAAGACTGCGTTATTTAGCTCTCAGCTCTGTCCTTTACTAGCTATATAATCTTGGGCCAATTATTGAATCTCTCCATCTCTCTTTTTTACCCTATAAAGTATGGATAATACTAGAATCTATATTATAGACTCGGTGTGGATTACATGAAATAAAACATGTAAAGAGTTTAGAATAGTGCCTAGAACATAATAAAAACTAAATATATATTATGTTTTAATATTATTATATTAGCTCCACTCTCTGATTTTTTCTTAAATGGCAGAGAGAATTGGAATTAGCTTATGTCTTTATTGGGTCAACATTGGTATATTTTGATGGCAGACTAATTGGCCACTGGAACCCTATCACTTTCTCTGCATATGAGTCTTGATGTTTATTTCCTTGTTTTGGATGCCAAGCTTCCATTTTCTTCTTCAGTTCATACTTCTAGGCTGTGATTTGTTTCAATGAGATAGGAATTGTGTTCCTGATCCTTGAATATCCGTCCTTGTCTTGTAGGCCTGCTGCTCTCCAGGGCTCAGCTCGTATATCATCCTGTTTTTATGTAGCTTTCTCAGAATGTCTCTCATGATTGTACATGAATCATAATGTGCTAAAGTTGATTGCTTGTTTATATTTACCACTAGACTATGCTTTTTCAGACTGGTGATCCTGTCTCATTATTCTGTTTCTTTAGTGCCTAGAACCAGGTTTGATGGTCTAGAAACATGCTAAAATCTTAACACGTGTTCATAACATTGGGTGATTATTACATTTTGCTTTCAAGACTTACACAAAAAATTCCTTCACTTAAAATGACTTCTCTGTAGTTCCTTTTATAGCTATGATAAATGTAATTTGCTAAGGTTTTTTTCAATCATTTATTTATTTGATAGAAATTAACTATACATCTACTAATTATATGCTAGACAAAACACTGTGAGAAAAACAAATATAATACAATGCATGGGTCCTGTCATTATGTAGCTGACAGCTTACTAGGAGAAACAAATCACAAATGAGTAACACAATCAATAAGAATGATATAAATAATGCGTCCAAAACAGAAAGTAGAGAGAGAATATGGTATGAGTTAATAGATGGGTGCAGTGGTGTGCTGACCATTATTTTACTAACCAGATGTCAGAATAAAAACCTCGATTTGTAGCATTTGACAATTTCAAGGTATAAATAGTCCTACCATGGCTGATTTCAAGCTACAGCTTGAGGTCATGGAAGCAAAGTTGGGAAATGATGTACACATTAGATCTTTCTAGCCTGTGTGGGCTGGTTCCAGCACACTCTGGATGGGAGAGATGGTTATAGACAGGAATGGTCTGGGCAAACTTTATGGAGGTAGTAAAAATTGAAGCTAGTCTTGAAGATTGGATAGAAATGAGATAAGTCAAGGAATATATGTTACAGGTTTGGAGAATGGTAAAGCAATGCATATAGGCAGGAATAAATGTGGGATCTTCTGGCAAATATACTCCGCACAAAGTACATGCTCAATAAATATATTTGTGAATAATTGAACGGCAGTGAATAAACCATCTGATTGAAGAAATGAGTCTCTGTAAGAAGAGACTTGAGAGGAAAGTTCAGGTGCCACAGAATACACAGAGTCCACAGGCCTCTATCTTTCTTTATAACGACGCTTCTTCCTCCTGTCCCTCCCCAGAATCTTCATTAGCTTGGCTGTGTAGGCTGAATGAGAAATTACTTTGACAAATTTTTGAGTTATTTTAATAATCATACAGAGATTTAATAGTAAGATAGGAATAGCAGAAGATTCTAAGAGGACAGAAAATTTTAATTTGCAAAGGTGGTAGAGTGGCTTCTAAAAGCCATACATCTGCATAATGGCTTTATCTGTGTTAAAAATGACTCTAGACATTGACTTCAATTGTAGTATTTTCCATAAATATAAATATATTTATAAACATATTATTTATAAATTTTTTCTCTTATCTGGTATAGAAACATGGAATTTGGTAGTTTGGCAGGGTTCAGCAAGCTTTTTCTGTAAAGGGCCAGAAAGTAGGTATTTTCTACTTTGTGGGCCATATGGTTTTGGTCACAAGTTCTCAACTCTGCTATTGTAGTGTGAAAGCCATAGAAAATATGTAAATGAATGATTGTGGCTGTGTTCCAATAAAACCTTGTTTACAAATAAGGAAAAAGATTTGGCCTATGAACCATAGTTAGCCAATTCCTTGCCTAGGGCATGGTGGCGTCTAGGAAATCTAGAATTCTTTAAAGTTCATGAAACAACACTAAAGATCAAAAAATGCCAAAAATTTACAAGGACAATGCAAAATAAAACTGACTTGGTAAAAAGAATTCAATCTATCTTTTCTGGTGAGAGGTTCTTTCCAACCCTCTTCCTCCCTCCTTTATGTATGGGTATAGGTAGTTAGGATGCTATGTTGCAATCACAGTTTTGATGCTTATGCATTTGCTTAAAAACTGATTTCTGAATAAAACCTGACTTGGGATATTACTTAACTACTATAATATTAGAGTTGCCTGAAGGCGATAACAATCCGCCCAATAATGTCTCAGGCTCATGGTCACTTTCTTACTTGATATTATGTCCATGTTCCTGGGAACACAAGTGAGATGGAGATGGTGATAAGAGGAGTAAAACAACTAATTTTCAATTTCGGTTTCCTTATCTTTAAAACAGGAAAAATAGAACCTGTTATATTTACCAAACAGAATGACAGTATTATCTTAATGGCAGGTATAAATCTGTGCCCTTTATTTATTAGCTGTTGTAAGAAAATTATATTAGAGGAGACGAAAAGAGAGCCCTACATTTGTGTGTCCGGATTTGATGCTTTATTTCCTTTTCTCTTCTTGAAGAATTCCAGAAACAAACAGCTGACCTTCCTCCATGCTTTCCTTTCTGCTATCATCACCTATAATTAGGTCTGAAATCTATGTGGCTAAGACATTGCACATGTAATGAAAGAGGGTTAATAAGGGGAAAGAAAGGTCCGGGAGAATTAAATTGCATTAAACAAGATGGTTGGGCCATAGCGCATCCTGTCTGGAGAATTAATCATGAAATGCTCAGGCCAATGACTGAGATTGAAGACTATGTCTGCTTATATGTGAAGGTCTGAGGTTGGAAAAGAAATAACAATAACATTGCCAGAGAGAAAAAAATATAGTGATGAGAGATGGAGTAGATTAATGCCCTACCCAGGTGGCCTTAGATCCCTCACACCAGCTGTGTATGCCCACCTCCTTGATTCTACATGCGTTACTCCTAACCACATGTGTCTGCAACCTTCAGAAGATTGCCCGTGCACACTGGAGCTTCATAGCCTGTCTGGAATGGGCTCGTGCCTGGGAGCTTCCCAACTCCTACCTCAGGGAACCCTCTAGCCAAAGGCTGTTTAGTATGGGAGTACAGTAACGGTTCCTTTGTCTTAAGGCAAGAGAAATTGAGGGATACTTCACATTCTCCCACGATCTGCCTGAGTCTGGGACTTCAAGTGAAATTGTATTGTACTCTCATTTGGCTTCTTCCTCCTTCTCCTGCTTTACCCATTCTCTTGCTGGTTTCTCTCGCATAAAACATCTGCATCCAAATCCTTAGTTGGGGTCTGTTTCTGGGAGAACCCGATCTGAGACAATAGACTACCGTAATTCCTTAGCTTCTATGTAATAGCTAAAGTCACACTACATTTAACACCAATAAGCACATAATTTATGAAGAAGGTTAACCAACCTGTCAACAAACGCATGGTGAAGAAGAAAAAGAGGGTCGTTGGCAGATCCCTGTACCTGAGAGATCGTTCCATTCATATAGATGTGCAAGCCATTGTGCATACTGCTTCGAAAGGCGTCTGCTATCCCCGTAAGTGGACTAGCAAATCCTGTTAGTAGAAAGAAAATTGAAAAAAAAATTTAGTTTGACTTAATGATTGAAAATCTAAGTGATTATCTTAGTTGGTTTACAACTGCAATTGAAAGCTTAATTCAAAGCAATAAAATCAATAATAAAATTCATTCTGCATTGGGATTCTTTACATTCTGGATATCCAATGACAATTTAATAAATCTTTGTGGAATTGAATGGTGTTAGCCTGTGTACGATGGGCTGATTAACCAGATGGAATAGGCTGAGCCAATTTGTGCTCCCTCCTGTTGCTTCTGCCTATTATTCCTCTTTTAGATAGGGAGAAGTATAAGACTTTTTTAATACTAATCAGCACAGCCACTCTCACTTCAATCAGTAACAGCACTTAGAGCAGATCTTTCCAGGTTGTTATGTGTCCCCTTGGTTTCCGGTTCGGGTGGTGACTTAATTTTGGTTTCTGGTTCCAGAAAAAGCATAAAATTTGTAACCTTCCACATTACAATTCATCTTCAACAGTCTGGGAGACTTCAGGGCATAATGTGTTTGATTTTGCAAAATATTAATTTCAAAGTTAATCAGAACTCCATTAAAGGGTTCCACTCATTGCATCCAGAATACTAATTTACAATAATAGCTATTATTTTCTGAATGTTAATTACGCTAAATGCTTTCGTGACATATGTTCACCAATCTTTACAGAAACTCTGTCGATTAGAAATTATTATCCCCATTGGAAAGAAGACAAAACTGAGGCTTAGAGAAGTTCTGAGTTTCCCAAGGCTACGCAGTTAGTGGTAGAGTTGGGATTTTAACCCATGTCAATTAAGGTCAATTAAGGGTCAAGATCTGAGCTCTTGATATTTTGTGTCCTCTCTTGAGTACTCCCTGGGAAGAGGTAGAGAAAATACCATTTCAGGGTCCATTCAGGCAAAACATACAACTTATGTAGAACTCACATTCAGAACCAGACAGAAAAGTCAGAGTAACAAAGTTAAATCATAAGCAGGAACCAAACAGGGGAAAAATGGCCGAAGGCACATTATTGAATTTCAGAATTTAGAAATAGCAAGCAAGCAGAAACTGTGAGTAAGATTATAATAATAACAATTTTTAAAAGGTAGGATAGACACAGTGAAGGCATTACAATTTGGACAGGTGAGGTTGAGCTACATTCTATACAGTTAGGATTATTTTGTTGTCAACGTCTTCATTTTTAAAGGTGCAGCTCTTGACTTTTGCATTTGATGCTTTGTGCTGTCCCACCATTGTGGCTCCTAGTACTTCTGCCTCCTCAGCCTGGGATTTTTCCCTCCTTTTGACCTTTTTGTGTGCAGTCTTGGAGACCATACCAAGCCTCGCTCTCTCCGGTCGCTTAGCCTAAGAACATGCACTTCCCTGCCTCTGAACTCTCTTGTCTATGACAACTTTC
The DNA here is from genome assembly GCF_041296265.1 of Equus caballus. Lineage (NCBI taxonomy): Eukaryota > Metazoa > Chordata > Mammalia > Perissodactyla > Equidae > Equus > Equus caballus. Next base: position 59,513,720 of record NC_091690.1, read on the forward strand.
ATGATTATGTACACATGACACTTACTGTGTCAGGAAGTGTCCAAGAGCTGGACATGATTAATTTCATATACCCTTCAGAATGATCCTGCAAATTAGGTACCTTTATATAGACTTGGAAAAAGGAGCTTAGAGAGGTCAAGTAACTTATCTAAGATTAAAAAGCAAATAAGAGGAGTTGAGATTGAAACATGAGGGTGATTTATTCTAGAGCTTCAGGTCTTAAATGAAATGGTTTACTGCCTTTCCTATGTAGCAATAAATCACATATCATGGAGGACAAACTTCTGTACAACAATGTCTTTAGGCTTTTATCCTTGAGTAGTACCAAATGAAAGTTTTAAAACCACATTTTATGTATGCTCTCACCTATTTTAAGTAGATTATGAATTATTTTAATCATAATTGTAAATAGTTTCAGAGGATATAATTTCAGGGTTATTGCAAATAGCATAAATTTAGAAAAAAATTTAATATCACTTAAAAAAATGTATTCACCTTATTTACCATCATCCATATCAAAAATACCTAAACAAACTTTATTGTAGTCTGAAATTTTATGAGATTCTCTTTTTTCACTTGATCTCATGTTTTTATTCAATTTTCCCATAGAGTTATACCTAAATGTCAAAGAAGTTATAGTTGAAAGATTAAAAAAAATTTTTATATCAGCCTATCCTACTTTCCTGCAAAAAAAATAGGTATAAAAATAAAAATTACTTTTTAAAAATTTCATGTGACCATTAATCTATCTTCTGCATTAAATAATCCTTAAAAAGTTTAGTAATAAACAACACAGTAAAATCACATAAATATATAAATATTTTGTAAAATAATTATTAAATTACAAAAGTAAAATTTTATTGAAAATTCATTTCTTAATAATATTGAGGAAAGGTTAATTAAAAGTTCATTCAGATATCCATGGATGAATATTATTCATTGCTAGAAAGGATAAAATTTGGCATAAATTCTATTGTAAATTTTAAAAAATAAATTTAAGTCCTGAGAAAACTTTGCTCTCATAAATAACTACAGGAAAGTGAAAAGATTTTTTATAGTAATGTGATTTAATTATTTGAACTCCTTTTTAGTTATATATGCCAAAAATGACATAGTTTCATCATCAAAATAATCTGATCTATCAGCTGATAACTCAATCAGGAATTCTTTAATAAAAATAATCTTATAAATTATTAGTTTATTTAGAAACCAGCTAACGTGCAAGATGTTTTCTACCTGGTCATTAAAGTCAATCCCTTTAGCAATGCTGACACCAATATTTTGAATTCTCCACTTGTTTAGCACTTTGTAAGTTTTTTTTTTTTAAAGATTGGCACCCGAGCTAACAACTGTTGTCAATCCTTTTTTTTTTTTTCAGCTTTTTTCTCCCCAAATCCCCCCAGTGTATAGTTGCATATCTTTTTAATTGTGAGTCCTTCTAGTTGTGGCACGTGGGACGCCACCTCACCGTGGCCTGATGAGCGGTGTCATGTCCGAGCCCAGGATCTGAACCGGTGAAATCCGAAATCCCCAGCCGCCAAAGCGGAGCACGTGAACTTACCAGTGGGCCACGGGGCCAGCCCCCTGCACTTTGTAAGTTTTTACCCCTTCTGGGAAGGCACTGTGTTGAGAATGGATTCAGCAGAGATGAGAGGGGTGCCTTCCTTCTGAAAACTCAGAGAAGGGAGATTCTGAAAGGGGCGGTTTAAGGAGAATCTTCAGGAGCCTTCTCAGATTCATTCTAGAAAAGAAATACTTGGGAAGAGGACCTAGAAATAAACTTCCTTCAAACTCTCTGGGCCAGGTACCCTTTAGAGAGCCTTAGAGAACCCGCTGTAGTGTGTCCATCCCAGTTTGAAGATACTGCTGTAGAGAAAAGACTTTCAGAGCTAAGCAGATCTGGGTTTAAGTTCTATATTACTGGCCGAAAGTATGATCTTTGTCAAGTTAGTTCTCTTTTTTGAGCCTCAGTTTCTTCATTGGTAAGAGAAGAAATAATTAAGCCCATCTCTAGGATTCTGGTGAGCATTAGTTTTGATAGCAAGAGTGAAACACCTAGTATAGAATCTGGTGCAAAATGGATGCTTCCTGAGGAGTAGCTATCATTTCTATAAGCTCATTGCATTTGATAAATGGGCACTCATCATGAGAACTACTAAGCAAAAATATGGGGCACTTCCACTGCAGAAAAGCCTCCTTACCACAACTCCCCATCATAGGACCCATCTCAATGCCAGGCATCTCTCCGTTGAGCTGAACTCCTTTGCTCTACAGAAACCTGCCTGCTGTTTGCCCTCATCCAAACATTAGGTGCTCCTAGGTGAACCTAGAAAGTAGGATTGCCATTCTAAGAATGTTTTCAGCAAGCCTAGTGTTTCTTTACTCACTTCTTTTGCTAACTTGCCAGATGTTGCATCTGGGAAAGCCTCTTAATGTTATTAAGGAAGGACATTCAAATAAGAAGACATGGTGTTTGTCAGAATACATTGTGATATGTGCTCAGAAATAGTTCAAGGGTCCAGGTGGAACAAGTACCCAGCCTCTTTGTGTTATGTGCCAGATTGTTAATGTAGACAAACTGATTATAGTAACAATTTTAAATGAACTAAGCATTTGTTGTCTCTTCAAATAGACTGGATATGTCTCAGAAGTAGAAAGCAAGTCCTTGGCTTTGATTTTGCACAGTCAAAAGCCAAGCCTTGCACATCTTTGTATTTATTTATTTATTTATTTATTTATTTATTTAGAGCAAGATTAGCCCTGAGCTAACATCTGCCACCAATCCTCTTCGTTTTCCTAAGGAAGATTGGCCCTGAGCTAACATCTGTGCTCATCGTTCTTTACTTTATACGTGGGGCCTGCCACAGCAAGTCTTGACAAGCAGTGTGTAGGTCCGCACCTGGGATCTGAACCGACAAACCCCAGGCCGCCAAACCAGAATGTGCGAATTTAACCGCTGCGCCACCAGGCTGGCCCCACCTATATCCTTCCCTTATGCCGTGCTATAGAGATTGGGGATAGGAAAGATGCATTTCCCTCCGCACAATCTATACGAGACCTTCAAAGAGCTCTACTCTGCTACCTGTTAAGTGATAAAATAGAGAAAAATGTCATGGATGTGAATAACACAAAAATGTAAATAAATTATTTTCTGTTTACTTCTTCATCCAACTCATTTTTGGGCTGGTAAATCACCTTAAAACAATAAGAAACGATTGCACCAGCATCAGTAGCTTCTCTTGCTGCTATTTTATTCTCTTTTGGAAGAGCAAATCAAGGAGGAAATTGTAGGCACCAAACAAGAATAATTTATATATCAAGCCTAAATATCGTTCACGTGCGTGATCTCATTTGAAACTCAGGGCTACTTGTGATATGAATATTATTATGGTCCCAATTTTATAGATGAGGAAAGAAGTTTATAGAAGTTAAATAACACATCTAAATTCAAGATAGTAATTGAGGGAATCAAGGAACTGAATATAGCTCTCACTGATTTCAAAACTTGTGCTCTTTTCAGTACAACAGAGTTGGGTTGTGTCTGTACTGACTTGCTGACACACCTTAGAAACCTCTTTTTACTATGCACTATGAAATGAATTTATTGACTTGCTATTGCCATCCATTAACAGTAAGGTGCAGAATGTGGTGTTGCCTCACTCTGGTCCAAGGATTCCCCATGGATGGAAAGTCTAATAAGCCAGTGGGGACCTTGTTAGCAGCCACAGATGCCAACATGGCTCAAAGTTCTTTGAGAAGGGCAGTGACAGTTGCCCAAATTACTCTGTGTTATGCCTTCAAGTCTGCATGCTCCATCCCTATGGGAAATTAATAAACACAGCTTCAGGCTGATGATAACAATATGAAGCTGCAACTTGTCAATCCATCTCTTTTTCTCTTCCGTTTCATTCCCTATAGTACTCTGGAGAGTTTTTGTGTTTGTTTGTTTGTTTTTTAGTATTGATGCCTCTCTCCAACCCCTGGAGATTGAGATTTTAATTGGTACAGAGTGGGGCTCAGGCACTTAGAGGTTTTAAAACACCCCAGGTGATTCCAATGTGCAACGAGGGTTGAAATTCACCAGTTTAGGATAAATTACTCTCTATTTTCTAAACTTGAACTCACACTTTAAAAACTTTACCTCTAAATATATTATTTCCTTCACCTGAAATTTTCTCCTCCTAAATTCTGGGGGTCCAAAATTGCTCCTGTATTTAAAATCCCTTATCAAGTACTTCTTCCTTGAAATATTTCATACCAATAAGTGCTCCAATGTGTACCTTTGAAAATGAAGTTTTAAAAAATTGAGCAACTGCTATGTGGCAAGCACTGGGTGAGCATTTTCACGTATATCATCTTATTTAGTTCAGCATGCTTCTTTCTAGGAAGCTGGGTTATAGATGTTACACTTTATCATGCCGGTTAGATTTTGATATGAGAAAAAGTATGTAGTTAAATCTTCAGAACAGAGTACACTCAATTTATCTGATTTAATTTGATTTTAAGTGTATATCTAACCTATTTTAACATTTCATATAGTTTCAGAGATGTAATTGGACGAAAAAAAAAGCAAAAAGAAGATAGAAAAATCTACGTTAGTGCATCTAAAGATGAAGAGAAGTGACTGTTAGAGCCCCTGGCCATATTCCCCCTAATTTACTTTCCTAATATACAACTTAATTCAGTAACTATTAAGTGCATAGCCTCACTAGATTACACACAATGATTTTAGGAGATTGTATTTGATGGCTGAGTACTTTAAACAGGCTTATAATTTAAACTACTTGCAGCAGAAATAAAGCATTGCAGATCAAAAATGATCTCAGATTTAAGCAACTTTCTAGGTACAGTGGAAGCATTAACTTTCAACCCAATTTTAAGTTTTCTCAAAGTGCTAGCTCTACAGTCATAAAAGTAATTAAGTAGCATTTATGTTTATTAGAAAAATGCTTTTAATTTGACTCAGGAAATTCTTTCAACTATGGGGAACAGAGCAATGATGTAAATGTGGTGGCGGGTGATTGTTTCTTACCATATAATTATTAGATGATAAATAGTTAAGGTCACAAATGCTCCACAAATTCTGTGCTTCTGAAAAGTGTGGTCCCAGAGCCAGAAATGGCACCTGTAAACTCGTTAGAAATGTAAATGCTCTAGTCCCAGCAGAGAACTATTGAATCAAAAAATCAGTGGGATTCACCATTTGTATTAACAAGTCTTCCAGGTGATTCAAATGCACACTGAAGTTTGAGAACCACTGCAGTTATCATTTTCACTGTTTGCACAAAGACAGTGGTGAGTCAGTCATAACGAATCATAGCCAACTCCATAAACTCAACAAAGGAGAGCGACAGAACTATTGCATGTTACCATTTTAAATTGTTTATTCTTTTAAACATCAGACTAATTTCTCCTCTTGGGTAATCTCAATGTTTGTGTATGTGTGTATGTGCCTGTGTACAAATATAATTATTTTTTTATATACATGTTATAAATACACAGCATATACATAATTTACATCACACAGTGATTTTTTTCAACATTTCTTAGATCTCATCCCCAGTTTATGAATACATCTATAAAGTTATCTTACACATCAACAATAATAGTCCATTTCTTCAATTAAAATTTGTTTGAAATTTATTTTAAGGTAAAATTTTATTATGGCTTTCTTTATTCTACGATTAGATTTGTGTGTTTGCTAAGACTCAGGAGCATAGAACCACTCAACAGAGTCACTTAGTTCACTAAATTGCGCAGATTGAAATCAGCGAAGGTCTTTGTAGACAAAGTATTATTCAAGCTGTACTCTCTTCCCTGCTCTTCGCTTACAACTGAATTGAGCCTACCTGATACATTTGGTATATTTCATCAGGTGTATTAAAACTTTGATAATACATTAATGTTAATGCTAATTGTTTTTGAAGCAAAGATAGGGTAACCAACATGCTAGTCCCTGTTTGCCCCAGACGGTTCTGGTTTTACCACTGAAAGTCCTGTGTCCTAGGTGGGACTTGCTTCATAAGCATGCAGCTGAGTGTCCCCCACCCAGAACTACCCATACTTGTTTTAATACTCTGCTGTTGCTATCTTGAAATTCTTGGTAACTTTTGGACCAGATGCTCCATGTTTTCATTTGACAGTGGGCCTGCAAATTATGTAGCTTGTCCTGGACCTGGGAAACCCCACAGTCCCAGGCAGACAAGGATCCTTAGTCACTCTGCAAAGGTTCTGTATAACATCTCTTCATTGGCTTGATTTGATAGGGTATTTCTACAATACACAAGTCAATTAAATCATTTAAGTGTATCCTACTACTGCATTTATGGCTTTGCTTCCTTTTTTTTTTTGCTGAGGAAGATTCATGCAGAGCTAATATCTGTTGCCAATCCTCCTGGGTTTTTTTGCTTGGGAAAGACCAGCCCTGAGCTAATATCTATGCCAGCCATCCTCCATTTTGTATGTGGGACACCTCCACAGCATGGCTAGCGAGCAGAATTGGTCTGCGCCTGAGATCTGAACACGCAAACCCAGGCCACTAAAGTGGAGTGTACAGAACTTTAACAACTTGGACACAGGGCCGGGCCCTATGTTTTTTCTTTTTAATTAGGCAAGATCATTTAATGATAGTTTCATATACAAGTCACAGATTTGCTACATATTTATAATTTACCTAATGAATATTATAACATATTTGTATTACATGGTATAGTTTACAAAACACTTTCAGGCACATTTTCTCATTTGACATTCCCAGTAGCGTAATAACAAAGGATTAATAACCAGATCTTAGGGCTGGCCCAGTGGCTTAGTGGTTAAGTCTGCACGCTCTGCTTCACGGCCTGAGGTTTGCAGGTTCAGATCCTGGGCGTGGACTATGCACCGCTCATCAAGTCATGCTGTGGTTGTGTCCCACATACAAAATAGAGGAAGACTGGCACAGATTTTAGCTCAGGGACAGTCTTCCTCAAGCAAAAAGAGGAAGATAGGCAACGGATTTTAGCTCAGGGCCAATCATCCTCACCAAGGGGGAAAGAAAAAGATTAATACCCAGATCGCAAAGGAGAAATGGAGGGGTGGAGAATATGTTGGTTTATAGTATCTGTCAATTTCCATAGTGTGAATGTTCCCTTAATTGTTAATTTTAAGGTACTGCTTGATATCATTGAGTAAAGACTTGGGAAAAGATGCTATCAGCTCTCACAGTAGATAGGAGTCAGCTCGAGCACACCATTAGGATATTCCACATAAGGGAGATAGAGTAAGTATCAAGACACTTGTCCTGCAAATGAAGATACTGAGATCAGGAATCTAGATGACACGTTAAAGGTTACATGTTTTCTGAGTGGCTAATGCCAAGACTATATCCTCAACTGTCCCATTCCAAATCCGTGTCCTTCCCCCTATACCATTCTGTTTTTCTTATCTCTCATATGAATAAATTTGTATGTAGGGATTTAGCTATGAGAGCATACATATGCCATGGATGAAAAAATTCTCATCAAATAAAGTTACAGTCACGTGTCGCTTGAGGAGGGGATACATTCTGAGAAATGTGTCATTAGTTGATTTTGTCACTGTGCAAACATCATAGAGTGTACTTACACGAATCTAGACGGTATAGCTTACTACACACCTAGGCTATACAGTGCTGATCTTAGGGGACCACCGTCGTACATGTGGCCTGTCATTGACAGACACGTCATTATGCAGTGCAGGACTGAAGTTGCAGGAAAGCATAATTAACAAAGATTCTACTTATATTAAATTAAAGGTAATCATTTTTAAGATGCTTTGATTAAAATCACTTAAATATATGTTTGAATTTTTCACAAATGTGTTTGTATTTATCAACCTTCAATTTCAAATAGGATCTTCCCTATGTTTGCATATCACAAAGCCTCATTTTCACAATTTAATTATAAATGGAAATATGATGCACATATTTTCTTATGTCACTTCATTACTACTTAATTACCACGTGGCAACAAAGATTACTGCATCGCAACACCTTCAACTCCCGTGGGGGCATTAGGCTGTTTCCTTGTGTTCGTATGAAATTTAATTCTCACAGTAACTCTGTAAAGAATATATCATTAGACCAACTTTCCGGTGGTAAAACTAAGGCTGAAAGAGGCAAGGTAGTTTGTCCAAGGTCTTTCAACTGGTAAGTGGCAGAGCAGGGATTTGGGCTGATGATCTACCAGTTTCAAAGCACTGCTCTTAATTATTCTGTTACACTTCCTTACTTGGTATAGAGCTCTTAGTTGTACTAAAATATAAAATCAATGAAATGACAATAGTTCTTCTTTTCTAATTCCAACAGTACCCTTGTTTCCCTGAATTCTTTTCATGAAAAAAGCTGAGGCACCTGATCCAACCCAGTTTTCCTTAATGTATTTTTTCAGGGTCCATAAGGCCCTATCGTGGTGGTTCCTATGGTCCCTCTCCCTTTGGATGAGGACTATAGCAGCTTCCTATCACAGGGCTTCAGATGGCATACAGTCCGCTGGATCAATCAGATTTCTGTCATAAAACACAGAGGAGGCCCAAGTTCTTAGGTGGTGCCCCCAATGTGTAAGGCCAGATGTTCACCTCCTTAAGCCCAATGTTTGTTTCTGTCAAATTTAATTCCATTGCTGAATTTCAAAAGTTTGTGGAAAGATATAATTACCTCTCAGAGATTGCTTTTAAAAGTCGTTCTAAGTAGAAACTACTATCAGTTTGTTACATTTGCATATCAGCTCAATTTAGGACTAATGCTTTTCTGAAACAATTTTTGTTCACTGGAAGTCTCAAATACTGGTCTACTCCACTCTTTAGAATTCAGTTTCTATATAGAGCTAGAAAATTAGACTGTGTATCAGCATGTAAGACAGTGACTTTATTACTTATGAAATTTTCCCTTTGCAGAAACTGTTCTAAGTAATTTACAAATACTAACTCATGTAGTCTTTATAACAATCTTATAATAAGGTAGCTATTCTGATTATCCTCACTTTGTAAATGAAGGACTTCAGGTAAAGACAGGTTAAGCTTACCGAAAGTCATCTGGATGGTAAACGATGGTACTAAGATTTTAACCCAGATAGTGGGACTCTTACCACTACTCTCTGCTTCCTCTAAAACTTGGTCTCTCTATTTGGAAGATTTGGGGCCATGACCTCCCATGTTGATGATCCAATTTTGCTACCTATTAGCTGTGTGGCCTTGTCAATTTATTTAAATTCTCTGAATCTCAGTTCCCTCATCTATAAGATGAATGTAATAATAAATATGGTATAAGGCTTCTGAGAGGTGTAATTAAGATAATGGATGCAAAAGGTTGTTAGGAACTGAAAAAGTGGGTCTTTTTGATGTCAGCAGGTGTTAATTACAGAGACTCTCCGGGAATTTGTGAGACTCTTTTGTTGGGATATTGGAAAGAATTTGTAATTTTTTCCCTTTTTCTTCTTTGCATTTTACCTGACCTACTTCAACTCATCCTTGAGGATATCAGATCCTTGATCAGAGTTTCTCTGACAATAAACACTTGGTTAGGTCCCTCTACTTAATAACACTTAAGCTTCTCCGGTTTTAATCATTTGTTTCCTTCAGATTATAATTACTTATTCATGGTCCAGTTCTTTATTAGATTGTAAATTCTGAGAGAGAAGGCTGTGCATCACATTCACTAGTTATTCCTAGGGTATTGCAAAGTGGCTGCAGACGGTAAATATTTTATAAATGCTTCTTGAATAAATAAATATGCAATATTTATTTCTCTTTCTAAAATGTGTAACCCTAGTTGCTAGCATAGTTTTAAAATTGGTAAAGCTAACATTTTTTGGAACGTGCCCACAATGTTTCAAGATTTATGCCTGAGTACGATGGATCACGGCTCTGAATCTGGCTCTTATGTTATTGTTTAATAGGCTGTTCTCTCAATATTCTCCTGTTGGAATAATTAATCGTATATAGACAAAAGACCAAGCAGCTTGTATGAAAAATCGTTATGGTGTTGTTCAGCATGGAGGAGATAATAGTGGGTGGGAGAAGAAAAGAGATATGCGATTATTCATTTGAACAAAGCATGTTAATAGAAATAATTACCCATAAATCATGGAATACATTTTGGGGGATGCTATTGGGAAAGAAGAATATATGAGGCTAAGGGAAACAGAATTTCATGCTTTTCTCTACTTGGTGGAAAATGAGATAAAGTGGGAAAATAATGTAGAAGAGGGGGGAAGGAAGCAATGGCAAGTGGGAGAAAATAAATGATCTTTTCTCAGCAAAGAATTGAGACTTCAATGTAAATGAGCCACCCCAGCCCCAAACTAAAACCCCTGGTAATTGCTGGATACTAGAGGGAAATCACTGAAAAGGCTCAAACAAAAGACCCAACATGCATTCATTCAGTGTGTTCACAAAGCCCATTTCCTCAAACTCCTGGATGCACAGCCAACCTTCTATTTAGGCGTGGCCCTGTGGATGAATTGTGACCAGTGGAATGTGGGCAGAAGGTATTAGACTGCTTTCAGGCTCGACCCATATATTCATCCTGTAGGACTCTTCAAAAACCCTCTTTTCCCATCTCCCAGGAATATGCGGAAGATTCCATGAGAGAGCTGGGGGACAGTAGAGAAGCTAAAAAGGCCACGTGAAATGCCACTCACCAACCATTAACATCCAAACAGGACTTTGTGTGAGCAAGAAATCAATCCATTTTTTTTAGGTTAGGCCACTAAAGTTCGGGGGGTTGTTTATTACAGCTCCTATGTCTTAGTCAATTTGGGCTGCTATAACAAAGTGCCATAGACTGGGTGGTTTATAACCAACAGAAATTTATTTGTCATGGTTCTGGAAGCTGGAAGTCCAAGATTAGGGATTAGGGTGCCAGCATAGTCAAATTCTGGTGAAGGCTCCCTTCCAGATTGCAAACTGCTCATTTCTGGTTATATCCTCACATGGCGGAGAGCAGAAAGGTGAAGCAAGCTCTATTGTGACTCTTATAAGAGCATTGATCCTATTCATGAGGGCTCCACCATCATGACCTCATCTAATACTAATTAAATCCCAAAGGCCACCCAAAGACCCACCTTCTAATACCATTACATTGGGCGGTAGGGTTTCAACATATGAATTTGGAGGAGACACAAACATTCAGTCTGTGACATCCTAGCATATTTCTCTAATATATTCCAATTTCCTAAGTTATATAATAAAAGCTCAAAAGTTTAATAATTTGAAAGGTCTGGAGTAAAAGAATATTTTGACACTTCATTTACCATTACAGAATTAGTGTTGTTTTATTTGAAGCTTGTGATAAGAGTACTTGATTTCAATTTTACATATTTCAACAAACGCTAGGAAAAGAGATTGTGCCAGAAACTGTTATTTTTTTCACCAATACTAATCCTCTTCTTTTTCCTAATAATGAATATCAAATGTGGTGGGGCACATGGCGCTGGCTGGAGATTACATTTTCCAGTTTCCCTTTAGAGCTAAGTATGGCCATTTCTGTTTGACCACAGGGATAAAACAAAATTTATGAGAGACACTTCCAATTACGCCGTTAAAGAGTAGTGGACGTGCACTCCTCTTCCCATTTTGCGTTCTTCCTGCTGATCAGGATGAAGACATTAGAACGTGGATCTAGAGATAGAAGCTGGGAGTTGGGGTTGGTAGAATTGCACTCCTGCTCCTGGATTCTCCACCTCTGTGTTGTTTCAAGAGAGCAAAATGAACATCTATCTTTTTAAAGCCACATTATTTGGATTTCCTTCTTATAATATTTTAACATGAACCCTAATTAGTAGGGGGAGAAGCAGACCAATTCAGCAATATCCTATGAAACTAATGGCTTGAGGAACCTCACAAGGAGTATCCAGAACCACAGTTGCTTTTGGGGCACATACACGTGAGGCTTCTTATCCTGACTAATGATCATATTTCATGCATTTCTGCCTCTAAAACTTATCCTTTATATCAGTACATTCTTTTCCTTTTATTTAAGCACTGAAGTTATAATTCCAAGTTCACAAGCTCTCAAAGCTTGTATTGATAAGTCACCTACCATGAAGTCACTGTCACAAGATTCTGAACTTACTATAGGATGAAATGAAAAAGAAACGTAGTTTGAATTAAAATTATTGATAAAAGATAACAAAATTCTAATACTCGAATAAATCCTAAAAAGGATTTTCTTCACTGTAATATAACAGAGGCTTCCAACATTTAACAAACATCTTATTGGATGCTCACATGAACACTCAGAGATAGCACAAAAATACTATCTCCGTTTTATACAGGAAAAAGATGGGCCACGTGAAGTTAAATGACTTATCCAGGGTCTCATGTCTTGAGTTTAAGACTTACTACATTTCTAAACATTTCTCAGTGAGATTATGAGCTCAGAATTCAGTATGGACTTTGGATTCCAGCACTGCCACTTATGATCTATGATGCTGTAAGCAGAAGACTTTGCATTTCTCATGTATTTTTTATCTATTCAATGTTGATAATAGGTAGAACTTACCACTTACAGTAAGATTGATGAAAGGTAGATAAATTGCGTACTAAAGTACCTAGCATTTAGTAACCTCTCAGTAAATGTTAGCTATTAGTTAAGTTTTAATTTTTAAGGGAGGATAGATTTATAGTACAGTAAAGATGCACAGCCTTAGGGAGTACCATTTACATTCTATTTTATGATAATTTTAGTTTCTAGAGCACAATACAATACAATTTGGATGGTAGCTCTAGAGCTTTACAATGCAGTAACCGTAATGATGTTTTTAAAAATAAGAACTGGATGGCTCTTATCTTGAGAAAAGTGGCATCTTATCACATACTTGGCATTGGAGACAAGCTTCTACTTTACACATTTCCCTTGGATACAGCTACAGCTGTACCACAAATTTCTACTGAAATCTATACCTAAATAAATCATCTCTTTGATCCTCATAAACTTAAGTGTAAAGAAAGAAAGGATAATTATCCACAGACTCTGGCATGAAATGGATTGGCTTTAAAAAGATGGAAACTAGAGTTAACTCTTGGTATGCGTAGATGTAACATTTTAATTTTAAACCAGATTTTCCCAAGTAAGTTTCTTGAAATTTATAAACTAAAAGATTTTTAAAGAGTCTTTTGGGAAATAAAAGACACCAGGTGATGGTGGTTGGTGAGTTCTATTGTTAAATTTGTTGGAAATATTTTGAGTGAAACAAATCAAAATCTCTCTCTATATTGCAGAGCTTCTCAGATTGCTTATTCTGAGATGTGTTTTAAAGCTCTAAAAGGGTATGTACCACCTATCCAATGCTTTAGCCTAATGTTCAACTTTTGTATTTATCCTACTCTATACAGATCTCTTTAAAGGAAAAATAGATCGTTTATTTCAATGGCTTGTTTGGACTATTTGTATCAGATTCCCAAAGCCAATGACGTGCAACCATTTTTATTTTTTTGCCAAAGCAGGAATTTGACTCAACTGCATGACTTGAAAATAGGAGCAAGACTCTTTCTTATCCAGTAAGCTAGCCTAGGCATCTACTTGGCCATTGCCTGATTAAAAGGTTTGTGGTTCTTACCTTCCCATAACATAAACAGTAGTCATTATGAATTGATATGGAAACTCATTCTTTCATAAAATATGAAATATGACCATAAAACAAAAAGCAACTGCTAATGCTGTTTGTATAAATGAAAACAAGGCAAGGACATCTAAGAAGGATGGTTCTTAAGATTAATAAATAAGTTTTAGAGGTATTCACAAAATTAGACATTCTGGTAGTTCTTGGCCTACTGGAACTATGATGTATATTTAAGGAAATTCTCTGTAAACAATCTGTAGGTTTAGGTGAATTGTACACCAGTTATTGAGCAATCATTTTATTCTCTAGGGCAATAATTCTTCCATTCATCTCAAATTGGCAGGAAAGAAAGTGATAATACCTATTTGTGGAATGCAACCTTTAGAATAAAATCTATATTATGTTTGCCCTAAGCCCACTTTCCCACATGTCAGTAACTGCAATGTTATCTTCCATGGTGCTACAAATTGCATCTCTCGATGTTTATGAATAATAAATGCCAGCACACAAACGTATTACCAATTAGTTGACCAAAAGAAGGTTATTAGTATCATGGTATTTTATTTAATCCATGTACTTAAAAGTAAATTTCAAATATTAGCCTATTTTGTTTGTATCTTTGTTTTATTTTTTAATTTAACTTTAATTTTGATATAACTGTAGATTTACATGCAATTACAAGAAATAATAGAGAGATCTCATGTGAACTTTATTCGATTTCCCCAATGATAACACCTTGAAAAATTATAGTACAACATTAAGCTAGGATATTGTCGATGAAAAAGTTCAGATACAGGATACTTACACGTTGAAATAGCTTTGCACTTTTGGAATAAACCTCACTTGGTTCATAGTGTAGAATTCTTTTTCTCCTTAAAGATTGGCACCTGAGCTAAAAATTGTTGCCAATCATATTTTTTTCTTTTTCTCTTTTTCTTCTCTCCAAAGCCCTCCCCGGTACATAGTTGTATATTCTAGTTGTGATGCCTCTGGTTGTGCTATGTGGGATGCCACCTCAGCGTGTCCTGACAAGTGGTGCCACGTCCTCACCTGGGATCCGAACCTGCGAAACTCCAGGCCACCCGAAGTGGAGCACACTCAGCTACAGGGCCAGCCTCTAGAATTCTCTTTACATACTGCTGAATCCTATTTATTAATATTTTGTTAGGGAGTTTCTATATGTATATGTGTGAGGGATATTGGTCTGTAGTTTTGTTTTGCTTTTATTATTTTTTTAGTTATATTTTTCTGTTATCTTTATGTTAGTGATTTCTGATTTGATTCCACTATGGTAGAAGAACCCAGTTTGTATGATTTCAATTCTTTTGAATTTGTTGAGGTTTGTTTTATGGTCTAGGATATGGTCTATCTTAATATGTTTTGTGGGCACTTGAAAAGAATGTTTATTCTTCTGCTGTTGGGTGAAGTGTTCTATAAATGTCAATTAGATCCTTTTGGTTGATGTTGTTCAGTTCTTCTATTTCCTTGTAGATTTTCTTTCAAATGCTATCAATCAATTAGAAAGAGGTATTGAAGTCTCCAACTATAATTGTGGATTTGTTTATTTTTCCTTTCAATTCTATCAGCTTTTGTTTCATGTATTTTGGAGCTCTGTTGTTTGCTGCATACATGTTTAGGATTGCTATGTCTTGGTGGAATGACTCATTTATTATTATGTAATATTACTCTCTGTCATATCAGTGTTACTGCCTATTCATTGTTTTTTTCTCTCAAATATGAAATTCTCTTAGTATGATGAGTGATTTTTGTTTGAAAACTGAATGTTTTGGGTATCATGTTACGAGACTCTGGATCTTAGTCAGTCTTCTGTTTTAACTGTCTTTCTTTTACTCAACTCCAGCAAGGGAAGGGGAAATAAACACTGCCTCACGACTGCTAGGTGGGAAAAGAAGTCTAGGCTCCCCCTTTGACCTGGCTTCCCACTGGCCTCCATCTGGCTATGAGAGGTAGGAATGCCTCATTACTGTTCCCCACTTGACCTCCATCAAAACCACAGAATGAGTAGTCTCATTATCACTGGGTAGTAGTGGAAGTCCTGCCTCTCCACTAGGGTTCCTCTGATACCAGTCCAGCAGAGGAGAGAGTCACCTTTTTATGGCCAGAGAGGGGTGGAAGCGCAGGTCTCCTGTGTGGCCTCCATGTAAGGTAGGGAGAGTGTTTACTTACTGCCTGGTTGGGATGCAAATCTCTGATCCCTCCTCAGCCTTCTCTGACACCACCCTGGCAGGGGGATTAGGACACACTGTTACAGCCTGGCAAGGGTGGAGGTCACCTCGACTAGCCTTTATTGGCATGGATAAGGATTGTGCCACAGACGGTTTTTGTTTTCCTTTTTTTTTTTTTTTGTATTTTTGGTGTTCGAATGGAGCACAGTGGTTATTGCCTAAAGTTCTCTGTCCCTTTCCTTGTCCTTTGGCAAGAGAAAGCAGGCTTTCGTTGTTTTTGTTTGTTTGTTTTAGTTTTTTTTTGTTGTTGTTTTGTCTTCACCTCTTGCTGTTGCCAGGTTTTTGGCTTCTTCGGCTCAAAATCTTGGATACATGATGCAAACAGAGAACACCAGGGACTCCCCATCATGTCAGGAGGCCCCAGGGTCTCTAGCTGGTCTGCCTTATCTTCTCTATTCATATCAGTCTATGCTTGTTTTATATGGCATGTCCAGAGATTTTAGTTGTAATTAGAGAGCAAAAGAGGGAAAAGTATATTCTCCACTTTCCCAGAGGTGAAGTCCGTGTACTTTTGTTAGTTTAATGACCATGATTCTTATGTATTTTTGGCCATCTAAAAAGTCCATTGTTTCCACACAAGGATTTCTTCTAAGCTACTCACACAGAGTAGAGTGGTTAGTGCTGGGCCACATAATAGAGACAAGATTGGAGTGCATCAGAGACCTAAGTTCTGCTCTGGCAACCCAAAGAAGCCAGAAAGGGACATACATACATAATATTTCTGCTGTTCTGAAGTGTGTTGGTTATCTAGAGGAAAAGCGCTTGTGCCATTGTTTGTACTGAGAGCTGCAATAACCATGCTTTTTATGGAATGCTATTTTTACCTGAATGCACAATTGAGATAAACTATGGTTATTCAGACTTAGGCATTTGGCAGACATTTTCTTGAAAGTGAACACAGTAAGTACATCACTTAAAAGAAAACAACTGGTGATTATTTTGCCAATGATACAATTTGAGCTTTCAAGGAAATATCAGAATTTTGGAAACTTTGATTTCATTATTTGATAGGTTCTCAATATTTAAAGACATTTCTGATGAGACCATTGGTGATATTAATGAATATGACTTTTTAATATTGTGTAATGAGATATTTCAACATTTGAAAGATGTGCATATACTGGTTCAGTGAACCAGTATAGTACAAATGATCTATGCTTGATATTACAAAATAAATATGGGGAAAATATCCATTCATAATGTAGGACAGATCAATGGATTTTAATGTAATAAGTAGAAAAAGTTCGTTGATATGGTTTCAGATTTGGCAGTGCAACTGAACTTTTGAGAAATGACCACTTGTTGAGTTTTAGGGTAGAAAAAAAGAAGATCCACAATTATCAGAAAATATTTTTAAAAATACTTCTCCTGATTTTATATCTATGTGAGGTTAGATTTTCTTCAAGCTCTTAACCAAACACCATATTGTAATTGATTGAGTATAGAAGCAGACATAGAATTCAGATGTCTTCTTTTTGCAAAAACATAAAGCAGTGCTATGCCATTTACTATCTTTTTGAAAATGTATTTTTAATTATGTTATTTATGCTATCATGTAATGATTAATTTTTGTTCTTTTAATGAATCAATAAATATTTTCAAATTTTCTCAGTTTTAGTTTTAAAAATGGTAAGTAGCTATAAATATAACCCACATTAAAAAAAAGCTTGTTGGAGCTCTCCATATATTTATAAGAGTTGTAAAAAGATACTAAAACCAAAGTATTTCAGGTCAATCACCATAGAAGTTTACAAAGCAGTCCTACATATACATGGGACATAGTTAATTTGTCTTTGGTATCCTGAAGTCTCTCAACTCATATTTGTTAAATGAGTAAATGCATAAAAATAGAATTCTGCTCTTTCTTTGTAGTGCTTACTGCTAATGAGTGGTGGTATTTTCCCCAAGATTTGTCCCAAGGAATTAAAATCTCTGTATGTCTAATGCCTGATTCTACACTTAGAAGAGGTACATTATTGTTTTGCTCCTTAAAGATCCTCTAGGACCTTAAGTTGAATTATTGGAAAATGAGATTATTCTTTAGCAAATGGCCATTTTCTACAGCAGGGAACTTAAAAGATGGGAAATTAAATGAAAGCTGTCTATTTTAAATAAATACATATCATGAATACTAATAACCTATGCTAAGTTATAAGGGAAGTTGGGAAGACTATTGAAGATTACAGAGATGACAGGAGTGGGGGAAAAGGGAAACATTTCTTGCGTATGTAGTAGGAGTTAGGTATGCTTACATGCTCACAATAGCCTAAGTGTGTAATTATTAAACAAATTTTAAGAATGAAGGAGAAGATGCTAATAATGTTAGAAATGATGCTCAAATACAGTGCCATATGCCTTCAAAAACCAGTGTTTCAATCTACTTTAAAGGGCCTTGCCCCATTCTGGGAAGTTCTCTGTCTTTTTCTTTCCAGTGTAGCTTCCTCAGATGGCCATTGCCAGCACATAATACCAGCACCTTTTAATTTGTAGCAAAGATGCTACACACCTTAAATAAATTACTTTCTCAAAATTCACGTTTGGTAAGAACAATTTGCATGCCACCACAACTAGTAATAAAGAGAAGAAATGGAAGAGTTATTTAAAAATGTATAACTATGTGGGGACTAGCACTCCATTTTTTTTTTTTTTTTACAGACAGTGCTCAGGCTATATCATTATCACATTTCTTACTAAAAGTTTACTGAGTATACTATAATAAGTGATAATATCCCCCAAATTTAAACTATTCCGTTTTTAATGTTTTTTTTCCTGAAAGAATTATAAAATTTTGAGTTTTCACCACCGAGATGTCTAAACAATGTCATTGGGTTTAAAGGAATCTGTCTCTGCAAAAATTAAAATGCACCTACTGTTCAGAGTCCTAATTTTTAGCAGACTATCACTGCATCCTGACTAGAGAGTTTCTAATGGCCAGATAAAATGGATATACTCTGGTCTTGCCATCCTTCTGCTTTGAACAACAAGGCACTGACTAAGAATTTAACAGGCATTTGTATATACAAGACTTATGCTTGACTTGTTTTTTGTGAACTTAGAACATGTCTTAACTCTTCTCTGAGAGCAGCTTCCAACCTAGATATCCTAAAACATACATCCGTAAGCACAAATCCTCCTCCTTAATATAGCAGTCCCTATTTTATTTCAGACTTTAAAAATCTGTAATGTTGTCTCCTGATTAAAGAGTCACATTTAAAGCAAACCCACTTGGAAAGTAATACACAAGACACTTGTTTGAATTCCTTACTTGTTAAAAGAAGGGTTCTATTTTCCCTGAGAACTTGGAGTAAAGAGAAAAAAGGTTATCCTTTGAACCAAATGAGTTGAATCAGCTCATTCAGCTAGAAGGAGACAGATTGTCTCTTAAATTCATTGGAATAGCTACTTCACTGAAGATGGTGCTTTAGCTTAATCAGTGAATATTAAATATCACAGGACTGTTGTGAGGATTAATTAATATAGCATGTGAGAAATGGGAAGGTCTGACACATAGGGATTTTTATTGTTATTATTGTGATCAGGATCATTACCTGATCAAAATATCAACAAGGTTGGCAAAGTGGTAATTCTGGGGAGTTAAGCAACCCAGGCTTGGAAAGGTTTTCCTGGTCTGAGGAACTCTCTCTCAAAAGCTTCCACCTCTGTTCTGAGTCAGTGTACAGCAATCCATATCAAGCTACTCAGCTTTCTGATTCCCTCAGAATTGGTAAAGATGTATAGGAGAGGACTTGAGCCTTCTCATCACTAGAATGTCTCACCCCGCCTAAGCAATCTATTTGGCATTCTGGTTTACACAATGTCTCAGCTGAACCTATTTTTTGAGTCAATGTGATCATCTCTGGATGTCCTAAGAAGGTCCATTTCTCAGGCAGGGAGACCGAAAACTGGGTCGTCCGTTGAGACTTCATTGTTGGCTGGCTGCTGGCTTTTCTCTTCAAATATGCACACTATGATCTTAAAACCTCATTCAAATTTCAAAACTTCTGTTACCTTTCATTAAAGCCCAGAGCTCCTTTACTACTTTCTAGACGGCTCCTCAAGAAACCCTAGCAAATGAAGAGGTAAGATGCTTCCCCAGTGATGTGTTTGGCAGTCACAATCAAATAGAAAGGATTGGAGGGATGTAAGAAAAGAGGTTCTAGAGAATCATAACAGTAGTTTTTTTGGGAAAGCTGTTATACGAAGATAAACTAGATTTTTAAATGGAGTATAGCTTAAGAGGACAAAACAAGGACCAATTATTAGAAATCCATTCCAGGCGTTTTAGAACCATCCTCAGTGTGTTGCTCAACTTTCTGCCTCATGTTCAGTCAGCAAGAGCTTCTGACACTCCACACGCTAGAGTATACAAGAGTTCCTATACTCTAACCAACTCGTCTTCATCTCATTCTCCCTACCTTAAATCAAGCCATCACCATTCATTGTCCTCCCAATAGTTCATTAATTAATCTTTCTGTATTCTTCTGCTAAGACCACTAGCTTCACATCTTTCTGAAATATAGACAGGAGCATATCAATTTCCTGCTGAAAAACCTCTCACAACTCCCATTGTCTATAGCAGTGTTTCACAAAACAAGGTATGTGGCCATATTCTTGAAGATATGAACATTATATCATGATTTTTAAATACAGATTTTCAAATGTATCTCTTTTACAGGGAAGATATGAAAAGCACTTACACAGAAAAAACTTTAGTTTTAATTCCCTAGGGATCTGTGGACATATTCTTAGGGGCCTATGACTTTTTTCTTCCTCCACAGAAGATTGAGAAACACTGGTATACATGGTATATTCTAAACTCTTTATACCTCTTGGTATTTCCCAATATAATCATATTATTATAGCTATATACAACTTCTCATTTTTTTTTGTAACTCATCTCACACTTTCACACTTCTGTTCCATTGCATATGTTGTTCCTTCTGCTAAACATGCCTTTCCTCTTCCTTTCTTTTTGGGGAGAAATTATTGATATTTCAAGATCTAGTTCCATTTTCACGTTCTTGGGAAATATTTCTGGTCTATCTCTGGGTTCTTACCTCGTTTCATACAGACCATCATATTGCGTTTTCCACATGTGTTCATGTGGTGTTTCCTATTAGATGGTGAGCTCTTTGAGGTCAGCCACTGTGTAACAGTCATTCTTGTATGTATTTGCACTTTCATAATTCCCCACAGTATCAAGATCCTGGAGGGCTCTTTAATTTGAATGGAATTAGAATTTTTCCCAATGTAAAGAACTTCCTGTTCCCCCTTGTGAGGTAGGTTAGTCCCCACCCTGGAATAGCCACATGGGGATACTATCATAGGGTCATCTCAGCATAGTATGGGATATTAGACTGAATACATTGAGAAATGTCTTCAACCATAAGTTTCCATGATGCTAAGTTGCACGGTGCTTAGGCTTGGGAACACACCATTAAATCAGAGTCTTTCCTATTGTACCTTCTTCTGTTCTGGGTAACACTGCTAGGAAATCTGCCTGAAAAACCTGTAATGCACTCCAGTTCCCTTTGCTCTTGTCTCCTTGTTTTTGGGAATTCTCCCTGAACAGCTATGTATCTCCAGAAAAGCTATCTATCTCCGGGTACATCTTGAGAATTTTTCTTTGCCATCCTTCCTCCTCCTTATTTTCCACTACGCTTAGCGCATCGTGATCTATTTTCTCAGGACTTAGCTTTTACTTGGTTTCTATGCTACCTGTCAGAAAAATTAATGACTGATAACTGAGTTGTCAATAACTAATCCAAGTTTAACATTATAATAGCTGCCATTTACTGAAGAAATTTTATAAGTTCCTTAAATGTATTATATTATTTAATCCTCACATGAACCTCATAAATTATTATTCTTATCTACTTTTTACAGATGATGAAAACTAAGGCCCAGAAGTAAAGTAACTTATTCAAGGTAACGTATCTAAGAAGTGGTGGAGTTTGGATCAAATTCCACTCAATCTGATTGCCTTTAACTTCTTCACTAAACTGCCTATCCTCTCCCACCCCCAACACACATCCCAGTGGTAATTTTGCATTAGCACTATAATAAATGTGAAGTACAAGATACCACGTGTGGTCAGAGACTTGCACATAAGAAGATTATTCTTTGAATCTCATAGCCCATACTTCATGGGACCAACTATTTAGCCTAATCAGAAAATTACCTTTTAGAATGCATACTTATTTTTCTCCCGCTTTATCTAGGAACATGAGCGTCTTTTATGCAATTCACAAATTGCACATCTTCAATATTTATTTCAGCATTTAAATCTAAGAGGAAAGCTGAGGTTATGTAAATAACTTCAGTAGTAGAAAACACAACAGCACCTCCCTCCCAAGATTGGCTGTGAAAATTTGTTCTATGGGATGTATATTACAGACCTATCACAAGGCCCAAAATAAAAAAGGGCAGCAATAACTATGAGATTCAACCAAAACCAGCGATTCAATTCTACCTATTTATTGAGGGAGCAGAGAGCAATGGTTGCCTTTGCTCCTGCTTCTCCAATCTTGCTTCTTTCACAGCTATATTCACCTGAGTGCTCCTTCTAGGCTGAGACAATCCACATCTCCACCCTATCCCATTTGAGATAAAATGTGTCTCTCCAGGGAGCAAAACTTGCTCCCAGATCTTTGTCTCTAACATCCTTTCCCACTGAAGGGAACCAATGTTTCTTGGAGATATGGCTGATTCCAGGCCTGGGGCAGTGTAGGTACAAGATGACTCTAGAATGTTTTGTTATACCAGAAAGAAAGAAAGTGCTAAAAAAAGGAGGGGATATGAAACAGAGACATAAGAACTAGCTTAAAGGTGTGCCCATGGGTGAAATCTGGGATCACTTAAGCATCAAGATAATCATGTATATTAATGAATTATACACTATTGAAAAAATTGGAAGTCTTTACTTCATACAATAGATAGATAGATAGATACACAGATATATAGTTAGATATAAAGATTGGAAGGCTCTTGCTAACAGTAGAATCCTGAGTGCTGTCTAATTAATGTAAAAGCAGTGTTGAGATTGGAAAGTAATAATTTTGTAGCCACCAATGAATGGGAACTGCAGGAGAAAATTGTGATGAGTAGCAGGATATTTGCATGGTCTTAAAAAGGTCTCTAAGTAGTCAGTTTATTAGATGAAAGAGAAAAAAGGTAATTATGCAGTGGGGAAATTGGACCACACTTGGAGCAGGTAATCAACTTACCATCACTGTTGTGAGAAAGATGGTCAACACGTGCCTCCAGATGTGATTCGGTCTTAGAAAGACACAAAATCACCCATGTAGAATTCTAACTAAGAATGCATTACCAGCATCCAATTGTGAGTAAATATCAGACAAATTTAAAATGAGGAAAATTCTCTTTAAAAATGAGGAGAGGGACTGTATTTCCCCCAAATACCAACCTCATTAAAAAAAAAAGGCTGTGGAACTCTTTCAGATTAGAGAAGGCTAAAGAGATATGACAACTAAATGCTACCTGACCCTAGACTGGATCTTGTCACAGAGAGAAAATGCTATAAAGGATATTATTAGGTCATTGAAAAAATTTAAAAATAGATTAGAATAAAACATTATATCAATATAGAATTTACCAAGATTGATGACTGTTCTGCAGTTATATAAGATAACATTCCTATTCTAAGGAATAACGCACTGAACTATCCAGGGGTAAAATGTTCTGATCTATGTAACTTACCCTCAAATGGTTCATACTGGGAGAGAGAGAGAAAGAAAGAAAACAAGATAAAATGTGAACAATAAGTGAATCTGGCTAAAGGGTATGTGTGTGTTTTTGTACTGTTATTATTGTTGCAAATTTTCTGTGAGCTTAAAATTAATTCTGAACAAAAGTTCAAAGAAAAGAGCAAAAAAATTGTGTCCCTGGTCAGGAAAAGCCCTTGTTGATAGCTCAGATCAATGTTCTCTAACATCTTCCCACCAGTACAAGGGCTTTATACAACAAGTACAGATAATCTAAGCTAAACAGTGGATTAGGTGCAGTTTGAAGTGCTTTAGATATTTTTTATGTATTCAGTTATCAAACACTTATTGAACACCTATTATGTGCCAGATAATGTGCTCAGATATGCCTTTACTCTCCTCTTCAATAAAGCATACTAGACTGTGTGTGAATGAGAATAAATTATTGAAAAAAAAAGAAAGTAATTTACAAACATAATTTATTAGCGCAGTCACACATTGCTTAATAATGGGGATATGTTCTGAGAAATGTGTCTAGGCAACTTCTTCGTTGTGCAAACATCACAGAGTGAGTACTCACACAAACCTAGATGGTATAGCCTACTACACACCAGGCTATACAATATCATTCTTAGGGGATCATCGTCATATGTGGGGTCCATCCATCATCACAACCAAAACATCGACATGTGGTGCATGACTGTAGTAGCAAATTACTTACCCGATGTCCTCTACTCACTCTGTGCATTATAAATTTATTTGAAAACCTCTGGCTGAGTTGACACAGCTCAAGTCACTTTTCTTCTTTGACTTGAGGCCTAGAGAAGGGAGGCTCCTCTACTTCATTTCTGCGGCCAGCCCATGTTCCTTAATAACAAAGTTCTCGCTTTCTCACTGCTAGGAAATCTGCCTGAAAAGGCTATAAAACACTCTAGTTCCTTTAAGAATGGAGTTCCACTTTTCAATGTCATTAAGTCAGCATCTGGAGTACTGCTGTTAATTTCTGCGTAGTTCAACGGGACACTCAATCCTCCAAGATGGTGACTGCCAACTTGTGTGTATGTGTGCCTTTGTCTCAGTATGTGGGCTCTGAGACTCCTGAGCACCATCCATTGGCTACTTATATTATCGAAGGACCAGCTTGATATTGTCTGCCCTCAAGAAACTCTCAACTCACTCTGGGTCATTAGAGTACAATGGAAAGAACTCTTGGATTTTGGTGCTTGACAAATCTAGGAAGAGATTTAGCTTGGCTCCCTACAGAATGAGCAATGGCAGCCAAATTACTTAATATCTCTGATCCTGTTTCCTCTCTTTAAACTGGAAATAATGATGCTATCTTCCTCAGAGGATGGTTGGAAGAATTGAGATAATGCGATACAAAATGTTTGGCACAAAGTCTTGCACACAGTGATTACTTGGAACACGTAAATCATTAGTATTACTTTAGAAAGATGAACATAATCCTAGTGGTGCAGGATTCCTCTTTAGGGTGATACTCTTCTTGTTGAAATTGCTCCTGGGAGAGAGCAAGGCCCTGAGGTTATGCACTGAAAAGATTTAAGGAAAGAGACAGTGAAACTACTTTGTACAGTTGAGCAACAGAAGTTAGAGGATAAACAACAAACGCGATGATAAGAAAACAAAAAAAGTCAAGGAGACCAAAGTTTTGTCCACATGGTAGGGTGCCAAAGAGTTTTTAGGAGGAGGAATGTCAGTGCTAAATTTTGAATTGTCTGCCTTGTCACAAGTTAGCCCCTTATGTCTTCCCAAACCTCTGGTTAAATGGGTGACTTGAATGTTCTTGGTTTGTTCATTTGTTTTGTTTGCAGGTTTGTTTCCATAACGCAAACTGGGGTGAAGGATGGGTTTCATGACTGGGACAGTGTTGAGCAGAAAAGAATGAACAGGGAAGATGCAAGCAAGATTGGGAGCTTTGCAGGAGAAATAAGTATGACCTAGAAGAGACGATGAGAAGGAATCTCTGATGAAGCACAGAAATCTTGAGGATAACGGGATGGGGCTTAACCTAACATAAGAGTTTTATCCTCATTATAGTCAAAAGAGTGGACTTGCCTCAAAGAGTCTAGTGTCCAGAATATTTTAAATTAGACAAAATTACTAAAACTTAGAAAAGTCAGATAGGTCCACTGTCCTTTGTCTATAATTCCAAAATAGAAAAAAGGGCTGAATATGTATTATTTTGTTTGGCCCCAATTCTATTTTAGTGGAAAAACCTGACTTTATTGGCCATTAGACTGCCTATTTATTATCTCTATTTATTTTCATGCTGGGTATATTCATACATTTTGCTGAAGAGTTATTAATGTGTTGGATTATGGTATTCTTCCTAGACTCTGCTAGGGTTATTGGGCCATATATGCCTCATGTCCTTACTGAACTCAGAAAATTCTGAATTCTCAGACACTTATAGACCCAGGACTTTTGATAAGAGACTATAAACATGAATGCAGAGAAAAAGAAATTTTAAGTAAGTGAAAAAAGTGGATTACCTTCCAGTGTATTTCTAAAGCTGAAATTGGCAGTTTTATCCATGGGACCTGAATCATAGTGGATCAAATTCAGGCAAAACTCCACATCCTCTGAGGAGGGGAGCCTCGGGGTCCTGGCTTTGTCGTGGTTTCCAGGATTGCGCAGCAGCGGTCCCTCGGGAGTTCCGTTGCATAAAGCTTGACGGCTGTTGTAGTCGTCCAGTCGGCTGCAGACTATCTGCACGAAACACCTTTATGTTAAAGGCGCTGTCACCACCTCTGAGTCAAAAGGGGAAGTAGGGAGGTTGGAATTCCTGATTACCATATTTGGATTGCCAATCATCAGGAGATTAATATTTTGGAGTATATTGCTAAAGGAAGCAATTTTCTGAGGGTTGCACAATAAGCTATGAAAGTTAAAAGCTAGAAAAGAGTTCTAGTCTTGCATCTACACTTAAGAAAGTGAATTAAATTCCCTAGGTCTCATCTATCAAATGGGGATAATAATTACTTCATATAATTGTTGAATATTTATTTGCTGAGAAAATTAATTTGACAAACATCTGTTAAACATCCTTTGTGTGACTTCACTGCTTGATTGCCCATGAGGCTAGCCCTGGCCCAGAGTTTAGGTCTGTATCCTCTTCTTTCATCTCTCTCTACATCTTCTCCTTTGGCTATAAGAGCCAGTTTCATGGCTTACATGCCAACTGCATGCCAAGAACGCCCTAATTCCTATCTCCAGTCCAAAACCACTCCTCTCAGCTCTAAACCTGCATATCCATCTCAGACTTCATATTTCAACATCCCACATGCATCTCGTGTAACATTTGAAAACCAAAAATCTCTTCTTCTCCTCATATTTCCTATCCCACCAACCATCCTGCAGCTCAAACCAGAAGCCCACAAATCATCATTTTTAAGCCAGAAACTGGTGAGTGATCAATTGTATTTTATTCTCCTTTGTCTTTCACATTTAAAGTATCAGTCAATCTTGTCAACTCTACCTCTAGAATATATCTTGAATGTGGGAATCATTCTTTTCTTTGCTTACAAACTATGTGAACTGACTGCTAAAGTGAGACTGGCTGCTCTTCCCCGGGCGTGGCTTGTTCTTCTCCATCCCACGTCTTTGTTCACGCCTAAGCATGCTCACTCCTTGCCATGGCTCACATATTTTGCCTCGTCCTCAAGGCCAAGGCAATATTTTGGAAAAAAAAAAGACATTGTCAACTCTGACTTAAAAAGCAATTCAAAAGGGTCTGACTCTAACTATGAAGACATTTCAGGAATCCTTCACTGAATTATTGTGCTTATAGTTTCATTTATATGTAGGTGAAAGAGTAAACTATGATAAACATATTTGATTAAGTAAGTTGAAAGGAGCTTTTTCAATAAACATAAAATAAAAATTCTAAGTGATTAAAAATATCACATCATTGGGGCCGACCCAGTGGTGTAATGGTTAAGTTCCAGCACTCCACTTTGGTGGCCCAGGGTTGGCAGGTTCGGATCCTGAGCATGGACCTAGCACCACTTATCAAGCTGCACTGTGGTGGCATCCCACATAAAATAGAGGAAGATTGACACAGATGTTAGCTTAACGACAGTCTTCCTCAAGCAAAAAGAGGAAGATTGGCAGCAGTTAGCTCAGGGCCAATCTTCCTCACACACACAGAAATCACATCATAATTTAATTGGCAGATTTATTTTCATTTTTTGTCTCAGTGGTATATAAATTAATTCTTCATCTTAAAATTACTGATGCCTTAGAGTCAATGAGAGCAATTAACTAGGTAGCAAGCTATCAATTCTCAACCAAAACACAAAGTGCAGGAGAACCCACTCTGCCATCACTGACAGTTCATGCAGGCACATACTTCCATAGGAGGCCTGTGCCCACTGAGTAGGTAACGTTGTTTTGGGCCAAACAAATTTTATTCACTGTATTCTCCCCTCGTAAACAATCCGTATCACCTCTCTTAAGAACATGTAATCTCCATGAGGACAACTTTTTTTTTATTATTGTTCATTCTCAGAGTCTAGAATAGAGGATCCATAAATATTTGATGGATGAATAAACCAATCAATGGAGGAACCAATGAATCTTCAACTACAAACACATGTTGAACAGATTTTTGTCCTAGTCCTGTTATTGGTATCAGCTTCTGCTCTCCAAAAAAAATCATTTTTATTAAACATATATTGAGGCCCTACTCTGTCCCAGACATGAGGAAGGCATCTCTGTGCACATTTTTTTAAATTCACATAACTACCTTGTAGGTTTCTATGTTTTTATCCCCATTTTAATGACAAGGAAACTGAGTCTGAGTACAAAAGGCTAGTAGGATCTAAGGCCCTGTATTATGATTAATAACTTTATGGGCAACAGGCAAGGCACAGAGAATAATATTGTAAAAGGGAAAATTGGGAAGTTGACTTCCTGGTCAACTGTTTGCAGCACAGTCAAACATAACCGAGGCAATCCTATCAGTCTCCTGCTGCAGTGACTGCCGTTTACAGGGATGTAAAAGCTAATGAAATCACCGCAGATAGGACTGAATAAGCTGTGCCCCCCAGGAATGACTGCTACTGGGTTAAGTGGGAGGCACTGAGACAGGCTTTTAATTTTCAGTCACTAAGATATCACTTGTGAGTTGAAGCATTGTGTGTTGGAAAAGAATTGGGCTTCAAATTCAGGTGGATGTGGGCTTCGATTCTGGCTTGGCTGCTTACTAGCAATTGTCAATGAGCATGTTATTCAGACTTGCTAACTCTCAATTTCCTCAACTGTAATATGAAATAATGTTAAATATAATATGAAATAAATAAATTATGCATAATATATTAATCCATTATTTATATCTGTTATTATATTAATAATATAATAAAATAATTACATGAAATAACACAGTTCCTGGCTCAACAAATGTCATTTTCTACTTTTCTTCATGCTTCACGACATTCCTCAATCCTTTTATCTATGCGTGATTGAGAACTACAAGTGTTGGGTGACTTGTCTAACATCATATGATGTCTTGAGCCATAGCTAGAACATTAATACACCATCTTCCTGATTCCAAAGCTATATCCACTACATTTATTACTGTTTGTAAATGGCTTAGGAATGGCTGAATAAAGCTAACCTAACTTTTGCATCGCATGTAATATATTGGATTTCTTTCTAATGTTGATTAACTAGACATCATGGCAGGTACATAGATGAAATAATTTTCATTCCCATTTGACAAATAAACCATCTCAGGATATTTTCAGAAGATCTTACTGCTTAAGAGACTCCTACAGTAGACTCGGTTAAATTAGAGAGGTTTGAATGGAACTATTTTTGCTGAAATGTCAACTTGCCAAGTGATAAAATGTTCAGATGGCTAAATGTATTAGTAACAAGGAGGAAATCTACCCTGGTTCCAGAAATAATTCGGAAAACTTAATTCCAAACATTCGTCTTTATATTTGACACAGAAGGGAAGGCAGGAGAGGTGAAATTGTTAGCATTGTGTTTATGATCATGGAGATGGCAGCTAGACATGGTTTCCGATGTTGACTCTTTATTAGCTACATGACCTTGGGCAAATTACTTCAGCTCTCTGAGTAGCAGCGTTTTTCATCTGTAAATGAGGATTATAACAATATTTTATGAAGGAGCAAATAATTTAACATATGTAAAGCACTTAGTATATAGAGCCAGGTATAGAATGTTTAATAATGACAGCTATTATATTATTACTGAATACAAGACCATTGGGCAGCCACCAAATTGTTTTTAACTCTGGGTCTCCAACATTTGTTGAATATTCATTACTATTTATAATAATGAATAATAAATAATAATAAATAAATTGATATATTGTATAAAGATATATTATAATAATTTCCACGCATGGACCTCAAAGAATATGTTAGATACTAAACTAGCCGTTTTATGTAAACAGATTTTATTGAATCCCTTCACAATAATGCCTTAAGATACATTATTCAAATTTTAAAGCAAACAGGTTTCAGAATAATAAAGTAACTTGTCCAAGGTATTGTAGCTAAGTTACAAAAGTCCACTGAAACTCATGTTTATATGACTCAAAAGATTATACCCTTTCCACTACATTATTCTGTTTTCCATTCCATTTAGTATTTTCCTTAACACAGAAAACAAGCATATATGATAATTACACCCCATTTTTTTTCTGTTGAGAGAAACCAAAAATCAAAGATTCTAAATAACTTGTCCAGTATCATCTGGTAAGTGGCGGAGGTCTTCTGACGAGGAATTTGTTCTTTTTCCATTTCAACACAAGTGTTTTACAACATATTATGGGGGAAAAAAAATCAGATGTCCCAAGTCAAATGAAAAAAAGAGAGAGAGAAAGAAGAAACAGATGTGTTAATGGAGAAGGGGAACCTGGATAGTGTTCTCTTAAATTTAAAGAAATAAACTACCAGTTATTAAAATCTTTCAGGAGCTAAGATTCTATTATGGCATTAGAGGTTTATTTGAAAAAAATAAAAGTAAGCCATATGACATTCCACAGAATCTTTCTCATAAAGAAAAGAGAGAAGCTGTTATTTCACTGAGCTGTTGCCATGGTTACCTACAACCCATGACTCTCTGCTGAAATGTGACTTTTCTCTTCCTACTGTTTGCTTCCATGTGATGTGCTTTTCATCTGATGAGTGAATTTCTTGACCACATTTCACGCATGTCTATCATCTACGAACGTTTTTTCTCTTTATTTTGATCCATCACTACAGCTACCCCTGATCTACCTTTTGTTTTTATGGTTTAGCTTCCAACATTGGATCTAATTGTGTCGAGCACAGGTATTCATACTTTAACGCTACTAAGCACTCCCATCTCCCAAAATGATGAACTGTTTTAATTGAGGACAAACATACTTCCACTTTAAAAGCTCTTGACATTAAACTAACAGACAAATAAAAGAGAAAGCATACAAAAATGACGGGAATCCTGAATATAAGAAAAATAATTTTCTGAAAAGCCTAACAGTACCTGATTTTTAAAATATTTTATTTAATAGAAAACTCTACTAGTAAATATTATTACTCTCACTTAAATAACACTTAGATATGTTGTAACTTACATGATCCTCTCTATCGCGTGCTCGCTTTTGTTGCATGCATACACACATACACATAGAAGCCCAGAAAGAACTATGCAGCATATTTTATTCTAAACTTTGAGTAAATCACTGCTTGTTTTGGCATTGTTGTGTCCTTGGCCTTGGGGTCTATTGCTATAAGGAGGTATGGTCTAAGGTTCTAGAAATCCAGCCATGCAGAGTTTAATTTTTAATGTATGTTAACACTGGAGCTCACAATTCCATGATTTTTAATTTTGTTCAATTCAACATACATTTTTAAAGCCCATTTCATGTGTATATCATGGTCCTGGATTCTGTGGATATAGAAAGAAAGTAGAAAGAGTCTCTACCTTGGAGAAGCTGATAGTCTGGTAGACAAAGATAGGTTTGAAAGCAATTACATGTACTGAAGAGTTATAGATGCTACAATATAAATCTGTACAAAGTGTAATGATAGCACAAAGAGGTGAGGGTCAATTCCACCTGAGTGAGGCAGGTGGATCAGTAAAAGACTAATGGAATATTTTTGTTATAACATGGATGAAAAGGACTATATCAGAATATCTGCCCCAGTTTCCTGTGCAACTAAATTTAAAGGAGTTGAAGGGACTATGAGTCAAATTTTACACCCATAAATTAGTGGCTTATTAGATCTCTTCTGAGCCTAAACGGCCCCTTATAAATAGGGGAATAGCATTGGAGTCAAAGGCACTAAGTTTTAATCTTCAGCTGTGTCACCTTGGACAAATCATCCTACCTATTCAGGCCTATCTTCTTTTATAAAATGTGGGCACTAATTACTCATCACTGAAGATCTTTTAGCTCAGAGTTAATAAATGCTATGAATCTCTAAAACCTTTATTTTTGTCTCAAGTAAAAAATATCTGAAATCAAGGAAAAAATGGAGGCTTTGTATCAAAGGGGCTATCAGTCTAGCTGATTTGGAAGGCATTGATGAGCTCACTGAATCTGGATGCTGTTTGTTCTCACCTCACACAAAATAGTTTACTTCTTGATTTAAGTGTTCACTTCAAGCAGAAAGATTTAAGCTAGTAATGTGTTTATTACAGAACCTGAGTTTGTAAAGTGAAATAGACACCACAACAATTTCCATATTAATTAAATCAGTGATTCTCAGCGATGGCTGCACATTTGAATCAAATGAGACAAGTTTTAAAAGTACAGACACGCAGACTTCACAGTGGACCATCTGAATATGATTTTCTGGCAAAAGTTAGACAGGTGGAGTCCATGCTGGTTTTTTTTTAAGCTCCTTAGGTGATTTAGACACTGAGAACTGCTGAATCAAATCAATAT
The DNA here is from genome assembly GCF_041296265.1 of Equus caballus. Classification (NCBI taxonomy): domain Eukaryota; kingdom Metazoa; phylum Chordata; class Mammalia; order Perissodactyla; family Equidae; genus Equus; species Equus caballus. Next base: position 59,546,196 of record NC_091690.1, read on the forward strand.
AAACAACTGATCTTAATTTTTAAAGGACTGTAACCTGAGGCTGAGCAAAGAAATAGAAACAGCCAATGAAAGTTGGGTTTGTCACCTCACACAGTGATACCACTCACAGTAGGTAGACACAGCTGTTCATTCATTTCACCTTCCTTATTTAAACTGTTATTTGCTTGGTTTTCTTCAATGGTCTTTGTCCACTCTGTTTCCTAATTTTATTTTTACCAGCAGTTACTACACAGCAGTTTAATCATAGAAAAATGTTGAACCTAAGGTAACAATTTCAGTCCGGTGTTTACCTACAAGACCCAAAAATTTTTATTTAGAAATAAAATTGACCACAATCATAAAGAAAAAAAAGGGAAAATTTTTCCACTCAATAATCAATAAGTGGCTAGAAAAAAATTACAAATATTGTTCTAGGTATCACCAAGTGGCATAGGTCTCATGAAATTAGATATCAATTAGTATCTATCCATTAAGCTTGAATGTGGATGTTGTAACTTTTTTGGTAATTGCGATAATCTTTCAGCTTTTCTGGGTCAAGCAAAGCTGTATAATTGAGGAAAGCATTATAACTGACTGAAAATTCCACATCCAAGCTTAGCAATATTTTAAGCGGTAACAGAGGATGAGAGCTAGAGTTTTACACTTTATAGATTAATGTAGGAGGTCTGAAGGCTTATGGAAATAGCTTTTTTTTTTCAAGCACACTTTTCCAGCCTTTCCTGCACAAATACACTCATTGCTCTTGGTAAGTAGCTGACATTAGTGACACCAGATATTCCACAGTGGCCATTTTTCAATGAGCTTCAATAGGCTGCATTTGGAAGGTGTGTGAACTTGGAGGGTTGTGTGGGAAGCCATCCACATTTCAACACTGCAGAGTGCGAGGTGCCATTTCAATATTGGGCTCAGTTCCACAAAACATTGCTAGTCAAAAATGCTGCATTAGAAATTTTTGAAATACAGGCAGAAAAGGACTCCTGCTACCTTATGGTTTTAAAGTGATAAATAATTAAAAGCATATTTCTTTGCTTACCTTTTGTCCCTAGCCCAGAGTGAAAAATTCAGAATAGGAGAAACAGAAATTAAATTTCAATATAGCCATCTCTTATCTTGTACCTCCAAAGTTTGCACGTATTTAGGAAAAAAAGCTAATTTCTTCTGCAGCTTAATGAAAGAAGTGAGACAGCATGGGCCAGATCCTTTGGCTAAAGACATCATGGCAGTCATGTCCTTGGAAGTAGTATAGAGTGGTCATACAGCCAGACTATCTGGGCAGAAATCTGGTCTCTGCTACTTACTAGCTCTGTGATCTCGTACAAGTTATCTAATATCTTTATGCCTCAGTTTTTTAATCTATAAGGTGGGGAAAGGTTAGTAAGAGTATTAAGTGAATGAACACATAAAAACACTTGCAAAAGGGCTCCATACGTGCTAAATACTCAATGAATATTAGCTATTTTCATTGCCTATTTGGGCCTCAGGGCCCTCATATTTTTTTTAATGAAGATTTAATCCAATTAACGTTTCCTGAACTTTCCTGATGATAATCATCACCATAGACATTTAGTAAGTGATACCTCCCTTACACCCTCCCCTGAAGATTCTGATCAAGGGGTCCAGGACAGAGCCAGGAATTTCTATTCTTAATTTGTACACTGTATAATATTTATTGTGAAGGAAATTTCAGAAACACTGCCCTAAATCATTTATTTATTTAATCATCAAAATATTCATTCATCCATTCATTCAACAAATACTTAATGAGCTTTTACCATTTGCCAGGCACCATCTTAGATGCTGGGAGATACAGTGATGAACCAAGTACTCTTTATTTATTATAGCTTAGTTACCTAGTAGAAGATATTAGACAACCACACAACTGTCTATGTAACTACAATTGTGAAGTATGCTATAAAGGACAAATACAAGGTCTGCTCAGGGAAGGGGAGGGAGGTTTATGAGGACCTGCCTGAAGAAGCGATTGCTAAGGTTCCTTTATGCTCTGCTATTGTAGGACCAGCAGACCTTACCTGCCAAGAGGAGAAGACAGATGCTGGGCTGATCAGATTCGGATTTGCTGGGTTGCGCCCTCCAATGTACTCATCTGTGCAAACGTCACAGTTTTCTGCATCTCGCCAATCCCAGTATGGAATAGTGAAGTTCTCATCCCCTGTCAGCTTCTGAATTTCTTGTTCCCACAGCAACAAGAAGACTCTATGCCAAGGCAGGAAACCTGGTGCTTCATGAGCAAAATCGATATTTTTCCAGACTTCAGATCCTCCAAGCAATGTGTCCCTTGACGCATAATAATGCATCCACACAAAGAGGTCATAAATGGTGATGTCCTTAAACATGGGTTTTGATCCATTATTCATTTGGCCATAGGTGCCTATGGGGATGACGTAATCTGGGCTGGTAGTATGCTTTGCTAAAGTGAGGTAGGCAAGAAATTTGTTCTTCTCTGGAACACTCAAATCAAAGATGCTTCTTCTCACCAAGAGTCGTCTCTCTGTGCAGTTTCGTCCCCCAAAGCCAAACTTGCAGTCTCCACAGTTGAATCCCATGAAGTTGCCAAAGCACTGGCAGGTCCTATTATAAAAGACGGAGGGCCAGGACTCCCGGTCGTCCACTCCTGCGAAAGGGAATTGGGGCCCAGATGGTGCGTTGGACAGAATGACATCCTGACAGGAACCCCTGCCTGAAAGCTGGCCACAGGGACTGCGGTCACCCCTCCACTTTGGGCAGCATTCCTTCTCCATCAGGTTCTTGGAGGAGGCACAGGCTCGAGGGAACTGGCCAACAGAGGCCTGGAAACTCCACAGCAGGCAGTACAAAGCAGCCAAGAGCATTCTTCCTCTCATCCTCACAAGGTCTGCTTGAGCTCGTTAATTGAGCCACAGGCTTCTCTTTCCAGCTACTCAGTGACTATCACATGTTTTGGCTAAGACCTATATAATACCACTCCCAGCTCCAGCATCAAATAATCTCAGTTTTATCTTAAGCTTTCATCTTCTGAAAAGCACATGACTAACTTTCCTTTGAAGTTGCCATGTATCCCACCAGTGGGATAGGCCTACATTAAAGTCACCATTAATAGTTTATTGTTGTCACTATTAATAGTTTATTAATGGTGAATAGTAATATTAAGAATTAATAGTTTAATTCTTAGGGTTAGAATAATAATAATGATGATGATAATAATAATAATGCCTGATCTAAGTAAACCCAATTAATTGACTATGAAATTAATAATGATTTGTATTTGAAAATGAGAAGCAGTGTCAGCAATAGAGCTTCTCTTACTAAGAAAGGTCAGCAAGTGTTAGAGACCATGGGTGCAAGCTGTTTGTTTCTCAGAGACCATAAAATAAGTCACGGTATTTACATAACTCAGGTTTGCAGAAATAAATTCCTTCCAGAGCCTTGAGATTATTTCTTATGTCTGATTATATCGCAGTTTATTTATTTTATAAAAAATGTCAAAAGAAAAAAATCTTTCTCATACTTCTCCCTAATTATCTTGATATATTTGGCTGCTTTCTGGTTCTCTAACCACTCATTTTCTCACCATTACTAAGGATAGGTCACTTTGATGGGTGGGTGGTCTGCTTTATTGCGGGGACTTTTACCAGATAATATTTCAGAGTAAACTCTTTTTTAAAAAAATGCTGGAGCCATCTTGTTTCACCTATAAGTTCTGGAAATTTGTTACTTGAAATTTTTTTGCAATATGGTCTTGAAAGAAGTTCTCAATTTAGGGGGTGAATGAATGAAGATCAGTACATTTATTCAACAAATATTTATTGATAATCTAAATTCTTTCAAGAATTCTCTCTCTGTGTGTATAGTGAGCTAGATAAATTAAACACATGGATAAAAATATAATTTTACTTCTTTAGGAAAGGAAACGAATGCTAGTTTTCAAATGAGTAGTATAGATAATAAGTACATCTGGTTTTAATGGAGGGGACAATCCTGTGAACTGAGAATGCTGGAAAAGTTTGGAATACAGTATTCAAATTATATTAAGGTGGTGTCCCTCAAGTAAAACCTTAAAGGGTGGGCATAAGTTGGAAAACAAATGAGAATGGGGACAATACTTCAGGCAGGGATAACTGTAGAGATGCGAGCTGTGTTTTGCCTGCTGAGTTGGAGCCTCGGATTCAGATAGACCTCCCACACTGTAGGGAATTAAACCTGGGACCAATACATGGAGGGGCTTAAAGACTAAGTGGTTTGCACTAGGTCGAGCTGAAAAGTTAGAGAATGAGAATAGTCAAATCAAAGTTGCCCCCCTGAGCCTTCCTTCCTTCTCCTGCTCCGTACTCAAAGCTGGTGGTCCCCTGAACTTGAAGAGCAAGTGAACAAAAGTGAAAGTTCTGCTGAAAGAGAGGCAGGGCTCTAGGGAAGATCATCACTGTCTGTGGTGGTGGAATGTCAGCCTCTCTGCTGTCTTCCCTTTCTGCTGAAATTCGTCTCATTTGGAAAACATCAAGGCTCCTTCATACAACTCTCTTGACACTCAAAGCAGCCTTTTTAGGTGGAAGGGGCAGGGTGTGGGTAAAGAGGAAGAGAAGAGAAGTTTCCATGGAAATGCTGCCTCTGGCTGGGATCAGGAAGTCATCACATGATCTCCACAAGGAGGCTTAACCTTTTGCTTCCTCCTTTTTTCAGAGCCACTAAAAGATTAACATAGGGCTTCTTGTCCCTGCGGAGCCTTGCTTCTGTATTACTTATAACCACATGTGGCCTTTTGAATTCCATTGCATCTATTTGCAGACAGAATTCAACTTCTCATGTTCAATTTAATTAAGAATTTTGCTTTGCCCTTACCCCCACATCGGGCTTCCCAGGGAATAACTTAGAAAACTTCCATCACGCCACCGGGCTTCTGAGTCTACTCTCCCAAGTCTGTTTTTCATAATCTTCAGAGCATGCTTAGAGAAAAGGCTAAAATGTACTCTGTCCCTTTAATTTCCTTCACAAGATGATTTCCTTAAATTGATGGGCCTTGTTATCATGCCCAAATATAGGACACTATCTCCTCTGGCCCATATGTATAATAGTCTTATTGTCAATACAAACTTCTTAAATATCAAACTCCATTTAGACTGGTCCCTCCCTGATGTCTAGATGTACACTCTCAAGGTGTCTCTTGTTTGCAGAATTTGAAAGTGTCCTACCCCACGCTGGGAAATTATTATGTGAATTAACCCCTGTGCTAATGCAATACTCTACTAACCAGAATTAGGGGCTCAGTAAATACTCAAGTATTTATTGAGCATCAATTGCCAGGCATATGCTGAGAGATGAAGATGCTATAGTAAGCACAACAAAAAGGTTTCTACCCTCAAGAAGCATATAGTGTATTAAAATAATGTTTTAATTTTAGTAATTTTTTAATAATAGTCATAACAACATATATTTTAAATAACTTTTTTCATGATTAATTGACTTTCTAAGTTGCTATAAAAGAATATTAAAGAGAGTTATTAGGGATGACAGAGGGACCTGTCTAGTCTTGCGAGGCATAGTCAAGGAAGGGTGTCTGGGAGAAGTTACATCTTGAGCCACACTTGAAAGACTAGCAGAAGTCTGCTTGATCAAGAGGAGAACAGTTGGCGTGAAAGCAGGCAGGGGGAATACCATATACAAAGGCTCCAACATGGAAGCAGGAGGGCATGTTCTAAGAGACTAAGGACAGTCAAGGTGGCTGTAACCCCCAAAATTATGGAGATGTGATATAAGTATGGAGATGTATATATGGGAAAGATCATAGTCCTTGAAGAGTTAGAAGCAGAGTTTAATGTAATCCCTATCAAATTTAAGACATTTCACTCAAGGGCCCAGCCCCATGACCTAGAGGTTAGGTTCAGCATGCTCCACTTCAGTAGCCCAGGTTCACTTCTGGGGCACAGACCTATATCACTTGTCAGCAGCCATGCCATGACGGCGACCCACATCAAAAATAGAGGAAGATTGGCACAGATGCTAGGTGAGGGCGAATCTTCCTCAAGCAAAAAGAGGAAGATTGGCAAGATAGATTAGCTCAGGGCCAATCTTCTTCAGCAAAAAAATAAAATAAAACATTTCACTCAAGCTGCTGAGATGAGAACATGTAGGGGTAGGAGCAAAAGTAAATATAGAGATAACTCTTAAGAGATTGTCAGAGTAATCCAGGCAATATGTTATGTGGCTTGGACCAAAGTGATGATCCTTGTGATGGAGAGAAGTGAATGAATTTGCGAGCTCTAAAGGTGGTGAATTCAAGAAGAGTGAGAGGTGAAGAAGAAAGAGATTTGGGGTCGACTCTTATGTTTCTGGCTTATGCCATTAACTAAAATAAGGAAAAATAGAGGGTAAAGTATTTGTGGGAATTGAATATGTGTTCAATTTTGGACATACTGAATTTGAGAGCTTTAAGTTATAGACTAGCCACAAACATTGGTCTTCTATTTTCTGGTATTCTCATAGATCATTCACCCCCTCATTGATTTTGACCTGGGCAACCTCGCTCTTTTCCCTCACTCTGATCATTTGTCTTTGCTCCTTTATTTGGTGATAGTTTGAACCTTGTTCTCCAGCTTTGATTTTTAGCCTTCCTTCTCTCAATTTTAATATTAACTACTATTTATTGACTATAAATAACACAATTAGCTCACTTTGAATAGTTAAAAGTTTTAAAAAGTTACTATAGAAATAGTTAAATACATTCAAACTAGAAACAAATAATATAATGAATTAGCATGTACCCATCATCAAGTTTCAACCATCATCTTTCAATAGGTATTGTTTCTTCTGTCTTCACGAACAAAAATGAAACAAACTTCTGACAACATATCTTATCTATAATATCTCAGTATATATAGTTAACGATTAAGGACTTAAAAATATAACCACAATACCAGCCCAATATCCCAGGCAAAAGGAGAAAATAGGAATTCCTTAATATCATCTGATTTCAAGTCTATGCTCAATTTATTTTATCTTAAAAGTGTTCTTTTAAGATCCAAACAAGGTCTATACGTTACTTTTGATTGATATATTTCTTAAGCTTTTTAAAATCTGTTACTCTTCTTCTTTTTTCAGAGTTGACTAATTTTATCCTTGTGGCACCATTTACCATAATATGTTTCTTTATCTTGTATTTTCTATCATCTCATGAATTTTCAATAACAATCTCTTGAATTTTCTATAGGGAATTAGATCTGAGATTTGATTAGATTTAAGTTCAATTTTTGTTATTGCTTTTGTTAAGACTTACTTCACAGTTTGCTGTGTACTACTTATTCGAAGATGTCGGAGGAACATATTGTCTGGTTTTCACACTGTTAGTGCTTTAAATTGATCAGTGGTTTGAAGTGATGTAAGACCATCTTACCTATTGTATGGTTCTCTAATAAACTTCTACCTTACGGCTTTATCATTCACTGATAATTGTTTCCCATATCCATTATTTCATTAAGGATTGCAAGAATAGTGAATTTTGTAATTCTATCATTCTATTTACATTTATTAACTGTGATTCTTTTGTAAACAATAACTTTTCCTCATCAACTGTTTGATTACTCTGAAACACATTCTGTACCAGGAAGTCAGGGGAAAGGCCTGATTCTTGTCCTTCATTTATCAATTTTCAGAATAACAATTTGGTGTCCTAACAACCTCTGGATAACCTAAATATTTGTTTTAACTATCATGAAGACTTCTAGAGTTTTATGTATTCGGTGTGTTTCTTTTGGAGGTAAAAATTGATGCATCTTTGTCCAATATTCAGCTAATTAGTGGACGTCAGCCAAGCTACATTATGATATGCTGAGCAATGATTATTCTGATTGTGTTTACGTGTATGCATGTGTAGAGGGTTGAAGGGAAAAATACACAGCCATCAACCTACTACAGCTGAAGTTTAGATTCATCCATTTATTCAGTAAATATTGAGCATCTACTACGGCTAAGACCCTATACTAGATAGCTGGGGGATACAAAGTTGTCTAAGTCAGAGGCCTCAGTGCCCCTGGATTTGATGTTCTGAATTCAGACTCTGCATTTTTATCCACAATCTGGCAGTTATTAGCTCTTAGACCTCAGGGGAAGAAAAGAAGGCGGAAAAAAATAACCATATGGTTAGGATTTGTTCAGTAATTACACTTTGAACACATAATCACGATTTGTTCAATAATTTCACTTATCACAGCCTCAGTGTACTCAGCCCTACCACATAGGGCTCCTTCGAGTTTTCAGTGACATAATACATGTTAAACACTCAATACAAGGTCTGACACATATTAAGTACTCAATAAATGTTAACTGTTATTATTAAAAAACACAAATTGTGCTGGTGGGTTCATAGCTACAGGGCTCTGATTACTTCTTGGTCTTTTCAGTGTAAAGAGCTAAGAAATAACTATCTTATTAGATATAATTAGATATCAGTACTATAAATTGGCTGCTTCTTCTCTACCCAGCATCCTTGCTTGTTCTTTTCCTCCAGTTAAACCCTATTCTCTAAGACACTGAACTTCTGCCACCACATTGAGATGTCATGCTTCGGAAGGATTCTGAGCTTAGCACATGTTCTTTTCCCTAAGAATGCATCCCTCCTTCATTCACTTGCATAATCTAGTCACACTGTAAGATTCAGCTCAAATGTCACGGCCTCAAGAAAGCCTTTGCTATCTGCAGGTCTCCTCCAAGTTATGGGCTGGGGGACTTGCCTCTATTCTCTCATTGTACTCTGAGTTCACCTTTGTCATTGCACTCATCACAATGCATTGCGATAATCTATTAATTTATCTGATGCTCCCTTCAGAACCTGAATCCTTTGAGGGCCAAAATGTGGTTTCACACCAAGTACCCAGTACAATGCCTGGCAGTTTAAGTATATCTTTATGAGGTGGAGAATGAATGGATTGATGAATGGATAGATCTATTTCTTCTTCTTTCGTTTTCCTTAATTTGTGAAATGCATGTTTTTTTGTTTTTTGTGTTTTGGTTTTTTTTTGGTGAGGAAGTTTGGCCCTGAGCTAACATCTGTTGTCAGTCTTCCTCTTTTTGCTTGAGGAAGATTGTCGCTGAGCTAACATCTGTGCCAATCTTCGTCTATTTTATATATGGGATGCCGCCACAGCATGGCTTGATGAGCAGTGTGTAGGTCCACACCCAGGATCTGAACCTGTGAAACCTGGGATGCTGAAGCAGAGCGCATGAACCTAACCACTATGCCACCAGGCCAGCCCCGTAAAATGCATTTTAAAGTTCTAAAATATTTCACATATATGGAAAAAGATAAATAATAAAATGAAGATCCAGAAATCCACTTTAGTAATTTAATAAATCATGACACTTTACCCTAATGGATGAACTTGTAAGATCGCATAGTACCATTGCATCACACACTAATTCAAGAGGGCAGAAGCCAGCAATCAACTCCACATACACTGGGGAAGGTGAGAAAGGCCACTGTAAAAAGAAACTGACAGAATAGAGTTAGGGACACATTTTGCCAGCACCTTGAGAGAGGCCCAACTAGCAGGGAGGAGGGGACAGGTATTTACTTATGATTTATTCAACAATCATTTTCATGTAGCATTATTTATTGGATGTTTACTTTGGGATAGGCATGTTGCATATAATTTAAAAATATTTAATCCACAACGCAAGCCTGCAAGGTACATATTGCATCTGTCTATAGTTAGAAAAAATGATATTAATGCTTAAGGTCAAACTACTAGTAAATGACAGAGGCCGTAACTGTCTGTATAATTCCAAATCTCACAGACACTCCATTTTATTGTGTTATCTTCTATGCTAATGTAATTTTACTTGCTGATTGCACTTTACTGTACTAATTGTGCTTCTGTCTCCTCTTGACTTTATCCTTTGCTTGTGCCATGTTCTTATAACTATTGTGAAGTGCAACTTTGGATACATGACCATATCCTTGATAAGCTTCTAGAGTCTAGATGAGTCTTAGCCACTCCCTGCTCCCGTTTGAAGGTGGTCTCTTGTGATAGATTACCACAATCATGCACTAAAGTTCCCTTCAGAACTGGTCCTCATAGCAGACTATTGGATGTTAAGCAAATTGTGGTCACCAGAATCCTGAGTGACTCATATTTTCTTTGCTTCAGTTGAACTGTCTACAAATTATCCTAAAAGCAGAGGGTATTAGTCTTTGAGTGTCCATTTCCTGACTATATACAATTCTACTACATGCCAGTGAGTTCTGCTATTATTTAATGCATACCCCACTTGGAATTAAATCTTTATTAGAAATTACCTAAATCACATTAACAAAAAGCAAAATTTGTGTTACAAGAATAGAGGGTATAGTTCAAGACACATTATAAAAAAATTGGGTTAATAAGACACAACTGTAGGGTGGCTGCTGAGAAACAGCACCGCCTCTGATGACATTAAAACAGACCTAGCCAACGAACCAAAATGTAGAACTAAAATATACAGCCTTTGCAAATAAAAAGAAACTTGTTTAATGTCAATAAATTTCGCAGATCCTCTAGGAGAAAGTACATGTCTTTCAGTATTTATTGAACATCTATAAAGATACAAACTGTTCATTTAATAATTCTATCACATAAATGTATAGTTTTCATAGCAGTGTTTACATGCATTTGTAAAATATTAAGTGTATATGATCAAGTTACAGAAATTATTCAGTGTACACATACAGATGGTTTTTGAACATTCAGGACCCCACACATTAGCTAGTTTCCTTAAGGGCTCTGCAGCTAGCGGGTTGGGAATCACAGGCAATATCATCCAACAGTTTGGGTGTACTTTTAAAACCAAGGATGGTTCCAGAAGGACAATGAACCTTAAATCACAATGAGGATTCACATGAACAATCCTCTAGTGTTTTAGAATGAAAATAATCTCTTATTATCAAAAAGAATATGATAAAAGTGTGAAAAACAACATACATAAATTCATTATAATGGAAAATGAACACACAGAACTCTTAAAAAGAAAAGCTTTGGAAAATGGGCCTATGATAAAATCAGGTAAACAACTGATCAACTCTGCATTCGAAGAGTCGTCCTGGTAAGGTGGAAAGCACTGGGCCACAGATTAGTTCAAATTAGTTCTGGTGCTGCCATATTCTGTGTGACTTTGGGCAAAGCACCTAACCTCTCTGATTTTAACCTTCCACAGTCATAAAATGGAGGTGATAATGTCTGCCTGTCTACTTCCAAAGGAAGTTAAAATGATGTTGCCTTTCACAGCTTTAGATAACGTAGTACGTTCACAACCTCAGTCTCCTCCTCTTTTAATGTTTAAACTATTTCATCCCAAATCTGAGCCCCCATCACAACCCACAATTTCTGATTGACCATTTGAAACCAATTCTTTTCCTGAGAAGCTCCTGTTGTTCCTGGGTACCCACTGATCCCTGTGGTAATTAGAGTACGTTTCCCAACATTATTCCTACCCAACCAATTTAACACAAGTAGCATATCTCTTGTGTGGAGAAAAAATTAACCTAGCGATTTTGCTTCAAGTGATATCTTTCCAAATGGATGCACCAGAACAATGTTCTGTGCAAAACAATGGTTGAAAAAATGTTTACCTAAATAATCTATAGAATGCATCCATTCTCAATCCACTTTTCTCCAAATAGTCACACGGATTACTAAACAAAGTATGAGTTTATGAAGATATTCACCTAATGTCGGTTTTTGTGGTCCCGCTAGAGTTCAGTCAGTTCTGTCTATCCTTTTAAGCTAATTTTATGTGGTACTTAACCTGATAGCCTGTTGACTGTCCCCAAGATTAATTTGTCCTGAAACATTCCTTCTAATCATCTTATAATTTTAGTTCTGGACAAATTCACATTCATCACAGCAAACACTTATTTATATTACCCAATGTGAAGCACAGCACTCAGAAGAATAAAGGGCAGTGCCTACTTTTAAGGAGTCAGAATAGTATGCGTTTCTTCCTTCCTTTCTTTAATCAATCAACACTTATTGAGTGTTTATATTTTGCCAAGCGATGTACGTAACAACAGAGGATGACAGTGACAAATGAGCCATGGTCTCTGCTCTGAAGTAGTTCACAGTCTGGCAAGGGATTCAGAGAAATCAAGAGACAATTACAGGACAGTTTGTTAAGTGCATGTTGTTAATAATATTGGATGTGGGATCGGTCGGGGCTCTGGCAGGAAACAGCTGACATACTCAAGCTGAGTTTTTAAGGAGGGTTTAATAAAGGGACTATTTACAATTTCAGCAGCAGGGTTAAAGGAGATGAACAAGGGATAATGCAGTACCCTGGGCATGAAGGGCAAGGGGAGGAAATGATTAGTGGAACACAGAGAAGGTCACTGTCTGGACTGAGCCAGCTGGCAGGAGCTGTGGCCTCTTAGAAGGATGCGGGCAATCTCTTGCTACATGGCAAAGAGGGATTTGGGAACTAAATAACCGACCTCTGACTTCACTTTCCTTCTGCCCTCCGATCTTTCTGTCTGTGCACCTCTGAGAATGAAGCCAAGCTCAGGAAAGAGGAGCAAGGAGCTCATTAATGCAGTTCTTATAAGTCAACCTCATGAGGTCCAGAATAGCATAAAGAAGGTAAAGAATGGTCTTGGGAGGCCAAAGGAATGATATCCAGCACAAATGCCTACTCTGTGCTGTTCACATAATGTCATTCATCTTTGTAACAAACCTGCATGAAACGGTTATTCTAATCTTTCGGATAAAGAAAACGAGGTTCAGAAAGTTTAAATGCCTAAGGGTATGCAACTAATAACTGCTGGATCCAGGATTTGAACACACCAGTGTGGGTACACTCTCTCTGTTCTTTTCACCAGGTCAGTATGTTGGGATTTATGTGCATGGAAGTATGGAAACACAGTGGAGACACGTAACCTACACTGTCTTGCGAAAAGTCCTGGGGAGACAAGATTGTCAGGAAACGCTTCCTGGGGCAAGATGATATCTGAACCGACCTTTGAAGGAAGAATGGTATAAGTAAACAGGTGAAGGAGAAGAAAGCACAGCCCAGGTATAGCGAGCAGCACAATGCAGGGATGACAAGATGCATTTAGGACCTCAAGTAATTGATTGTGGTTGAAACAGACAGGGAAGAAGTAATGAGAAAATATGACTTCTATACTAGCAGTGTGAAAAATTGATATGATTTAGGAACTTTCATGCTATTACCTCATAGTGTATAGACATTAGGGGTCACGTGGACAAATGAATAGGATTATTTTACATGAAAATAAGAGAAAAGGAAATACATAAAAAGATCATTTACAAACAAAGACATGATATGCTTTCTCAAAGCCGAAACCCATTCTTCCACCACTGGGTTTTGATTCCTTACCCTTGAGGACTAGGCCAACATTTTCTAGAGTTTTATCATTATAAAATTTATAATTCCTACTACTGCACACAGTATAATAATTTTGTGCTATTAAAGTGGGTGACAACCCTAAAATCATTGTAAATATTGCGTACGTTAAAAAGTGGATCAACAAGGCCAAGTCTACAAGATTAGCACAACTTCTGGCCTAGAAGTTCTATAATAGCACATTTGTTATAGCTTGGTCCTCATTCCATTTAGGGATGAACTCTATTATTTTTGTCAAACATCTACCTTTATATAGAGTCAATCATGATACATAACAAAATCAAACAAATAAATAAAAATAGGCTTTGAAACAAGTAAGTTTATTACACAAGATCCAAGTTTTGTAGTTTTGTTTTATACGAGCCATTGACGTCATTTTGAGCCTCAGTTTGTTTGTTTGTTTTGGTAAAATGGGGATAATAAAATCAGTTCACAGGATTACTGTCAGAATTAAATTAGATAACATCTTTGAAACAGGAGGCTTCCATCCCTCTGCCCCTCAAAAGTTTTCCCTTTGATTTTACACGTCTCTTTTCCGGAGGACATGCTGTCACTTGAGTTAGAAGACAAGTAAAATTTAAAAAGGTGGAATTCATATATATTTAATTTGTTTCAATTATATTAAGTAATTCTGAAAGATTGTTAGACAATGAATATGAAAGAATTACACGGAATTTTGGATTTTCAACTCTTTCATCTCACATTCCCTCAACTTATTAACAACTGAGCCCAGTAATAAATATATGTTTGCCCTATTAAGAGCCTACATCATATTAGTGCTATTTGATCTGTTAGAGAATCAGACAGACTAAAGGATGAAGGAATCTTTTCCTGATCCTCTGAGTATTTCATAGTTGTAACTAAATTCCCCGGTGAATAGTTCTCCATTCTTTCTGACCACTTTACCCTTCGAGGATCTGATATTTGCAAAGCCCTTTGATATCATGAGATGAAAATTGCTGCTGTGCACAAAGGCATGTTTATATCATATGATCAGAAGCACTGAAACATAGAGAAAACATATGCTTCATGTCATAGGAAAGCAACTCTGAGGCAGCTTGAACTTCTCAGCCCTGTGTTAGCATGAAAAAAGATGGGAACAAATGAGAGATGAGGCAAATGCCCCACATCTAATTTATTCTGTGAAGCAGTTCTGGAGAAAGAGAAACTCTAGAAAAATCTAGTTTTCCACAGAAGCAGGAACTTCCACCTACGCTCTGTTATACACAAATTCATTTCAATTGTGTCTTCCTGATAGCTTGACTATGAAACCAGCTTACTTCCCTTCTCTCAGCCTGTCAAGAGATTATTATAAACTAAGAATATTCAGCACACTGACAGCTTTCAGATACACCTTCATGCTAGCTACATGACTCAGTGTCACTTCATTGAGATGTAACAATTAAATGCAACGCCAAAAGAAGCCCCCACCTCTGCAAAGGGTGAGCTAAGGACATCAGAGCTGTGTCAGGATGATAGAAGAAAGGAAGCTTTCCTTTGATTTGACAGTCTAGGCCCTAACTCAGAGTCAGGCTACCTTGTCTACACTGCTATTTAGTGGTTAGAATCTTTCCAGCCAAGAGCTGGGACAGCAGACATTTTCATAATGAAAATCACATTATTTTCTCTTAGTAGCTAAATTAAGAAGAAATAAGAGAGTGTGTCACATATGAGCTTCTTGTTATTAAAGTCTTAGGGATACATGTGACTATTTTCTTTTTTCTTTCCAGGTTATAAATATAATATATATTTATAGAAACAAGAAGTAAAAACCTGGCCCAGACTCTCACCTTGTTTTAAAATAAATTTAAATTCTGGAAAAAATATTTAAAAATACGTTAATTAATAGAAGTCAAAAAGAAGGAAAGAAGAAAGGAAGGAAGGAAAGAAATTCCTTGGTTCCAGAAATGAATAGAGAATTAAAAGCCAGTTCAGTAAGCTATCAATCTGATGCACCTAGTGCCCATGAAGACAATCATCCAGATAAAGACAATGCTAGGAGATGAGGTTTTAACGCCCATGTAAGACAAATGGTTTGGCCTAGGCTTGTAGAAGAAGGAGAGATGAAATGGAAAACCTTGTACAAAGCTGACAATGTGAAGGCTGCCCCTGAGGCAAAGGTTGGATGGGATGTTACACTCCCTGCACAGGGAAGTTGCAAAGATGACTAATTACAAATAACTGAAACTTTTACAGAATTATAGAACAACATGCGTCCTCAATTTAAGAAGCACGTTGAGCTATAAGCAAAATAAATAAAACACTTCTAAAAATGTTACAGTAAAAGCAAAGCAAAGCAAAGCAAAACGCAAATCTTAGAATGTTCTAGAAAAGACAGATTACTTAAAAAAAGAATAGTTAGACGATTGTAAAGTACAGAAAACAATAAAAGGATACATCTACAGTACTAAGAGAAAATAGTTCCAAAATGAAGAATTTCATAATTTAATGTATTATTATGCAAGAATGAAATTAAATAAAGGCATCATTTTTGTTTTTGTTTTTGTTTTAAGGAAGATTAGCCCTGAGCTAACATCTGCTGACAATCCTCCTCTTTTTTGCTGAGGAAGACTGGCCCTGTGCTAACATCTGTGCCCGTCTTCCTCTGCTTTATCTGTGGAATGCCTGCCATAGCATGGCCTGACAAGTGGTGCATAGGTCTGCACCCGGGATCCCAGCTAGTGAACTCCGGGTCACCAAAGTGGAACATGCGAACTTAACTGCTGCACTACAAGGCCGGCCCCAAATAAAGACATTCTTGCAGGGAAAGGCTGAGAATATTTACCATTCACAGCTTTTCAATGAAAGACTGACTAAATGATGGATGTTTGTCATTGTGAAGGAAAAAAAACCAGAAAGATGCAATGGTGGACAAATCTAACTGGGTAACAGATGTGGGAAATTATAAATACACTGACCATAAAATCAATAACAATACTGAGTAATTTGAATGGCTTAAAAATGAGGTACAACTATAATATTATATAGAAAACAATATGGACTTTAAGCTAAAAGCTTTATTAAGGATAAAGAGTCATTACTTAAAGATGGAAGAATCAATTCATTTACCAGAAAGTTAGAAATTTTCTAAGTTTTTGTATATACACCTAATTCATTGTCCAACCAAGATCCCAAATGTAAAGTTAGCAAAAGGTTGAGATCAAGAGACAAGAAGAAAAACAGGAAATTATTGACCAAAATAAATCTGTCGTAGCCTTTTTCTTTGAGTTTTTTTTTTTATTAAAAGCCAGGGAGTTCTAAAAATACAAATAAGTATAATGTTAGGGTACAAAAGCCTTTCTTAGCCTAATCCCAATGGAAGAAACCATATGAGAAGAGAATGAGAACTTTAACTAATACTTAAAACTTCTGTATTGGAATAAAAACCAACATCCAAATATAAAATCAGTATGTCGAGATAAACTACAATATGAAAAAACATTTGCAACATATTTTAAAGGGTAAATCAATTTATTCAACAAATATTTGTTGAGTGCTAGCTGTATGTCAGGCTGTGCTAACATATCCTTAAAAATAAAAGCAAACACATTAAAAATGTTCCCAGAGAAAAACCAGGAAATAACAGTAGGCAATTCACAAAAGGATAATTAGAAATAGCCAATAATAATTTTTAAAAAATTCACCTTAGCAGAAATCAAGGAAATGCAATCTGTAACATCATCATGGAATTTCCCCCTTACGTTGTTGATTAGAGTGAGCAAGATATGTAAAGCATTCAGCAGAATGCCTGGCACATAGGCACTCTATAAATGGTAATTCTCATGATTTACATGTTTAATATCCATTACTATGGAGCACACGGCGGGAAGTGACATCAAGCTGTTTCCCAGCTGAGCTGGGTTAACTTGGACACTGGCTGGATGCTGTAAATGTCCAAGTGTTGGTGAATACAGGAAGGTAAACATTTGATTCTCAAATGGAGTTGAAAAATATGCCATTCTCTCTGGAGGACAGTTTGGAAATATGTATCAAATAAAAGAGCCTATAAGCCAAAGGTATTTATTAAGGATAAAGAGCTGTTGTTGACAATGAAGAGAATAATCCCTACCATATGAATTCAAGGCTATTAATTTCCATTTAGTAGCATCTTATTTGTATAATATAAATTTTAATTGTAGTGTTTTTGTTGTTTAATGCTAAATATTTTATGGTTCTGCACCAGCAACATACAAATTCTCTATACTTTTATACTCCCCAAAATGTTAGAGCGAGTACTGATAAAATTGAACATTGATATTGAAATGTACAAAATCGTGGCAGGGACCTCTCAGAAAATATTCCACCGAAGTTCATCTTTTTGTAAAATATGAAACATTCTAATAATTGACCATCAACTAGGCCAAAAATTATATCTCAACAAATACTGGGTAAACAAAATTATACAGATGTCTTTTCTGACCATATTGCAATAAAAGAAGTAATTAGTTACAAAAGCCCAAAGCCGTATACCGTATACTTATAAATGTGTAAATTATAGAGGAAATTAAAATAGACACTACAATATATTTAGAACTGAACCCACAAGGTAACAAAACCTGGAGGATGCAGGAAAAAATGTTGCTTAGAAGGAAATCTATAGTTCACAGTACATATATTACAATAGAGGTAGTACTGAAAGTTAGTGATTTAAAAGTGTTTGAGTTCAAGAAGTTAGATGGAAAAGAGGAAGCCAAAGAAAGTAGAACAACAATAAAAGACAAAATTAGTGATTTTTAAGACAATGAAACAATAAAGAGGATTCTTTTTGAAAACTAATAAAATAGTTAAATTTCTGAGCAGATGGATAAGAAGCCCCAAAAAAGAACAAGTTAACTCTATTAAATTATAAAAGAAACATAACTAGATGCAGACTGCATTAAACAAAAACATAAGAAGAATTCTATAAAAATGTTATCATTAAAAATTTAAAGTCTTATGAAATATATATGTTAAGGGAAAAATACAATAAACAAAATTACTTCACAAGAAATAGAAAATCTCAATAAACTCTAAAACTATTAAAGATTTTAAAGAGTAAGAAAATATCTATGTATTTGAAAAATGCAACATTCCCAGATGGTCTTACAGTTGTATATTGTCAAAACATTCAGGAACACATAGCCCCTGTATTAATCTGTCACAAATAATGAAAAATGGGACACTGCGCCATAACGAATTTCACGAGTTCACTTCACTTTATTTCAAAACCAAACCAAGACAATATGAGAAAGGAAAAACATAGGGGAATATTACTTATGGATATAATGCAGAAATCTTGACAAAATTTTAGCCAGCAAAATTAGCCAGGTAATTTAAAAAATAACACATTACGGCAAACTAGGATTCCTCTCAGTAATTAGAAGATAATTTAGAATTATAAATTCATTAATGGATTTTGGTTAAATGTAACTTTACTTCTTGCTAAAATTAAACACTAGTAAATGATAAAGGGGATTTTTAAGTTAATAAACTCACAAGGACATGACTAAAAGCTGAGGAGACAGTAACACATCTGGGAAGATGGCATGCAAAAAATGAAGGCTAAAGGCAGCAGTCCTGACCAAGCTGAATCCTAATCCGAAGAGAGGAAATCACAAAACTAGGCAATGTGCATGGTAGAAATTCTTTAAGGCTCAGCAATTGACAACACAGTGTATCTCTGGAAGTGGGTGTGGAGGAAAAACTGAAAACAGTATGATTATTTGAAAGACTTTTGAAGATTCTGTTTAATTCCAAGACCTCTAAGTGCAGTTTTGAGATTGTCTCCTCTGCGCTCCCCTGCCACACCAGCAGAGGCGCGCAAGATTACTTTTTGAGAAGGGCTTCTGCAGTTTCTGCGTTGAAGAATGAAATGCCAAGTTGAGACTGGGACTACTATATCGAAAACAGAGGAACTGGGAAAAAGCCCATCTCCATACTGAAAGATGAACCCCCAAACGTCAACTCTCATCCCCAACTTGGCTTCTAGATTTCTAGCAGCTGTTTTTGTTTTTGTTTCTTTTTAGGGAGGAGATTAGAAATTTTCTCTGAGAAATCCAACCAGCCCTAGAAAACAACTTGAAATTTCCAGATGAAACCACTCCTTCAGACCTCCCTGTGATGATGCCTCCAACCCCTCCCAGGTGTTCATGTTTTCCAATAAGCTTTTTAGTAATTCCAGTTGAAATGTGAGCCAAGATCGCACAATACCTGAAGAAATCTCTGATATGAAAGAGACAAAAGCAAAGAGGTGACAGTAACTGTGAACTCTGACTGATACAAACAATATTTTGTCTTCTAGAAACTCAATGTCAGAAGATTTCTCCATGAAAACACAAAGCTGAATATCCACTGACTTCGGACATTTGGTTTTACAGACAAGTGTGAACCAGCCTCCTTTTTATTTCTTTACAGAAAACTTATTTTATCTATTTGAATTCTTACAAGATTCTTTTTGTCTTCATAAGAAGGATCAGAATTTTGTAGAGACTTTGTAGAAGAAAGAAAAGAAGAACTATTGAGCATTTGCTGGAAGGTCTTTCAGGAAACTTTTGGTAAAAAAAAAGATTATTATGTAGTCTGGCAATGTAATTTCTCTTTTTGTGCCTGCTTAAAATACTTCAGGAAAGATATATAATTTTTTTTTGAGATGTCAACATCAGTTTTTAGTTCTTTTTGATGGAATAACATGTCTCAGACAGTCCACAAAGAAATTCAGTTATATTTGGGTGATGGATGCTAGTAAGTGCTAACAATTCTCTTAATGTTTCCTTGGAGTTGCTGTGTCTTTATGGATATTTTCATATTTGGGGTGTGGGAGTGGAATGGTAATGTTGCATATCAAATATAGCCTCCATGAAGAGATGGTTGCTCATGCAGAGATGGCTGCCCATTTTCCCATTTGACAAAAACCTGAATCTCCCAATAGGAGAATTCTAAATCAACAGGAGAGAGGGAAATTACCTCCCTAACTTCTTTCATACAGATAAGACTCTTCTACATCAAGAGATGATTTGTGACTAGGACACTTACTGATGTTTGTTTGCGTATTGGTTTATTTTAACCAGCACTTGCAGTCTTGTAATTACTGGAAGTTCTTAGCTCTTAAACTGTCAGTGTCCATTTACATGAAGTTTTAGAAGGGCTGCCTGGTAGCATAGAGGTTAAGTTCGCACACTCCCCTTTGGGGGCTGGGGTTCACAGGTTGGATCCCCGGGGTGGACCTAGCATGGCTCACCAAGCCACACTGTAGAGATATCCCACGTAAGATAGAGGAAGATTCCCACGGATGTTAGTTCAGTGACAATCTCCCTCAAGCATAAAGAGGAGGATTGGGACAGATGTTAGCTCAAGGCCAGTCTTCCTCACGAAAAAATAAATAAATAAATGATGATGCGAATTTTTGTCTTTATCTGTATCCTTACAAGTACTTTGGTGGTCAGTTTAAGAGGCTATGTCTGGAGCTTACTAGTCAAGTGACATTTTAAATGAGAAGTCTAAGTTTAAAAATTTGGCAGTTCCAAATTAAACATTTTCGTATGCTTCCTTACTAAAACTCTGTAACTCTCCAGTGTGGGGAAATGATTTGAAGTATTCATCCATATAACATATTTACTTTTTATCTATTATGTTCCAGACTCTGTGTTTGGTCCTAGGGAAATAATTATTTATATGATATTACTTCACCTCCAAAGGGATAACAATCTAATGTGAAGACAGCCATGATACAACGTGATACAAGTGGAAGGAGCTGTAAGAGTGGCAAGCGCAGAGCAGTGTTACACCAACCTAGGGAATCAGGGGGGATTTCTTGGAAGGAATAACCAGGGTCAAGCACAGATAGCTGATACTGAATACAAAAGGCTCCCACATACTACTTTTAGTTTTTTTTTGTTTGATGAGAATGTGTTTTCCCATAAATTTTCAACAGCTTTATTAAGATACAATTCACATACCACACAATTCACCAACATCTACAATTCATTGGTTTTTAATATATTCACAGATATGTGCAACCATCATCACAGTCAATTTTACAACATTTTCATCACTTCAAGAAGAAATCCCATACCTTTTAGCTATCATTCCCCTCCATTCTAAGCCTTACACAACCATTAATATACTTTCTGTCTGTAGATTTCCCTATTTTGTACTTTCAAATGAGTGAAATTATGTAGTATGTGGTCTTTTGTGACTGGCATTTTTCACTTAGCATAATGTTTTCATTAAACATAGAGTTGCCATACGACCCAGTAATTATACTCCCAGGTATATACTCAAAAGAAATTGTTTGAGTACCAATTAGGAACCAAGAAAACATATGTTGACATAGAAATGTGCACATAGGCTTTTATAGCAGCATTACATAATAGCCAAAAAGTGGAAACAACCCAAATGGCCATCAATAGATGAATGGGTAAACAAAATACGATATATTCCTACACTGAAATAATTTGTTAGTGCCAGCAAGTTGGTTCTGACTCCTAGTACCCATGTGTACAGTAGAGTGGGACCTGCCCCATCTTTTTGAGCCATCCTCTCACCTTCCAGAGCTATATCAGAGAGTGCTTCATTGCTATTCACAGGGTTTTCATGGCCACTTTTTTCAGAAGTGGATGGCCAGGTTCTTCTTCCTAATCTTTCTTAGTCTGGAAGCTCCACTGAAACCTGTCCACTATGATGACCTTGCTGGTATTTGAAATACTGGTGGCAGAGCTTTCAGCATCCCAGCAACACAGCCTCTACAGTTCGACAACCCACTTATGGGTTGTATGGTTCCCTGACTGAGAAATGAACCCCAGGCCATGGCAGTGAGAGCACTGAATCCTTACCACTAGACTACTAGGACCAATACATCGGAATATGTTCAGCCATAAAAAGAAATAATGTATTGATAGATGGATACATGTCCCATGCTTCTTTACCTGTGTCCTGAGGCAGAGAGGATGAGGGGTCTAAAACAAGTTAGGATTGCAATTATTGCCAACTCCTGTTGACCTTAATTGCATTGCACCCTGCACCAAAGGGTGTCCTAGAATTCAGCTCAATTCTGACACTACCTACCCGGAGATAGCATCAGATTCCATAGACTTAGGGCTCAGTCGAGGCTCTTACCTGTGCTTCTGACTGACTGGCTATAAATCAGAGGTTCCTGTGACCTCTTCCTCTGGTTCAATTAATGTGCTAGAGTGGCTCACAGAAATCAGAGAAATGTTTTACTTACTAGATCATCAGTTTATTCTAAAAGGATAGAACTCAGAAACAGCCAGATGGAAGAGATGCATAGGGCAAGGTATGGGGAAAGGACACAGAGCTTCCATACTCTCTCCAGGTGCATTGCCCTCCCCAAATCTCCACATGTACACCAACCCAGGAGCTCTTCAAACCTCATCCTTTTGAGTTTTTATGGAGGCTTCATTACATAGGCATGACTGAGTAAATCATTGGCCATTGGTGATTAATTTAACCTCCAGTCCTTCTCCCCTCCTAACGGGTCTGGGGATGGGACTGAAAGTTCCAACCACCTAATTACATAGT
The DNA here is from genome assembly GCF_041296265.1 of Equus caballus. NCBI lineage: Eukaryota > Metazoa > Chordata > Mammalia > Perissodactyla > Equidae > Equus > Equus caballus. Next base: position 59,569,089 of record NC_091690.1, read on the forward strand.
TGGCTCCATTGGCAATCAGCCCCCACCCCTAGGTGCTTTCCAAAAGCCACCTTATTAACATAACACAAGGGACACCTTTAAATTCTCAACACTTAGGAAATTCCAAGAGGTTTTGGAGCTATGAGTCAGGAATCATGGATGAAGACCAAATATATAATTCTTATAAATCACAGTTTTGAATACACTCTCCCTCATTCTCCTTCCAAAATCTTCCCCCTAGCCTCTCAGAGCATAGGCCTCTCTGAGAAAATATAAAGTTTCAGAATTGGCTTTGATTCAGATTATTTTACCATTTAGAAGTTTACCAGGTTGAGGAGACAGGCAAGAAAAAAAAGAAAAAACTCCAGAGGGTAGCAACTTTTGATTCAATAGGTGAAGCAAGGTCTCTCCACTTAAACTTGCTGAGCACCAATCCTTTGCATCCCCCACCATGAGAGGTACTATGGGGATTGTAGGAGAAAGTCATTGAGAGGCTGTGACCTCTAGTTGACCCTTGATCTAGACCCAAGCAATTGGAAGCTCCTCACCTCCTCCCCTGTTTTTGGAATGTATGTTCTGCCCAGCCTTCTCACAGTGGGAGCCATTTTCAAGGATGCAGCCTTGAGAGAGCAATGTGTTGTTGAGACCATCTGGAGCTGAACCCAGTCAAGGTCACTATATAAACTTTTAAGAGTCTGGCAGGCAGATGTGAGGATCTAATTCTGTTGTGACTGCTCAAGACAAGCCTCACAAGCTCCTTCATTTATTAAATCTTCCACCTACCAATCTGGAGTGGACAGCCTCTTTCTTCAGTCTCATTGCCTCCCACATATGGGGGCCAATTCATGAAGCAACAGGGATATAGAAAAGAGAATAAAAACAGCAGTCAGTTAGTGGACAACAACAAATTCCTCTGCCTTGTGCAGTTGTCTGCATCCAGTGTTTCAAGCTTTTCAAGATTTGGATTACACTGTGTCTTAGTGTCTCAATACTGATTACTACTATTATGATACTGTCGATATCCACCATTATATTAATTTTGTCACAAGATCCAGAGTTGAATTTGGTCTCTTTCTGTCATTGTCTTTGTCTCTGTTCTGTCTCTGTGCCTCTCTTTGTCTCTCTCTCTGTGTCTCTCTCTGTCTTTCCCTCTTTGTTGGAGAAATGTTTATGCTTATTGAAGTTAAAAAAATCAACCTTACGATCTGAGTGTCCATTTTCGAGAGCTTAGTGACACATTTCTTATTCATCCAAATCTCAGTTTCATGTACCTCTCATTTGGTACAAACAACAAAAATTTTTGAAGCACAGACTCTTTTTTTGAACAGTAAAGGAACTTAAAGATACTTTAGTTTCATCCATTCATTTTACAGAGTAGGAAAACAGGGACAAAAGAGGTGTAATAAAATAGTTAAGATTACATTCAGATAGGAGCAGAGCAAGCATCAGAAGCCAGTCTTCTTGACTCATATTTAATACTCTTTAAACTCTTCACTCCCCATCTGTTGTGAGAAACTTGTAAGACTTCAAGATATGAAGCCTTCAAAAATTGCCTGTCCCACTTATGTATACACTGAGAGCGACTTCTCCAAGTATGTTTTCTTGTGAAGCACTCAGAGCCTATTCCGTTGGGAGACTTTTCTCCCACCCCTGTTTATTCTACCTGTAAACCACTGATGATGACTAACTTCATTTGACTGCTATCCATGCAGTCTTTTTCCCTCTTCCCAGAGACCTCTCTGCTCACCACTGGATGTTGGTCTGGCAACAACTTCATTCCATGTGCACTGGCTATTGCATTGCCATTCTCAACAAGTTTTTGACACCCTGGACTTCAATTCAGAGTATAATTTTAGAGTGATAAAAAAATAGAGCATCATTGAATATCAGGACCCTCAAATACCCTCTTCCTTCTTAGTTCCTACCTTTTCATTGATGCTTACTGTGAAAACACTCCAGTAGAGCCAACATTTATTTATTAGATAAAGGCATCTGCTAAAAGCTTAGGGGAATAAGAAACGCATTGAAAAGGTACTTGATGGGAAGAGAGAGGGTTTAAAAGCCTCTTTTCAAACTAATAGAAAAAATAACCCTACTTTAGTTCAGGGATGTACAAATTTATACTTGCATGCAGACATGACTGCAGGAGAATCACCTGCAAAACAGGGTAAAATATAGATTCCTGTGCTCCATTTTCAAAGTTTCTCATTGAGGAGATTGGAGGACAAGTCAGGAAACTTAACTTTTGAAAGTTCCCCAGATGCTGATACAAAGCCAAATTTGAGTTCTCTCATCAATATTTTGTCTATTTTGGCAAATAAATTTTGCACATGTTTCTTGCACATATTCTATTAGTTTTCCCCATAAGGATTTCATGCATTTCAATACCATTGTAAATAGTATCATTTATGTAATTTCATTTTTCAAATGCTCATTGCTATTCTATAAATATTCAATTAATATCGTTTGTGGTTCTTTGAGATTTTCTTTATGTTCAGTCATGTCATTTGTGGGAAAAAAAGACAGTTTTTGTGCCTTCCTTTCTAACTGGTATGTTTTTATCTCTTTCATTTGCTGCATTGTACTGGCTAAGATTTGCAGTAATCTTGAATATGAGTGGTGAGATTAGATGTCATTGCCTTGTCTCTGATCTTATGGGAAAATAATTTGTCTTTAAAAATTAAGTATGATTTTGGCTGTAGGAATTTTGTAGATATGTCTTATCAGTTTGTGGAAGTTACCTTCTGTTTCTAGTTATCTGAAAGGTTAATTTTTTGGTCACGAATGGATGTTGAATTTTGTCAAATATTTATTTATGCATCTATTGAGACGATTTTTTTTTTTAGTCAGTGTGTATGGTGAATTATAATGTTTGATTTTTGAAATTTGATTAAGCCTTATATTTCTTGGATAAACTCCACTTGATCATGATGTATTTTACTTTTTATAAATTACTATATTTGATATGCTTACATTTCCCTAGAAATTTTTGCATCCTTGTGATCTAAATATGACAGTAGAATTCACAGGTTAAATATTTTAGAATAAGAAAATGATTGAGTTCTGAGCTAAAATCTGGTCCAGAATATGGAATATTATTAATTCTAAGCCATCACTGTTCACTTTCACAATATTAATAAAAATCCTTTCTCTTTATCATCAATTTACACTTTAAAATTTCTTCTGTAAGAATTACTTCATAAGATTGTCACAATAACTCTGTGTAGGATTTTTTTTTCATTTTTCAGAAAAAACAACTGAAATTTGAGAAGATAAAATGATTTGCTCAAGTTCTCACAGTTTATTAATTTCATTAGTAATTAGGGGACTGCACTTCAATATAGCTATTTTTTTTGGAATATAACATTTCTAACTCAAAGCCAATGTTCTTAACATGCCCCCTACCTTCCTACAAACACTTTGGCTTTTAATTTTACCCAGATATTTTGATGTAGATTGTTTATTTTCATGCTCCTGGCCACCCTACTCTGTACCCTACTCTTTTTCCCTGCCCACATTCAGTCCTGAAACCCTAGATATTTAGGGTCTGTATAATCTATTTACCAAATCCTCCTCACACATCCCAACACATCTCAACCATCGCATCTACTAGACCTCATTCACAGCATCTTCGAGAACTATATTTCATTGAATTTAAGACACTACTGGTTATCAGATGCATTTTCAGTAGCCCCATTAATTTATGTACTATTACAAGACAAATTTATTATTGCAAATTACACTAGGAAATGATGCCTTCTTATCACATTCATTATAATCCCAGCAGTAGAAAGTTAAAATGTGAAAATGACTTTTAAAATTATCTATTACTGTTTAACAGTTCACTCTCAAATTTAGTGGCTTAATGTAAATATTCGTTAATAACTTTCACTGTTTTTTCATGGTTCCAGGGTTGACTGGGCTCAACTCAGCCATCCCTTCTTGGGTTTTCTCAAGTAACCACATTCAAATGAGAGTTGTGACTATAGTAATTCAAGGACATCACGGGGATGGATGCCCAGATATCTCATTCGCATGGAGGACAGTTGATGCTGACTGTTGTGTGAGAGCTTAGCTGAAGCCATAGGAATACACTACCTACACATAACCTCTCCATGTGCCATGTGTTTCTCACCACATAGAAACTGGATTCAAAGAGAGAGCATTCCAAAGTGTGTCCTAAAAAGAGAAAGTAGAAGCTGCCTATCTAATTAAAGGCTAGGCCAGTAACTGGAATAGCAGTATTTCTAATGGTAAAAGAAGTCACAGAGCCTCCCTGATTCAAATGAATAGAGAAACACGCTCTTCATCTTGATAAAGGATTGGCAAGTGCAAATATATTACGAATATAAACATAACTCTGTGAGTTCAAAAAGAATTTAAGGACATACAGAAAGCTTGTTAATTGTGATTACTGCTGGGAATAGAGGATTGGAACGGATGACTTTATTTATAAATCTAAAATTTAAATGTTGAGATTTCAACAGATTTTTACTCTCTGTGTTTTCTCCATATTTTTCAAATATATTTTAAAGAATATTAAAGAAACATGTTCGGAATTAATGTTGACTAACAGCCCTCCCCCAATTTTTCCTTGACTCCTCCTATTTCTATCCCCTCAAGGATAGAAATGTATGTTACTATTGAAACTATAGTTTGTCTAAATATTCTTCCATTCTTTCTGTTTTTCTAAAAAGCTGCCTTAAAACACCACTCTTACAGTTTTAGCCATCACCCTTCCACTGGAATCAACCCCTCAAAAAGTAAAACTTAATAACTTTATTCTTCAAAGTCCAGTGCCCAGATTCTTGGTAATGGGGTAAATCTTGGAAAGAAAAGAGGAGGTCATTGGAAGAGTTAGGATTAGAAATCTTTCCTAGTAATCCTTTGTGTTATATGGATTGCCATAATGATCAGAAGGTGAAGGAGCTGGAGACGTTCTAGCGGCACTATTTAGCTATTTCAACATATCAACTCTTTGTGAAACCTTCTCTTTCTCAGTTAAGCTTGTCTGGGCAAGGCCATGTATCAAGAAAAGTTTTTAAGATCTGCCAGGCAAATGGCTTCCCCTTTTGTCTATATATTTTTTCACCTCAGGATGTCCCCCTCCCCTCAACCAGGCCACATCTACTAAAAAGAGAAAGGATGGAGTGGGTACTTGTACAGGAACACAACTGATTCCCAGTTAGTGGAAAAAACAAGTGATGATTCTTTCTGTAATCACTATAGGCACACTATAGGAGTGGAGAATGGCTATTAAATCAACTTTAATTCTTCATCTTATTTTAATAAAGCCTCATCAGAGTCAAGAACTGCAAATTGGAATGGAGGCTTCTGAAGACTTCAAAATGAAGTCTCTGAGAGTTTAAAGATTGATATGCCTCCAATCTGTCATAGAGGACTTTGTAATCACCTTGTGTATGTTGTTTTTCTCATTTACTATAACGCTTTCTCCTTGGGCCACACTACTATCTGAACTTCTATTTAAGTATGCTATAACAATAGACGCTAGAGCAATGAGGAATACATTTTGAGATATTTATAGTTAATTTTCCCTTTCCTGATTTTCTGCCTACCTGTCCATGAAACTTCAAGAGCACAACTTATCTTCCTACAGATCAGATTGACACCGAGTAAGGTATATCCAGAGTGAGAGCCTGAATCTGTTATGACAGGTAATAAATCACCTAAAACTTCTTTTTGTATTTGAGGAGGTGTCAAAATTACTCTCATAGCAAGTTAATGACAGGGATTATTTTTCCTCTCAGATGGCAAGGGCTTTCACACTCATACCAATTTTAGAGTGGTTACTGAACTAATGACCCTATTCCAATCAAATGCTTATGATATTTCTTGGCATGTTTTATGGTCATGAAGAGGATGGAATGATGAAGGTACTCATATGGGGGGAGGTTTCATATCTTTTAATACACAGAAGAAACATATTCTTATTAATCTCAAAATACTTTTTTTCCCTATCTTTTTCCACTCAAAATATGCAGGAAATCCCATTGAGATTCATGAGTAATATTTCTCTCCCAAATGCCCAGAGTGATACCACTAGGAAAAAACATCATAGGCATGTGCCCCTCTGGTCAAAAATAAGTTAAATTTGTTAAACTTTAACTGGACCTTCAGGGCTACTATTCTTCTTCCCTACAAACGGTAGTCCAAAACTTTTTTTACATGCTTGCTTCCTCTCGGCAGATGATCCGATGTTTTACTTTAGCTAGAAAATTCCTCCTTTTTCAGAGGAAGGGGACTTTCTACCCTCCCTCCCATTCTTTGATTTCTCTTGCAACTTGCTCTTTTGTATCCCTGCTCCCATCCCCATATCATATCCTACACCAGTCTTTGCTTTCTGCCCTGAAGCTCATCATGACTTTCCCTCATGGAAAAACCTTCTCTTGACTCTTTCAGGATTGCTTTTCCTTGCCTTCATTTCACAGCCCAATTCCCATTTGATTTTACCCTCTAATCTGGCTACAGTTCCCTCCATGTTAGGAAACTTCTCTCACAGGTCAGCAATAGATTTCCAGCGGCTGCAGCAGTGAATTTTTCTTAGTTCTCATTCTCAGACATCTCTCTGCGTACTGATTCTATCTTCCTCCCCTATATTGAAACTCTCCTCACTTTGGTTTTCTGTGGTTTCCTTCTCCTCTGATCATTCTACCTACTCTTTCATTTGCTTTTCTTCCTTCCATCATCACTTATGCAGAGGTTTCTCAAAGTTCCATTCTCTGTGCTTTCCTCTAATCAATTTGTTCTCTCTCTCTGGGCAGATGTATAAACTTTTATAGTACCTATTCTTAAAAAAATTATTTCTAAATCTATGTCTTCTAAATTGCTTCTCCTTCTATTTTAACTTCCCAAGCAAAAAATCTTGGAGCTATTTACAAAAATTTCTACTTTCCCATTCTCACTATTTAGACCAATAAACACTGAAAGGGAGCAGAATTTGCCACCCCAAAATATACCTCTTTGGCATAAGAATTATCTTGAGCTGGTTATCATTATTATTATTTCTTTTGGTGAGGAAGACTGGCCCTGAGCTAGCATCTGTGCCAATCTACCTCTAGTTTTGTATGTGGGATGCAGTCACAGCATGGCATGATGAACAGTGTGTAGGTCTGCGCCTAGGATCGGAACCTATGAACCCAACCACCACACCAACAGGCCAGCCCCTGGTTATGTTTTAAGAAACAGCAAACACAGGAAAAGTTCTGAAAACCAAGTAGAAGTTGTACTTTTGTAAAAGACATTTACATTTGGACTGCTAGAAAGACCAACAAGTGGGTCTTAGTACAAATTAAGCCTGAATTATTGCTGAAGGCAAAAATGATAAAGCTGAGGCTGTCTTATTTTGGACACATCATGAGAAAGAAGGATTCTTTGGAAAAGACTATAATGCTGGGAAAAGTAGAAGGCAGGAGGAAGAGGAAAGATTGGGTATGAAATGGATTGACTCCACAGAGGGAGCCATAAGCATGAGTCTACAGAAGCTGAGTAGGGCTGTTGAGGACAGGACCTTGTGGACATCACTCATTCATAGGGTCGCCAGGAGTCAGAGTCAACTTGATGGCACTTAACAACAACAATTTGCGTTTATGAGGAAAATCTCCATTTATAAGGGTATTTCTCTCTCTCTCTAATAGGAAGAAGAGAATGACTTAATCTCTAGAAACTCCATCAATGGAGAAGGCACCAACTTAAATCTACATAACAACCATATCCTTGTTTACTGTGCTTTTCCTGATAGCCTTACATAACTGGTCCTCCCACCCCTCAACATCTGGTTTTATCTTTAGCTGGAGATGGTATTTAAGGTGGTGGCTTGGGCCCGTTCAGACAGTTACTCAGTTTTCCTGGGTCTCTCTCATGTATACAAACAATATACATGTTATTAAACTTCTTTTTTGCTTTTTCCAGTTAATCTGTCATTTATTTCAGGGGATGTCAGCCAAGAATCTAGAAGGGTAGAGGGAACATTATTTTTACTCACTTACAAAATCTAAGCAAAACTCTAACTCAAAAATACTTCTCATACTTGATTCATTTACTTCATTATGAGTGTACTGCTTCATTTCTCTTTAAAGCTTCATAATCTCTTGTCTGGACATTTAAAACAGTGTCCTAACTGTTCTCCACACCTTCAGTTTCTCTTCCCTGCATCTGTTTCTCTAACTTGCTAGTGTTCTTTTTAAACACATGCTTAAACATGTCTCTGTTGTCTGTAGAGCTTGTTGCAATGGCTCTTCAAAGTGTCCTCCACTCAACATAAGATCTATTTCTCTTTCAAATTATTATTATCATGTAATAGATCAATGCCTGCTTATTTTGTCATTTTTCAAATGGGAAAAATGAAACTTCAGACATAGGCCTAAGTTCCTCCGAGATCTGAAAATAGATCTGAAAATTTGATTATAATCCAGATTTCAATTTTTCGGCTTATCATGCTGGTTAGTTATACTTATTCAAACTCAGACACCTTCTAGATAAATAAACAAACAAGCAAATAAAAAATGCCATTGATATCTGTCATGATAAATGGGTAACCATTAAATAACAGGCAGTAATAATTCAAAGCAAGGGTTGTCAACCTGGCTGGATATGAAAATCACGTAGGGAGTTTTTAAAGAAATGTTAATGTGTACACTTCACTAGCATCTCTGGAGATGGGGCTCTAACACAAGTATATATCTACCTATATATATTTTAAGATCCCGTATGGGAGAAAGAAATATTCCTCTACATTTCTAGCTTCTTCTGACTGGTCTAAGAATTAAATTGACATGAGAAAGAATAACAGGAGAAAAGCACACAAGTTTAATAACATGTATATGTGGGAGAAACCCAAGAAAACTGAGTAACTCACCAAAATCACCAAAGCTACCACCATAAAGACCATCTTCAGTGAAAGACAAAAGAGAATGTTGGGAGTAGAGGTTTGGGATTTGAAAGGGAAGGAAAGTATTTCACATGGAGATAGAAAAGCAAATGTTTGGTAAACAATTGTTTGCCATGGCATGCAGAGACAATGAAACATGGAGAGGACTTTGAACAAATAGGCTTTGCTAGGCTCCTCCCTGTCCACCACACCTACTTCATATTATGCTATAGGTATCTATGGTGACCGCTCCTTCCTGAAACAGGCTTCCTATCTTAAATTCACTTAGGCAGTTAGGGGAAAGGTCAAAGTTTCTTCCTGAGTCTTTTGTTCTTAAAAATGATCAAGCCAAGGGGCTGGCCCCGTGGCCGAGTGGTTAAGTTCGTGCACTCCGCTGCAGGCGGCCCAGTGTTTCGTCGGTTCGAATCCTGGGCGCGGACACGGCACTGCTCGTCAGACCACGCTGAGGCAGCGTCCGACATGCCACAACTAGAGGAACCCACAACGAAGAATACACAACTATGTACCGGGGGGCTTTGGGGAGAAAAAGGAAAAAATAAAATCTTTAAAAAAGAAAAAAAAAAAAATGATCAAGCCGAAATATACACTTTGGGGTAGCAAATTTTGCTCCCCTACAATCCTCAGCTGATTATAATCACAGGCAGGGTTGTGAACCAACAGTCTCCCTTGCTACTCAATGACTGATCCTCTGACTGGTAGTAACAGTATTACCCTCAGAGCTAGTTAGAAATGCAAAGTCTGGGATGTGGCCTATGATTCTGTATTTCTAAAACCATTTCTAAAAGTGATCCATGGAAGATTACAGAGAAATATATTTAATGAACATTGGATTACACAAAGTTAAACAGAATTATTTAATGCTTTTATTATGCAAATATATGAAATGCCTCTCTAAGAAGAAGTGTAGTATTCAGAATTGAACAAATTCACTTAGCACAGAATACTGTTACTTTGTTTTTTGAGTTGTTGGTTTGTTTTTCATGGAATTTCCTGGGACTAAAATGCTCCACAGAACATGCTTTAGTAAATATTGGTATAACGATATTTCTCACAGGAGAATGATTGGTATTTGGGGTGGCGTAATTACGAAGCTAGTTATTATTAAGGGCCTGTCCTACACATTTCCAGAAGTTTTGCATTCCTGAGTCCTGTTCACTAAAAGTCAGCAGAATTCTCTAGTGATTTTGGTAATCAAAAATACTCCCATAAATTACCAAACCCTCTCAAGGGGGTGGTACTCCCCCAGTTAAGAACTATCTTGGAGCTGGTTGTTAGGCACAAAGAACAGGGGAGATTTAGTTTACCATTTGGGAGTGGTTTTCACAGCAAATCTCTGAGCCTTGTTAATATTGATCTAGATCTTTCTTGTTGTCTTTGTTTGGACCATTATGTAAAACATCGATCCCTGCTAGTGCCGTATCTAGATTTGCCAAGCCCTCATTCAGAGCATTTCCAAGAGCTAATGAGGCCCAAAGTTGTCAAAGGGGTTCTGCCCTATGTGAAAATCACGAAACTCCTTACCTGATGGGGATGCACCAATGATGTGGATGGAGTTGCCTGCATCAGAAAGGCCTTGAGGTCACATCAACTTTAGCTTTCCATCTTCACCTTCCACATGTCCACTAAAGATATTTTTCCCTAAATCACTGATCAGATTGTCAAATCTCTACTGAAAATTTCTTTATTGGTTTCTGATTGCTCAAGATTAAAATCTAGATCCTTGGTGTGACATTTTTTAAAAGAACCATAATATGTGAACAAATTGCCTTTTTCACACACAACTGCACACTCACACACACACACTACTCTTCATTTCTCTCTCTGTCAATTCCAGTAACATGAACCTTTTCTGAGTGAATTCTCACTATTTGCCAAGTGAGCTATATATTTTATATCTCTTAGGTTTTGCTCTTGTTATTTTGAATGCCCTTTTCAACTTGGCTGCCTGATAAAAATCCTACTTAACGTTCAAAATGTCTTACAAATGTCACCTCCTTTGCAGAAAATCCTCCAACATTTCTACCTACCAATCACTTCTTTCTGCTCATGGCTTCAGCTTCATATCTTCCATGGCAGCAGTCCACTGGGAATTATAATGAATGGTGGGCATAGTGGGAGATATCTTTTTCCCTTCTCCACATTCTCATTTGTGCTCTTAGAAACAAGCACTTCTGCAAATCTTATGTCCTCTGGCATCATGATAAGAAGGCAGCTTCCATCTTCTGTGAATCTTTTTACTTGCCCCGATCATAAGAGAAATAATAGTTAATGTTATTTGAGAGACTCTGACCTGTAATGAGCAACATTGTTCTTTTAGCCGTTAGAGTCACTTTGCGTAAATATTAAGAAATACACTTTACCCTTTTCCTTGCACTGCTTGTCTCATAGATGAATAAGAAGATCAATGGAAGGACTCTCCTCTGTTTCCTGACTCCATGTGATAAGAATCCTTGGGTCAGGGTCCTAAGGCCCTTCTAAAGGCAGTTATCTCTCTATTTCTGTCTCTCTTTCTCTTTCTCTGTCTGCCCCCATGTGTGTGTGTGTCTTTGTCTCCTCTTTCTCCTTACCTACCTCTGTGTGCTTTCTCTTTTGCTCTTTGTCTCTGCCTTCCTCCCTCCTTTCCCTGTGAGTAACTGGTAAGTGTGGTAGGCCTGAATTATTTGTAGCTGATGAAGTCAGCTCCTTCCATAGGTGGGTGTTCCAGGCTGTAAATATGAGTGGATTGTAGAAGGATTCTATTTGACTCATCTCTAAGCCACATTCTACACTCTGCTTTACCTTGAGAGACTAGTGCTTCAGGGTTATTGGGCATTTGCTTGGCTAATTAAAAGGTCTTCATTTTGTTTTTATTTTCTTGATTCTAGTCTTTTAATTACGTGGAATCTATAGAAAACCCTCCCATTTGATCTCCAGCATGTTGGTATATTGGAGGATGGTAGTTGCAGGGAGTGCTGGGAAAGAGGATGGCAGCAGCTCTGTTGTGGTTATGTTGATTCTGATTGTTTGGAAACATAGAATAAATAAGAAAGCTCAGGTTTTCAGAAGGGGAGTATTATAAAGAAAACTATGTTCCATTTAAGGAAGATCCTTTTTGGATGAGACCAAGAAAACTAAGATGTTGATGTTGCAAGACATTTGGACTTGATGTGGGAAAGACACTAGGGGGAAGAAGGCAGCCTCAGTAAGACCTAGTGTCTAGATGTGACACTATTGCAAATTTTTAAGTTTTGAAAGAGTATAAGAACATTTGATATTTTTTGCATGATTTTTCTCACTAATTCTCATCTCCCAAAATGCCACCTAGATGTCTTTGCTATGGTCTTTTGTAATGACAATCTGAACTATACCAAGTCTTAGTTGCTGGAACAAAATTTGGTTGAGCACAATTTTTTAAAGCACAATGTTTAGTTTTGCATTTTTTAGAGAGAAAAAGCCTGTGTGGCTGTAGAGCTGATTATGTGATATTCTTCTGAATCTTAATGACTCTTTGGATTCTTTATAAAAGTGGAACTTCCAAGACTCTTACAGGAGAATTAATATAACTCTGAAGATGCTGAAGGAATCAGAGCTATGCAGAGGAATCCAGACGTTATTTGAGAGAAATCCTTTGGGTTGAGACTGAGCATATTATGATATTAAGTAGTTAAAAACTTCTGATGTGAATTTCTTTAGACTATAAGGAATGGGTGATTTCATCTTTTGGACTTGGATTTTCTTGCTAAGAGTAGAATTAATATTATTTAAATGTGATTTTTTTATATATATATTGCAAAGGCTGTATTATTTTGAGTAACCTTATTCAGCCTCACAGCACTCATTGCCCTACATCCCCTGGTGAGACACACTGATCTACATGACAAAAAACTCTAGATGGGAAATTAAACTGGAATGAAATGTAATTAATATCCTTTATTTAACCATTTAGATTCATCCAAATATAAGCACTCAACTATCCATGTCTTGTCCTAGGAGAATAGAAAGGATCAGTGGCAGCAGAGATTAGGGGGCAACCTGATGAAAGTGAGTGCAGAACAACCATGATTTTGTTGCTAGTCTTTTGCCCCAATAGGCTTATGGATATCCTTGATGGACCACACCTATTGGGATAAAGCGAAAAAATCTGAAGAACGTCAAAGATAACCTCCTTTTTTATGATATTCTCACTTTAGCCCCTCTGGGGAAGGGAATTTCTGTCTTGTTACCCCAACTTTTCCCCCTGCTCATTCTTCCCTGTACCACTAAGAACAAGTAATTGGACTGGTGAGAATTTGTCATTCAATAGGCCATATTTCCTCTACAAGTTGTATTCTGTATTCAAACTCACTTCCAAGGGAAGACATAGTCTCCTGCTTTGACTATATTTGCTCTCAAGTGCAGTGGGTGCTCATATTCTCTTGTCTTCTCAAATATGCTTTGTTTCCATGCAATAAACACACCATCAGACAAGGACAGATACATCTGCTCACATTACTACCTCTTGCTTGGAAACTGGTCTTCCATTTTGAGCTCTTCATTTCGCAGGCAATTTGGTGCACGAACAGTCGCATGGCAAAGTGGGTAAAGCTTATGCCACAGATCTCAGATCCGCATCAGTATGTCCTGTTTTAGGTGCAAGAAAGGAGTAAGATGGCCCATTATAATAACAATTTAAATCCATACTCTCTAATCCAGTATTCCAGAAATCCTACATTTGTGGATAATTGAGCACTAACTTGTCCCTTAATAAATATCCTTTGATCTCCATTTAGACTGCCTTTGTGTTTATTGTTCCTATTATTTGGAACTTGGATGAGAGGAGGGCTGAAGGCAGGCTTTTCCTGTTCCCTCTGAAATGCTTGTGCCCTAGTTACTTATTTGACTTACTCCTTTTCTTCATTCTGTTCTCTGTTTAAATATCCCTTTTTCAGAATATCTTCATCTGACAGTCCTCTTTAAATTCATGTTCATCTCTCTCTGGACCCTTCTTTTATTCTAATTTTTCTCGTAACATTTATCAACTACCTGATATTATATTTTACATTTGTTTCCCTGTCTTCCTTTTAGAATATAAATTTCAGGAGTTTAGCGTCTTTCATTCACAGCTGTGTCCACAATGGCTAGGCTACAGCATGGCACATAGAAAATACCTTGTACATTTTTGTCAACTGAATGATAAAAAGATTAATCTTTTGATGATATATCTGTTTGATACATCATCAATTCTCATTTACTATGTTGATTTTAAATGCAAAATTGTAGCGCTCTCATCCATTTCAGGGACTCTGTAATTAGAAGAGATGTAAAAAACAATCTCTCCAAGATTCATCCAGGATGAAGCTATCACCAATAGCTTGTCCCATCACTGTTTTATCTGCTCTTTTCTCAGTCCTTCTAATTCCTATTCTCAAATTTTGCTTCTGGCCTTGACGTTTTCTTTGATGGCTTATTTAGATTCCCCTCTCTGCTTTAGTAATCTTGCCTGACCCATCACCCAATTTCCTCATCTCTGTTTACTCCCTTGGTTTGCTATCACCCATGGTTCCAGTCACTCACACTCACCTTGTCTTCTGATCCATCCCTTTCCCATCACTTCTCCTGGCTTGATTTCCCCAAGAGGAGACTGAGCACACATTGTTACAATGTAATTATAAGAGTATTGAATTTGAGTCCCTTTCTCCCTAATATTGCCTAAAGGGGAGTCATGATCAACACGAAAACTTCTTCGACCTTCCTGAGATTAATCTCTAGAGCTAAACATGGGCCATACTTTGAACTGGGAACAAACAAGCTGGGAGCCCAGATTGAAAATTCATGTTGCTTACTCTTGGAGAATTCAGAGTAATTGAGCTTTCTGGACAGCCAGTGTAGCTAGTCCACCAGGGATCCGTTTGTAAGGTGCATTGAGGAACTTTATGGAAAAGAACTAAACCCAAAAGCATAGAAGCAATCTGACAAGCTAAGTTCATGGACAATAAGGAGGATGGTTATGAGTCTAAGAATGTGATTCTCTGTAAGGCAACATAAATAACTTAAAATCAAATATGGATTGACCAAATAAAGTATTAGATATGCCTGTTCTCAAAAGCCATCAGCCATTGCAACATGGCCCTTGGCCTTCCCTCCTCTTTCTCCTCTTTTCTTTTCCTCTAGTCCCATATTTCTGTTCAGTTACAATATAGGGCAGCTTAACAGTCTTTTTTGTCATCTTGTCATTTACTGTCTACTCATGTCTTCAGCGTCTCAACTTTTAGGCCAAGTGACTTTTCAAAATATTTCTTAATGTATAATTCACTCCATAAGAGGAAATATGCTGTGAGTTGTTAAGATCATAATTCTTTTTCACTCTGCTGGACAACTCTCTGTTCTCCCATATATTCCCTACAATACCAGACATGCTGGACAGTCACTGCAGGGGCCTCATCAATATCACTTCAGGCTGACATGGTCATGGAGAATGGATTACACAAGTATTTTGTGGCAACTATTGATTGCTGTTTATTTGCTCCAAGCAAAAGAATGTGGATGATAAATTCTATTTAAGATCATTGCTGGATGTGTGTAATTTGCTTATTATAATTGTTCATGATAACGTTAGTTACAATTCAATACTTCATTTCAGTGTCTGGATGTTTCTAATCTTGATTAATTGGTCAATTTTACATACTCACATTGTGGCATTTTCCTTAAATTTTGTTGCACACTTAACTCTATAAAATATTATATATATAATATTATAGATTATATTGGAAGTAATTACTGATAGCAGCATCTTTAACTTTCTAACTTGTAGGAGATTATATATATGTTTATATATATGTGTGCGTGTATATATATACTGCCATCAGATCATCAGATTATAGTTTTAGAAATGATTTAAAATACAATTCATATCCTAAGCATGATCTGTTTAAGGTCTTTTTGAGTTGTTCTCAACTTAAACCTAATTGATTAAATACGTGTGTGTGTATACGTGTGTTACAATTTCTTTTTGGGTAGCATATGTTACATCATCTAGTACATTTACATTTCTTATCCTATTATATGATAGTTTATTTTAAAACATATATCATCTATAATATACCTTACATAAAACAACATTACCATTAGGGCACTCTTTTTTTAGAAGTATTGTTGAATATTTTAAAGGTGTTTGTTAGTCTTGTCAATTTTCACTTTTTATGTATCCTCTCACTCTGGGTCTTAGGTTGAGTCCTTTCAACTGGTTTGACTTTAATCTTTGGTTTCATGAAAGAATTATAGAATTTCAGAGCTGGAAGGCCTTGCCGAACATCAAAGGACTAGAGCTGCTTATCTTTGAAGAAGTCAGACATTCTGACTAGGCCACGGGCTCTGTTCCCCCAGCCTGGGTTGTCTGACCTAAGTGTGGGGAAGACTGTAATTCTCTTTTGCCCCACTGCCCTCAGAGAACTGCAACATTCTCTATATTCTGCAGAAAGCAAAGGAAGAGAAATGGAATGCTAACTCCCATGTGTCTGAGCTGTGATGTCGAGCACTCATATTTCTCTATCAACTTGCCTTTGCTTTGATGATTTTTAGCAGGTCATTCTCAGCCACTGCTCAGAATTCCTATGCAGCTTGGTCTTTGGAGCAGCAATAAGATGGAAGGATGGGCCAAGGTGGTCTTAAGTCTGCATGCTCACAGAATGCACACTATTTTATTTACATTATATAATTCAAATAAACAAAAGAGTAAGCACACTTTCAAAAAATGACTTTTTTCTGTTTTCCATGAAGTTGATGAAATGTCAGTTATCTTTATAAGTTAGTATTTGGTGTGATGACTAGGGTGGTTTTGGAGATTATTTTGGGGTGGTTGCTAAAACTCTCTTACAATATTTCTTGGCACCATCACTAACCAAGCAATTTGGCTTATTTATTTGAAAATAGTGCAAGTTTTATACACAATACATTTATATATGTATATATAAACTGTTTTTAGTTATCTGTTTCTTATAGTATTAATTATCAAGGCTTGAAAGCTAAGAGTAGTCAAGATTAAAGAAACATTTTGCTAACAGGAAAGTCACCTATTATACTAATGATTCTTAACCTGAGATCCAAGTGCAGGTAGATAGACTTCAGTGTATGCAGGAATACTCTCAAATTTAAGCAAATTCACATGGATATGTAGAGAGGATTTATAATTCCATAGAACTAGGCTAGATTATACTGGTTCATAGGATATATGTAAAGCTATATATGAGAGGAACCCATAATTTTTAAATCTTAACATGATAAAATTTATTTCTTCCTCACTTAAAATTTCAGGCTAATAGGGTGGCTTTACATTCTCAAATGGTCACAGATCCAGGACCCTGTGATTTTTTGTTCCCCCATCCTATTATATTTATTTCCAGATGGCTCAGAAATAGATCAGAATTTCAGCCAACATAGAGACACCTTCCCTTTAAAGGCAAACCCGAAAATTATACAGTGCTTTGAATGAACACCGCATTAATTCGAACTTAGAAATAAACTCCTCATTCTGAGTCACCATGGGTCTAACAAAAAATCAAGTGTTCTATTACCTTAGAGAAAGAAAAGACTAGATATTAGGGAAAATCAGCAGTCTCCTACAAGCATACGTTGTAAAATGCTTGGGGCAATACCTGGTACATAATAAGGGCACATTAAATTTTAGCTATTTAACCTTGTTCTTTTAAAGAGCTCTATCACACAAAGGCTAGGAAGAAAGAGGCAGCAGCAGAGGCGTCAAAGTAATATGATTTATAAATTACCTCAGGTAGCATTGTCTTCTTTGTTTTGTATAATGTGTTTGAATTCTACATTGATAGGAATTATTTACTCTGATAGAGTGGGATCCATAGCTGTTTCTCCCACAGACCTAGGTATGCGACACAGGTCTTGTTAGTTGACACAAATCCAGAGGGCTAACTTTGGTTTGTGACAATTGAAAAGCATTCTGTCTGGTGTGAGACGGCAGTCTTAAATATTATTTTCCCTCTACTACAAGGGGAGCAGATATTCTCAATTTGGATTAAAGGAACAATTGTTCTACAGTGATTGATTATCTTATGCCACCCACATTGTTCTATTTAATGCAAGAGGAAGGATTTTTAACTATTTAAAAAAATTATATCTTTGTGTATCTCAAAGCAGAGTTCTGGCGTATTATATGTCAATATTTCTAAATTGTCATAAAAAATCAGTATTATTATGTAAGTATATTATTACCATTATTATTAATTATTTCTACATGAGGAATTTGGTAGTCAGATATCCAATCAAGAAGATGGGGTATTTTGAAGATTCTGAAATTCATAAAATCTATCTATTAGCCCCATAAGAAACCAGATCCACTACTTTACAGACACATTACATGTCTGGGATCAAATAGCATTAGTATTTCCCTTATCCAGTACACTTAGAATTAAATATCACTAATTATCCCCATCACTATGGAAAGCAATGTGCTATAGTAAGCATGATGGTTATTAATTTGACATTTGTTAGAGATATTATCAAGAGCATTCACGTGTTAGACTGGGAATTAGAATAGGTGAGTTTTATTGCTCTTTTCAGCTCCAAAAGCTCATTAATTTCTTATAATATCAGTTACAGGGCCTGGGTTCTAATTCTAATTCCACTCCTAACTGTGTGATCATGGATGAGTCATCCAAATTTCCAGTTCTGTAAAGCCAAATGATCCATCTCTAGTATCTAAGATTTATAATCTATACTTAAGCATGGGATTATTAATCTGAGGGAAAGTTTTTTAAAAGAATGTATGGATTAAGACTATAATTTCATATGAAAGTGACAGAAATACCATTGTAAACAAATTAATAAAATAGGTGTGGGAGGGATTTTTTGCAGGGCAGTGGAGGCATTTGTCTTTGCCCAAATTTCATGACCGGATGAGTTGTGATGGCTAGGTTTATGGGATAATACTATTGGCTAGCCTTTTGTATACATCCACCTTTGTGCTTGCAGTCAAGTCTTGGTCTAAAGCCACAGAAACAGGAAGGAAGAGTATGAGATGCCAACCACAACACTAAAGTTAAGTCCCCAAATGGTTTTGATTAATGGCTCCATTGTTGCTGTAAGTGAGCTTTCTCCACATAGGGAAATTTAAGCAGACAACAGTTGTAAATATACAGTTTAATATATCTATGACATAAAAATTCATTAATATTTTATACAGTATTTATGAATTGATGTCTTCCTACAGCTCTAGAAACTCACTTGTTCTAATAAAGATTCATGGATTAGTTTACTAGGGTTCCCATGATGAAATACCACAAACAGAGTGGCCTAAACAGCAGAAATTTATTCCACAGTCTTGGAGGTTAAAAGTCTGAGATCAAGGTGTTGGCAGGTTGCTTCCTTCTGAAGGCTGTGAGGGCAGGATTTGGTCCAGGAATCTCTCCCTGGCTTACAGATGGCCATCTCCATATCCACACGGAATTCTCCCTGTACGTATGCATGTCTGTGTCTAAATTTCTTCTTTACGTAGCACCAGTTGTATTGAATTAAGATTCACCCAAATAACCTGATTATTCTCATTCTAACTCGATTACCTCTAAAAAGACCCTATCTCCAAATAAGGCACATTCTGAGGTGTTGGGGGTTAGGACTTTGACATATACATTTTTGAGGGACACAATTCAATCCATAACAACTAGGTCCACACTGAAACTTTAGTTACAGATACATAAAATTCACATCTTTTTTTAGTAATCCTCTCTTCCCTTCACCCTTTCTATGTTAGTAGAAAATGGACTATTTCTTTTTGGGTTTTTTTTCCAGTTTTATTGAGAAACAATTAACATACATCACCGTATAAATGTAAAGTGTACTTGGGGCAGACCCTGTGGCCGAGTGGTTAAGTTCACGTGCTCTGCTTCAGCAGCCCAGGATTTCGCAGGTTCAGATCCTGGGCGTGGACATGGCACTGCTCGCCAGGCCACGCTGAGGCAGTGTCCCACATGCCACAACTAGAAGGACCCACAACTAAAATGTACAACTATGTCATGGGGGGATTTGGGGAGAAAAAGCAGAAAAAAAAAGATTGGCACAGTTAACTCAGGTGCCAATCTTAAAAAAAATAAAAATAAAAAATAAAGTGTACAACATGATGCTTCGATATACATATATTGTGAAATGATTACCACAATAGGTTCAGCTAACATCTGTCTTCTCATAAAGACACAACAAAAAGAAAAGAAAGGAGAAACAGAAAAAAATTTATCCTGTCATGAGAAAATTTTCTCTTTGTGTGGCGTCCTCCTTTGAGCTGCATAGTTTATGAATTCCAAAATTTATTCAGTCCCGAGGAACCAGTCTGCCTGAGAGTACCGTGGAGCAAGAAACCTAATGAATCTGATCAGTCTAGTAGTGGTATTTCTTTGCAGCTGCCATTTCTTCTGTCACCGGCACGCAGTGTTCTTGTTATAAGGAGATCCCATTTAGTTAGGAGGTCCTCGTTGTCCACCACTTCAATGGCTTCTCTACTGGCCAGGTAGGAGTTTTTAAGGTTGTAAGAAGTGGGAGACAGAAAAGGTGTTACTAAAGTATTATGCTGGGCCCTGGTGGCCATCTGGACAGTTTGGATTGTCAAGCCAACTGTCCCTGAACAACCCATGCTGATGTAGATCCCTTCACGGGTCGGCAGTGACTCAGTTGGAGGATAGCCAGGAGCGCTCTGCCTTTGGGTCTCCAGGTTTGCTGTTTGTATGTGGCCTTAGATACCGAATGACTGTTCCCAGAGCACTCCCTCTGGACCAAAGTAATTGGGGGAGGGAGGAGGGCAGAAGGTTTTCAGTTTTATCCACACATTTTTTTCTTTGTGATACTCGCTTTCTCCACAATCACTCAGCACTGGATGTGAGCCTGATTCCCTTGTCAGGACAATTCCAAGTGAGTACCCCTTGGATGACCTTGATTTCTTTTCTGCCAGCATTCCTCACCTGGCTGACTTCAAGCCATGGGAGCAGAGAGATGGTAATGAAACTGAGCCTCAGAAAGAGCAAGGTCGAATATAGGCTCTAGCCTACAATTTTTTCTCTCTGAGTCTCCTTGCCTCTATGTATATATTTTGAGCCCCCACCAGTGATGTGAAATGAATAGACATTACTAATTAACCACCACAACTCACCAATAAGTGTTCAGTCCACTTTGCTATAGTGACCAGGGCCCCCTTTCCTTTTGTGACCTTAGCTGGAGGGGAGCATTCAAGGGATTCTTCCTGGAACAACCATGACTTCAAAAGGGTCCACTCTGTCAAAATAAAAATTTTTAAATGTTAAACAATGTGATTCTTGTACAAATATATATCAAACACATTTCAAAAATTTAATTCTTTGAGGGAGCCAGCAGGATGGGAAAGCTGGTTCAAAGAACATTTGTTCTTTGCATCTCGTAGATTCAGATAACTGATTGGTGCTTGGCAGAGGCAGGGGGTGGGGGGAGAGTGAGGTGGGCGAAATGGGTGAAGGGGATCAAAAGGTACAAACTTCAAGTTATAAAGTAAATGTCATGAGGATATCATGTACAACATGGACTATAAGTAATAATATTGTGTTGCATGTTTGAAAGTTGCTAAGAGAATAGATCTTAAAAGTTCTCATCACAAAAAGAAAAAATTGTAACTATGTATGGTGACAGATGTTAACTAGACATACTGTGGTGATCATTTTGCAATATATACAAATATTGAATCATTCTGTTGTACACCTGAAACTAATATAATGTTAAATGTCGATTCTATCTCAATAAAAGAGAAAAGATTCACACAATGGAGTCCTATTCAGCAGTGAGAATAAACAAATTACAGTTATATTCACTAACTTGAATGAATCTCGCAAATTTAATGTTGAATTAAAGAAGGCAGATAGGAAAGAGTAATGTATGATTATATATTACATGATTATATGTATGACATAGATAAGTTTTGCATTATATATAATTTGTAAATACATGATACTCCCTCTATAAAATCATTCATACTATATACATACATATGTAAAATGCAAAACCAGTCTATGTGATTAGAAGTCAGGTAGTGGCTGTACTTTCTTGTCTCAGCTGTGATTGGAGAGGCTTCTAGGGTGGCAAGCATGGTCTGCATTCTGATTCAAGTGCTGGTTCCTTTTGGTGGGTTCAATTGGCGAAAATCCATTGAACTGACACTTATACTTAATCTTCCCGCTTCCAAAAAATACAAAGAACATTTGTAGAACATATTTATTTATTCAGCTAGAAGAGAAATGTATAAATACATTTGCTAAGTTAGATACAAAACTAGCTAATATCAATAATACTATAATTTTGGGGGTTATCTTTTTCACTGGACAACAATTATTTTAATTTTTTTCTGGACAAAATAAATTGCAATTTAGGAATTTTCCAAATGTTTAAAAAATTTGCAACTCCAGAATCTATGAACAGGGCCCTAATCAATAGTATATAGTAAGCCAAATACACATTAATCTAGGAAATAAGGTAATCCTGGATTGTGTCTAATTTAGCAAACTTATTCTTATATTCTTTTCCTAACTGACTATATGCATTTTTATTTCTCAAGTACTCTTTGAAATCTTGGATGAGTTTATTAAATGGTGCCTGAATATGACATTGAAAAATATGAAATAATCTTTTTGTGTTATTTCCACAGTTTGGATAATTTTTTGTTAATTACTCTAAAATTATTTACTGTATAAATAATAGCTTTCGGAAGGAAATCAATTTTTAAAATGGCAAATTCTCCTAATTAAAAACAATTTTTAAAAATTTTACATTAGCGCACACCCAGATATATGTTAATTATTATAAGCAACTAAGGCCTTGAACTGAGGTTTTGGGGTTTAGGACTTTAACATATACATTTATCTACTTATATTACCACCTTCCTTTCAGCAGGTTAGTTGACTAGAAGAAAATAAAAAATTAGTTTCCTTTAAAATAATTATCGAACATCAAAAATATGCCTATTTATCATGATAGGAGTTTAATCCTTGCAACAGCTTGTCAAGGTTGATGTTAATTCTGCCACTAATTCACCAAAGTATTTAAGTAATTGGTCCAAGATCACTTGACCTATAAGTAGTGGAACTGGATTATGAGCCTTGTTATCTTGGCTCTTAAATCCACAATCTTTTCCTTATACCACCTCGGAGATGACTTCTCAACAATTTGCAGAGGGGCCTTGTTGGAAGAGTGAAATTTAATGAGGTCATTATCAAGAGTTTAGTCTAAAAGCTCTAATAGGATGAAAGCAATTCTGTTTGAAATGATTAAGTGAGCATCAAAGAATGTCAACTATTCTAATTCCACATAATTGAAAACCAATGTCTGTTTCTTTTCTTTCTTACACTGCATGTCAGATATGATAAATGTGAAAAAGAAGGGAAGAAGATGTCATTAAGGTTATGGTTACAGTCATTGCTATTGGCTTGAATTGATGATCTTTAAAAGTCCAGGGAGAAACTGTTGATGGAAGGATTACAGCCTGAAGATGTAGAGTAAGTCTGGAGTCCTCGATTCTATTCATACTCTACCACTAGGTCTGTATGAGCTGACCAGGTCAATGTGCCTCTCTGGGCTTCAGTTCCCTATGGTGTAAATTGAAGTAGTTGAGCTACGTGATCTCTAAGGTCCATTTTAGCTTTAACATTCCTTGAACTTATTAAGGACTCAATAATAGAGGACAAACAATATATACACAGCAACATCATTTTCTTGCTTAAAAACTTTCCATGATTCCCCATTGTACGATCGCATGGTGGTTAAGAAATTGCTTAATTGCTCTGTGCCTCAATTTTATTATTTGGGTTATGGTGAGGATTTAAGTAAGAAAAGATATGTAATAAAACCCCACAATGCCCAGAAAATGATAAGCATTCAATAAGTACAAGCTATTACTATTGACGGTAGGATTAAATTAAATTTTTACATGATTTACTTAATCTCTTTTAATCTGGATTTTGTACATCTCACTATTCTCTGCATTACTCATCATGCTGAAAACCACAAAAGAGTCGATTTTTCAGTCACTTTTGAAGGATCGTTTTGCAGGGTAAAGAATTCTACATTAATAGGGTTTTGGTTTTTTTTTTGCACAACACTTTAAATATTTTGCTCTCTTCTTGCTGGCATGGCTTCTGAGGAGAAGTTGGATGTAACTGTGTTTTTCTTCTGACTTTCTTCAGGATTTTTTCTTTAGCTTTGCTTTCCGCAATTTAAATATGATATGCCTGGGTGAAAGTTTTGGGCATTTATGCTGCTTGGTGTTCTCTGAGCTTCCTGGATCTATGATTTGAGGTTTGACATTAAATTGCAGAAATTCTCTGCCATTATTGCTTCAAATATTTTTTATATTCTTTCTATCTCTCTTCTCCTTCTGGTATTCCCATTACATGTACATTATACCTTTTTCGGTTGTTCCATAGTTCTTGGATATTCTGTGTTTTTTCCAGTCTTTTTTCCTCTTTGTTTTTCAGTTTTGGTAGTTTTTTTATTTAGCTATCCTCAAGCTCAAAGTTTCTTCCCCCAGGTGTCCACTCTACTAGTAAGTCCTTAGAGACGTTCTTCATGTTTTTTAAATCTCTAGCACGTCTTTTTTATTCCATCTTCTTAGAATTTCCATCTCTCTGCTTACATTGCTCCATCTATTCTTGCACACTGTCTACTTTATCCACTAGAGTTCTTAGTATATTAATCATAGGTGTTTTAATTTCCCAGTGTGATAATTCCAACATGCCTGCTATATCTGAGTCCAGTCGTGTTGTTTGCCCTGTCTCTTAAAACTGTGAATTTTGCCTTTTTGTATGCCTTTCAAATTTTTCTTGGTACCTATATATGATGTACTGGGTGAAGGACCTCCTGAATAGGCCCTTGGTAATGCAGTGGCCAGCTGGTGGGGGAGGGGAAGCTTTCTATAGTCCTACGATTAGGTGAGTCTGTACTTCCAGACTGTGAACGTCACAAGTGCTTTTCAGTTCCCCCTGCCCATAGGTGGGAAAGGATGGCTAGAGTGGGTTGGAGTTGGGTGTTTCCTTTCTCCCACATGGAAGGGTAGAAGGGTCTAGAGGTGGGTATTTCTCTTCTCCCTTGTGGAATGCTAGAGGGGGCTAGAGTTTCCCAAGTTAATTAGGCTCTAATAAAAACACAGGCACATTAGGCTCTGATCAAATAGTTTCTCCTGAGGGAAGACCATGTTAAGAACAGAATGCTCAGTCTATTTCAAAATGGTGATGTTTCCCTTTCCTCTGCAAGAAGCGTGAGGGGATTTTTCTCCAATATTCACTATGAGAACCTGGTCAAGCTCCTGGAGGTAAAACTCACAAAAGTATGGGACCTCCCTACTCCATGCCTGGGGCCACTGGAGTTTTTGACTCTCAAACTTACCCACACTGATTCTCCAGCAATTCATCAATTACAGTTCAGGTTTTCCCCTCTAGCACTTGCTCCCTCAGCAGTTTCTGTTCATAGGTTTTTGCTCCGGCAAGATGTGATACTCTGTATCCGCCTGTCTGTCTCTCCAATTTTGGGGACAGTGGTTTTTCCCTGTGACATCACTTTTCTCATGGGTATAAAAGGAGTTGCTGATTTTACAGCTTGTTCAGCTTTTTTACATGTTCAGATCGAGTGGCAATTTCTAAGCTCTTTATATGCCAGACCAGAAATTGAAAGTTGCCTTAGTAAAATTTGAGGAGTTTGCTTTGTACACAGTGCAGATATCCATCAGATAACTAAAAATTGATGTTGACAGTTCACAAAAATTTGAAGGCTAAAGATATCAATTTGGAAGATGGAATGGAGGCATTATTAAGTGGATGAGCTCTCCCAAGAAAAGGGCATAGAAAAAAGATATGTGATGCTAGAATCTTGGAGCTTTTCTCCCTCATTTTTGACAAGGTAATATAACATTTCTTACAGTGTTTGTCCTCTTTGTTCTAAAGATGTGATCCTGGAGTAGTTTAGAACACTGATAGTGTAAATATTAACATGGTATTAAGTAAGATCTATGTGGCAAATGCACATGTCATTTTAAGACACCATTTACATGGAAAATCAACAACTCTCAGGTAATAATTTCCTTACACAAGCCTTATAAATCTTCTTGATTTCACTGACACTTTAATTATCAAGTGACACATCTAGTCTCAAAGTAGCAAGTCTGCATAATCAGTCTTTTCACCTCACGTGTTTTTACTAATCTTGGTACTGTACTCAACATTTGAACATCTTTCCTCTACCATTGTGGAGAGCACAGACAATAAGTCTAACATACTTATCATTTAACATTTCGACTTGTGCTTTCCTGTGAATTCAAAACCTAGAGCAATTTCTTTTCTTGTGAGAAAGATTTTTTTTGCAGTGATGCTGGCCTTTAGATGTGTTTGACTTTGTAGTGTTAGGATAATCAATTTGCTTGATTTTACCTTTCACGGTCCATTTATTTTCTCAGAGAAGATTTCTTTTCCTGTCCTGCTATCAT
Source organism: Equus caballus (assembly GCF_041296265.1). NCBI lineage: Eukaryota > Metazoa > Chordata > Mammalia > Perissodactyla > Equidae > Equus > Equus caballus. Next base: position 59,595,437 of record NC_091690.1, read on the forward strand.
ACTACTCTTCTCAGTGATTATGTTAAATAGGGAAATTCATCTATTTCCAGGTACCATAAAAATACAAGTTTATTTCATTGGTTGTTTTATACCCCATGCCCTCTTCTCCAAAAAAATCTTTGATATAGCTTATGAGGTAATCTATTTAGACACAATATACCTGGTCTTGGAAAGAACAAGTATTTTTCCTAGCAGTGAATTTCAAAAAGAATGTAATACATGGGTTCTTAGACACTTTTAACAACAAAGTAGAAAATACCTAACATCTTAATCTAAACAACCTATCTTTCTTCCATGACACTTGCGAGGCCAAACAATATTACAGAAGGGACCACCACCTCCTAGATTTTCCCTGATGCCTAGCATCTGGCTCAGTTGACCACTCCCTTTGCTTGCTAACAAACGAAGAAACAATAGCATCAGCCGCCAATGAATAAGTGAACAGAAGTCAGTTTGAGTGATGTGCCCAGATTTTCACTCTTTCCATCTACACACCCCAAAAAGCACACTTCGTGGGGTCACCACTCCAAATTTCATCTCAGTGTCAAAGCACCAGCCCTGAATTTCATGTGCTGGTGTCCCTTGCTGGATAGAAGCTGAACCACTGAGAGCTAAGCAATTGATGTTGAAAAGAGAACAGTATCCAAGAGACACTTAAATACTGGTAAGGCCACCTCACCTGGAAGAAATATTCCTTCTATGTTAGGTGTCTTTAGACTAACGAAATTATAGGATTGGTTTTTTTCTACATCTCTAGGATGTGAGTCTTCCCATTTCTATTTTGATTTTCTCCTTTGGGAGATGAATAACTCCTTTATGATTATGAAATGATCCTTTTAGTCCTGATAATAATCTTATTTCTAGTATATTTCATCTGATATTGTTTGCCATTCTACCTTTTGTTTGATAGTGTTAACATGATATATCTGTTTTCCTCCTTTCATCTGATTTATATCCTTATAATTAGGCAACATAGAGCTGGGCCTCTTTATAAAATTCAATATGACTTTCCTGCTTTTTGATTAGGTGTTTACATCCTTTACATTCTAAATGATTGTTGATATGGTTTGGATTAAACTTCCCATCTTGCTATTTATTTCAATTTTTTAAAAGGAAAAATTATATTCAGCCACATATTTACCATCTGTTATTTTTTCTTTCCTCTGAACAGCTTCCTTTGACATCCTGGCACATTGCAGTGAGGGTCTGCTAGAGAAGAATTCTTTGCACATTTGTATGTCGGAAAAGGTCAATATTTCACCTTCATTCTTTTTGAGGAAGATTCGCCCTGAGCTAACATCTGCCACCAATCCTCCTTTTTTTTTTTCCTGAGGAAGACTGGCCCTGAGCTAGCATGCATGCCCATCTTCCTCTACTTTATATGTGGGACGCCTACCACAGCATGGCTTGACAAGCAGTGTGTAGCTCCACGCCCAGGATCCAAACCAGTGAACCCCAGGCAGCCAAAGCAGAATGTGCAAACTTAACCGCTGCGCCACTGGGCTGGCGCCTTCATCTTCCTTTTTGATAGATATTTTCACTGGGTACAGAATTCTTACATGATATTGTTTTTTTTTGGTTTTATTTTCAGTAGTTTCAGGTTGTTGCGCCATTGTATTCTGGCTAACATTGTTCCTGACAATAAATAAGTTTCTTGTTATTTTTTCTTTGTTCTTCTATATACAATATGTCTCTTTTAGCTCTGGCTGCTCTTAAGATCTTTTTCTTTGCCACTTTTAGAGAGATTTGATGTGTCTTGACTATTATTTTTTCAAATATTTTTTCTGCCTCCCTCCTTCGATGACTCCAATTATGCATAATATTAAAGCCGCATTAGTTTGTCCCTTAGCTCCTTGATGTTAAGTTCTCTTTTAAAAATCCCACTTTCACTATTCTGTTGCATTTAGGATAGCTTCTTTTGCTATGTATCCAGTTCACTAATATTTTTCCCCACAGTGTCTACTCTGTTCTTAACGCAACCCAGTATAGTTTTCATCTCAATGTATTTTTTTATCTCTACAAATTCAGTTTTGCATATTTATGTCCTCTGTGTCCTTAATATTGCCACGGTTTTGCCTTCTTTCCTGAACATATAGGATGTAGTTGTAATTCTATTATCTGTCATTTTTGTTTCTATCAATCAATTTTTCTCCTTATTAGCAGTCATACTTTCCTGCTTCTTTCATACCTATTAATTTTTATTAGATGGCAGACACAGTGGATTTTATCTCATTGAGCACTAGATGCTGGATTCTTTAAATATACCTAACTTTTATTCTGTGGTGCAGTTAATTCTCTTAGGATAATTTTCATCCTTTGAGGTTTGCTTTTTAGCTTTGTTAAGTTGGTCTAGAGCAAGGCCATGTCTTCCACACTATTCAGGTAGTATCCTCCTGAGCCCTCTACTGATGCTTCGGGAGTTATAACACTTTCCACTCTGGATAGTGGGAAGACAGACTGTTTCTGGACACTTGTGAGATCCACAGATTCTCCCACCCTCTCGTTTCTGGTGGTTCTATCCCTGGCCCTGAGTAACTCCTCACTCTCACGCACAGCTCTGGACTCAGCTGAAGATGCAGGGGGAAGTCCTCTGCAGATTTTTTCAGCTCTCTATGTAGTTTTCTCCACTCTGTGCAGCTTTCTTTGCTGTGGCACATTTCCCCTAAATTGTAGCATTGAGTATAAAATTAAGCATATCTTCATTACCTTACTAGGTTTTTATGAGGCTTAAATGAGATTGACTGTGATATAGACTTAGTTTAATGTCTTGGCTTATCAAGGGCTTATCAAATATTTGTTTTTTTGTGCTCTATTCTTTCTCCTTACTCAAAAATAAATTAGGATAATTTGAGTATGCACTTTAGCCTATAGGATAATATTATTTTTAGAAGGAAGGAGTGGAAGATAATTTACCCCCTTAAAAGCTTTGTCTTAAAAGTGTAGCTGCAGGACACACTTTCCACTATGCTTTGTTGAATTAGACTCACAGCTTCCATCCTTCTTCCCAAATTGCACAGAAACTAAGCAGAATAAAAGCAGTGAATTACTTATCCATGCTTTATATATCACATGTAAGTTGGCTGTCTTCACATATAAAGGTATCGAAGGTTGTCTGTGATTATGCCCACATGTAGTAGCCAGTCTCTAAGCTGGACCTCGAGGATCCTCCCTCCTGATACCCTTGACCTTGCTTACCCGCCTCCAACAAGACAACAGGTCTATTGGATATGTTTCTATGTGCAATAGAATAAAGCATAAAGAAAGAAATAACAGCCTGTGACTATGGAGACCATAGATCATAAAAGATACTGAAACTTCCTTCTTTCTCACTGTTTCTCTGTCTCTTTCTCAAATCACTCACTGTTGGGACAGCCAGCTGCAATTGTTTGAAAATCCATAGGGAGAGGTTCATGTCATAAAGAACTGAAGCCTCCTGCCAACAGCTACAAAAGTGACTTGGAAATGGATCCTCTTGCCCCAGTCAAGCCTTCAGACGACTACAGCTTCAGCATACATTTGACTGCAGCCTCATGAGTCATTCTAAGCTAGAACCACCCAGGTAAACTGCCCCTAGGTTCCTGGTCTTCAGAAACTGGGTTAGATACTAAACGCTTAATGTTTTAAGTCACCAAGTTTTAGAGTAATTTTTTATGTAGGGTAGATGACTAATACCGATTTTGCTATTTAGATGTGGGAGTGGCTTTGGAACAAGGCAGTAGGAGAAGCTGGAATATTAAGAAGCGTGTCATTGAGGAAACTCTCTGCCAAAAGTTATGGACTTTGAGAAGGCTTCCTGCAATGGTTTAAAGGGGAGTGAGGATAGAATTGGAAAACAGAGAAAGAAAGATCCTAGTTATGTGGCAGCTGAAATTTTAGCAACATTTCCATCTACAGTGATGTGAAAAGTAGAAAATGTGTTTATTGAACTAGATGATCCAGCTAGTGAGATTTCCAGGAAAAATGTTGAAAGTGCCTCCTTTTTGCTCCCTGCTGCTTGTAGTAAATGAGATAGGAGAATGGTAAATACAAGGAAGGGCTGTTATACAGGATGACGTTGGGATTTTGTTGTTTTAAAATTTTTGATCCTCTGAAGATAGCAAAGGATGTTAAAATTAAGAAATGGATCCTGAGCAGTGAGCAAATCCAGGGAACTGACAGGAAAACCAGATCCAAAAATGCAGCAAATACTGTGACTCAAAAATATTTTGATAAGATCTCAGATAGATTGACGCCAACATTTCCATGTACATTTTAGTCAGGCAAAAGGCCCTCCAGAGGGATTGGACCTCTAGGAAAATTAAGGGTGTTACCTCTCAGCATTATCTAGGGACCCATGGTAGAGAAGAGCTTAATCACAAAGGGATTTGAGGTTATGGCCTCTGTCTAATGGAAGTTTCACAAGAGATCTAAAAAGGTTTAAGACGGTTTTATCAGTATAAGCAATGCCAATTTGGACTAAAAGGGACAGAGAGCGTATGTAATGAAAGGCCTTTGGATGCCCAAACTTCTACTAGCAGGAAATGTGCTGAGGAGACCACTCACCTACAAACACATACTACCTCCCATAGAAAATGAGGAATGGTTCAGTTGAAACAAGACCCCAGAAGGCAAAGCCATGAGCTGTGGAGAGTAACAAATGGGCAAGAGTAGGCTGAGTTTGGATCAAAGAACTTTCAACATTTTCCCAGATGGCTCTCAGAATTGCTAGGAACCAATACTCCAATGTGCCACTTACTTCCTCCCTTTTTGAAAAGGAATGTAAATGTATGCAGAAGTTGCTCTGTGCTTATGGTTGATGTATGAGGGTATATAACTAGTTTGCCTAGTTTATAAGACCTCAAATTGGAAGGAATTATACTTTTTATATTTGAACACATGAAACCATACCCAAGGATCCCTATAGGAATCAGGGCTTCATTTAGATTATAAGATTCTAGACTTCAAGCAGATGCTGTAATGGAAGAAAGCTTTGGGGGGCTTTGAGTGTATTTTGTATATTTTGCATGTGGGAAGAATATGAATCATTAGATCCAGAGAGCAGACTGTGATAACTAGCTTGGAAGATGGCCTCTGCTGATCCCCACCTCCTAGTACTCACGTCCTTGTATGTTCCCTTCCTAAATTATATATTGTGGATGCTTTGAGTGTCCTAGTGCCTCATCCAGTGCCATGCACAGAAAGGGTGTTATTACTAAATATTTTCTGGGTTATGGAAAGAATGAACAGATGAGACAACACTCTGACGACCCCAGATGAATGTGAAATACACAATAAAAACTTAATAACCTCAAGCTCTAGAATAAATAGATATCATATGGAATAGGTAGTGACAATTATTATTATACTGTTTCTGGATATATGAGTCCATCAAAAATTACAAATATTTAACATATAACAAAGACAGACCGCTTGCTTTATTATAGAACTAGACTTTTATTCCTACAGGAAAAAAAAAGCTGTGTTTTCTACTCTGGAGATTATTGGTGGCACTAGTTGAGTATAATAGTCATAGAGCTGCTGTATACCTGTTTACATATCTAGAGGTCATGCATTATGCTTCATGGCTAGCATATCTAGCAATGGTATAAGAGAAGTCAGGCAATTGAACTTAGCCAAATCGAATTCCAGATTCCAGCATGCTTCAAAAAACAGCAGGTGGCAGGGCCAGGAAGAGGTTTCAATTGACTTCTTAACACACTTTTACTAAACATCTGCCACATGCTTGAGCTTAATAATCGACATGGGTCCTGCTTATTAGGGTCTTACAATCAGATGCAAAAAATAAAGGAATGTGGCAAATGACTCTGACAGAATGACAGAGAAGACGCCAAAAGAGAGTTAACAGAGAAATTGAGGAAAGAGAAACAGGAATTAGGAAGAATGGTAGGTTGTGGTGGGCTTGATGGGGAATGTGGCATCTGAAATACGATTTGAAGTATAGATACACACCCATATATTCAATGAATCATTCATTGATTATGAAAATTAGCATAGCCTAAGATTAAAGCATCACAATTAAAGCCAAAAAGAACAGAACTAGAATCCTGCTTCTCTTTCTAACTGATTTTATGACCTTAAATATACTATGTTACATTTCTGAGTCTCAATTTTATCATTTGTAAAATGAGGATAATAATAATAAAGCCTCTCCCACAGGATCGTTAGAAAGATTATGTGAGACTATCAATGGAAAAATATTACGCAACCTGTGACAAAGGCAGCAACAAATGCATTGAAGTTATTATTGCTCCCATTATAGCTATTACTATTATTATAGCTGCTTGGAGACCCACAAAGGCAAACTTAAGCCTTTACTCCTTCATACTACCACGAGTGCCAGTATGACGCCAATATGATGCAGCTTCCATGTGAGCATGAGAAAAGACCAAGAGAATGATACAACGATAGAGGTGTTCACTTTCTTTTCATTAAGCCTTTGATCCATATCCACAGCATTATATTGCAAGACTGTTATATAAGAACCATAATCCATGAATTTTAAGTCACTGTTTAACAGATTTTATTAACTTGCATGCAAACACACTCCTAGCTGATATATTAACCATCCACCAAAGCACTTTTAGAATGACTAAGATGTAGCAGACACTACATGGGATGATGATTTTGATAAGTGGAAGTAGCCCCATATTTGTTCTGGAAGATAGTACTGCAAAGGCTCACTGGATTCCAGATTGGGAGTAGAGAGGAGGACAATAGCCTCCTCACCTCAGACTGCTAGCCTATACTTTCCATTCTCATGACAGAGTCTGAGTGTTTTCATTCGTAAGATGAAAGTAAATAATAAATACTTTATAGAGTACATGTGAGGATTAAATACAACGGTATATGGAGATTTCCTTCCTTAGTGTCTGGCAATAGAAATCACTCATTAATTGATAGCTAGTTATGTTATGATAGCATCATATTATCATTTCATGTGGATTTTTTTGAAAAATTCCTGTTATTTAATATGCAATGAACTAGTTTTCTCACTTGAAGGATAAATTCCTCCTGGAGAGGGCCCCAATCTATTTTTTTGACCCCTTTCTCTTACCTCCTCCCATGCCCCAACCAGTCAGTGCCCAGCTCAGAGAACACGCTTATTGAATTAAGTATTTCCAAACCACCTTTATGTATAAAACCATCACTACACCTTCACATATTTGCCGCTGCTTCACACTTCCATGACAGAAATGCAAAAACCTCAGTTTTTTGTTAAATCCTATCATACTAATTTATCTTGCAGAGTTAAAATTTCTGAAAGTTAAAAAGGAATCCTTCTGTAAGCTTTTACTTGGCATATACACTTATTTCTTGGGTATAATGAAGAGAAGTTTGCAAACTGTGAGGGAGTTTCATTGGAATAGCTCATTTGGATTATAAAGTGATAATAAGGAAACATCCTAACTAATGGCTCAATTAGCATATTTCTTGGAAGCCATGTTAACTCTGTGTGACAGAGTTGAATCTGAATTAATGAATAGCTTAGAGATAAGAAGCTCCTGCTGTATCTCTAATGACATTTGCAGGTTCTTGAAGTTATGGAGCAGAATAGGTTTAAGGCCTCAGGCACTGGGGTCAAATAGACCTATGTGATCGGATCCTGATTCTATTTTCTATGGATTTTGAGAAAAATTACCTAATATCTCTCAGTCTTATAGTTCATTTATAATATTTATAATATTCCAAATGAATATTATAGTCACTTAACAGAGTTGTAAGAATTAGATAAAACCATGATGGAAAATACATTGAACAAGGCTGGCAATAGAAATTGCTCAATAAACATTGGCGAGTCACAACATGGACTGCAAATATAATCTAGACCTCAATTGGGCTCTCCCTGCTTCTTTTTTTTTGAGGGGGGCGAAGATTAGCCCTGAGCTAACATCTGCCACCAATCCTCCTCTTTTTGCTGAGGAAGACTGGCCCTGAGCTAACATCTGTGCCCGTCTTCCTCTACTTTCTATGTGGGACTCCTACCACAGCATGGCTTGCCAAGCGGTGCCATGTCCACACCCGGGATCCAAACTGGTGCACCCCAGGTCGCCAAAGCAGAACATGAGAACTTAACCACTGTGCCACCAGGCTGGCCCCTCTTCCTACTTCTTAATGCCTGGATTGGATTAACTTGAACCCCATTGTTACATGCCAAATTTCTTCTCCAATATTTCTAAAATTCCAAGAGAGGTCGATTCTCATAGTCATCTCATCTTGGATTTCATGTTTGCTGAATTGTTGCTTTTTGGCATTAATTTCAAGATTGTCCCTTTAATGCTGTTTGGTGTAATTCAAGCAGAACAAAGCATATCCCTTCGATTTCGTTATGAAAAAGTTTAGTTCTTACTAGACCTTGCTGCCAAACTCAGCCTTAAATTTCACTTTTTGTCACTATATCACAAAAAACTCATTAATGCACTCTGCCAAACAACTGGACTGACCCCACTTGGTCTCTGTTTCTGTCCTTATCTGATAATAATCATGCCACCACTCCCTGACCTCCTCCAACTGCTCCCCCCGCCCCGACACATACACATTAGAAAGTAGCAAGGGCTGTGATTATTTGTGTTTAAAATAACAAGGTTTATTTTTTATGTCTTTTCAGCATTTTGAATAAGAAAATGCAAGTTTGTGTAAGTTTCTATCGCCTTATGTATGCACAGGTTGAGTTGTTACTAAGCCCCCATCTAAGACTCAAGGGAGCCAGCCCTGGTGGTTGAGTGGTTAAGATTGGGAGCTCTCACCACTGCAGCTGGCTTTTTCTGATCAGGAAACCACACCACCCATCTGTTGGTTATCAAACCGTGGCAGCTATGTGTTGCTGTGATGCTGAAAGCTATGCCACCTGTATTTCAAATACCAGCAGGGTCACCCATGGTGAACAGGTTTTCAGCAGAGCTTCCAGGCTAAGACAGACTGGGAAGAATGCCCTGGCCACCACTTCAGAAAAAATTGGCCCTGAACACTCTATGAATAGCAGGGGAGCATTATCTGATACAGTACCGGAAGGTGAGAAGATGGTGTAAAACAGACCAGGCAGGATTCCACTCTGCTGTACACAGGGTCCCTAGGAGTCAGAACTGACTTGACAGAACTAACAACAACAAAGCCTAAATGGACAGTTCTTCTACAAAGACCTGCTTTTGGCCTGTTCTTAGGTTATAATTTGAGCAGCCTGCACCATTTTACAAAGGAAGCCATTTGTTCAAGGAAGATAGAATTTAGAGACACAATTCATATGTTCCCATTCTGTCCTCAGTATCCTCATCTACCCAACGAGAGAACTATTTTATCTGCCCAATATAGTGCTTGTGATGGATAAATTAGAAAATCAATATTAATGTGTTTTGTAAGTTATAAAACGTGATACATGGATCACATCGAATTGAATTGGGAAAGCATGGCTGGATAGAAAAAACATGGATTCTAACATCAATAGACCTGGGTGATTGACCTTGAACAAGTCCTTTTACCTCCCTTTACCTCAATGCCTCTTCAAAAGGAGGCAAACAATAATAACTACAATTATAATGTCTTTCTACAGGTCTCTTATAAAAGTTGAGAAAGATAATGCTTCTGAATATTTCTTACAGCATTGTTGGAAAGAAAAAGCTCAATAAATCCTTACTCTTTTTCCTTTCTCATATATTTGGTTCTGGGAATCAAGAATATTATTTTGCTTCTTGCCCAGAATTCTGTTAATTCTTGTCCTGAAAGAGATGCTAGTAAATCTGCTGCAGCTGACAGGCGGCCGTGTCCTGGCCATCAAGAGCACAAGGGACGCTCCTGAGCTTTGGCCTAGTTTGGATCAAGGGTCATGGGGATGATCATTTTAAGAACATCCTGCTTTCCTCTAATGCATTTTTAACTTCATCTGTTCAGTATCACTGTCAGGTTGCTGCCTGAAGAGATCAGTAGGTGAGCGGCTTCCTGCTTGGTGCTGCTGACAAAGAAGGCATTATGTCTGGCTTCTGCTGAGCATAGGTAGAAATGAAACTTGCCATACTGCTGCCTCTTTAAGAAAGAAGGACTGTAAAAATTGCCACTTGGGTTTATTGTCTTCTGTAATAATATGATGACTTCTTGCAATAAAAAATATTGAGTGTCAGGGCCAGCCCCGTGGTGTAGCGGTTAAGTTCGCACGCTAAGTTTGGCAGCCCAGGGTTCGCCAGTTTGGATCCTGGGTGCAGACCTATGCACCACTTATCAAGCCATGCTGTGGCAGGCATGCCACACAAAAAGTAGGGGAAGATGGGCATGGATGTTAGCTCAGGGCCAATCTTTCTCAGCACAAAAGAGGGGGATTGGCAGTAGTTAGCTCAGGGCTAATCTTCCTCATATATATATATATATAGAGAGAGAGAGAGAGAGAGAGAGACAGAGAGAGAGAGAAAGAGAGTGTCTTTAAGGCACCAGGAACTGTGCTAGTTACTAGGTTTGTGGACAAGAACCCACAATGTTCTTGTTCCTGCCATCATGTAATTCTCAAACAACGGGATGCTCTGAGATTTCGTTTCATTCTTTATATGCTAACTTAAGGAAGGGATTCAAGATGAATAAATGTTTACCATGGAAGAAAGGAAAAGAAAGTTTGAGCCTTGAGATCTCATGGCATGCTTAGAGGCTATTGTGTTCTTAATGGGGTGAAACTCAGGAATGGGTTGACACTGTCAGGAAAGGAAGCTGAAGAAACAGGGGCCACAGTGCCAGTAAACATTTATGTCATGGGATGTACTTTGGGTATTTATCTAGCAAGAAATCAAATGTTTGTTAGCAGATGAGACCTTTTTAGAAAGTGCTCCAGAACTGTCACTCTGATATGCTATGCTCCCCCTTTCTTCCAGGGCATATGCAATTCCAGACTAGTCTCAGCTCTAATAAATGCCGTCTTTCTGGGGCCAGTGTGTTATTCAGTGAACTCACCTCTTGACTTTGACTACAGTAATGCTCTGTTTGTACAAAGTCTCTGGGGTAAGGCCTGTGCCAGCAGCAGCTCTTACTCTGCAACCCTCTGCTACCCTCTTCTGGTGGGAGTCTGTCACTACAATTAGCCCTTCAAATCTAGGAGAAATCTGTCCTCTCTAGGTCTGGTTGATAAGGGCCAAATTAGGAAAAATGACATGGGGGCAGGCCTCATAGCTAGACCCAGTTCCAGATTCTCAGAAACCAAGTTTCGTCCTAGAATTTGACGTCTGCAGGGTATGGTAAGAGACTTCAGGTGGTGGGCCAGGCAAGCAGTCCATATCAGGCCAGTGACCCATTAAATTATTGACATGCTCCCTCAGAGAGGGTAGACTTGCATTAGTAATGAAAAGATTACTTTTCAGTAACCACATTAGGAGGCACAGCAGCAGGTGGATCAGCATCTTTTTGGGAGGCGTCTCCTGCTCATCCTATTTAAAATTGAAATCTTCTCACTTCTATTTCCATCCTTGTTTCAGTTTTTGCCACAACATTTACTCTTCTAACAGTCTATATTTAATTGTTTGATTTTGTTAATTGTCTTTAAATCCTATTAGAAAATAAGCTTCAGGAAAGCAAGGGCTTTTCTTTTCCTGTTGTCACTACTGTATCCCTAACACTTAGATTAGGGCCTGACACCTATTAGTTGCTCAATAAACACTTTCAGAATAAAGGACTATCAGTAGGAATCAGACTCTGGTCACTGGGCTGTAGATGGGGCCAGCATCTGCCCAGTACAAACACACTGAAGTCCCCCATTCCTGCTGCTTGTAAGTGAGAACCAGGTACAGGACAAGAGATTTGAATTGAGTTGCCAAAACCAAACCCAAGGTTAGTCTGACTTTTGGTAAGTGTAATTGGTGGGTTTGGCTAGAGTTCTCCTGTTACAGTTTATTAGAATCACTGGGGAAGCTTGTTTAAATGCAGATTACTGAATCCCTGCCCCCAGAAATGATAATTCGGTAGGTATGCATTGGGCTTCCAAAATCTGGATTTTTTTTTTTAAAGATTTTTTTTTTTCCTTTTTCTCCCCAAAGCCCCCCGGTACATAGTTGTGTATTCTTTGTTGTGGGTCCTTCTAGTTGTGGCATGTGGGACGCCGCCTCAGCGTGGTTTGATGAGCAGTGCCATGTCCGTGCCCAGGACTCAAACCAACGAAACACTGGGCCACCTGCAGCAGAGCGCACGAACTTAACCACTCGGCCACGGGGCCAGCCCCTCAAAATCTGGATTTTTAATAAGCATTCCCAAGATATTCCAGTAGAGGAAATCCTCTGATGACACTTTGAGAAAACAAATGAATCCTTCATGGTTCAAGATTAAAATCATTCCTAGAGATTGAGAAAGATCCTGCAGGTGGAGATTTTGCCTGTGGAAAGGAAGGGTTGCAGAAGCTGGGAACAAGTGCAGCCTAAGGATGTCAGAGCATCATTGCATGCTCAATGTACATTCTGTGATCTTACTCTCAAAGATTATATTTTAATATCCAACAGGTGATTCTGATACTAGAAGCCCAAAAGTCATACTTTGAGAAATACTGGCGTAAAGGTAAGAGAAGGGAAATTAAAAATTAAAAAAATTAAAAAAAAATCTGTTATGTGCATGTGCCAGGCTCTGTGCCAAGACAGCTTTACACAGAGGTAAATAATATTACTGTTATGTTACAGATGAGAAAAATGAGAACCACACACTGTGTAAGTCCCTGAGGTCACACTGATAGGAAAGAGGTGAGCTGTGACACAGATGAAAAATATCCTGAATCCACTGTTTATGGTCCTCCTGCCTTAGCTTTATCTAGGATTCACAGTGATCGTTCTGCAGCACATACATAATTTGGCCAACTGTATGTAGTTGTGTCACCCCTGTCAAATTCAGGTAGAGAAACTTACCACTAACCCAAAACATTCCCTGGTGCCATTTTGAAATTATTCCCTTTCTCCTGCCACTGGCTCTTGACAAAACATAATCTGATTCTGTCCTTATAGTTTTGCCTTTCCCAGAATTTACATAAATGGAATCGTGTCTTGTGTAGGGTTTTGTGTCTTGATTACTGTAGCTTTACAATAAGCATTGAAAGCAGGGGATGAGTCTCAGTCCTCCAACTCGGTTCTTTTATTATAAGTGTTTTGTCTGTTCCAGTTCTTTTATTTTGCCAAATAAGATTTTTAGTAAGTTTTTAAATCTCTATCCACCAAAAAGGCTTCCTGAGGGATTGATGTAGCTTGAATTTAAGCTATGTATCAATTTGAGGAGAATTTAGGTCTTCTAATCAATGAAAACAGTTTATCTGTTCATCAACTTAAATCTTCCTTAATTTCTCTTAGCAACATTTTGCAGTTTTCAGCATATGAATCTTGCACATGTTATTAGATTCATCGCTAAATATTCCAGACTTTTGGTGTTATTGTAAACAATCTTTCCTTATTTGAATTTCAAAGTGTTTATTACTAGTCTCACAATCCTAAAATTGAGTGCCTTCTTAAGTTTTACACTCTAGATTACTCTCCGGCCTCACTTAATATCCCTTGGCTAGTAGATAGAAATACAACTAAATTTTGTGTATTGAATTGTGTCCTGTGATTTTGTTAAACTCACTTATTAGTTCTAGTATCCTTTTTTCCTGGTATATTTTGGGGGATTTTCTCTGTAGACTATGATGTCATTTGTAAGTAAAGACTCATTTCTTCCTTTCTAATTTGTGTGTATTGTTTATCTCCTTGTATTGCTTTAGTTAGGATGTACCTCCACTACAATATTCAACAGATTTAGTAAGAGAAGACATTTTCTACCTGTTCTTGATTTTTAAGGGAGAAAGCATTTAATCCTTCATTCTTAGGGGAAAGTGTTTTCTTACAGATGCTCTTTATCAGGTCGAGGAAATTCCATTGTATTCTAAGTATGCTGAGAGATTTTATTATGAATAAATGTTGAAAATTTGTCAGAAATTTTTATACATCTATTGAGATGATTATAAAGCTTTCCCCTTTTTTGGGTACTTTTTCATATACTGAATCAAATTATTTTCCAATGCTAACATAATGCTGCATTGATGAGATAAAACCTACTTACGGTGTATTATACTTTTTTTTATATTCCTGGATTCAATTAGCTATAATACACTAGGAAAATATTAGCCAAATTGTAATTTTTGACTTCAGAATAAGTGACAAAGATGGGCATGGTATAATTATAGGACCAATTCAACGAGAATATATAATGATCCAAAATGGGTGTGCACGTAACAGAGATTCATAGAACATAGAAAAAGCAAAAACTAATAGAACCAAAAGGAGAAATAGACAAGTCCACAATTATAGTTGTAGATTTCTGTATTTCTTTCTTAATAATTGATAAAACAAGTTGACAAAAATTTGTAAGAATACTTGCTCTAAATTGTCAACCAACTTGGCCTAATTGTTTTTATAGAACACCATAAGCAACAAAACATAAACCACATGTTTTCAAGTGTGCACAGAACACATCAAGATAGATCAAATTCTGGACCTAGAAAATGTCTCAAAAAATTTAATGTAAGGGAAGAAATCAATGAATTAGAAATCAATGAACTAGAAATAGTAAATCTGAAAAATAATAGAGAAAATCCAATGAAATCCAAAACTGATTCTTTGAAGTGATCATTAAAATTGAGAAATGACTAACCAGACTACAAAAATACAAATTATCAATATTAAAAATGAAAAAGACAATACATTTATTAAAGAGACAATAATTTATGTGTGAAGGCAAAGGATCTGAATAGCCAAAAATTGTTTTATAATTTTTATTATGGTAAAAAACATATAAAATAAAATTTACTGCTTTGACCTTTCACTGAGCCAAGATCTATGCCAATTTTCCTCCATTTTGTATGTAGGACACCACCACAGCATGGCTTGATGAGCGGTGTGTAGGTCCATGCCCAGGATCCAAACTTGTGAACCCTGGGCCACCAAAGTGGAGCGCACGAAATTAACACTAAGCCACTAGGCTGGCCCTGAATTTTAACCATTTTTAAGTATACAATACAGTAGTGGTGGTTATATGCACATTGTTGTGCAATGGATCTTTTCATCTTGCAAAACTGAAAATCTAAACCCATTGAACAATAACTCCCCTTCTCCATCCCCACCCCCAAGCTTCTGGTAACCACCATTCTACTTTCTGTTTCTAAGAGTTTGACTACTTTAGATACCGTGTATAAATGGAATCATGCAATATTTCTCTTTTTGCACCACATTTATTTCACACAAAATAATGTCCTCAAGTTGCACCCATATTGCGATATATGACAGGATTTTATTTTTTTTTAAGGCTGAATGATATTCCATTGGATGTATAACCACATTTTCTTTATCCATTCACTCATTGGTGAACATTTAGGTTGCTTCCCTCTCTTGGTTACTGTGAATAATGCTGAAATGAACATGGGTGTGCAAATGTCTCTTTGAAACTCGGTCTTTATTCTTTTGGATAAATACTCAGAAGTGGGATAGCTGGATCATATGGTAGTTCTATTTTTAATTTTTTGAGAAACCTCTATATTATTTTCCATAACAGCTGCACCATTTTACACTCCCACCAATGGTGCACAAGGGTTCCAATTTCTCCACATCTTCACCAACACTTGCTATTTTCTGTTTTGTTTGTTTTGTTTTGTTTTGATAATGGCCACCCTAACGGGTAAGAGGTGATATCTCATGATGTTTTGATTTGCATTTCTCTGATGATTAGTGATGTTGAGTTTCTTTTCACATATTTATTGGCCATTTGTATATCTTCTTTGGAGAAATATAAATTTAAATCCTTCTTACCCTCTCCCAGTAATTTAAAGAGATGTTCTTGTCCTGCTGATCTCTCAGAAATTCTTAGAGAAAATTTAGACCTCATTTCTTCTCTGGAGACCACAAGGGACAAGCATCCTTACTGTCTTGCTGGCTTCATAAACATTAGTGTTCACGCTGTGTGGGGACTGATTCAGAGTTTTATACACCTACAGTTCTTTGCCAAAAATAAGAGGAAATCATCTGTTTCCTGGGCAGCAATTTCATGGAACATGTATAGTTTTCCTTGGAAGCTGTCTTTAAATGGTAAAATTTACTATTTACTGTTTTAATGTGTTCACTTTTTTAAAGTAACAATCTAAACCATGTGCTTAACATGCATAGATTGTCAAGTAAGGCAACTAAAATCTGACCAAGTTCTAAGTTGCTCTTTTCTGTGTAAACTCTACACGGAAGATAAAAAGTGGGTGGGGTATAAGGATGGGGGGAAGAAGGAAGGAAGTACAAAAGGAAGGAAGGAAGAATGGATGTCAGGAAGGAAAGGAGGAGGGAGGGAGAGAGGGAGGAAGAACTTACTAATGAATGTCTATGGGATTGTTATGCAGATTAAAGCAAAATGCTTATCTTGATGCTTGGCACTTATTATAGGCTCAAACGATGGTGACATTATTATTTTTTATTTCCTTAAACTATAAACAGTTATTTCTGTGTCAAAAACTTAGGCAAGCACTCAAGTGTTGAATGTATCAGGGAAGTCTGCAGTGTGTCTGAGATGGTACATTTAGGTCTATGACATCAATGCAGGTACCGCATTGATAGATTGAAACAGACAGATCTTTCCTTTGTTGGCCTAAATTGACATTAGAATGTAAAGACATGCAATCTGGGTGAACTTCACCCAGTTTTTTCAACTATTTAGCCCCTCCCGTCTGGAAGGTTTTATAAGAAGCATCTTATATACATCAACTCTTTAAATTCTGACTGCTCTAAAAGAAAGATATCACTGTTGACATTGCAAAGATATAAAACAGATGCTCAGAGATTTTAAGTATTCGGATCAAGCTTGCAAGAGCTATTTAAGTCTAAGATGTAGAATTCAAACTCAGGTGAGATCCTTGATGTCCAATGATGCATTAATCTAGAAACTCTCTGCTTATTCCTTTTCCCCAGGGAAGTGGGTGTGGCATTCCATAATAACAAAAGTAGCTAAATAATATTTGACAAAGAAATGCTCAATAAATCAGGTGTGGCTTATCTAATAGATTAAGAAATCAGTATTCCCTGATACTCCAGGCTATGTGTGGGACACAAGCCAAAATTATAAATTATTTGGTAGTACTTTCCCACCAGAGACATTTAGAGCTGGGTTAATAACACAACTTAATTAATACATTTCATAGTAATTTATGGCGTTATTATTTCAAACCTGAAATCTTCCTGGGTTCATACAGATGCCTCAGAAACCCAACTGTTACAGAGTAGGTTCATGGCAAACTCTAAAAGAGAATCACATCCTGTTCCTTTTTCTCCTCCATTTTAAGTCACTTCAAAAATCAACCTTGGAAAAGGATGCACTGAAACAAGACTTGAAAAATAGCCATTAAATGGACTGGCACCCAACCTTCAGCTAGTTTTATAAACTGCAGAATTATGACTTCCTGTAGTTTGCATTCGATTTTCTTACTTTGATATACTTGCACATTTTAGAGGAAATAGCTTAGAACAAATATCAGTTAAGTCTTCTTGATGTATTTTTCAAACTATCAAAACATAAATGTTCTTGTCAGTTAAAAACGTATTTTCCTTTATCTTTTCCAGAGCTGGGGGCAATCCTCTTATGGGCTGATGTCATTGCATGTGTTCTCATTCAAAGACTGGATTCTACGGAGACATTCAACTAGTTCAACTTTTCAGCTCTCTCCCTTGGACAATAAACGTAAATGTCTGGTTCCTTTGTCAGTTTGGATGCATACTATGGGTGCCATGTTGACAAATAAGATGCTCAGAGGAGTTTCTGTTGATGAGGCCCTGAAACTGAACATGCTTTTGCTGAGAATGGATTGAACATTTATATGCCCTTTTAACAGTGTTTTAACCATGTTACCTTGGATGAGGCATGGTGAGGTCAGCCACAGATCAAGAGCGAATATCTAGAAAGAGTTTTATAGTTTTGTTACTCACATTTTCCTGGGAAGAAAACAGCCTGCCATGCAGGGCCTTCCAGGGGAAATACCAGGATTGGTCACGAAGCGGGAGAGAGGGGAACTGTGGGCAAATGCCTTTATTGTGATTTCCATGGGTAAGCGTGTATAGAATTAGCTACTTTGAATAATTTCAGCGTGCTCTGGGGTATAGAGCCTGTCCTTGGGTATTTGGTACCTCGTGTTGGAACAATTAGGGCAGGTGTATAGTGGCCTGGAGCGTGAGAGCCTCATATGGAACTTGGTTGGGGTGTGGACTTAATTGATGACACAAGGGAAACTAGCCCTTGGTAGTACTCTACCACAAGCTGGAGCCTCAAAACTGGGTCAAGACCGCATTTTTAAAACTGTATTACAAACAGACATAGAGAAGTTAAGGTGTGTACCTTTCTGTTGTTTGTTTTGCTACTCACTTTCAGATCCTTCACTTTTTTTGTGGACTAGATGATAAAGTTACGTGTTCGACAACTCATTTAATTTTCCTTCTGGCTATAATATCTTGGGAAAATTGTGTTTTCCAACCTCCCTTATAATTAAGTTGGGCCATTTGACTTAATTCTGGCCAACAGAATGTGGGTAGAATTGATACCACATTCCCGTCTGATCATAAAACCCTTACCTTCCCCTTTCCCACTCCATAGACATTTGGAAACTATGTATTGAAAATAACTGTGTTACACCATAGAAGTTGCCTAGCTCCTAAGTTAATATGTAGCAGAAAAGACCCATTTCCTGCACCTTAAACCCAGACTGCCCCACTGTCCCTGCTGAATAACATGAGAAACCAATAAGTCTGTTTGAGATTTAAGGATTTATCTGTTACAGAAGCTATGGTTAGTTACGCGAACAATAATTAACTTGTCTGTGGATTCTTGGTCTTTTTCTGAGCAATGACATTATTAGATGGGAAAATTTACAGTTCATGTCTCATAAGGTAGAAATTATGATGCTAGTTATATATGTCACTAACACTGTCACATTCCTACATAGTATGATGAAAACAATATTTTTCTGCATAAGTTAAGGGAGGTTGTTTTTTCTCTTTTGTTACTACTCTCAGTTACAATTTGTTGCTTTGGCCGAGATCAGCTCTGAGATAAGAATTCTTGAGATATAGGAAAGCTTTTCCTTGGTCCTAGTTTAGGAGAGTCTAGAGGGCAAGAACATTTCTTTTTTTTCTTTTTCTTTACTTTTCTCGTTTTTGTTTTTTCAACCCAACTTCTTTCTAACCCACAAACACACTTGTCAGCATGGAGTCACCTATACAGTAGTTTTGTATTATATATCGTTTGTTTAAATTTATGGACACTTTGATATTGTTGCTTAAGCCATTTAAAGGTCTGTTTTATATTTTAACCAGCCTGACTTGAGGATATTTATGGAAAACACTCCAAAGCATCACCTGCTAGATTTCAAAGCGTGAAGCTAGGACACCCCCATGGCATATTCTTTGCCATCTGTGGTACCTAACAGTGTTCCCCATGGTTACCTTATGGATTATTAAAAAAACTGCTTCCAGGAAATATGCAGAAATGTTACAATGGGTTGATCCTCGTAAAGCTAGACAAAGGACTGAAAACGTTGATGATCTCGTCTTACATCCAGTTTTCCCATTACTTAAAGGTTCTGAGAGGCAAAGGGATCCTTGAGAGATCATATACTATATTCATTACCCAGACTCTAGGATGTTTTACATATATGTGTCTGTGTTTGTTATATGTGTTATATTGCGATATATGTATATACACACGCATATCACAAAATCAGTTCTCTTTGTTTTTATTTAAATTCTCTAGAGATTCTTCTCCATTCTTGTAAAAAGTGACGCATATTGAAGGAACAAAGCTGACTAATCCCATTCCCCATTTTTCCTACTATGGAGACTGAGACAGCCAAACCAATATGCCTTCCATCTCCCTCAAAGAATTAGTTATTCCCTCCTTTGTGCCTGTACCATTATCACCCTGTCCTTTCCAAGTCACATTCCTCTGCTCCCTTCAGAAGGTGAAAAAGTATTTTCTGAAAAATAACATGTCACTTTGACCTATTAATTAGATTTGTAATGTATAACTCTATGTCATTCGGATGCTTCTGTATGTTTCACAGTCCTGAGATTGGAGTCTTGCTCAGAGTAAATACGGAATGAATGTTTATTGAGTGACTTCAAATCTGCTTCATAAAAATGCCCTCTGCATGCCTGATCATGAATACTTCAGGGTAAAAACTGTATCTCTGTACCTGATGTCTTATCACGTGCCTCAGTTCAAGACTCTATGGATTGTGGATACTTCATTTATTTAACTCTGTACTAGATTTGGGGAGATAATAATATATTAATAATATACAAAATGAATAATGCAATATATAATATTTATCATAATACATGAGCTACAGCCATAGTATTTGTCCTCATGAAGTTTACTTTAGCAGTAGAAAAATACATAAATAAATAACAATACAAATACTTATTTAGTTACTATTGTACAAAGGGTTTTAAAAGTAACAGAGTGTACAAGAGGGTATCACAGGGAGACCTCACCTGGCCTGAGGAGTTATGAACGGTTTCTTTGATGAAGTAATGGTTTAAGCTAAGACCTGAGGGATGAGTAGGAGCAAGTCAGTAAATATCCTTGCCTGACTTCTGTGTTATTCACCAAATTCCTGACTGTGATTTTAACTATTTACTGACATTCTCATTATTATTTGTTAGATAAACCTATCCAGGGCATCAGATAGTTTTTATGTTTTTAATTTTTTTAAAAAATATTTAAAATTCAGTCACAGTTGACATACAGCATTGTATTAGTTTCAAGCATACAAATCATGAATCGACATTTATAGACGTTACAAAGTGATCACCCTGATAAGACTAGTAAAATTCTGTCATCATACAAAGTTATTACAATATTGTTGACTATATTCCCTATGCTGTACATTACATTGCCATGACTTATTCATTTGATGATTGGAAGTTTGTACCTCTTATCCCCTTCAACTATTTTGCCCATCTCCCCACCCCCTACCTCTGGCAACCATCAACTTGTTCTCTGCATCTACGAGTCTGTTTCTGTTTTGTTTGTTCATTTGTTTTTATTATTATTTTATTTATTTATTTTTTTGTGAGGACAATTGGCCCTGAGCAAACATCTGTGCTAATCTTCCTCTATTTTATGTGGGATGCCACCACAGCATGGCTTAATGAGCAGAACTAGGTCCGCACCTGGGATCCGAACCTGCAAACCCTGGAGAGCACGAGCTTAACCACTACACCACTAGGTTGGCTTCTCTTCATCTGGTTTTAAGTTTAAAAAGTGACTCAAGGATGAAAAGCAGAATGCTGTGCAGGAACACAACGCAAGAATTCTAAATTCCTGATTATTTCCAAAGAACTTTCAACCAGAGACTACATGTAATTATATATTTACCCTGTTTTCCAGTGAATAGAAAGGAACTTTGAGAATGCAGCAGTGTTCTTGTTACTGCTGCGCTTATGGCTGTACTCAGCTTGTCTTCGAGTTGTAAAGTAGATAAATTCACAGTTGTTTCTTTAAACAAATAAGAAAAGCTTTGTTTTTACTGCACATTATCCAAATATGAACATACGCATTGCAATCAGTTACTTTTTATGTACAAAAATAAACCTCTATTTATAATAGGCATCCAACATGTCCTACAGGGACTGTTATGAGATTAGAATAAGAAAATAAATGTGAAAGAGCCATGAAAAGGATAAAGCACCAGGCAAAGCACATATGTCATATTTGTGACATTCTGTTCCAATTTTCTGGTTTTAAATAACATTTAAATATGTACAAACATGAGAATTTAGCAATGAGTCAAGACATTTCTTTTTTATTTTTAAAGATTTTATTTTTTTCCTTTTTCTCCCCAAAGCCCTCCAGTACATAGTTGTATATTCTTCATGTGGGTCCTTCTAGTTGTGGCATGTGGGACGCTGCCTCAGCGTGGTTTGGTGAGCAGTGCCATGTCCGTGCCCAGGATTTGAATCAATGAAACACTGGGCCGCTTGCAGCGGAACGCGCGAATTTAACCACTCGGCCACGGGGCCAGCCCCCGAGAGAGATTATTTTAATGAAGGATCAAAGTTACCAAGAAGAAATGAAAGAAAAGAAAGAAGAAAAACCTCAAAATAAAACAAGGTTTTTAAAAATGAGCAATGGATAACATTGAGAATTCCAATAAAGTTATGAATAGCAAGATTAAAGTAATTGTATAGCACAAAAATGAGAATGTACTTAATGCCAATGGACTATACACTTCAAAATGGTTAAAATGATAATTTTATGTTATGCATATCACAGTATAAAAACAGTGATTGTTTGGGGCCGGCCCAGTGGCACAGCGGTTAAGTTTGCACATTCTGCTTCTCGGTGGCCCAGGGTTCACCAGTTCAGATCCCAGGTGCAGACATGGCACTGCTTGGCAAAAAGCCATGCAGTGGTAGGCATCCCACGTATAAAGTAGAGGAAGATGGACATGGATGTTAGCTCAGGGACAGTCTTCCTCAGCAAAAACAGGAGGATTGGCAGTAGTTAGCTCAGGGCTAATCTTCCTCAAAAAAAAAAAAAAAAACCCATGATCGTATAGTTGATAATACAATAGTTTAAAGTGTTTGGTTAAATACAATATAGTATTGATGCAAAGATTCTTAATAAAAGATTAGTAAATAAAATCCATCAGAATGGTAAAAGTATAATAAACCATTACCAAATGAAGCTTATTTTAGGAATTAAAAAATATTTTATTATTACATAAACTGTTGCCTAATTTTACCAAGAGTGACAAATCAAAAATAATCTCCAAAAATGTTATAAAAATTGTTAGAATTTAACATCTCTTTTGGATAAATTAACAGTAGATAGAGATGCATCATGCTTACTGGAAAACAGTATTCTCATTAAAACCAGAAACAAAACAAGGTTAGCTTTTATTACCACCATTATGTAGCATCATTGATGAGTTATTAGACAGCACAATTGGACAAGGAAGGGAAAAAAAGAGTTACACAAATTAGGAGGGATATAAAATTATAATTCTCTGGAGATCATATAATTGTTTATTATAGAAGCAAATCAACTTTTTCAGAACTTTTAAAAGTATAATAAAAATACAAAGTATAAGAAAATTTATTAAGCTGAAAATTAATTTACAAAAACTAATTAGTTTAAAATGAAGGACACTAATAAAATTTAATGAAATTAAGACTTCAATTTCAAGTAAAAATTAAAAGAAAGTAAATTTAAGAACAAACAGAGAAGGACTCAATTAAAAAAAGACTTTAGAGGGCAACTGAGGAACATAGAAAAAATGTTTTTGATGAAAATAAAAGATGCATTGGGAAAGGAAGTCTCAAAATATAAAGATGGAAACTCTGCCCAAGTTGCTTTAAACTTAACATAATGCCAATAAAAATGCCTTGAGTGGGGGTGGCCCGGTGGTAGAGTGGTTAAGATCATGCACTCCACTTTGGCAGCCCAGGGTTTCACCACTTAGGATCCTGGGTGCAGACATGGCACTGCTCATCAGGCCATGCTGAGGTGGTGTCCCACCTAGCACAACCAGAGGCACTCACAACTAGAATATACAAATATGTATTGGGGTACTTTGGGGAGGAGGAGAAGAAGAAAAAAAGAGATTGGCAACAGATGTTAGCTCAGGTGCCAATCTTTAAGAAAAATGCCTTGAAATTTATTTGGTGGCAGGAGGGTGGTTAGAGAAACAGATTATTATCATTTTTTTAAAACAAACAATTAAGAATAACCTGAAAAATTCTTAGAAAAGGTGCTGAAGAGGGATTAACTTTATCAGATATTATATTAGAAAACTACAATAGTTAATACTGTAGGATAGAGGTTAATGAACAAACAGATCAACAGACTAGAACATAAAACCTAGAACAGGGTTTCTCAATCTCAGCACTGTTGGCGTCTTAGGATAGATAATTCTTGTTGGGTGCATTATAGGATGTTTACCTGCATCCATGGCCTCTAACCAACACATGCCAGTACCACTTCCAAGTTGTGACAATCACAACTTCTCCAGACATTGTCAAATGTTCCCCAGGGGACAACATTGCCCTCAGTTGAGAGCTATTAATACAAAAATAAATCTAAATGTAATTGGCTATTTAGTATGTGATAAAGGTGGCCTTTCAAATTAGTGGAGAAAAGATAAATTATTTAATTTTATGGTTGGTACAACTGGATCGCCTTCTGGAATAAATAAGATTGGATATACACCTCACGATTTAGAACAGAATAAAATCTGGTAATTCAAAAACTTAAAATAAAAACAGAGCCAGCACTGATGGCCTAGCGGTTAAGGCTGGATGTGCTCCCCTTTGGCAGCCCTGGTTCTCTTACCGATTGTGGAACCACACCACCTGTCTGTCAGTTGCCATGCTGTGGCAGCGGCTTACATAGAAGAACTAGAAGGATTTACAACTAGGATATACAATCATGCATTGGGGCTTTGGGGAGGAAAAAAAAAACTGGAAGATTGGCAACAGATGTTAGCTCAGGGAGAATCTTTCCCTGCAAAAAATAAAATAAAATAAAATTAAATTAAATTAAATTAAAAAATAACAGAATAGAAACCATAAAAGTACTAGAAGAAAATAAAACAGAAGTTTAATTTTTAAAAATGATCTTTCTAAATAGTATACAAACCCAGAAACCATATTAGAATAGTTTGATAAATTTGATTCTTTAAAAAGTTTTTAAAATCTGGTTTAATTGACACAAAAAACAAAGTCAATAGATAAATGAATAGCTAGAAAAATAATCACAACTCACATCACAAAGATCTACTTTTCTCACTACAAAAAGAATTTTTACAAATCAATAAGGAAAGCATAATAAACTCAGAAGAAAAAGTAGCAAAAGATAGAGATGGTTGAAAGGAAAACACAATTGGTTCTTAAGCATATAACATGATATTTTGAGTTATTCACAATAAAAGAAATGCAAATTAAAAGCAGACTGAGATATCATTTTTTTCCTATCATATTTGCCAAGATCACATGTGATGACAGACTGAGTTAGTGAATGTGTAGAGAAGCAAGATTATCTTGAAGGGTGAATATGCACTCATTAGGAAAAGGAGATAAAATTAAGAGCATTTCAAAAAGATATATATCCCTGCTGAAGCATTAACTATAACAACCTCTACAGAGGGAGTTTTGAGGATAGCTGTCAAAATTACAACTGAAGATATTCTTTGGGTATAACCTAGATACATATTTATAGTTGTGTGAAATGAGACATTCAATAAGAATATGTTATATTATTGATAATATCAAAATTCTGGAAACAACTTATTTATTTATAGATTCCAGTTAAAAATTATAGTACATCTCTACAAAGAAATACTATGCAGCAATGAAAAAAATGAAACAGCCCTGATTGTACTGATAAAGAAAAAATAACGTGCAGAACAGTGCATTTACTAAGCTATACTCCATTTGCGTAAAAATAAAAATAAAGAACATATCCACATTTCAGATATACTTGAAAGGACATGGAAAATAGGAGGGATGCTTATTTTCACTCGTTACTCTATTGTACCGTTTAAATGGTACATCATATGCATTTAAAAATATTCCAAATGAATACACACAATTTTAAAATTCAATAGAGGATAGTGGTTGAAAGCATACAGAGTCAGTACACAGAGTAGATCCTGTGTGGCTGCTCTGCAAACCCTTTGGAGTTACCTGTCTCAGAATCACACCTAACCAATGGAGGGGGCATCTTATTAGCCTTGCTTCATCAGTAGAAGAAAGGGACTGACTAGACAGAATTAATTTTGTCATCTTTGACCCAGTCTTGGCCTAGTCAAATGGAAAACCAAGCATGAGCCCAGCAGGGGCATGGAACACATCCACCCTTCTTTAAAATGATTTTATATTTTATACCTGCTATTTGGAAATAAATATTGAGCCAGCCATCATGGAAATAAAGAACTCTGTAGGACTTTTTGCACTGTTTTTACAGACATTGACTTTATTTTGAGTTTTGTGGGTGTGCACCTTAATCATTTCATTCTTTGGGGGGCCTCTTTAGGGTTGCAACTCATCCTGGAATAAACCTGTCTCAGTGTCCAACGGAAATCATTCCCTGGATAACATTCTTTCTCTGTGCCTTTTTGTCATATTAGCCAAATACTATCCCTACTGAAGTTTCCTGGTAAGGTTGAATCTTGGCATGAACCCCCAGCGCCCCTGCCTCATAATGAAAATTGCACAACCCTGGCCTGATCATTTCCGCTAAAGGCATAAAAGACATTTTGCTTTCCTTCAAGCCCCAGCAGATCACGTGGGACTAGGATGTCTCCCTCTACCTGACTTCAAGCATCATCAGCCCCTTCAGTGCCCTTGTGTATATATCAGACTGCTTCCTCCAGATGGTGATGCCCACCCAATACGACCTTGCAACCCTTCTTTGGTGACTGTGGGCAGAGTTTCTAGTCCTATTTACTCCTTGAGGCAAGCTCTGCAACTTGGTCATTTTCCATAATCTCTGTGAGTTTGCCTCTTGGCTGAGAGAATCTCAGTTAGCATAAGGAAGAAAGTAGGCCAAGAAATAAATAAAGCAGAGAGGATAAGCAGAATAACTAGAGGAGTGAGGAGGTATTCATTCATTCATTCTGAAAATATTTTTTGATTGCCAGCTCAGTGCCAGGCATTGTGCTGTGCTAGAAATCCTGACATGAGTAAGGCCCTGTTGCCGTTCTCAAGCACTCAGACATTATTAGAGTAACTTTCATCAAAATTATTTCCAAATTTTCATAGAAACTGCCAGAGGCTTTGCAACTGATGCTTTCATGCATTTTTTAAAAATCATCAGTGGCTACATTGTATTAGTCTGGGTGTTGCTGTTTGATGATGCCACTTTGATATCCACTGTAAGTAATTACTGCCGGATGGAGGCTCTTTGATATCATGACTGTGGGGCTGTGAGGCACCTTCAAGAGGAGATGGGGATGTTTCAAAATACCTGAGAGGATGTTGCCATGCCACTCAGCTCTTATCCTGCTCTTGCTTCCCAGTTATAAGTACTTGACTTTTAGTATATATAGCTGTGCATATCTGTAACTTTCTAGCATTTGATCACAAGATCTTAAGTTTGTGTCACCCAGGTGCTTTCCAAGTGCTTGTAATCTGCCCTCATGGAGCAACTTGTCCATTGCTCTATCCTGCCTCTCATCAAACCACATGGTCACTGTTTTCTCCCCAGTGCTCCCTACTGGACTGAGAGATTCCCAGAACATAGGGCAGTATAAGTATATGGCTTAAAATCAGGGGTGCCAGATTTAGCAAATAAAAATACATGATACTCAGTTAAATTTGAATTTTAGAGGAACAAAAAAGTTTATTTAGTATAATGATGTCCCCATGAAATATTTGGGACTTACTTATGTTAGAAAAATGATTCATTAATCTGAAATTCAAATTTAACTTGGCTTCCTGTATTTTGTCTGGCAACACGGCTCTAAAGATATCTTATAACCTGAAGATTCTATAATTCTGTGTTTAAGTATTCTTTAACAATGAAGGACATGATTTAATCACAAGCAATGAGAATTTTAAAAATTAACATTACATCAATCCTCTTATCAAATATTGTAGTCTGGGCAATCTACCTTCATATATAGAAAATAAAAACTATATATATATACACACTCACATATATAACCCAATAGATTATAAAATCTGTTGGTTTTTTTTAACCATAAGTCTTAATAGGTATTAATTTCAGTTTGTTTTTGTTTCTCAAGAATTCATGGTTTATCAAAATAAATGAAAGACAATGATAAGAATGCCAATTCACGGGCCAGCCCTGGTTGCCTAATGATTAAGTTCAGTGCGCTCCTCTTCCGCAGCCTGGGTTTGGTTCCCAGGTGTGGACCTACACTGCTCATTTGTTAGTGGCCATGCTGTGGTGGTGGCTCACGTATGAAAAGAGGAAGATTGGCAGCTGATGTTAGCTTAGGGTGAATCTTCCTCAGCAAAAACAAAAACAACAACAAAGAATTTCAATTCATGTATCCATTCAGCAAAGATGTGTTAAGCTGCTAAAATGTGGCAGTCAAGTCCTAACCAAAGATGCTGGGTTGATAGTGAAAAGAAAATGAGCATTCATAGAAATAAAATTGGCCATATATTCACAGAAACAACACTGGATGAGCCAAACAATAAACAGCTAATAACTATATAGGGTAGGATTCTGTTATTATAGAAACTTGTTGAACTTTAGGAACAAAATAAGAGATCTGATAAATACTTCAGTGTAGGGAAGTGGGCAAGTGATGTGAGTGAGGTGGAGATATCAAGGTTATGTGAGGAAGTCTTAATTTTTCCCATTATTCATATATTTATTCAATGTATTATTTACCTGTTTCCAACTGGAAATTAATTATTCATAATAAAATACATAAAACGACCATGCAAAAAAGAATCAGATTACAAGTTTGAACTAACAGTTATGGATCTGACAAAATTGAGAGCCTAAATTTAGATGCAACATGCTTGTAGTAGAAAATGCCAAGGTTTCTAGGGAACTTTCTTAATTGTATTTTGCATATTATTTGATGCAGGAGAGCCATATTTAGAATGTTTTGAATTAAAAAATCAGTTATAAGTAATTAACTTAATCCCCCCTAAAGCACAGCTTATGCCCCCAAAATAGTGATGTTTCCTCACTAGCTCTTTATCATTGTGAACAGATCCCACATTTCCATGGAAGAAGGAAGTTTAAGTTTATATAATTTCAACAGAGAAGTGAACACAAGGCTCTTCTACTTATCTATCTATCTGTTATTTATTTATCTAAAAATTTAACTTGTAGTGCTCAATACCGCTTATTTACTTCTCTTTCTCACACCTTTTTATTGAGGTGATAATTTATTATCTAAATTAAAGGCTTTTAAGTTAAAGATAATCTTCCTTGGGATGCAAGGAATGGAGGAAAGATTCTAAGATTCTGAAAATAAGTGATGAGAGAAGATAAATTTTTCTTGTTATTTAAAAGACTCATGAAAATGGTCACCATAGAAACCAGACATGAGTCCATGAAACATCAAGAGATTAGAAGAGAGGTCTTTGAGCTGGGACTCTGAGTCTTACATCTGGAATGCTGACAGAGATTTTAACCCTCGTATAAAGATAACTTCTTCTTAAATTTCGTGATTTATTTTAGATTACAGTCTGGGGATTTAACAAGTTTTGCAAAATTCTACTCTGTGCTATTTTCTTTTCTTTCTCTTTTATTTCCCTCCTTCTCTCCCTCTCTCTCTTCCTCCATTTCTTTTTCTTCTCCCTATCTCTCTTTCTTTCTTTTAGTCTTACTTCTTTCATTCATTCTTTTTCTGTTCTTTCTCCCCCTCCTTCTTCTTTTTCTTCTTCCTTTCCTTCACTTGTTGAGTGAAGATCTATGGTGGGACATGTGAATAGAAAGAAGAGGGAATAAAACCCCACTGGCTTTTCTCCACTTAGAATATTAATAAGAACTAGGGAAAATCATATAGCATATTAAAATCTAAAACGAGAGGAATAATTGGAAAAAAGATCATTTAAATATTCTAACTAAGTATCTAGCCGGTTCAGAGTGAACTCATAATTTTTTAAAAATTTTGACCCTTTGTTGAGATCTCATATAATTACATGAGAATAAAATAGGGTAATACGTAGTGAGAAAATAATCATCAGTCAGTATATTTACACATACAGGAAATTGTTTACAAAACAATATTGAGTAAAACAATCAGAATGCGATTTTTATTCCTGTACGATATAAATGCAACAAGACTTTCAGAACCTTGAGGTTATTTCACTTTGTATTATCTGTACTTAGTGCAAGATCTGACATGTAACAGCTGCTCAATTAATATTTGCTTAAGAAGCCTATAGAGGCATCAAAATACACACACACTCTTACACACACACACATATAATTTTAAGGAGTTGAAAATAAAATGCAAGAAATTAAAAGCTACATTATTTTGAAGTTTCTGAACAATAAAAATGAATATTTTTCTCCATTTCTTTGTTTTTACATAGAACATTGAATCAATGATCTTGCAATATCTTGAATACTGTTATTCATAAACGTATTTTCATAAAATGAATTGCTAAAATTACTTTATTTTGCTTCATTTTCTTAGAAATGCAGTGATACCAATTTGAGATTTTATAATAAAAATATTTTATTCTGGAATATATGAATCAAGTATGTCAATATGCAAAATTTACCAATTTATGTGTCAAAGAGTAGGGGTATTTACGGGGATAAGAGGCAGCATGAGATACTGGAAATAGCCCAAGTTTTGGGTTTGAGGATGTTATTTTACTTTTTGGAGTTGCTACTTTAAACTTGTGTGATAAGGGCAAACTAGTTCACCTCTCTGGGTTTTACCATCCACTTCCCATGATCGATATAAAGAACATTTGGAGATGCTATGTGTGTTTCTGCTATAAAGTAAGACTTTGAAGTGTTTATAAATGTGAAATACAGGAGTCCATTTTAAAAGATTCCCATACTCAGAAAGGGCTGACAGGATATTAATCTCTTAGAAGTTATTTTATTTTCTTATGGTTAAATTCTGCTTTGTCTAACAGCATGGTTCCTACACTCTTATTTATGATATTATTTATGCCCAATTAATTGCAAATAAACACAAAAGTTTAAATAGGCTGGGCAGTGGTTCTGAATATTGGCTGCACATTAGAATGATCTGTGAAGCTCTTTACAAAGCTGATTCTCTGGCTCCCCACCTGATAACGATTAAGTCAGTGATTTTACAAAGCTCTCCTTGATGATTCTAATATGTAACCCAAGCTCAGAACCCCTGAACTAGAAAGTCTGTGAATCCAAACTCATTTTAGGCTGCTTTAGAATCTAGTTTACGAGAATCTGGATTGTTTGATAGAAGGTATTCATTAATTTATTCCTTAAGTATATGTTTGCTAACCACTGCATACTAGGTACAATGCTAGGTACACGGAGTACATAAAATATGACACCTACTCCCCCAAAATTTGCATTATATCACATGAGGTGGGAACCTAAATGAGTAATTATGATTTAATATTACCCATCTTCTGCTAGGGCATTTTAGCAAAGCTCTACAGTAGCACAAAGAAATGGTGGGTAGTCCTTCAAGTGGGTGGGGCAGTGTTTCATTGGAGCTGATCCATATGCACTCATTAAGAAAAGAACAGGATAAAAATGAGAATCTTTCAAATTATTTTTTTCCAAAGTCATGACAAAAATACATACTGTGTTAGGTAAGGGCAAGCCAGTCATGAAGAGATTAGAAAAGAGGACGGGGCCAAACAAGGAGGAGACTCAGGTGCCATGCTTAAGAGTGTGAATGCTATCCTCTGGTCATTGCAGAAATGAGAGTACACAGCAGACAAAAAAAAAAAAAAAAAAATGAGGCTAGCAATATCTTCTATTCTTTCTAAGTGTCCTGAAGATATCTATTCCAATATAAGACTTAGAAACCCCCATATTTCATAGTTCCTTGGATTATCAGGCTCAATATCATTATAGGAAACTTTTTAAGTCGAATAATGACTGGATCTAAAATGCTTACTAAATTATTACATGCTAATAATGGCTAACATTACTTGATAACTATGTGCAAGGTGCTGTTCTAAAGACTTAACTTCTTTAATACCAATGACAACCTTATGAAGTAATTACCATTACTTTCTGTCTACTTTATAGATAAGGAAAGTAAGGCACAGAAAGGTTAAGTAATTAGTCCATACGCAACTAGTAAGCAACACAACCTCAAGTCAGATCCATGCAGACTGGCTCAGAGATCATGCTCTCACTGACGTGGTATAGAGCTTCTCAGCTACAATAATTATAACCAACAATGTGCTGAAAGCTTACCATGTGCCAAGCTCTGTGCTTTAAAAGTGTAACTTATTTAGTCTTCACAACTAACTTACTGAACTAGTACTTTCCCCGTTTTACAGATAAGGAAGTTAAGGAACAGAATTGAATGTTTTATTACTTCAACTGTAGCACGTGGGCTCTTGGTCCATCTGTTAGAGCTCTTGATAGATCCATGTGTCTAGCACAGCTCAACATCCCTGCTAAATCTTGAAGAGATGTAAAACCAAATATTTAGTAACATAAAAGAAGGTATCGGTTCATCAATTTTTAAGTTTCTGGCATTGCACTGATTACTACATAACTTTAAATTACTGACTTTAGCTCAATTAACCCAAGAAAGTGAAACACTGAAAAACAACAACAATCTCCCAAATCACTACAATGAATGTTAGATGTATGTTAGATTTCAGGTGGTTGAGTTAAGATTCCTTATAACTAAACGTATCATGAATAGTTGCAACAGCTGCATCTATACCATTGAGAGCATAATTGTCTCATGTATATAGTGCAAAGTTTCCAGGGATTCTATTAAGCAATGATTTCCAAGACTCTTTTTTGAAGGATAAAATCCTCTGTATAACCTTACTTGGCCATTTAAATTCAAAACAGAATGTTACTGCCATTATATTTAATCTATTTTTGATTGTGGATGAAAAAAATCACAGTCTTTGCCAAAAGTATTGACTAAGAATTACCATGAGACCTTGCCCTGCTATTTAAGTACATTTATAAAGAGATGGACTCTACCAGACTAGAAGGTGTTTTTTAAATTTCCAAGTGTCTAAAAGAGTAGACCTCAAGTCCCAAGCTATATGTCTAGTGCCTCCCCCATTCTAATGTACAGGATGTACTGGAATAACTGGAAATCAAAATAAACTAATCCTCTTTCCTATCATTATCATCACTAAGTGCTACGTACTAACTACATTTCAGGGACTATACGATTGCTTCACACCCATCATTGCTTACCTTAGAAACAATAGATAGATACTATTATCCATGTTTTAGAGGAAAATAAGGAATTTCTAGTCAACATGAAGACAGAATTCAGGGAGGAATTTTCTTTTGTTATTTATGACCCTAATAATTCAACATCATTACCAAAATTCTTGCCTACACATAATATTGTACTGGAACAATAGAGCCAGATTGTGAGGGAATGAGAGAAGAAAAGAACCGTGGTTTTCCCAAGATCCGTGTAACGCCTTTTAGTTTGCAAAGTGACTAGAGGTATGAACAAGAGAATTAGGTATTTTTTAAATTATATTTTCCATTTTCCCATTTCCAGCAAAGAAAATGAGGTTTTGAGGTTCAGTAGCTTGTCCAAGTCTCCTAGACAAGTAAGAGCCAGAGCCAGTTTTCAAATGCCAATCTGTTAGGCTTGAAAGCCAGCAGGCAATATGATATACCTTGTGGGTTGGGACTCAAAGTCTAACTGGATCTGGATATTCACTGTGGGCTATCAGGGACGTGCTTTGACTCTTGTGATGACAGAGTGAAGCATAGCCAATGATCACAGAGTGAAGATGAGTATCTCTGCATGACAAGAGCCCTGGTTGGACAGGGCTTCTTCCTGGAAAACACTGACTTGGCTTTGCAGTTGTAGTTTCCCATGTACTGAGAGAATAAAGCTCTTTTATTATTATATTTTTACCCAGTATCATGACAACTTTAAAAGTTCCCAGGACCATATTCTAAATCTCTCCTGCCGGGAGAATAGAGAGAGAAGTGACTCTAGACTCATACATAACAACTTCTTTGAGTTAAATTTCCATGTTATGCCTGGAACTTTGAAGTTTTACGTAAGATCACATAACATGAAAAATATTTCTATTTTTGCTGTAAAATCCTTGCTGAAGACA
Organism: Equus caballus; assembly: GCF_041296265.1. Classification (NCBI taxonomy): domain Eukaryota; kingdom Metazoa; phylum Chordata; class Mammalia; order Perissodactyla; family Equidae; genus Equus; species Equus caballus. The sequence goes on from NC_091690.1 coordinate 59,629,171, forward strand.
TTGAGTTTTTAAGGGTCCTTTATACAGGGGTCTGCGTAATTATATTAGCATTTAGTAACAATGGCAACAACAACAAAACTCTTTTTCTAAGAATGGACTCATTTTCTTATATTAGATAATGATAATTAAATAAGACATTTTCTCTTTTCTTCTTGCTTGCTAGTGAATCATAACTAAATATTTTCTGGTAGACTACTGATACTACATTAGTCAAAATCACTTGGGTACTGTCACCTCCTCTTTCTGCATGGTTTTCATTTTCTATTTCTAATTACTTTCATGTATAATTGCCTGATTCACCTTTAGAAAGTGGGCAGATTAAATTTATTAGATAAAATCAGACAAAATAACGTCCATCTTGCAGTTGAACAAAGTGAGATATAGTGAAGGTTTTCCAAGCTCTACTTCATAAACACTGATGTCTTTTCAGTTTCTAAAGCATGGCAAGTGTGCTCCTTTGTCAAAAGTTTCAGCTTTTGTTCCCTACGACTGTAAACCCCCTTCCTTTCTTTCCTCCCTCTCTTCAACCATCCCTCCCCACCCCCAAACCACACAAATGGAAACACACACATAACGTTCTTTCCATAGTTGACGCTTATGGATCTTTACCAAATATTACTGTCTCAGAGAGAAGTTTTCTTCACGGTCCTATACCAACAAGATAACCAGACCCCTCCTCATGCCACGCAATTCTTTATAACTTACCTTATTCAATTCTTCATTGCATCTCCCACAAGTTGCAAGACATATTAGTTTGTGAGCCATTTACTTGACTTGAAGCTCCATAAGGACAGGGACTAATTCTATTTTATTCAGCACTGAATCCCCAACATCTAGCCATGCCTAGCACATGGTAGTTTAATAAATAGCTAATAAATGGCACGAACTAGTCAACAAACATATGTATGTTCATACACATATACCTAATAACTACAGGTTTTCTAAAATTGAGCCAGTATTTATTTTGTTCAAGAGTTTATTGCTGTCTCTTGTATAGTAACTGGCATTAAGGAAAAAATAGATGCTTGATGAATACTCATTAAATGAATGAAAATAAATTCCCTTGGAGAAATTATTTTAAAAAGCCACTTATAATTTGTTATTCAATGATGCAAAACATTTAGAATTGCAATAGCTCTTTTGGAGTCTAGAACATGAGCTAGCTAAGTCTAAGAAGCACAAATGCAAAATCAAAATGCAAGAGGCGAGTAAGTGTGCCCAGGCTCACTTTCTAAAAAAGTGCTGTCACTAAGTGGTCTCGCAGATCTGCAAACATTTACATAATTTATCATGAGAGATGCCAACCAGGAAAATGAAGGGCAGCATGTAACATATATACAACTGTTTTCATAGATATTTATTTAAACATTTAAACATATTTATTGAGTGGTTTCTATGTGCTAGAATTTTCTTCTGACTGTTTGGAATATATCGGTAAAACAAATAACAAACAAAGATTCCTTTGTTTGAAGAGTTTACAGTTTAATGAGAGGGAGGGGAAGAGATAGACAATAAATAATAATCATAATAAATGAGTAAATTATACAGTTCATTGGGCTGTATTAAGAGATATGGGGGTAAATAGAGTTGGGTAAAAGGGATGAGGAGCGCTGAGATGGTAAGGGAGAATAGTTTCCAGTATTAAATGGGGTAGGCCTCATTAGGATGGGAAGATTTTAGCAAAGATTTCACGAAGAGGAATTAGCCCAGTGATTACTTGAGAAGAGAGCATTCCATGCAAAAGAAACAGCTAATGCAAAGACCACTAGATTGGAGCATGTCAGCCGTGTTTAAGAAATAGCTAGGGAGTCCTGGTGTCTGGAGTAGAACGAGCAAAGATGGAGAGTATTAGGAAATGAGGTCAGAAAGGTAATGGAGTGAGGACAGATTATGTAGAGTAATGGTAAAGACTTGGGCTTTGACTCTGAGTGAAATGGAAAGTTACTGGAAGGTTTCAATTTAAACTAACTTCCTAAAAAGAACATGCTGGCTGCTGTTTTTTAATACAACCTGTAGAGAAAAAGCAAAGAAGCTGAAAGACCAGTTTGGAAGCTCTTGCTGTAACCAGGCAGAAGATGGTGACGGCTCGGTTCCACATGGTATCTGTGAAGGTGGTTAGAAGTAGTAGCTTCTAGATATGTTTTGAAGGTAGAGCCAACAGGATTTGCTGACACATGGTTATGTGTGAGAGAAAGAGAGGAATCAATGAAGATTCCAAGTTTTAAACTTAATCAATTAGAAGTAGAAATAACTTTTTCATTCTTTTTTACTATTCTACACAAAAATTACAATATTTTGATTATTAATAGCTCATTCTAAGGCAAAATTCATACCCTTGAGTAATTTACAATCAGAACTGACTTTTGGGACTGAAGATTGAGCCTTTTAATTTCATCTAATTCAGCACTTTACAATTATGAGGTAAAGTTGTATTATAAAATGTCACTGAGCAATTTAAAATTATATAATTTTGTTTTCCTTCTCATCTGAAAATATCTCTATTGTTCAAAATGGGATGCCCTTTGCATTTTAGCTTTCAGAGCATAGGAAGTGGATATGTCTTGGTAAACTATGTATTACATATGGAGTGCTTTATCATGTCTGACATGCTTTGACATGTCGTGCCTCATCCCATCCCCTCCATAACCCTGGGAGACAGCAGGGCTGGAAATGTAAGAAATTGAAGCGTTTAAGTGACCGAGTGGCCACTATGAGAACCGCTTCTTATCTAGGCTCAGCCCCCTCACTTGTGCTCTTTGGGCCAGTTCCAACTGAGCAAGAAGGCTGCAGAACTTAGTGTGTCCTATGCTCGCTCAAAGCTAAGTGGCGCATACAAGGATCAAATCTACGACCTCGTCCTTATCAACAATGCCCTAGCCAATTAGACTAACAAACCATTTTATACCTTAGACTTAGATTTAATCACATCTCCAGAATCAACTAGTCATTAGTTCCCCTTTATTTTCCTCAGAACTCTCAGTATTTTTGTATTTTCTCATCTATACCATCTTTCTTATTCAGGAAAATGGATCACAGCTTTGCAAAGGACAAAAGCTTGCTTTGTGGATTGCAGTCAAAGAATCTCACAAATTGACAATGCCACCATCAGACAACACACGAAAATGGGGAGAAGAAAGATGCCATTGTAAAGATCAACAAGGTGTGATACATACATATCTTTTTCTTGTTGAATCCTGAAGCTATCAAAGAACAACTTGCCTTGTTTTCAAGGCTCTGGTGGGAAATCTACATTAGTAATGTATGCATCAGTTCCAACTCCTTTGACTTCACATCCTCATCTTCTAATCTTGAGTGCAACGGCTGCAAGCACCTGGCTCTCAAAATTCAGACAGGGAAATATTACGGGAATAATCATAATCATATTTCTGCCATGTCTTGCTTTTCTTTAAATTGTCATGCAATTAATTTATAGCAATCTCTTTTTCAGAGGCAGAAATGAAGTCTGGTTTCGGAATGTAACGATAACCTAAGCATTTTTTACAATCTTGGTCAACTATGGGGCTATTGGGGGAAGGGGAGCAAAGTCATTTGAGGAAGTAAAAGATATTTCACTGCCACGGAGGAAGAAATTGTAATGGATGGAGAAAGAATCGTTTGTAAGAAGTGCAGACAAATGCAAAATGGCATTATTAATAAGTAATGCCATTAAAGAGACCGTTCTTTCTAATCACTCACACTTCTGAATCATCTTGGGGTTCCCTGACTTTCTGGTTCTCTCTACCCTCCAGCAGTGGCGCCCCTTCTCTCAGTCACTGTCAGGGGTTTAAGTGCCATCGTTAGAGAGAAGCTTATTATCTACCTGCTCCTTCAGCTTCTCTCTGAGTGACACACCACCCACGCCTCCCCACTCAGCTCTTCTCCTTCCGCGGCTCCCGGAGGGAAGCTGAGGAGCTGCAGAGGGAGCCCGAGGCTACCCTCGCCTGAACCCTGAGACTCTGAGGCTTCAAGACCCTTGTCACCCCCCGCGTCGGTGCCCTGGTCATTCCTCCGCCCCCCGCCGCGCGCTGCAGGTGTAGGAGTCGGCCCTGCGCTGCGCTTCCAGCTGCGTCTGCCCGAGCGCGGCACGTGCTCCCGGCGCTGGCGCGAGACAGCGAGCGCCAACGCCGCGGCTCCCGGAGCCGCTCTGCCTACCGCCACCGCTGCCTCCATCGCCGCCACTAGCGCTCCAGCTGCAGCCGAGGCCGCCACGCGAGCGCTGGAAGCCCGCGACCAGCGGCTGGCTGGGGGCGCCAGGATCAGGGCGCACACCTGGTAAGCACAGCGCGTTTTTCTTTCTTTTAGCTCTAGAGTCACCACGGATGTAGGATACCGCCGGAGCCCCTCCCCCAGCACAGGGATGGAGAGCAGTCAGGCAAGGGGCGGGAGCTTGGGCGAAAGGGACCCAGGAGGGCAGGTGGTGGGCAGGTGGAGTACTGGTGGAGCCGGAGACGCTACGAGGTCCTGCAAGTTTAGAAAAGTCACCCTGCAAGGACGTGTGCTGTGTGAATCAGACATGAATTTCTAGTCAGGAGCCCAGGCGACCGCGGCGTCGCTCCAATGAGAGGTTTATGAAGATCATTTTGCTTTTATTTGCATAAGTGAGGGATTTAAGTGGGCTTGTTTCCATAGAAAACGAACTAAAAAAAATCAGAGGAGAAAAAATAGAGATCTGAGCCAAAGGAGGCGTTTGGACACCTCTCTTTCTTTCTCTTTCTCTTTCTTGCATACCGATACATGTGCACAAAGGGGTGCATATAGCAAAGGAGGGGGGCTTCTCTATCTTTGAGGCCATTAGATGTCTGAGAGGCTAATAAGAGCATTTGCTGGTCCTGGTACCCTGAAAAGAGGCAGCAAAAGAGGGACCTGATTGGGTGTAAATGCCAGTGTTCCATTTCTAAAATGACACTTCCATGACTACACTACCGAGAGGGAGAGGTTTTCTAGAACAGGGGGCCATTTTTAAGGGAGTTCACTTGCAACTCTGGCTATAAGCTCAAGTTCATATACTCTCCGTGGGGCTAGGAAGACGTCCTTACTCTATGTTCCTTTATTGAACTTTGGCAAAGGATAAGGTCAGAGAGAGGGATATGGGGAGAGAGAGGGAAGAGAAGGGAGATGAATATGACTGAATGGGCTGTGTGGGGTGCTGGAAGGAGCAGGAGACTGGAAGTCAAATTTGGCATCACTGTGTTCATTCAGTCCCACCCTGGGTAGTCCCTGGGCTGGTCTCTAGGGAAACGTGTGACCTTGAACAAGTCCCTCAACCTTTATGTACTCAATTTCACCATCTGTAAAATATAGAGGTTTTTCTGTGTTTTGAGACACTAAGTTCCCATGCAGTAGTGTCTGTATATTATTGTATGGGTTCAAGGATCTGCACACAAGGAAGGAAGAACACACAGAAAATCCAGATAAAGCAAGCTTCAGGGCACTCTTCCTCAAAGTATCAAGGGCATTTGTAAGCTCCTGGCTGTGCTCTTGGTGTAATGCATGCTGAAAGGTCTATGGGAATGGGTGAGCAGGACAATCAGACACCTAGCCTACAGCCAAGAGAAGCTGGAATTCTGAGTGCTGTTTGGAGAGGTTCAGATCCAGAGAGCTTAAAGTCACATGCTTTTTTATGGTAGCAATTAAAGAAGGAGGTTTGGTGGCAAGCTATGAAGTTCTTTGAATTTGAGGATTTGGGAAATAATCTGGATTGACTCTAACACAAGGAAAGTGAGTGGCATCCCACTTTAAATATTGGGCACCCAGGATGGCAGGAAGGTTTTAGAGTGAAGATCTCAGAAGACTGTAATCTGAGCAGAAGGATTAGGAGGGAGAAGGGAATAGATATTCCTCCTGAAATGAGGGTTCCTAGACTCATAGGAGGCAACTGGCATCTACCCAGTGTCCTTGACATGTCTGCCACTTGTCCAAAGACGGCACAGGTACCCCTTCCCCCTCAATGTAAATTCATTCTTAGAATTTAGAAATCTGCATCCTAGGTGCTGAGATAAGAAGGTTCACATGGTAAAACTCAAGTCCTAGGGGTGCCCCTTATTTCCCCCCATGTGTGAGCATCTGTTTGCGGAACTGGTTTACCCATCCAGATTCGAACTGAAGTCTGTGTTCCTAAAGGAACTCACTGTGCCACTTGGTGGCACCAAAAAGTTGCTCTGAGAACTCTGTTCTCTATAAATACAAACTACCATCCCTCCCTCCTCCGCTCTCCCCTTCCCCCCTTCTCCCCTTTCTCAGTAGCAGGGAGATTGCTGCACAGCCGCCCTCAGCTCTGCTGTTCTCCGTGCACTGAGTGAAGGAGATGAGCTTAAGATCATCTTGGGGGGGAGCCCAGGACTGGAGAGGCTGGCTCTGCCCCGCTGTTCTGCACGGCCCAACTTTATGGGGGGCTAGCTAGACCGCGTCTCACTGCCCGCTGTGCGGCCAACAGGGGGGTAAGCTTGCTAAGTATCTGCGTGCCCAAGTGTCCCCAGGCCCGGGAAGGATGTAGGAGCTTTCAGCTTGCTTGCTGGGTAGTTAACAGTTTGGTTTGGGGGAGGGGGAGGCGATGGAGCTGGGGTGGCCAGAACCTCGAGGTTGAAGTCTGCTCCATTTGCGGACCGCCTTAGTTAAACCTGTTGGGAGAAAAGGCAAGAGCAATGGGGTAAAGGAGGGTTGAGAAAAGGATTTTGCATGCCTTCGGATCCGAGGTCCCGCTCTCTAAGGCCAGGTGCGCGTGTTTAGAATGCAGACTGTGCTCCTCCAAACCACCCGAGGGCTCGGAATTGGGAGAAGCAAAGGTGGAAAGGGAAAGGAAGGAGAATTGCTTCCCAATAGATTGGTTAGCCGCCGCGACGGTGGCGCTTGCTGCGAGAGGAGGGGGGACAGCGGGTGGTGCTGAAAGCGCCGCTCTCTCACTCAGGCTAGCGTGCTTCTTTAGGAACCCCAGTCTGTGCCCTCCCGCTCTTTCCTCTCCCGTGGATGTATCTTTCTCTTCGGACACAAAGCCTGCTCCTTACCCCGGAAAGGCAGCATGAGCGGCTTGCGGAGGAGGGAGCCCAGGCTACAGCGACTTTGGGAAAGAGCTCGAGGCAGGCCCACCAGCTAGCAGGTAAACAGATCCTAATCTGCACTTGGGACTTCGCAGAGGGAAGTGAAGAGTCTACCTGGAGGGCTCTTGGAACTGGTGCTGGGATTTCTGACTGCCCCCATTTCCCTCGGAAGCAGGTGCTATGGGAAAAGGAAATCGAGGCGAGGTTAACAAGCACTTGTACTTGTTTAGGCACAATCTTGGTGCTGCCTCAGCTGAACTGTAAGCTTAAGTAGCCAGGCAGACAGACTCTCCAGTACTTTACTTCCCACAAAGAAATTGACACAAGCCAGTGGGAAGGCAGCATCTCCCTTCCACCTTCTTCTTCATTCCCTGCATGATGTTTTATTGTTCTGAGTCCCTTGAGATTGAGCTGTAGCTACTCTGTCTCCTTAATGCTAGCTGCTGGCCATTCGAGGCAGCCAAAGGAGCGTTGCCTTGTCCTATGTGCAGCCCCTTCCTCCAGTGGGACTAAGCTGATGTTTTCTGTGGTGTCCTTAGTTATATGACATTCTAGGCATTCTTTTGAGTTTTGGAGTGTTCAGGTATGCTACCTTTTGTTAGGTGTGCTTTGTGCTCCTCATTTCCCTCATCGAGCACAGGGCGTTTTCTCCTTTAATTTCTCTCTTATATCCATGCAATTACACATTTAAGAATCAGTGACTATTTCTGTATTTTATGGATGCCTATTTCTATTTAAAAGGGCTTTTGGTTTGGGACTTGAAAATACTGCTTCCTGAACTCATCAGGTTAATGCACAACCCACAAAGTCTCCAGCCTTCTCCAGCGGAAACCTTTTCAGCACTCTGGACAGGTCCTCCAAGATGTCTTAGGAGAAGAATGTGGTTAGAATACTTTCTACCTAACTGCTTTTCTTAAAAGAAAAGCTTTCCCTAGTCATTTACACTCTGCTTGACAAAATACATAATGTAGGTATTTTCATTGCACCCCGTAGATCTCTGCTATCACATGGCAACATTTGGGCTGTGGGCTATGGTCAAAGAGAAACCAAACTCTGTAATGTTCATTTATTAAAGGGCATATTGAGGTTCTTTGGGGGAAGGGGGATGTATTTGAATAATCCAAGTACTTAGCCAGTTCTTCACTTTACTTTCATAGGTAGATACAGGACTTTACTGTCACTTCGCAGTGTACATTACGGACATGACAATAAACACCAAGGTGAAAACTGAAAAACTGACTTATAGGTACTAGGTCCAAGCAGCACAAAATATACAAACTTTGGGAATACTTGAGTAACTACATGCAATTTTCAATTTTTATTCTGATTATTGACATTGTTCTGCTTTCTAGTACAATAATTTATTTCATTAAACATGCTTACTTTTGTGACTAAAGGATTTTATTAATTCTAATTTTCTTCAACACGCATTGAGAAGTTTATAGGAGTCCTATTATATTGTATTTTATGGAATTGTCAGAGCATTTTAGATAGGAAAACTAAATTATATGCTGATAAACTGTAGGCAACATTACAGGTAGAAAATATGAGATAAGTTAATCATGAAAAATATTGTACTTATTTGTACACCGTTTTCTCCCAGGCTTTCTATCCTCATGGGATGAAGAGAGAGACACATTCAACTATTCCTCCTTATACTTTTTTCTGTATTATTTTAGTAGACAGAGTGTAAACTAACTTCACAAAATAGTGAAGATTACCTTTTGATGTATGTTGGTATATGCTGAAGCTAATCAGTTTGTTTGGAGTTTGGATATACTGAATGTGTATTACTACAAAGCATGAAAATTCTACAAATCTAGAAATGTGTGTTATTTGTAATATTCAAAGAAATATTAATTCTAGTGCAGAGGCATCCTTTAGTCATCATTTTTGTTAATGAATGGAGCTTAGGAGAACATAAGAAGATAGGAGCATCAAAAGAAATATTTTTTGGTTTATGATATACTTGTATAACTCAAGAAAAGAAAATTTGGATTTTGAATTTTCAACTATTTGTAAATGAGATAATATCTTCTTGATATTCCTTTATCTCACCTGGTTAAAAAATGTTATGCTATAGGCTTGCTTTTATTTTCTTTAAGTTCATGGAGAGGAGAAAAAAAATCTAGATTTTACCAGTTCTAATCTTGTTTGAATTATATGTACCTTTGATCAGAAGGGGAACCAAGCAAGTCTTGGTGCATGCTCACCCCTGCTCTAATAAGTACCATTTATTGAGCACATCAGGCACCATGCCAAGCCCTGGATAGTTATTTAATCCTTATAGCAGTCATACAGGGCAATATTTGTCCTTACTTTTCTGTTGTTAAAACTAAGTTGCGTTTTTTTCTTCCACTGTCCTGTAACAAGGAAATGGAAATATATATATATATATATATATATATATATATATATATATATATATATGCATCTGATTTCTTTGGCACTCAAACTTACCCTTTTTCCATTACATTAGATAACTTTAATCTATGGTGTTAAACATCATAGAATTGTTTCATTGTGGTTTCCATTGAGTTGTGGTATGGTTGAAAGTGCAGACACTTCACAAGATTGCCTGATTTTGAATCCCAGTTTTGAGGCTTACTAGCTGTAGCTGTGTGATCTTGGGCAAATTACTCGACATTGCTCTGCCTCTGTTTCCTCATTTTTAAGATGGGGAACGGTTTGTAACACTATTAGCTTCACTGGGTGATTATGACAAATTAATTGCACAAATATAAGTAAAGAGCCAGACCCACAGTGAACACCACAGAAATGGTAGTTATAACTATTAATCCCATTCAGGCCTTTGAATATCAAATGTTTCCTAGGTTTCCCATGTTATTGAACTAAATCTTCTCAAGAGCCCTATGGTTGATACATAACTGCTGTCTCAAATATCTTCTCTTGTTTTAGTCAAACTATTCAGGAAATTTAAAGACTTAGATGCAAAACAATTGTACTTTATACAGATGCCATTCTGTTGGTATTGTAAATATGTCAGACCTAAAAATAATTCCCTAATGATTAATGTTTACAGTAACTCTGGTTATAGGCCACTGACTAAACTTTTGAGCACAAATGTTCTCAGGAAAATTAAAAGCTCATAATCATAATAGCACTTGTGAGCACTGTAGTAATAATGCAGCCTATTTACATTCATATTATTTTGAAGAGGAATAATTGAAAAATATTTTTAAAAAGTCAGTTTGCCTTCATACACAGTAATATAGTAGAACCCTTTAAAAACCAGGAAGAAAGATAAATAATATAATATTATATTACTTTTTAAAAAATAAAAATGAGGTTTTTAAAATTCAGTGTTTAAATTACTGCATAAAGTTATCATTCTTTACCTTGTGGAAGTTGATAATGAACTTTGTATTTCATACTAAAAATAGCCTTGGGAATGGTGAAGTATATCATAGAATACTCTTCTCACATTCAATTTTTGTAATTTGTGGATACCCAGAACTATGCTTATTTAATGTAAGACAATATCATTCTTGACTCTCGTGGTTTAATCTGTATTTCCCAAAATGAAGTTGCAAGCTTCAAGACAATATAATGCAGCCAGAAACAAGTTACAAAGTAAAGAAGGAATAAGGCAAGCCTATTTCAAATTACTCCCTGTAGAATTATTCGGCAGTTTCAGGAAAGGGCTTTGTGGGACTGACATATCCAGATGATTAGCTCCAAGTTGTGTTCTTTTTTGATGATTATGTAGACCTTGCCAGGATGAGTTTCATGTAAATCAGCTGTTTTCAATTGAGGATGACTTTGACCTGCATGGGACATTTGACAGTGTCTGGGGACACTTGTATTTATCAAAACTAGAAAGGGTGTGTTCTATTGGCATCTGGAGACCAGAGATGCTACTAAACATTCTACAGTGCACAGGGCAGTAGCCCCCCCCCCCCCCCCACAACAAAGAATTGTCTAGTCCAAAATGACAACGGTGCTAAGGTTGAGAAACCCTGACCTAAGTGATTCCAGGAAACAGAGTTACCTGTATTTATTTGTTTGTTTGTATGGCTTCTGAATGTAGCTGATGGGCATTACGTAAGAATTTAATGGAAAGCAGAGTCTCCAGAATGTTTTGCAATCAATGCATAAGGTTTAACCAACCAGCCCATTTCATCCGAGGGGGGACATTATCATCTGATTATGTTAAATGTGGGCTATGGAACTAGAGAGAGTTGGATTCATGTCCTGACTCTGCTCTTTATTATAGGAATGAGACTTCTGGCAAGATTCTTCACCTCTAACCCTTAATTTCTAGAGATATTTAATATAGGTAGTAATCATACATACCTCATAGGGTCATTGTGAAACTTACGTTAAATAATGCTTATATATTATTTAACACAAAGTAGTGCTCAATAAATATTAGCTATTAATAAGTTGCTAGAGATAGAGTTAGAAATACAAAGCCACATTTTCAAGCATCTGATGATAGGTAATATAATATGCATAGTAATGCTTTACCGTCTTTAGAGGTATGCCATAAATAACACGAAAGCAGCTGAAGGCTGCAAAATGGGTAGAGACCTAGAATCCCTACTTGATAATTAAATTGAGACTAGTTAACAGTGGATTACATCATTTTTATTGCTTTGCTGTGGAAGGCTGTTTCAGGTCTTCATGGACTGCTAAACCAGTTGTTTAAATGATTTACCATGATTTAGTGAGCTGTATTCTACTGCCAGCACCTTTTAATTAGTGCATAAAATTACAGATTTCACTTTTGTACAATATTATTTTACAGCTTTTGTTTGTTTAAGGGGCTTTCAATTAAAATATGGCATTTTTTTGGTCCTAGACTAAGCAGAGGGGGTGCTGGATTTGCTTGTTTACAAGGTCACAGATGTGTGCTGGAGATAGCTACAACAATGGCACTTTCCTCAGACTATAAAGCTTTCAGTATCATTAGACCTCAGAATGCGTCTTATCTATGGAATGCACTTGTTTTCAGGAAAATATATCAAAGGCATCCATGGCATATGCAATATTGACACCCCTGCCTATTTGTGATGAAGCTATTGCTCAGGCAGAAGGAATCATTTTAGTGTTAATGTCCTGAGCTGTGTGATTTGCTTGTGTGGGGATTAAGTTATATAAGACGCATCTGTGCCAAAAGATGGTCAGTATTTGAGAAGATTGTTGAAAATTAAAGATAAAGTGAGCTGTGAATCTGATTACAATATAAGTTGTCATTTGTGGCAAATTCTACACACCAATATTTCTCTTTTCTGTTCATTTAGGATACAATATGAGACTGTCTGATTATCTGAGAGAAAATACTTTTATGCATATTAAGTATGTCTATTATTCTCTATAATGGAGTAGTGATTAATTTTATTATGCTATAAACCTAGAAATATAATACTGAATAAAGAAGCCTAGTGCTTCTGAAAATAGGACCCTGAACCAATATATAATATAAGTTGCACTATTTATGTAAACTCTCATTTACCACTTTTGATTGAATTAAATGTCTCTATATTGTTAAGTTGTAGATCTATAACATTTTGAAAGCTTTTTAAATCATTGTATTAGTTAATTCCTCCCTATTACCTATATAGCAGGAACCCCATTTTTTTTTTGCTACCAACCTATAACCCATACCACTTCAGAGTTATAAACTAAAGCAAATGATTTATTCTCTTAGAGACTCTGTTTTCTGACGTATGAAATGAGGATAATCAGACTTTCTTAACAGTAATTTAGTTTTAGGTTGAAGTGAGATTAATAATGGAAAAAGGCTCTGTACCCTGAAAATAAAGTAATATTGTATTACTATTCCCCCTCCTTTTGTTTCCCACCAGACCCTTGCTTAACGAATGAATCAACCTCGTGGTGAGATAGCTAAAGAGAAATGGCCTCACCTATGAACATGTGGTGAAGCAAGAGAGAGCAGGTCCTCTTGGCAAGAAGATTGTATGGTACCCAGAATAGATGAGGTTAAGAAGAAAGGACCGAGAGTGAAGTTAATACCACCTTTTAAAATCTAATTGATAGACTGTAAAATGTGAAAACATTTATGTCAGCAATATCACACGTTTGTCCTGTAGAAATACTTCCAAAAGTAAGTAAAGTGCAGCATTGTTTATGATAGTAGGAAAATCTGCAAACAATCTAAATATCTAACAGTAGGGGATAATTAATAAAATTTTGGTGCACTCATATAATTGAAGACTATGCAATTGTTGAAAAGAGATGGATGTTCTAAGTGTGAATCTTGGCTCTGCTATTCATTTCCTTTGAAGTCTTAACCATTCTATCTCTCTGAGCCTCAGATCCTCCATCTGCAAAATATGCAAAATCTGTTTTTATGACAATTAAATGATGTTTCATGTGAAACACTAAGCATAGTGCCTAGCACATGGTAAGCTCTCTGTGTATTTTAATTATTGTTATCGTAGTCCCCATCATCAAAATGAACTAATATGGAAAGATATTTATAAGATATTATATAGAGAAGAATAAAAATATATTATGATACAGATAGATTTCATACTAGCATTCCGTTTAAATAAAAAGATCTATTTATAAAAGATTATGTGCTTAGAAAATTATAGAAGAGCAGACGCCAAGTTGTAGAATGTGATTAAACCTGGGTTTTAAGATGATGCTTTGCTGGGTTCTGGTCCCAGCCCTGCTAAAAATCATTTAATCTCCATGGGTCCCAGTTAATCTGAATCATCAACAGGGCTCTCTAGATATATGATGCTATTTTCCTTTATGTTGTAAAGCCCTGGGGAAGACTAAAAGTTTCTCCCTGCCACATTGTCAGTCCCTGCTTCTCTTTTTGAGGTGTTCTGTTGCTTGGACCCATTGAACAGAAGGAGTTTCATCATACAGTTTTCAATTTTCTGGGGTGGTGCAGGAGGTATTTTCTTGGACCCTTAATCAGATAGTTGACCAGAAAGCCAAGTGGAGGCAATTCACTTTATTTGTTCATTCAGCAGGGTTTATTGAACATCTATTTTGTACAAGGATTATACCAGATGCTGGGTATGGCACAGATTTAACCTTTAAGGGATTTGAAGTTAGAAGACAAAACGTGTATAAATAGCTACTATACTAGCTCAGTAATAAATATCATTGGGAAGAGTATGGATAAAAACACCACGTAAGTTCAGAGAATAGACAAAACACTTCAAGGTGAGGCATATGGGAAGATTTTATGAAGGGACTATTTAAAAGCATTGCCTCATGCAATCCTCATTAAGATTCTTTGAGGTAGGTACTATTCTCATTCCAGTTAGGCTCAGAGAAGCTAAGTGACCAAGGGCACACAGCCAAGAAATGGCAGTGCCAGGATTCAAACCCAGGTCTACTTGACTCCAAGCCCGTGCCGTTAAAAACTCTGCCATGAAGGCCACTGAAATAAGAGTCTATTAGGGATCAGAAGCAGCATGAACACAGCCATTGGGGCAAAGAGGTGTCTATCTGGAGGCGACGCAAATTTACCTTGACTAGCAGACTCCCGAGGAAGGGCAGATTGAGGGGAAACAGGCCAAAAGGGAAGCTGTGGCAGAAATCTAGAAGGCAGATCCCTCAGTCCTATACATTAAAAAAATCGCAAATAAATATATTTTGATAGTAAATGTAGAAATTTAGAAAACACAGATAATGGCAAAGAAGAAATACAAAATTACGCATATTCCCACCACCCAGACTACATCCTATTATTGTCAGAGTGTATGTTTCCAGGCTTTGTGTATGCATACATACACACTGCTAATATTTCTTGTGAAAATAAAACTGTATCTGCTTTTTATTTTTGCTTATTATAACATGAGTACTTCACATTTCATTTCCCCCTATACACACATGCGCACACACATGTGCACACTTAACAAAAGAAAGTTGCTGTTCCAAAAAATTTTCAGTTTCTTTTGCTGGTTTCTCCTTATCTCTGGGAATTTAAACATTGGAATTCCCTGGGGCTCAGCATCAGCACTGTCTTCTGTTTCCATTTCCTGGGTGATTTCACTCAGTTTCACAGTTTACAAAAAAGAACATCCGTATGCCGATGCCTTCCACATTTATTATCTCCCATGCATACCTCTCTCCAGAAATTCAGCCTCTTACATCCAACTGCTTATTCAGTATCTCATCTTGAATTTCTATTAAGTGTCTAAAAATTGATATTTCAAAACTGAATTTCTGTTTTCTCCACCCAAATCTGCTCCTTCACAGTTTTCTCCACGTCAGTCAGTGTGACATTACATTTTATTTACTCAGGCTGAAAACCTTTGTGTCCTCATTGATTCCTCTCTTTTCTTCACATCCCAAGTCAGATCTGACAGCAAACTCTTCACTGTCTCTTCAAGATACATTCAGAATCCAACAGTTCTCACCACCTATACTACCATCTCCTTGATCCAAGCCACTGTCATTTCTCCAATGTGAATTATTACAATAGTTTCCTACTTGCTCTCTCGGTTCTGCCTTTGTGCCTTTGTTCTTGTTAAAATGTTGGTCAATGTATGTCCCTCCTGTATTGAAAACTCTTCCATAAAATCATTCTCACACAATGTTAAAGCCAAAGTCTTTTAAGGTCCAAAATGACGCTACATTATCATAATAGCTCTTAAGCCTCACTTCTTCCTCTCTCCCTATTTTTACTTCAGTGTAGTCACACTGGCTTCCTTGCTGTTCCTTAACACGCTAAGCATAAATCTGCCTCAGAGACTTTGCATTTGACTTTACCCTTACCTGGAATGTTCTTTCCCTAGATATTTGCACAATTGATTCCTTTACTTATTTTGGGATTTTCTTAAATTTCACTTTTACAATTTATACTTCTTTAGCTACATAATTAAAAATTTCCCAGATCTCTGAGGCTTTCTATCTTCCTTCTCTGCCTTATTTTTCTCTTTAACCCTTATTACTGTGTAACATACAATATTTTACTTCCTTATCTCATTAATTGTCTGACAAACCCACTTAGATTATAGGCTCTATGAGGATGTGAATGTATGTCTCCTTTGTAACTTACTCTTCAAGTCCTAGAAGAGTGGTTACTACGGAATAGTTATTCAATAAACACTTAGTGGACAGATCACTAATAAGTATCAGAAAATTGATGTCTGATGCTAATGGAGCTGGTATATATCCTACTGGTCTATTTGGAATTTATACTATACTAAGTTCTCATATTTGGGGAGCAGTGGGATAACTTCTTATTTAACCTTATAGTTTTCAGGTATCTTAGCTTCATAGCTAATATCAATAAAATATAGTCATTGTATGTATCCAAGGCAGATTATGAAGAAGTTATTGCTTTATAATCTGGTGGGCTATAATCTAGTGGGGAATCCAAGGGTATTATAAATACACTTATACTAGATAATCATACACATTTCTACCTTCTAGGTACTGAATTATATCTTTTTCTGGAATATTCTTCACCCTCTAGTTTGCAAGGAAACTCCTGTAAGATTCTATATCTCTGGGAAGTTCAAACTGTGTTTGGGTGGCCCTTCTCATTTTCCCTGGACTTTAGAAATACCTCTTTTGCAGGAATGGGTGGTGAGGCAGTAAAGAATAAAGAAAAGGGTATGTTATGGAGTTGCTAAGCGTAGACATGCATTCTAACTCCATCACTTCCTAAGCGATTATCTAGTTTTTAACTTATCAAAACACATTACATAATTTGTAAAATAGAGAGTAAAAATTATACCTACATCTCAGGATTGTTGTAAGGATTATTGACAAACACATGCCTTCCCCACAGAGACATACCCACACACAGACACAAAATGCAAATAGCATATATCTTCTGGGGGAATGGAATGTATTTATTCTCTGCAACATGAAAGCCTTGTGTATGTCTGTAAATATAAAGTGCCTAGGACATTCTCTTTTGGCTTCTCTGACATCACATGTCCTTACTTTCTCTCCTTACTTTCCACTTGCCTCCGTCTCCTTAGCTGGCTTTTCCACAACCTGACCTCTCTGTTGGGCTTACTTCTCAGCTCCACCTTTTCTTTATTTATACTTACTGTCTAGGTGATTGTATTCATTCCAAAGATTTTATATATTGGTGACCCTCAATTTACATCTCTAACCCAAAATGCTCCTCTAGGTCCAGCCTTACATATCCACCTTCCTCTTTGACTTCTGTATCTGGATGCTTCAAAAGCATCTCAAATTTAACACATTCAAAAGCAAATCATTGTTTTCCTCTGCTCCTCATCTGTTATTGTACCAGTCTATCCAATCTATTTTAATGGTACCAAAATACACTAGTTTTTTAGACTTGAAAACTGGGAGTAGACCCAGATTCCTGTCTACGTTACTACCGACATCCAGTCCATCAGCAAGTCCAGTTGATTCTACTTGCAAAATATGTCTGATTGTGTCTGCTTCTCTTAATATCTGCTGTCACCAATCATAGCCAAGCCACTATCATTCCTTACCTAGATTATTATAAGTGTCTCCAGTCGGATTTCTGTAGTCCATTAATCAGCACAATGGGCAGCTAGAACAATCTTTTCTAAGATTGGATTGTGCCAATCATTTGTGTTCCTCTCCTCAATGACTTTCTGTTGCACTTAGCATCCAAATTTCTTTCAAGAACCTACAAGGTCTTATGTGGTCTGGCCCTTTATTATTCTTTTCAACTTCATTTCGTACTGCTATTCCTCCCATTTTTTATACTTTAGTCACACTTTTCACGTGACGGGTTTCTTTTCATTCTTCATTTTATTGTTCTTTGCATTCATCAAATTCCAGTTAAAGTCACCTTTTAGAATACTGATCAACAAACCCCATCAATTTAGGAAGCATGTATACCCTTTTCACTCTTGAACATTTAATTCACAGGAGAGAGTCATAGCATAGGCCACCACAAATATTTGTTAAATGAGTTAATGAATAAATGCCTGGTGAATGATGGGTGCTCAATGAAAGGTAATGATAGTAACTATCCATATACATCATTGCATTTCTTTGTTACATCAGTCTTTCCACTCAATAGTTAATAGATATTTGTTGAATGAGTTAAATAATAAATTTAACCTGTAATAGGAATAAAATCTTTCAGTACTATATATATACTATGTCTCAGTGTATAGGGCTTGCTGAAAATAACTCAACTAATAAAATGCATGAGGTTGATATTTTAGTTTTACCAGTTTGATGAGTAACTTCTAGTCTCTCATATCACTTTGGTGCTCTTATATAATAAAAATGAGTCCAGTTTTGTTACTGAGTTTGCTCACTAACATTCTAGCTTTAATGAGAAATTGTGATTCCTTTTACTTCAGATTTTTCTTTTTGTCTGCAGTAGAATTCACATGATCATGAGAATAAGCATGGGTCCCCAGGTCTTTGGTCTAAGCAAAGTGAAGGGAAAGCTTGGGAATATTCAGATAATTTCCCAATGAGAAAATTAGTATCAGTCTTTGTTCCTTTTCCCCTTGTCTGCAATGCCAAATTTCATACCAAAACTGATGCTTTCCCCTAAATATTGCCAAACACCTAGTTATTCTGGAAGATCTAGTTATTTGTGAGGTGTTGTATTTTAGTGTTTGGCACTATACAGAGGCAGCCTTGCTCTGTTGCCATAGGAAACAGTAGAAGGAAATGGCGAAAATGAGGGTGAGAGTGATTAGAAATGTGATTCAGCTTATATTCGTTTTGTGTCTGGACTAGAATTTCTGCAGATCTGATGAGTTTTAAAAGCCATTAGTATTCTTGAAGAAGCATCGTCATTGCATAAATTCCTCAAGAAGCATCACCTATCTTTGAAAGGTGGTGCTTAGGGAGTTAGTCACTTTAAAATAATTTGAGATCCTTGGCTGGCAGAGATGATGACATACAAAATAAGTCTCTTATACAATCCTTTAAATAATCCAAATCACTAATCTGCCAGTTCCCTTTTACAAATCATCCTAGAATTTGCTGTAGGCAACTTGGGACAAAATTTCCTTCTTCCCAGGAGTTTGAACTGAAACAGATGACGATGTTCCTAGCTCTAGTGGCTTGGAAGGGTAGTTCCCAGTATGCATCCTCCCAGCCTTTTGAGTCTTGTAATGTGGAAATTTTTCCTGGATCAGGGATAGACGACTGATAACTGTGAATTTTCTTACAAGACTCTGTAATTACTTTGAAGACTCTGGAGACCAAGTCAGTTGCCAGAGAATTTTCTGTCCTCACCACCTAGCCACAGAATGCCCTTGGAAATTGAATAACAGAAAAGATCATATCTTGAATGTATACAGCCCTGTTCAATATACAAAACATTTGCATAGTTGATATCTTATGTTGGTTCCCATAAGGCAGTCTAGTACATATTATCCCCTCTTTTCAAATGTCAAAATTCTGGTACTAAGACGTTAAACAACTTACTAATACTTCTTAATAGCAGAACTGGAATTTGAACCTGAATATTCTTTTCTCCAAAAATTGGTGCTCACTTTGCTATG
The DNA here is from genome assembly GCF_041296265.1 of Equus caballus. Lineage (NCBI taxonomy): Eukaryota > Metazoa > Chordata > Mammalia > Perissodactyla > Equidae > Equus > Equus caballus. Next base: position 59,648,651 of record NC_091690.1, read on the forward strand.
CCTATGTATTTGGAGGGCATTTTACTTTGTAATCTCTCAATCCTCTTCCTTCTCTCCTACAGTTCATTTAACTTGGAGCTACCCACCTGGCCTCATTTATCTTTGTTCTGTCTCATATGGAAATTAGACATAATATTTATTGGGGAGATTATTCAACTTGCTTTACATTACATTTAAGGGGAGTATGTAGGCTTTTTTTTTTAGGCTTTTTGTAATTGCGTAATTAATGAAAGCTCAATGCTAAAAATTTGGAAAGAAACAGAAAGCATTTTTAAAACAAAAAATATCATAATCAAGAGATCACCAATGATTAATATTTTGAGGTGCATACTCCCTAGAGTTTTCTTTTCATGGCGTAGTTTTGCTGTCAGCATACTTTCTCTCACCTCCGTATGACAGTATAGTGTGGCCTGCCACACGTAAGATTCGATTTTGTGTACTCCAGATGAACAAATGAAAAAAATATTACTCTAAGCAAAGTAGGATCAAGAAGGTATATCAGCTGCTTCAGCAAATCACAACATCACCAAGGAGAGTCAGAAAGATTTTTGAATTTTTTTTGTAGGTAGATAACCTGCGTCCTCAAAGCCCTCTTTTTCTTTACCAGCAATAGACCATGAGAGCTTCCCAAATTAGTTGCACTTATGTTGTTAAATACCCATTCTATTTTTTTTTTCCAGATTTTGAAGATCATGATCACATGGATGCATCCAACTAAATGGTACCTGGGGACATGGTGGTCCTTTAGAAAGCACATCTAAATTATTGGCTAATTCCTTGGTTTGCCACTCAACTTAAGACATTGTTTGAGCCTATCTATCAGAACTCTCCTAAATTTTCCCCACCATGCTATCTTTATTAGCTTGAACTCCTTTCCTAAAATGGTCCTTCTGTTGATCCTGTCAGTCCTGCTTTTGAAAGAAGATGTCCGTGGGAGTGCACAGTCCAGTGAGAGGAGGGTGGTGGCTCACATGCCAGGTGACATCATTATTGGAGCTCTCTTTTCTGTCCACCATCAGCCCACCGTGGACAAAGTTCATGAAAGGAAGTGTGGGGCAGTTCGTGAACAGTATGGCATTCAGAGAGTGGAGGCCATGCTGCACACCCTGGAGAGAATCAACTCAGACCCCACACTTCTGCCCAACATCACACTGGGCTGTGAGATAAGGGATTCCTGCTGGCATTCGGCCGTGGCCCTAGAGCAGAGCATTGAGTTCATAAGGGACTCCCTCATTTCTTCAGAAGAAGAAGAAGGTTTGGTGCGCTGTGTGGATGGCTCTTCCTCCTCCTTCCGCTCCAAGAAACCCATAGTAGGGGTCATTGGGCCTGGCTCTAGTTCTGTGGCCATTCAGGTCCAGAACTTGCTCCAGCTTTTCAACATACCTCAGATTGCTTACTCGGCAACAAGCATGGATCTGAGTGACAAGACTCTGTTTAAGTACTTCATGAGGGTTGTGCCTTCAGATGCCCAACAGGCACGGGCCATGGTGGACATAGTGAAGCGATACAACTGGACCTATGTGTCAGCTGTGCACACAGAAGGTAAGTTTCCTTTACATCCATTAAGTATGTGATAGTATGCACTCAAAAGATTGTCAGTTATAACTTCAGGTTTTAGAAGGTTAAACTATTTCTAATTATTTGGGATCTTTTGAGTTGCTCAGTTATACTAGTAACATAAGAAGGCACTGGGTGGAAGATGTGTAGAGAGACAAAGATTTAAGCCAATATGGGTGCTTATGTGGCCATTGTTTGGCAAAATGGAAATTTTCTTTGGATTATGTACTACATTGTTTTTACTTTGCTATAGTGATGCTGGAGATTTTCAAGTTTTCTAGATCTTCATTGAACACCTGACATATTTAACATTTATTTAAGGTTGCTCCAACTACCTATTGTTTCTGATAGTTAAAGAGAAGTACACATAAATGCACACAGGGACTGAAGGCAGCCAGTCTGGCCTAGGTATGCTGTGATAGAAGATTATCAAATGGTTTTGTCTTACAGCTGTTTCTCAATAGAGAGTATAGTTAAATCTGAAATGGAGATATGTATGAATTAATTTTACCCTTGTGTGAAACGTACTCAGGACATATACGTTTTAATAATTCAAGACTGCTTTGAAATTTATTGCTTCTTTATGCTCAAAGCATAGTGAGGAAGGAAATCAGGACAGGTTTTATAACAATTAATGATAATATTAGCTCTTTTGTATGGTTTATGGCGCTTTTAAAATGCTTTTGTATATATCATTTGTTAGTTCTCGACCAAGGCTATTTGGGATGGCTTCAGTTTGACGTACAGAGGTTAAGTGACCCAATTGGTGAGACTCACTCGTTATGCACACTCTTTCTGGGACAACATACCACATATACTAAGCACTATAGAATACCACAGAAGGTACAAAATATTTTTTATAGCTCGTTGAATCATTGTGAGGATTAGTTGAGATTTAAAAGTTCTGCAATAATACTGTCACTGTGGTCCCAACAATCCAGTCCTGTAAAATGTGAAGTTGAGTTATTGGGAAATTAATGAAATGACTAGAGTAAATCTACTTCAGAGGTTGGTGACGAATCACCAATTAGATATAGCAAACTTGTCATTATTACGTGGAATAATATGAATTTTACTGCATGGCCACTTTTATTAATATTCAGAGCTGTACAAATATAAAATGGGCTTCCATATTGGATTGAGATTTCTATGCCTCTGGAAATTTTCACGTATCAGTGTACAGTTTACTTGCAGAGATGTTGATATACAAAGATTTTGAGCAGTGGCTAGGCAGCTGGATTAGGAGACCTTTGAATTTTTTTCTAATGCTGAGATTTTTTTTATAAAACCACTATTTCATTTGATTCCCTTAGCAAGCCAGTGATACAGACAATCCAGATATTTTGTTTCCATTTTAAAATACAAAATCTTTAAGAGTTTAAATAATTCATCCAATGTATACCTAATAGCAATTTCAGAGCCAGGAGTAGGGCTCATAGCTACTGACTTCTAGCTTATTGTCCCATTATGATTAAGCATAATCCATTAGAAACACACGCCAAGAATATAATTAAGCAACACATATTTCTTACACACAAATATATGCAAGGCCCTCTGATAGTCCTATGAAGGACAGCCCTATGTTTTATACATCACTACCCTCAGTGGGTATGCAGTGTGGCAAAGGAGATGAGGCATGCATTAATACTTATATAACCATTAATTCAAGATGACGCAAAGTTACAAATATGTCTCTAAAGTAAATCGAGGGAGAACAAAATCAAGTCCTGCTCTCTGGTGAAGGGGGCCATGGTGGAAATCTTGGAGAAGGAAATGGAATTTCACAGTTGAGTTTTAACAGGAAGAATACTGACAATTTGTGAAAATTAAGAAGGGATGGATTTCCAGTAAAGGGCATGAGGAAATATGAGAAGATGATAAAGTACAAAATAAGTTTGTAAAATGCCAAGGATAAAGTTATGTTTTGGTTTGCCTCAAATAAATCATGAATTTCATTAGGGACTTTCCTCTCTATTCAGAAGAGTAGGGCTTGGTCACTGTGTAGGAGATGCTCATCCAAGATTGTGTTCTAGGAGAAATTCATCGTCATGACTACTGGCTCTAACTAATTTAAACTGGTTTTTTTAACCTAAATGTACACCAATAGTGATCTAATAAAATAAATTATGATACAATGTTTTATTACATAGCTATTAAAATGAATGAGGCATTCTATAGGTCAGATAATAATTATCTCCAAGATCATTTTAAGCGAAAAAAGCAAGGTGTAGTTCTGTGTATGTGTGTAAAATGGGGTTTATATAAACCACTTGATTGATATAGAATTGCTCTCAGAGAAGAGCAAAACTGATAACAGTTGTGCCTTCTGGGGAGGATATCTAAGTAGATAGGGGATATGGTGGAAAGGAAGAGACTTACTTTTCATGTATAACTTTTACATGCAAACATTTGAAGTTGTGTATTACAAGCATAAACTACATATTTCAATGTAACAATTAAAAAAAAAAAATTGTAGGGGCCAGTAAGTTCACGTGCTCCACTTCGGTGGTCCAGGGTTTGCCGGTTCTGATCCTGGGCATTGACCTACACACCACTCACCAAACCATGCGGTGGCAGCATTCCACATAGAAGATCTAGAATGACTTACAACTAGGATGTATGAGTATGTACTGGGGCTTTGGGAAGAAGAAAAAGAGGAAGATTGGCAACAGATATTAGCTGAGGGCCAATCTTCCTCACCGAAAACAACAACAACAAACATCCTGTTTGTGGGTAAAAAATAAGCCAGTTAAAATTCCATTGCCAAATTCAAGCAAATTTAATTATTTTGCCAAAAACCAGCCAGTAAATTTTCTTGCCAACTAACACTGGTAAAATATTTGGATGATACCTCCAGGATTCAGGAGAGGACAAAGTTTGAGTATAAAGATTCAAAGATTGGGAGAAATATTCTTTGGCTTATCATTTTATGTGGTTTCGTCAAGAAGCATTTATACTGCTTTGATCCCAAGCAATTATGTGGATAACGAAGTTATATGGTGTTACATCTTACAATTTATCAGTATAAGAGTGGTGTGGTAGGAAGTTTCAAGAGGTCAAACTCACCTCCAGGATGAGAAAAGTGCTGGAGTGTAATGAGATACAGCTCTGTTTGGTACTGTGGAAGCTCCCCAGGATGATGCCTAGTTTTCTGTTGCCTGGCCCTTCAGAAAACCCTTGTGGGATTTTCCAGAAAAATGACAATGCCAGTTCTTACTTCAGCCTCTTTCTCTGGCTAGGTTGGGGTAATTTTCTCTCGCCTTCCATCACTCAGCCCCAGTATCCAAACTTGTTCTCATGTCCTTATAATTATCCTCCTTTGCTCAGTTGATATTCCTCTTTTTTGAAGGGTATGGAAATTTCCAAATGCTCTCACATGAGACGTTGATGTCCATGAAAAGATGTTGTCCTATTTTCCATAAAAGCTTTATCCTCCCCAAATTGCCCATTTATTTTATATTTAAACATGACAGGACTACGTCACTCAGTCCTCTTGGCAGCTGTCATGAGATCTTTCTTTGAGAAAGTGTATGCTGTTACACAATTTCAGAGGAAAGCACAAGCAGACTTGGGTTTCAGCTTCAGTGTTAATCTCTTATACTTGCTGTTTCCTTGATTTATGGTTTCATAGACTACAGGACTGTGTATTTACTGTGGCTTGTTGTATTATGCAGAAATTGTGCCTAGGCCTTCTAAGCAAAGAGATTAATAGTATAAAAACAAAATAAGAAAAAAAGAAAGGATTTTTGTTTAATGGCAGACCACACCAGTTCTTCAACTATATGTAGGAAAGAAACATGTAATGACTCAGAAGAAACAATTTTACTCCTTTTAAAGCAATCATTCCAGCTGGCACTCTCTCTGCTCTAAGAAAATTTAAGGGGTCCTTTGCCTCAGTATTTTTTTTTTTTAAAGATTTTATTTTTTTCCTTTTTCTCCCCAAACCGCCCCCGGTACACAGTTGTATATTCTTCGTTGTGGGTCCTTCTAGTTGTGGCATGTGGGATGCTGCCTCAGCATGGTTTGATGAGCAGTGCCATGTCCACGCCCAGGATTTGAACCGACGAAACACTGGGCCGCCTGCAGCGGAGCACACGAACTTAACCAATCAGCCAAGGGGCCAGCCCCTGCCTCAATATTTTTGCAGCGTTGGTATGAGTGCCCATTATGGCACAGGATCACTGGTGCTTGACTGTTTAGAGGTGTGGCAGAGCTATTGCTTTGATGATTTCCTTTGCTTTGCAACTTGTTAGTTCCCTTCCACTCTCATGCAGCACTAGTCTCGTGACTGCTTTGGTCAATACACTTTGGTGGAAGTGAGGACTTAGTCTGTCTGTCTCAGAACCCTGTCATCACTGTGTGATGAGAGCACTCAGGTTTTCCAGATGAGGCCATCTTAGAGCACTTGACCTCAACTATGTGAGAGCACCCAGTGAAGATCAACAGAATTGCCTTTCTGACTGACAGTTCATTGCAATCACATGTAGAGCTCAGCTGAAACCTTAAACATTACCCAGCTAACCATAAATTTATGAGCGATAATAAATACCTTCAAGACAGTGTCCAACATAAGCATACTCATCCCAATGACTTTAAACTCTAACCCTCCTTTCCAAATTGGACACTACTACAATGTTTAAACTTCAAGATCAAAACAAAATAAATTTATTAACCTTAATTAATATTCTTGAGATTTAAATGTGAAACAAAACATAATGTATTATTTCATAAATATGAAATAAGTGCTGTTGGCAAGAAGGAAAATTTGAACAGCTTCAGCCATACTCCTGTAGCTACAGATTTGATAATTTCCTTAAAGCCTGAATGCTTTAATTCATCAGACACTTGCATATATTCCATTATTACTTGCTTCCCCTTGACCTAGCTCAATTTCCTTGAGAAAAGTCATTCATATTATATTTTATACACAAAACCATGTATATTGCACTTTATTACTGACTTATAGGATTTTCATATTTCACCATTTTTGCTGACTTTAGCTGAAACTCCAGTGTATGTCCCCAGGGCCAATCAGAGGGCCTAGCACATGATAGGTGCTCAAAGACTATTTGCTGAATGGATGAATTTGTGTTAGAATACCGCCTAGCTCACTATTTATGAATATATAGTATGTGGATAATAGCTGGAACTTGTAATTTTTCGCAGTTTTGCTTCTTGATGAAAATGAGGTGCCAAAATACCTCCCTTGATTAATTGTAAAATGCTATTCACACTCCACTCCCTTTTTTGTTTGCACTGGTTCTTGAATTTATTATTTCCATCTAATGATATAGGAATGCTAATTTGTTCTAGCCAAAAAACATGTCAGTGATGCTCTGGGAGAAAAATGCACCAATAAATTGTACCGGTAATGTGACATCATTGAAAACATTGTCTTCAGGCTAACCTACATATTGCAGTGTTGCACTGCTTTCAGGTTATGTTATGGTTTTCCATCAGTTATTTAAAAATGTGGTAACAATCAAGCTTTGGTTGAAAGAACTTCGATGTGATTCATAGTCTATGTGCTTAGTTTAACTTCTAAAAAGTAGGAGCACACTTTTCCCAAACACCTTTTCTACTAGTTGTGATTGTATTGAGATAACAATTCAGTTTGGAAACATGAGAAATGTCACTATCAGCCTTACTGAGTACTTTTGAAAGGGATTTCATTTTGTTTCTCCAGGGGTTGAAGAGTGTTGAGAGTTGAGACAAAATTTGAGATGATCATAATAGTAATTCAGACACACAAACTTTGTAGAATGTTAACAACAGAAGGGTCTTAGATGAGCATTTAATCTAATTCCTTTATCTCACGGTTGAGGAAACAGAGATAGTAAGGGCAAGTAATTTGGCCTTACTTGTACATAATTGGTTACAGATTTGGGTCTTGGAACTCAAGATTCCTGTCCAGAATTTTGCTTCCACTTCATTGTTGGGGATAATTACTGAAGTTCTTTTTTGCCATTGTATTATTTCTCCATTTCATTGCTTTCTTCCTTTCCCCTTCAATTCAATGATGCCAACCTGATGAAAGTTTTAATGCCTATCTGAAATAGTATCAAGGACCACAAATGAATTCATTCGTATAAAAATTAGCTTTGGGAAATAGCATGACCCCTCTGCTCTTGACTTGTAAATTAGTTGAAGTGCTTCTTTGCCTGGACTATATTGAAGGTGTGCAGAGACTTTGAAAGATTTCCTTCTGCTTCACAAAAATTGTGAAAACATTAGACCCTCAGAAATCCTTGTGATTATGAATTGATTGGATAACTACATTGGTTACCATTGACGTAACAATACATGAAAACCAGAAGAGGCAGGGACTGTTAGGTGGATTCTTCACTAAATTAGATTAGATTATGGATCCATAATCTGGGAAAATGCAGTGGCAACTTTAATAGTAAAGAAGCAATTCTTCATATTCATATATCACTGTCAGGACCTTCATTTTTAGTAGTGAAAGAAATAAGCTAGCTCTGGGAAGTGTGTTGAGAGGGGAGCTCTCTCTCATCTTCCCTTCCAGAGTGAATAGCCTATTTCTCTCAGCCAATAGCCTCTAAGGAGCTATTATTGCCTCTTTCAGTGAAAAAAAAAAAAAATAGGATCCATTGACATATGTAGCTGTGGCCTGTGAAAGGTCTTCCCTATTTTCAGGCTTTTTTGTTTTTTTCTACAAGTTCTGGCTTGGCTTCTGACTCACCTGTAAAAGACTCATGACTGAGAGAACATCCCTGTTTTCATAGTCTCAGGCACTATTACTGTCCATTCACTGCTGAAAATACCAGAATTTTCCCTCAAACACTCCATACCCAGGATGACTAAGTTAGAAGAAACTTTGTTCTCAGAGGATGTCACTGTACTTCTACCCCAACACACACAAATAAATACCTGGGATAATGTACAAATGTGGACACTCCAGTTCCACAGATGCTTTCTTTAACATAAAGATAATCTTGGGCGGTGTATGCCTAAGTAATTAGTATTTATCTGTTTTATGGATGGGAGCTACACAAATTGTGTGTTTTCTCTTGATCTCCCTTATTCCAGATCTCACAGAGATAACATGATTGTCTGAGCACTAGATTGGAATATTCAGAATGTTCATTCATTCTATTTATTAAAGAGCTGATCTTGTGAATCAGTTCCTCAGTCATTAGAACCTTATTAGCTTCTAGATTTGTAAAGTTTAGCCATGAGTAACAGAGGTTGCTGCTGAGTGAGGAAAACGGTGGAATGGCAGGGCATGATGTGAGGTGTTTTTGTTCCAATGCAAAACAATTTCTGCACAGCAAACCCTACCCAACACACATGAAGCAAGCACCTAAGAAAGAACAGGGATAGAGAGCCACAAAAGTCTAAAAAGAGGATCTATTTCCTTCCTTTATTTTCTCTCTCCCTGTCTCTGTTTCTGTCTCTCTTTCTTATTTACCATATTTTCATCATCTCTTCTTTAGTTATTGGATGTTTTTATATTTTCTAGGCTGTTCAGTAAGTCTGGTGATGAATAATAACCTTCTCATTATCCTATTAATTTGAAAGTGAATATATGAAAGATGAAGATTACACTCATGATATCTTGGAGGTGGAAAAAGCAAAATTAAAAGGACTAGTTTTACTAGAAGAAATATCACTGACATCGGAGCTAGGAATTTTTGCTACGTGACTCAGAGAAAGCCATTTCAACTCCTTCCTTCATTTGTGATATGAGAGGGGCTAGAAAAGATGGTCCTGGAGAGCCCTCCCAAGACTAACCTTCTGTTACCTGCTCTCTCATGATTCCACAGACCACACCTGGGCTGGATTAAATGTTTGGCATCATACTTAAAATAAGTGCAACCAAGTATGACCTGCTTAAAGCAGAGTGGCCAAAATGATTATGAGCTTGAAACTATGTCTTCAGAGAATAAATTTAGCAGAGAGAAGACAAGACATGGCAGGGACTTGACTGCTACCTTTAGGTATTTGGAAAATTCTGGTGGAGAGGAGCTGTACTCACTCTAGATGGCCAGGAGCATTACAAAGAGAGCTAATTACTGAAATACTAGAGTAATAAATTATGGTTCAATTTTAAAAGGGATATTTTTATTCATTAACAGAACCATTCACTGAAGGAATTGCCTCTATTGGGAGGTAGTGAGTTAGTTCTCTCTAATTCCTGGAATGGATAATAGAGGGGCTGTGGAAAAATGAACTTAAACCTCAGTTGGAAGAAAGAGAGAGAGGGACTATTTGTCCTTCTTGATAACTCCCGATGTTGATGATCAAATGTCATTTAATTGAGATTTTATTATTCTGTGAGTTAAAACGTGGTCATATATAGTATAATATTCCATTAATTTGTTAGTTGATTCATTTATTCCATAAATGAATTCTATAACTGAATGATAAAGTAATCATTTTATAGGTTAGAGAAAAGGTATGGAAAGAGAAGGAATTTCCCCCATAATACTGCAACTAGTTAGTGGCAGAGCAAGAATTTGGTCCCAAGGCCAACTCTTTTTAAATGAATCCAAACCTCTTCCCTGTATGTTGGGATAGCTTCTTTTCTCTGTGTATACACTATTAAAAACCTGAGAATGAAGCACTTGCCAGCACATGACTTTTCTCAGATGTATATCAAGCCATGGTCTCATGGTTACCATAAAGTTTACCATCATAGAAAGAATATGGTTCTGTGTAAGCAGAAACTCGTAAAGTGACACCTGTATGGCAAGTTGTAGTAAGCAATTAGATTGAAAGAAAGAAGTCTTTATTACGTATAACTTGGAAAATTATGGAGAGTTTATTTTTATAAGAAAACAATCTCTGCTTACCTGTCCTTACCAAATAATAAAAGAGTGATCTGTGATCCCAGAAGCAGGATATTATATGACTAAGGTGAACAGGGATGGGCAGCTCTGTTGGAAGTTAAAAAAAGTAAAAGAAAAAGTGGAATGCACATCCACTGATTCTTTTTCCCTCCCGAGGAAACAAGAAAACACATTTGTTTCTCCGCTGAGAAAATCTTTTGAGCATATTTTGTGTATCTTTTTATCTAGTTTTGAAAGAGCACCTTTCTTTGTTCCCATGAAAGGAATTAATTACAGTAAAAAGAAACTAAATTAAGGAGGAGGACTGTGGCAACAAGTTGACCCCACAGAAGACCTTTTTGTGAGTCCGATGCTAAGTATAGACTGTACCTGGTTGTTTCTATTTACATCTCCATTGCAGACTCCACAATCCATCCTTCAGATGCCAATTATGGAAGGAAGCAGTATGGGTATGCATTTTTTCAGAGCAGGAGGACATATTGTTAAATGATGCAGCCTTATGTATGAAAGATTTCTTTGGATCATCAGGACTAGGAGTTATGAAATCTCCTTCTGGCACATTTGCAAATACTCCAGAAAGACTTCTCAATTTAGCCAAATGTTGGACCGAGGAGACTTTTTGGCAAGAGGTATGATAGTCAGATGTGTTCATTTTAGGGGACATTGAAACAAGAGATCATGTCCCAGTGGTGTGTTTTATACATCAATTTCCACATATACACAAAGTCTTTCAAAAGAAAGAGACCGTCTAGTCAGTGTTTTCTCAAAAAGTACATCACAGCTCATGAGTTATTTGTAAAACCAATTTAGTGGGTTGATCCAGAAGGTAATATAAAGTAAAATAAAACAGGATAGAGTAGAAAATAAATGCCAGAGTTTATTACATGATAGTAAGAATATATATTTTGTCAATTTTAATTTTTGTTGCATACCGCCATATGTGTACTGTGGGTTACCATTTAAAATGTATTTCTTACTAGATATTACAGCTAAAAGCTTAAAAGCAACTTACTCCACTTTTCTCTTTAACATTGTTAACAAATTCACATACACAGGTTTATTCTTCTGTGACAATGTTATTTGGTTTGTCTCTCTTGGATGGGTGGGTTTTAAGTTTTATTATTGAAAATGAGCAAGAATTCCAAGGCACCCATGGAAGGAAATGGTAGAAACTTTGAACAAAATATAAATAATTAATATGTTGTTGATAAATGGCATAAGCATCAATGGGACAATGGCAAAGACACTAAACTAGGATGTTAGAGGCAAGTTCCGAGTCCTGGTTCTTATCAGAAATCAAGACAAGCCTGAGAACATTTTATTTTTTGAATATCCCAATACAGTGTGTTAAAAAATAAATGCCAAAAGATATTAATAACGATTTTGGTATTAAAAGTTTACATAGAACAGGGGCCGGCCCCCTGGCCTAGTGGTTAACTTCAGCATGCTCTGTTTCAGCAGCCCAGGTTCAGTTCCTGGGCATGGACCTACACCATTGATCATCAGCCTTGCCATGGCAGCGTCCCACATACAAAATAGAGGAAGATTAGCACAGATGTTAGCTCAGGGCTAATCTTCCTCAAGCCAAAAGAGGAAGACTGGCAAAAAAGTTTACATACAACAAATTAAAATGTCTGACTTCCCCTCAACACAACACACACAGAACACATAAAGTATAATGTAGTGTGTTATAAGGCACAAGTTTTATTTCAGTTTTCTCTGAGTTTCCCAATAATTGTATGTACAATCTCATTTGATATATAGTCAAGTCTAAATCTGAAGTCTTCTGAGAATGTGAAGATCAGGCCAAATACCATTAATAAAATAAAGTGAGGTAAGATAGGAGAGAGCACTTTTAGAAGTAAAAGTGGTTCTACGAAATGGATGAGCTGCAGGGGAGGCATGACCTTAAATTCACAAAGTTTGTTGCAAAGACATCTCACGAATTGAAATTTCCTGACCTTTTGTAATCAATGTATTTAAGTAGTAGCGTGAAACGCAGGCAGGCTTGAGTGAAAATCCTGATTAATATTCTTGCTAGTGGAGGGACTTTGGACAAGTGGCTTAGTTTAGTTTCCTCATTATCAAACTAAGAAAATAACACCTGTCCCATAAGAGTGTTGTGAAAAGTGGATAACTATAAATCACTTAGTGTCAAGTTTGGCCCAAGCACGCAATAAGTATCTTCTAAATTAGCCGCCCAGAATTTGCCTTGTCTTATCTTGAATATGAAGAAAACTCCCATAAATAATGTTTCAATTTGGCTTTGCTTCATTAAAATTGATTATTGAATGAGGTGGAGAATTAGTGAGGAAAGCGACCTGTAAATGAAGTGAGTTTTAGATTCTTACCAATTCTCCTTTTGGAAGTTAGGTTTGCAATCGTATAATACAACATAGGGTGCTTAGTGCTTTGGCACCATTATAACCGGACCTCACAACCTCTTCTCCAATTGCTGAGAGGCATCATGGTGTAGAAAAATGAGCAAAATCCCAGAGCTAGACTGTTAACATGATTATCTTCACTGTGTGTGTGTGTGTGTGTGTATGTGTGTGTAGGGAAAGGGGTATGTAAACAGGAGATTGAAGATAGAAAGTTAATGCTGTACTTTAAGCACTTCTGAATTATTTGTACTTTTATAACAAGTATGAACATCTTTTGTAATAAAAAAAAATGAGCACAATGGATACATATCTTCTTTGTAAATTTCAAATCGCACCTGCTCCTGCACCTTGGCTGGTCAGTAACTGCAACTTTGTTAATAAAAGCTAAACTGGAGCACATTGAGGGTTCCCATGGGCCTGAGTATAAAACCAAAGCAAGTAATGTGGACCTTTGGAAAAAAACAGATTATATTTAATAGCTATGTTAGTTTGGAGATGAAACTGATGCTCTCCTGCAGATTGTTATAGCTCAAATAATAACAATGACAAGAATCACTATTATTTATCAAGTATTTACTGTGTTATCAGAAATCATCAAAGTTTTTTATAATCTATGAAGTGATATCAAAATAAAAATTTTGGTGCTATTATTAGCATATTATTATCATTAATATAATTTGAAAGGCAGTTCTACATGTAGCTACAATGAAAAGGAGATGAGTATAAATAGAGTAAAAAGGATATGTCTGTGTTCCTTTTCTCAAGGACTCTAAAAACAGAACTATACATATGTTTGACAATTTCTTCACAAACTTTCTTCATGTTTCTTCTGTTATATAGCTTCTTTTCAGAAGTCATATGTCTGCTTTTCACCAGATTTGGGTTAGGATTTCAAGCCTTGACTCTCCCTAATGAAAGTAGGAAACTATTTATTCCTTAGGAAAAATGTATTATTGCATTGCCATATGATGGATTCTTATCCTTAGAGAAGCTGTAGAAATACAAAAGTTAAGTAATACATATTGAAGTGTCGTGTAAAAAAATAAATTACGAATGAAGCCGGTAATTAATATGTTTTATTTAAGTAAATTGAGAAAAGAGAAAAACTATATCAAGACTGAAAAAAATTAAACAAACTATCTGGCTATGATATTTGTAATCAAACTTACTTTGATAGCTTTCAACTCCCAAATTAGTATACTAATCCCTCATTCATAGTCAGTTCTCATTTTATGTTTAGAGGAAATAAAAAAATATATATAACTATTAATGTTTATTCCATGTTAAAATGTTAAAATGTTAAAACTCTAGGGTTTATTAAAAAATATATGCTGAAGAATCAAGCTGGCACTATTAATTATATACATTTGTATTTGTATGCATTTGTTAACAGTAAATGCTCACATAAATAATAAAATGCAAAAAAATCCAAATTATTTGGGAGTTTTGTGGTACTTTCTTTTGCCAAGTTGTATGAAGTTGTAAAATAATTAAAAGTTGATAGCAACATTTTGTATGATTTGAGAGAAATTTTTGCACAAAATATATTGTAAATTTTGACAAAGTGCAACATATTTTCAATGCAAGTATATAGTATATAAAAGCATACCTAATACAGCTTGAGGTCTATGTGATGCTACAACAAATGAATTTATTCGTTAATTTAAAAATATTTACTGGGAATATATTATGTGCTAGACTCTGTGTATACACTATGAAAAACCTGAGATTGAAGCATTTGCCAGCACATGACTTTTCTCAGATGTGTACCAAGCTGTGGTCTCATGTTACCATAAAGTTTACCATCATAGATACTATATGGTTCTGTGTAAGCAGAATCTCATAAAGTGACACTTGTATGGCAACGGATGATTGTATTAAGCCACTAGATTGAAAGAAAGAAGTCTTTATTAAGTATAATTTGGAAAATTATGGAGAGTTTATTTTTTATAGGAAAACAATCTCCACTCACCAGTCCTTACCAAATAATAAAAGTGTGATCTGTGATCCCAGAAGCAGGATATTATATGACTAAGGTGAATAGGGATGGATAGCTCTGTTGGAAGTTAACCAAGGAAAGAAAAGAAAAAAGTCACTGTGTAGTCATTTTGTTTAACACAATGTGATTCTGTATTTACCTACTGCGGAACCTTCTGGGATTGAAGGGAGCCATGTAGAGCGTTGGTGACCTAGTTATTTCCTGTTGGTTTATACTATTCAATGCCCCCTGTCTACTATGAAGTCAATAAGAATTGTTCCATTCAAAATAGGAAGTCTGAGTTAGGTGCCATCAATGGTATTTTTTTAATAAAAAGGTAATATTTTAATCTCCTTCACTAATGGATGTAACAAACAACCTCAAATAGTAAACAAAAAAATGCATGATCACTAGGAATTAAGACATTCTCTAGCTTGTTTCACAAAATTGAGATCATTTCTTTTTATGAATTTTAGAACTCTGAGAATTATCCCATTATTTATGTGGAACTCCAGGAAAACTTAAATAAACACTTTTTATACCTTTTAATCATACTATGTTTTTCTTGGTACAAATTTAACATTCTTTGAGTGAAATTATTCATAATCTCAAACCTATGTCTGATTTTGATGTTTCTTGGTATCTGCCTCTTTTTTGAAATTCTCAACCTTCTCCTTCTTGCCTGACTCTTTTCTAAGTCTTAAACTCTCCGGTATGTTTTGAGTTCTTTTGGGTAAGCAGTAGGATTGATGATTGCACTGAATTGGTTTTACTTATTTGAAAAGCACCTTCCTTGAAGGAAGCTGTGCTATTTTGTGGCCGTAGAGAATAGTAATTGGGGTTTGTTTGGCAGGAAATTTCTCTCCTAGCCTCAAAGTCTATTACATGCCTTTGCTTTACCTTCACTCTGTTGGTAGATGGCAAATTACTGCATATGATTAGAAGATTCAAAGAGGTTGAGGAGAAACCATCCATAGGAAGAAAGAATAGCATTTAGAAACATGAAGAAGAAAAATAAGCTGTCAAATTTTTAGTATATAGTTTACTACAGTGGCCATCACGGGACTTTCAGAAACTGCATGCAATTTCTAATCAAAGGCAACTGAAAAAAGTCTTAATCATTCCTGAAAAAGAGCAGAAACTCATGCTGAAGCGATTGAACTTGAATATGGAAGGCTTTATTTCTGATCCAGTTAGAGATTTTGGTTTGGAGGTCAGTGGTAAGAGCGCCAACCTTGGAATTACTCCGAAGGCCCTATTTGATTTCCCACTTTGGGATGACCTTGGGCAATTCACTTAACCTTTTTGAATACACAGATCCTTCATTTGCAAGATGGCAGATGGCTGTATCTTCACTCTCTGTACTAATATTTTGTTATGATGGTCAATTGAATAATCAGTTAATGCACTTTGTAAATCTAAAGCTGCATAATATATTAATTCATTAAATATTAAATGAACACTCACTGTGTGCCAAGATCTGTATGTTTGGACCAAGCTTTTATAAAATACTGAGTACAGTACTCTGAAAATTAGATGCTAATCAAAAACTTTTCATTACTGATGTCTCCACCACAATAAAAACAGTGAAATTTTCATTGCCAGATGGGCAATGGAAAAGTTGGGGGAAAAGTTGAACTCCTTTTCCACATCACGTCCATGTCCCATCAATAATGAACAAGTATTGATAAAATGTCAGATCTGGAAACAATCTGACAGTTCCAGCAGTGGGAGCACTGAGTAGCCATTAAGAAGGAACTCTGACATTGAATTCATATAGACCTGGATTCAAATCCCAGCCCCATCACGATTTGCTGTGGACATGAGGCAAGTTTTCTAAGCCTCAATTACATCATTTGAGAAAAGACATCATTATCAATATTTTTGGCTCATAGGGTAATTGTGATCATTGATACGTATAGTATCTATACAATACCTAACACACAGTGAGAGTTCAAGAAATCTTAGCTGCTGTTATTTTGTGTTCTTTTTTCGACGTCGTCATTCTAGAAAAGAGAAACTCAGGCCTAGGAATTTAAGCAACTTGTTGAAGGTCACAGAGCTCCTGGTGTCAGGACACTGATTGGAAAGAAAGCTTTATGTTCAGAGAATTTTTATTTTAAGGACACTCAGTTTTACAAACAATTCTATTTTTATTTTAATTGAAATACTATTTATTTACTGTTTTTATCATTGAGTTTAAGGGCTTGGACTCTTTGTTTAAATAGACCAGAATTTGAACAAGTTATTTAACGGCTCAAAATCTCAGCTTCTTCTGTTGTAAGAAGATTGATGATACTAGTGGTGATGATGATGATGAGATGATGATAAAGAATAGTTACAGGGCATTCACCAGCTGTTCAGACACTTTTCTGAATATTTTTACGTGTATTAATTCATTTAATGCATAAATATTATGAGGTTGTACTATTATTATTTCAGTTTTATAGATAAGGAAACCATCATAGAAAAGAGGATACTGGTAGATCCACATCAAATATTTGTTGTATAAATTAAATGAGTCTTTAAAAATATATAAAACATTTATAATGTGCAATTCACAGTAGGAAGTCAATAAATATCATCTGTTAATACTAATTTGGTTATTATAATTATCTTTTTTTTTTGGCCTAGTCGGTTCAAATGTAACTTCTTAGGCTACATTTGCATTTTGAATTATTTTCCTTCTGTCATTCTGGTGAAAACAACTTAAATGCTATTTATTAAGTGAAAATCAGGAGGGCACAAATGATATATTTAAAAACATACATGGATATTATTTCCAAGTACAAAAGTAATACATAGGTGTTTAGCATTTGGAAAATAAAAAAGTGAAAAAAGAACTTTAAAAGTCATTAATATCCCAACAGAAGTAAAACAACATGTTGATATCTTTTAGTTTTACCTTTCTTAAGCACAATTTAAAAAACTAATTATAACTAGTTTTAAAACTAGTTATACGTAATTTTGTATTTTCTTTGTTTTTTTTTCTTTTGAGGAAGATTAACCCTGAGCTAACTGCTGCCAATCCTCCTCTTTTTTTGCTGAGGAAGCCTAGCCCTGAGCTCACATCCATGCCCATCTTCCTCTACTTTCTGTGTGGGACGCCTGCCACAGCATGGCTTGCCACGTGGTGCCACGTCCGCACCTGGGATCCGAACAGGGGAACACCGGGCCGCCAAAGCAGAACGTGCGCACTTAACCACTGTGCCACGGGGCTGGCCCCTGTTCATGTTTTTTAACTTAGCATTGCAAAGAGAACATTTTCGCATATTTTTCATAGCCTTTATGAATGTGACTATCTGTAGCTATATAATATTTTACCTTTTTTCCTACAACTTTAAAGATTTTAGGGCCCTTGACTGTTTCTATTTTTCACAATTCTAAAAAAGCATATAAATGAACATATTCTGTGTCGTGTTTACCTGTGTATTTTAAAAAGTTTTCTTAGCTAAGGTAACAACAACAACAACAAAATAAGCAAGCAAGAAGATTAAATTCCTGTACAACTTGAAAGGGTATGAACAATTTTAATGACTCAATATTTATAACAGCAAGATTGTAAATTTTTAAAATAAATAATTGCTGGTATAAAAAGTCCAGGTAGTATAAATATATTTGTGGAATTACTTGCTTGCTTAGAAACAAAACATTGCATCTCTCCCTCCCCATGGATAACTCTATCCAAGTTGCTTTCAAAATAAAGTTTTAGCACTGTAAAATAGAATCTTGAAGTTTCAAATATATAGAATGTCCATGCATCAAGCGTGTAGTTGTTATTAAAGCTTTGTTAGACCTCATCTCCAGGGGAAATCATCTTTTAATCTTCCTGCATAAGTTCTACTCCTAAGCATACACATAAATTTTATTGCAACTCTTGTGATATTCTCTTTTTAAACAGCTTTATTGAGGTATAATTGATATAAAAAGCCTGCACATATCTAATGCTTGGACATATGCATACACCTGTGAAACCATCTTTTAAATACGTCATGAGCTTGAATGACCTTTTCCTCCTAGCTACGTTTTATCCATCTTTGAAGCTATGTTTAGTCCTACCTCCTCCATGAACTACTTAATCAGGCACACATGGATCATTCTTCTCTCTTTTCTCCCTTAAACCTTACAGTATTTGTGCACATTATTAGAATACTTTACTTGCAATTTTGTGGCTATTTCCTATATGTCCTATGGTCTTAACGAAATATAGTAGGACATAAGAATACAGAATTTGGAGTCAGATAATGTAAACCTAAGACTCGATTTTATAGTAATTTGGAAACATGGCATAACCCATCTTAAAGACTTGGTTTATATATTTTAAAACAGTTGTTCTTTAAATATAAGAATACTGGTGGTGGTGGTGCTGTTTTCTCGTTGCTATAGCAATACTGAATACTTACTATGTTCCAGGAACTGTGGTCTTATTTTATTTAATCCTTACAATAATTCTATGAGTTAGGTACAATTGTTATTACCATTTAACATATGAGGAAATGGAGGTTAAATAATAGAAAAGAATAAAGTAATAATAAACAAATGAAGTAAAAGAAATTAAATGATGAAGTAAAAGAACGTATTTGTCAAAATGCTCCCTGAAAAAGTCAACTGCATGGTCTTGTGATTGTTTCTGCCTTGTCTTTTCTCCTTTTGCTTGAGAAAACTTCCTCGATATCGACGCATGTTGAGACTTCGATATTACCACAAAGCTTTATAACCGCTGCTAGGGCCACAGGAACACAACAAATTGTACACAAAAATTTAGCTGGGCACTCTTATGAAGGCCAGTCTTTCTGAAGACACTTGTATTGAAAAAGAATTGCCTCGTATAATTAAGAATAAAGCCAAATATCCAAATTTTGCCATTCAGAAAATATGTCAGGTCAACTGATTGAAAACAGTAAGAAGTCCCCTACTTGTACCCATGACAGTGGTATTATTTATATGATTTGGAAAAATGATGAATTCTGGTTGTTGGATTTTGTGGTAAATGTCATGCTCTCTGTGTCATTGGTGTCTGTTTTAGAGTTTTTAAAGTTGGCAATATCTGTCTTTTAAGAAAGAAAAAAAACAAAAGTAAATGAGAGTAACAAGCTATAAAGAATGACTTCATGGGAGTAAACATTGTCATGTAACATAATATATATGGGTTCTGTTGTTTCTTTTGTTGCCTTCCTATCTCCCTATTTCCACTCTCCCCCCACCCCACCCCTGCCCCAAAAGCAAGCATTTTGATGTCTGCTACCCACATAACCAACTGACTGTGATTCTTCAGTAAAGAAATCTTGTAGAGGGGCCAGCCTGGTGGCATAGTGGTTAAGTTCAGCATGCTCTGCTTCAGTGGCCTGGGGTTCACAGGTTCAGATCCAGGGCACAGACCTACACCACTCATCAAGCCATGCTGTGGCAGTGACCCACATACTAAATAGAGGAGGATTGCTACAGATATTAGCTCAGGGCCAGTCTTCCTCACCAAAAATAAATAAATAAATAAATTGTGTATGAAAAACTCAGTAGGAAATATTGACCAAGTGTTGTAGGGGCTCCTTATACAAGGCATTTAAAAAACAAGAAAATGTTTCTACATGCACCATCCTCACCAATCACCACCACAGTGACTTCTGTAAAATCTGGTTAGGGGTGCATCTGCAATAATCAAGTACACATTATTCTGGTGTTGAGAAAGCTCAAAGGACTAAATAGTTGAATTTTAACGGGTACAATTTTAACGTCACAGTGTTTGTTAGACTAGAAAAATCTTCTATAAATTGATTGAAACATTTACTTTAAATATGTATTCCCAAGGTAAAAATAGTTACCTTTCAAAATGAATGTGACCTGCTATCAAATTATATCAGAATCTTAGGAACAAAGCACCAATTATTAAAGGAACTTTTAATTTTTCTATCAACCTTCCCATCATCTATGGTTGGGTTAACATATCTGATTTTCTTATATGTCACTAATTCTTTCCGCATTTGGCTTGCTTCTTGTTGTATTGAATTATTCCTCAAAAAATATTATATTGGCAGAATAATCAAAGAAATATTTTTAATAGTTTTCTACGAAATAATTTTTAACTTTCCTTCCCTCAATAACTTTTTAAGTTTTTTTGTGTTATAAATTCTATAATATTTTGATGAGAAAAAATTTCATAAGTTGTACCAAGGCACTTTTCCTTTTCAACACCTAACATTATGTTGTGTGTTTATTTAATGCCACTAAACACTTTAGTTGTATGATATATATAAGCTAAAAAGTATAGTAGTTCAATTTTGGTATTGAAATTGTTAAAAATTAGGTAATAATTCTATTGGAGGGGCCAGCCCGGTGGTGTAGTGGTTAAGTTCATGCACTACATTTTTGCGGCCTGGGGTTCACTGGTTTGGATCCTAGGTGCAGACCTATGCATTGCTTATCAAGCCATGCAGTGGTAGGCATCTCACATATAAAGTAGAGGAGGATGGGCATGCATGTTAGCTCAGGGCCAATCTTACTCAGCAAAAAGAGGAAGATTGGTGGTTGATGTTCACTCAGGGCTAATCTTCCTCAAAAAAAAAAAAAAAAAAGAAAGAAAAAGAAAATTCTATTGGAGTAAGGTGTTACATAATTGTTAGTTATAATTAATGAGAATGGAAGCTTCTTGTAGTAAAGAATGACAAATTTCTTTAATGTCTTTCATAGCATTTGTCATAATTCTGAGTACATGGATATCAAATGAATACGTGTTGAATTACACTTATTCAAAGTTGAATTAAAATATGAGTATACATTCTAATAAGGACACAAAATGCTGAATAATGTGGGAGTGTTTTCTTTGAGGATCTAGAGGTTATAGTCTTATTTTATAGCCTAGATTGGGGTAACTAATTTATGAAGGCTTGGTCTGCACTGCAGCCTCGAGATTTTTAGTTTCTTATTTGATGTAGAAGTGTGAAAGTCTGAAACTGTGTCCAAAACTAATTTTATCTAATAAGTTGACTATTCTTGGCTTTCTTTGCTTCAGTAGCCTATTGGGCACTATAACTTAGTTACTAATTCCTACTAGGCTTTGAAATAGTTGAGTGAGTAGCAAGATGTGGTGTGGAACAATTAAGGATTGCCAGGCATGGCTAGCCAGCAATCCATCCATTATGAAAGAGAAAGTGGAAGACAAAGAGTGAGAGTCAGCTGGTTGCTGCCTCCTAAAAGGGTTTGATGAGGCCTTTTTCCTTTTGTCTGATGTACCATCACTTGACCATTCTTTGCTTCAACACTTCTACTTTGTCACATGGGTTACTTACAACACATGGCTTCAATAGTATATGAGATATTGTGAGAAAAAGAATTTAAGCAGCCATAAAAACTAATTTACCTGGATGACCTTCCATGTTTCCCTGTGGATTTCTTTTTTTTTTTTCTTAAATTATATTCATTCACAGGGACAGAAAGAGTGATTAATCTATTGTATTCTTCCTTTCTTTCAACAGGGGCTGAGAACATGAGAAATAATAGCAGATCCCATACATTGAATGACAGTCATGTGTATAGTATTTTTATATGTGTGATCTCATTTGATCTTTCTATTGAATTTAATGCAGATACAGGTGGAATGATTATATTTTATAGGAACCGAGGAAACTAAACTATAGAGAAAACAAATAATTTTACAAGGTTACAGTACGGCTGAGACAAAATTTCGTCGTAGGTATTTCTGATTCCCAAAACTCTTTCCAATACGTCATGCTATATTCAGCATTCCAAATTCAAATGCTACAGAAGTGTAAAGTGTACCTTTGAAATCTTGACCCTCCAATTCCGCTGTTGGAGGGAACTACTGTTGGCAGTTTTGTGTGTAATTTTCCACCTTTTCTCTATAATTTTTTTGAAATCAATTTCTTTTCTTCCTTCCTTCTCTCTCTCCACATTTTAACTGATATTTTTAACAAAAATTCAATCCTGTTCACCCTCTTGTGTAGCTTAATTTTAAAAGCAACAACAACAATATGCTATGGACACCTTTTCAAATCAGTATGATGCATCTTTTAAGTGTAAATGACTTCCAGGTCATTCTTCAGGTGCTATTGCGTTGCTCCTTTGTAATTTCATTGACTCTGCAGTCTTTATGTCTGCATTACCTGTCTCACGTTTTTACTGTTGAAATCTTCATCATTTGGCATATATTTTTCCTTTCCACTATGTTTCTTGTTGCCATCCTCAGCAACCTCTAAACATAACTTCGTGTCCATCTCAGGTTCTGAGCTCACAATTCATTGTCAGCCACCAATACAGGTACAAAGTGCTATCACTTGAAAAGAACTACGTTATTTTCCTGGCAACCAGAGACACAATGGCGGCTTCCCCTTCAGAACAGGAAAGTACTGTTCATGTTCCTTTTTCTCATCTCCCACTGCTCCACACCTCCTCACATCACAAGATGTAGAAGGGAAAATGAAGGTCTCTAGAATATAAACAAGACTTTTTAGATTACATTCTCACTACACTTGGTTTTCAGCTCTCAGTTTCTACTGCCAGCATCTCATAGATTCCTGGCCAAACAAAAACATCAAGAAGAGAGGAATTAATCTTTCTTGGTGGAAGACTTGCCTAATCATGACGTAAACTTATTTTATTACTTGTCATTTGAGATAGTCATCTTTAGAACAGCCAGTTCTGGTTATTTAGATAATCTACTATAATGTAGGGCAGGGCCAAGGTGTAGAAGATAACTTATAAACAGAGTGTTAGGGCCCAGTATTAGGTTACAAGCCTTGATCCATAAATTTCAAGCTTATAGGCCAGGCTATTGGATTTGTTCTTTCCAATTATATGAACAACAATTGAAAAAATGCCATTAAAAGTTGGACAAAGTTGAATGCATTGTTTTCCCAGTATTGTTGGCCATGATATATGGGAATAGAATACAAATATTTTCTGTTATTTTGATCTTGAGATCTTTGAGCTAAAAAAGTGATATGGTGGTGTAAGTGAACATACTTGCTGGTATTTTGTGTTTAGTAACTTCTATGTGAACTGAAAAACACAATTCCATTATTTGGAGCAATTAAATTAAAAACAAATTTAATGCTGAAATAGGCTGCTTCATTATTTGGTGGTGCATCATAACTATTTGTGAGATAAGGATTCTGAAATCAAAGACAGGCTAAGGGACATTTTAAAGTAGTGATGGTGCAGTTGGGCCCCATTCAGCACACCCTCCTCAGTGTCTCTAGCATGGCAGGGCTAGCTGCCTGAGTCTTTATTTGTATAATATTTCGATGAGTATCATCAGGGTATAAAAAGAAAGACACTTTGTATGAGATGGACAACCTCAAGATTAAGATTTTTAAATTTGTTAAGAAATTCACCCTAAGGTAGTAGAACCTCAAGGAGCTGATGAAACACACGTGGCTGGTCAAGGAAACACCCTGCTGTGTCTGGAACTAGAGTTACAAACTTGTCTGTATCACCTTGAGACTGGAGAGTTTCTCATTTCCCCAGTGGCTCTTAACGCCAAATTAACAGCAATATTCTATTTCTTTAATATCATGATAAGTAGAATGAGTCTGGGAAGTAGACGGAAGAGGGCAAAAGAGGAGTGGATAGGTCCATGTTGTATAAAATGGAAAGCAGAGAGAGAACATTTTTCCCCAGAAGTGTAGTATGAACCGTGCTCCAACTTTATTCTAATATTCTGCATCTGCAGACCCCACGCATCCCTTACATCTATTTTGTTTATCCCCCGTAATAGAGCAGGCAGGTGGAGTGATACCACTGTGGGATATCATACATCACTGTTTGGGAGAAATACCTGGAAACTTGCATGAGAATCACCTGGGAACGTGTCAGAAGTACACATTCTTGGGCCTCACCCCAGACTTAGTGAATCAGAAACTCTGAGGGTGGGGGCCAGCCATCTCTGTTTTAAGCATTTTTATTCAGGCTAATGTTTGAGAAGTACTACATTAAGTTCTTTGGGAATTTCATTTTAAACATAATTCCTGAAAAGCACTTGCTCCTACATTTCCACTGTTAAATCTTTCTAGACCCAATTGACAACCCACCTCCTCTTTAAACCTTCCTGAAGCCCCATGATAAGTGAGCTCTTCTTCCTTTTAACACACTGAAAGCATTTCACACCACTCTTAAGGACCTTATAAGGCTGTTCTTGTATTGCAGTTCTGTTTGAACACAATTTACCTCCCTGGCCAGACTAATAAGGCGAGTGACTTTATCTTACTTAGTCTTTTCTGTTTTTTTTAAAATCTTGCATAGTTTCTAGCTTGTGATGGATCATATTAAATAGTTGGTGAATGGTGACTATGGAGTCAAGGTTCTGTAATGTCAGAATTCACAAAATTTTAGTTAGCTGGTGTAGTGTACATTGAATCCTTTAGGCCATGAAAACCAGCTTTTACAGGTATAGAAAGAAAAATCATGAAGTAAGTACCTATTAGAGACCAGCACATATTTATTTAAAATATATATGAAATACCTGCTGCAAACCAGGCCTCCTGTGGTATATGGGGGAAGATATGATATGGCATCTGCCCCTAAGAAATATACAGCCTATCTTTACTAACATCTCTCATGTAGTCTTCTCAAGAATACTCCGTCTAGGCCAGGCCACACCCAATCTGACCAAACCCTCCACACTGTCTAATACATAACCTTCTTTTATTTTCTCAAGAACGTTTTTCATTATCTCAAATTCTCATGTGTTTTCGTTGTTGTTGTTGTTCTTTTGTTTATTGTCTGTCTTTCTCCCAAACTTCATCAGAGTAGAGAGTTTTCCCAGTATATTCACAGCTGTCTCCCCAGTGCCTAAAAGAGGACCTGGTATATGATATTTACTCATTAAATATTTTTCAAAGGATGAATGACTTAAAGGATGAAAAACACTGTGAGGAAGACATTATAACTCCCATCATAGGTAAAGAAACTGAGGCTCCAAGAATTTAAATGAAATGCCCAAATGATGTAGAGTCTAGAATTCAATCTCAATTCTTTCCATTTCTAAAGCTTGCATTCCTTAGCTGCACCAGCCGTCTCCATGTGAATTTTCCCCGTTAGTGTCTCTGTCTCTGTTTTTTCAAGGGTACATAGGAATTCCAGGGGCGGTTCTCAGTACAGACTGCCTGCAATTGAAAACTGTCTGCTCAACATGCTGGGGAGCTTTGCAATTAAGCATTTCTATGAATGAAAATACCTGAGAATGCCACAACCTTGCATGGAACCACTTCTCCCAATAGTTTTGGTATCTGCAACCCCAGCTTATAGAAGCTTCTTTGAACTGAATCAAAGGAGCGGAAAGATGGGATTGAGAAAGCAGTTAGCCAAAGCATTGCCAGTCCAGTGAACTGACAGCGGGAACTTTGGCCACCGGCAGCTTTTAAAGAGGGCTGTGCAGGTGATGGGGTCACGTTGGTGGTGGTGATATTTTCTTTTTTCCCTTTTTCTGAACATGTTGCTTTTTTGTTGGTGTTACTGAGGGAAGCAGAAGCCTCATGAAGAACTTTAGGGAGCTTTTATCCTTTTTGCCAGGACTCCAAATATCCACCAGACCTCATTCATTTTAGTTCTTTTATACAGACATTTAAATCAGACCTTTTTCTCATTTGCTTTAAAATATTGAGATTCAGACTGTTCTAATAACAAATTCATTTATTACAGACTAATGAGGTTGTATAAAGATAACCATGACATGGGCCTTGGTGAAATAAGGTAATTCCTTCTTCTTGAGGACTCTCACAATGCTTTGGAAAGGGAATAAGCTTAGTAGGTAGAACCTCCTGGGTTTGAATCCTAGCTCTGTTACCATCAGAAAGCACTTATCCTTACTAAGTCTTAGTTTCTTTTCCTGTCAAATGGAATTCATCATGATTAGATGGCAGAGATATTTGAGAATTAAGTGAGATAATGATTGTGATGGCCTTCAGAACAGTGCTCAGCACATAGTAGGTACTACATAAATGTGTTGGACTTATAATTTCAACATAGGATAATATGGAATGAATGAGCTCCCAGGTGTAATGGATCAGCAATCCATCAAAAGCCAGGCTGGGGCCTGGAGCTGGAGTTGATGCTGCTGGAATGTTCTGTGTCTGGGCCATGTAGGCCAAATTATCTTGAGATCTTTAAAGAGGCTACTTACTAGTCTAATAAAATGAAGATTATCCTGGCCATTCTTTGGCTTGGTTTTACCCCTCTAGATAACACCATTATAGTTAGATTTTTCTAACCATTAACACCCACTAATCTTTCATAATTCCAATAGTCTATCACTGAATTCTTCTCTGATTCACACTCTTAGTATAGACCTCTGTTATTTCTCCACTCACAGAAAAGATGACAACTTAGAATAAGAATTTTCTAGAAGTGAGCATGGTCTGCAATTTCTGTGGTGGTAAAAAGAATGGAATATATTATTAAAGTTAGATTTCTGCTTAAAATGTATTTTAATGCCATAAATATGGAATTGGGACTGCAAACACCTGGGTTTAAATTCTAATTCTGCCACTTACCATCTGGTATGATCTGAAACTTACACTACTCTGCTATAAAATAGGGCCAGTAATGCCTACTTCACAGGGTTATTATGTGGGTTAAATTAGATAATGTATATTCAGCACCTTGAAAGTGAGAAATTCGCAATCGTTGATGCTTTTTCTTACCTCCTGCCACAAGCCGTGCGCAGCTGCAGGCCACTGCTCTCCCTGCTCAGACTGTGCACTGACGAACTTGTGAGGCATGTCCTGAGGTTGCAGCAGCTGCAGCCCATACAACAGAGCTCTATGTGTGTGTGAACATGGGAAATAGACAGCTTCCAGAGTCGTGGTGCTTCGTTCAGGCAGTGCCTCATCTTCCATTAAATGGTAGGAATGGTTAAACCAAAGGTCGCCGATTCCTCACCCTTTTTCATGGCAGAAACATTTCTGCAGGTTCCAGCATCAGAAATAATCCTCTAGCTCTGATATTGGGGCAGTCTTTGGGATGAAAGGGAATGTTTTTAAGGTGGCATTTTCTTGGCCCTCCGCCTCCATAGTGTGAAAGGGTGGAAGAGAGTAACTTGACAGTGGAGAGATCTGACAAACACAACCTCAGCCAGGTGATTAAGTTTAACTAATAAGTGATATTGAAAGTATGTACCCTTGATATGATGTGATGAGAATGGAGCTTTCTTTCGTGGTCTTACTCCCCAAAATACATAACCCTAGTCAAATCATGAGAAAAACATCAGATGATTCCCAATGGAAGGACATTCTACAAAATACCTGATTAGTACCTCTCAAAACTGTCAAGGTAATTAAAAACAAGAAATATCTGAGAATCAGTCAGTCTTGAGGAGCTTAAAGAGGCATGACAACTAAATATAATGTGGTATGCTGAATGGGATCCTAGGAAAGAAAAAGGAAACTAGGTGAAAACTACAGAAATCTGAGTAAAGTATGGACTTTAGTTATTAATAATGTATCAATATTGAATCATTATTTGTGACAAATGACCCATACTAAAAGATGTTAATAATAGCAGAAATTGGGTATGGGACATATGAGGATTCTCTATACTATCTTTGTAATAATTCTATAAATCTAAAACTATTCTAAAAATCATCATTATTGCTTATCTTTCAAAACTCGGGTCACTCCTCTAGGAAACCTTCCTTTTATGTAATCCTATAATCTCCTATCTTCCCACCACTGTGGTTTGGATTCACTTCTCCTGTGTATTCCATATCACATTGTACTACAACTCTTTCACAGGACTAAATGTTGCTTAAGGAGAGGAATTTTGTTTCTTATCTCCATATTCTACAGCTTTCCACAGTGTTTGGGATCCATGATAGCTAGACAAATGCTCAATAAGTGATAGAATAAATTTCTAAAAATGAGCAAATCAATGTTAAGATAAATGAGTTTTAAAAAGGAACGAATAATTGAAGGAGCAGGGATCCTACGGCTAGTAGATACCGTGAACTGCAGTTGTGCTGAGATGATATCGGAGAAGAGCAGCGGCTGACAGTCCTGACCCCAGCACATTTCGCATATTGTTGCATCACTAATAACATAATCACTGACCAGTGGTTCATTTCTGAGGGACAAGGCTCCATTCTAGGGATTGGAAATGGTACACAGGTGCCTGTTGATGTTAAGCACAGATATTTCATCTATAGATACTCCATGTGTCCTGCCTATGGGTTCCATTCATTAATCCATTCAACAAATGCGTAATGACTAAGGCAAGAACAATAGCTAGCATTTATTGAATACTTACTAGAAAAGTATCTAAAGGCATATATTGTGTTAGTTGCTGTAGTGGACTACCTGATTTCATCCATGCAACGACTTTGTGATGTAGATTAATATTATTAGTCCTATTTTACAAATGAGGAAATTGAGGCATGGAAGTTAAGTAACTTTGTCTAAGGTTACATATAAAGAGCCTACTATGTTCCAAGTACTGGATATACAACTGGAGGAGTGGGAGAGAGGAACTGGGGAGAGGAGTAGAAACAGGGTGCTAGCGACGGACGTATTGACCTGGTCTTTTGCCTGAGAATTTGTATCACTTATGCCCTTTCTTTTGAAGGAACTGAGAAACCAAACCTGTAGATTTTCTTTTCAATCTTTTCTTTTCCTTCTTCCATAGAAATTCTGTAGTGAGGACTCAACAAATGCCAAATAACAACAATGCATCTGACATAGTGCTTGTTAGAGAAAGCAGACTGTTATTTTCAAGAGTTCAAGCCGGAATCGGATAGACTTGGCCTAGAATCCTGGGTCTGCAATTAGTAGCTCTGTCACCCTGCTCAACCAGCATCAGCTTCCTCTTTGTAAGAGGAAATTCTCATTCTTCTCTTGCAAGATTATTGGGAGGATTAGTGATATGTGTCAAATACTGGGCACACGGTAGGCATCTGATAAATGGTAAAAGGCATCTTTATTACACGTAGGGAGATGAAGGCAGAGTCACTGGTGGGAGGAGGAGTTGTGCGGAAGGCCAACTTTCAATTTCCATATATTTTCCTGGGCCTTGTTTAAATTCTAATGTTGTTGAGTGAGTCTGCCCCACAAACAACATTCTCAATAAAGTTTATTTTGTAGGGGAGAAAGTAGTATTAACTGATGGTTCTACTTATCTTTTATTCACTGAGCAGTGTTTGCAGACTAAATCCGTGGTTGTGCCCAGAAGTCCAGTGCTTCAACTTTGATCGTCTAAGGGTCATACTAGAACAAGGATGCACTGATGAATTATTTATTGCCGATGGAGTTAAACACAGGCTGACTGTAATATATAGTCTATCCTATAGTGGCAGAATGTTAAAATTGGAAGGGACTTGAGAGCTCATCAAGTTCATTCTCCTTGTATCCACCTCTGTGTAGTCATCCATGAGAGAACATGAATGACATCTTGGTCTTATTGATAGTGCCAAGTCTTGCTACTTATATCTGGTGGTAGAAATATGTAGCTTTTCTTTCTACCAGCAATTTAAAATACCTTCATTTTGTAATATCATCAGAAAATGTATCTGTAGATGGCTATTATCCAGTTCCATTTCCCTGTGCAAAACTGAGTGGAAGCAATATTTACTTTAGGATGATATTGCAAGACTATTTTATCCTTCTGTCCCTCTGTATGTAGAACTTGGTATCTATGTACCAAATCTGAGGAGCCAATATGTTCCTCGTTGGCTTGGCCACTCAAAAAGAAGCGTGTCTACTGAATTATGTCTAGATAAATGGAAACAGCCACATGATAATGGCTTTATGTTATAACAGCTCATTGACCAGAAGGAAATCACTTAACTTCTCTAAGTGCTTGTTTCATCCTCTCTAGAAATGGAGATGATAATATCTACTTTTGAGAGATATTTAAATGACTATAGATAATATATATAAAGGATTACACATTGGCCAGCAAATGCCACATCCTCAAAATATTGAAAATTTTTTATTAGTAATTTCTTTCTATAAGACTATTATTAAAGACAATATGAATCTTGTTGTTCAAAGTGCTTATATAAAAGAACATAAGCATGAAAAATTCTAATTGGAACAAATTTTATGAAAATATCTGTCTATGTGGAAAATCAATATTATTCCATCACATGACACATAACATATAAATATATGTATAGCCTAAATATATATAATAAATATAAATTATGTCTGCTATTATATTATATATACCTGGTATATGTTATATATGAGTAAATAAATATATAAATATATATAACATATATAACATATATAAATAATGGTGATAGATAGATAGATGAATAGATTTTCTTTTTTTCTTTTTACCCAAACTTCCAGGGAGCTCAGTAGCAAGATAAATTTTTCAACATGGTAGTTTTTTCCCTTAGATGATTGATAACTTTAATTCTCTTTCCTTCCAACTGGATTTTGATTGTTCAATTTCAGCAATCTGTTCCTTCTATTATGAACCACATTAGATCACTTTTAGAAGCAAGAAAGACCTCAGTTGCAAATATATCATGCCTTCTCTTTCAAGAAACAAATGAAAGCAGCGAGGTTAAATGCTCCTTAAATTGCCTTGTTAGCTAATGAGAGACTCGAGGTGAGAATAGCCTGGCGCTGCCTGGTGTTCTTCCAAACTAGTTTGAGTGTAGTCACACATAAAGTTTTAATGAGAGCTCATGAATCTGTTTCCAATCAAATAGGTTTTATCCATTCAGGAGGCTTTTTGCGTGGAAGTTCAATGAACACCCTCTAAAGTACTTAACACATATACTGGGAAATGGCAGTGAGTGCTATTTGTTGCTTTTAAAAAATACACAGAAGAAAGTATTTGTGTGCTATTTAGTAACTTCAGAGAAAAAAATGAACTGACAGTTGCCTCATGAAGGATAAGGCTCCAAGATATCCACATGAGGGCAGACATAGCCAGAAAAAGTTATGTTTGCCCATGAGTAACTACCTCTAAATATTACCTAAGGAATATGCCTTCCAAATACTGCCAACAGACACCCATTGATTCCTTCTCAGTCATGAGTACTGAGTGGCAGAAAAAAACACAGTAAAATACACAGCCAACACACTCCCTTGGACCTGGCACCAAAGTGATATTATGGGTTACCTTTCAGTGAAGGGAAACGAAAGTACTGAGATTTCTACCTGTCCATTTTAAACTATGTGCCCTGATATTGCTGACTTTTGTATAATAAGTAAGTTTACAAAGTTATATAATGTAGCAGTCTTATGAAGTGGATTTATGGAATCTTAGAATTGTGTTCATTTCACCAATAAAAGATTTGAGGTTTAGACAAGCTAAGTGACCAATCCAAGTTCAAATAAATGTTGTCATGAAATGTTATTTAAACCTGCATCTTTTGACATGTAGTTCTGTGCCCTTCCAACTGAACCATGCTATATTATGTTTTGTGCGCTTCCTTTGATTGACGTAAGCACAAGTTATGGTCCTTAACACAGTACTGGCCACCCTCTGAACCAGCCTTGGTGAAAGATGAATGGGTTCAGGTTACCTGAGCATCTGCAGCGGGCACTCTGCTCTCAGGAGGTAGGCAGGGCCAGAACCAGGCATTCAAAAGTAATTGAAGCAAAGAGAAAGAAGCAGCCCCATCTGCAGGAAAAATGAATTTAGGCAAAAACTTCTAAGCCAAGTTCAGATCAGATCAGCAAACTTTCTTTGTACTTTTATGATGTGCCAGCACTGTTGGCCAGTAGCACAAATTGTTTTCAATACCATGTGTTATGATATTATATTACAAAAATGGTCCATGACCTTTGCAATTTTCCTTCCTTAACAGGCTAAATTTTTAATTAAGAAATAGAAGTTGAATTATTAGCAACAGTTGTGAAAAGATAAGGGAAGATGCCTGTAGTGCTGTGTTTGTGTATATATGTGTGTACATGTGTGTGTGTGAACCATCCACACGTATGTGTATGTATGCATGTGGTCGGGAATGCCATAAGTGACTATGTTAGTGAATCTCTTCAGTGGAAGACCTGATTTACTGATATTGGCCACTGCGTCTTTCCTGGACTAGAATTAAAAAAATGTATGGCCTTACAGATTCAGATCTGACCCTCCCTTTTACATATAACGTACGCTGCAGGAACTGAGAGATCACACAGACAAATATCACATAACCTCCATTCATTAGACATTCACATTGTAGTGCAAGGCACATACTCAAATAATTTCCATTATCATCTGACAGGCTGTGATAAGTGCTATATAAGGGTTAAAATTGCTAAAGGATCACAGAAGAAGGAAAATTAGAATTAGATGGAGTATAAAAACCATTTCTCAGTAGAAATGACATTTGGCTAAACCCTTAATTATGAAAAAGATATTGACCTGTGATGATGAGCAGCTTTCCCAATTTACAGCTATTGCTGCAACCAAAAGCAAAAGGATGGCTGCCTGGAAGTAGTTCGAGGTAATTCTGACCTCATGGAGCAAAGCTTTGAGAGCACTTCGGAATATATTGAGTCTTTGGGCTTCACGTGGGGATTTGGTACCTGATTTTTATTATTCACTCTCTTCTCCACCCATATCCTGAGCAAACTATGGTGCCCATAAAGTGCAAGGTGGAGATCCATAAATCAGCTTTATTCGAGTGTCGCATAGAGGATTCTACCCTCCTGCTTCTGCTGCTGTTCTAAAAAATAAGAGTTAGAGACCAATATAGAAATTTCCTTGTAATATTCCCCAGAAGGACATCTCAGCTCGTGGACCTCTGTTTTCTGTGGGCCAAGGCAGGAACATGGGTGAGGAGAGCCTAAATATTTTCTCCTACAGGAGCAGTTGGCAAATATAGAAAAATAATGTCTGTTTTACCTCCAACATTTGTCACGTATCTTATCACGTTTACCAAACTCACACATGAGGTGAGCTAACATGCCATCCTAAAGACTGATCTAATCTGAACTGAAAGAGAAAAAAAACTGTATGTGTTGACTTGGTCCACAGGGACTTAGATTCAGTGAAATATGGCGAATGGATCATATTAAATTCGTAATGATGCAGCTAATGAATCATGAATGTTCTGGTGCCATCTTTGGGTAATCATCAGCAAACATATGTTTTCTCAGGACTTCATGGGATGTTGATTTTATGCAAACTAGAAATCCTCAACCATCTGTAATGGCAAACTAGTTTTCCATGCTTTGGCTGATAATAGAGCACCGAGTGAATTTATGAAATTATTTAAACAGTATGGAATAATTTCTTAATGTTGTTCTTAAAGCATTGCTTTCTTGCTCCTTGACCATTTGGGCTGGCTGCAATGCAGACTTGCTGAAGGCTTTTAAAATTTTAGTGTTTAGTGTATGTAGGGCCTTCAAGTTTTGTTCAATTTTGTGCATGCTTGGAGCGCATGTCTCCTTCTATGCATTTCCATCTTTCCATCTTTCTTCTTAGGGGGTTGGTTGTCAAAAGGTTCTCTGCAGCAATAGCTCTTGCTTCTTTTAATAGACTTGACCCTAGAGGCAGGATTCTGTATGCACTCAAGGTAGAATTATAAGGCAATTATATCTACCACAGAGTGCACCAAATAGGCCCTCATTTGCAACAAGCAAGATAACCAAATTACTTCTCTAAGCATGCTAGGTTAAATGGATCAGACTCTGCTTGTGGCAATTGGATGCCAGAGCTCACTGGATGGATCTGAATACTCTGACCTAAGGAATGTGAACCAGTTTGTTAAATTCCTGCTACCCCTACAGATATTCACTTGGGGCAAGAAAGCAAGAAGGATATTTTGCCTTCTTTAGCCCAAAGCTCCATTGCAACAAAAGTCTACTCTTACTCTGCTGCTCAGTTTATTTTCAGTTTCTTCCACTTGATCACAGATTTCCCACTTTATTTTTTTAAATTTATGGTAATATAACTTTCTTTCCTTCTTTCTTTATTTCATCTATCTATAGTTTTGAGTATGGATCATATGTTAATTAACCCATGCATTGTTGCTATCAGATAGGTAACATGGAAGACAAAATAACTTGGTGGTTAAGAGAACTAGCTTTGGAATAAAAGTAATTTAGGGTCAAATCCAGACTCTGTTCCTTTATTTTTTATTTTTTATTTTTTTTTGTTTGAGGAAGATTAGCCCTGAGCTAACTACTGCCAATCTTCCTCTTTTTGCTGAGGAAGACTGGCCCTGAGCTAACATCCGTGCCCATCTTCCTCTACTTTCTATGTGGGATGCCTACCACAGCATGGCGTGCCAAGCCGTGCCATGTCCGCACCCAGGATCTGAACTGGAGAACCCTGGCCTGCCGAGAAGCGGAACCTGTGCACCTAACTGCTGCGCCACCGGGCCGGCCCCCAGGCTCTGTTCCTTATTAGTTAGGTGAGAAGCGGCAAGTCACTTAACCTTCTTAAAAGCAAGTTTCCTCATCTGTGAAATAATATTGCTATTATGTACCTATTAATAGGAGTAATAGCATCTACATGATAGCAATGTCAGGAATATTATAGTGAAAAGTGTATGCAATGCATTTAGTGGACAGGCTCATGGTGAAAACTCAATTGCTAGTCAAGATGCTGTGACTGCATTTGCTGCTTTGGTGGTGGTGGTGGTGGTGGTGGTGATGGCGGAAAAGATAGATCATTGTGCTTCAAGTGTATCATACCCAGTTCCCTGTGAAATTTCACTGCTAAGTTCACCTCATCAGCACTCGATGCCACTATGACTGAAAGACAATTTTTTGTAAAGTTTTGGTTTTCAGTAAAGAGTTAGGATTAATTCTTACATGCGGGCAAGCTGAAGCATTCTTTGGCAGCTCCTGCCGGTTTCTCTGCGATACAGAAATACTCAACTAGACACCACTGAACTGATAATGGAGCTGTCATCTCTCCTGCAAGTTATTCCTATAAAATCTGTAACTGTGTTAGTCTGAAAACCTTGATGATATCTATTTTTTAAAAGTTGCTTTTTTCATTCCTCTACTCTCAAAAAAACCAACATCTAAATTAACATTGCACTATAATGTTAAGATAAGAAACCTGACTGTAAATTATTGAAAGCAAAGCTAATGGGGAATTACAGGAGTTTTAAAAGAAAAAAAAAGACTAATGCATTACAAAAATTAAGCAGATGCACTGTGAACATTAATTACAGCTCAGCGAGGTTTTGTTTACTGCGGTTAGCAGGTTCTAAGTCATTGAGTTTTCTCAGAAAATGGCCTCCGTTAACTTCACACCATAATTCATAAAGCAGCAGATATTGTTTCTCTCTACAAATTGAATCCTGTAAAATTAAACACAGCTTTTCTTATTAGTCTCTTGAAAAGCAGAGGAGGGAGGTACCTCAAGTCCACCAGGATGCTTAACATCACCAAGGCTTCTCACTTTCTCATACCTTTGTGCCACTCTCTTCGGATAGCAGCTTTAATTTTGCAAACTCATGATGTGGAGTATTACATGTGGCCATAGGATATGGGAAAGGGTATCGGAGTAGCAAGGGAGAGACTTTTGTTCTAGGGCTGTTCTTCCACTCTCCAGCTGTGTGGTCCCCCCTAGTGTCTCTGTGCTTTTCATTCTACATCTATAAAAAGTTGTTTGTTTTATAGCACTAGTTCTTAAACATTTTTCAGTCACAGCCCCCATTGAGAACACCATGAAATTTATGAATTTTTTGCCAGAAATATGGAATTTTTACAAAATAAATCTATATAATATTTCAGTAATTCTATGCCACCCTAAAGCCCTTACAACCACCTGGACCTTAGGCCAAGAACCCTTGCTCTAGGTGATTGCTGTTGTCCATCATAACTCCATAATTCTGTGATCCTTGTGTATTTAAATCTTTTCCTCAGATAGCTTAGACTTTTATGAGGTCTAGTGGGAAAATGTATGTGAAAGGCTCTAAGGAAGAATTCTGAGACTTAGATATGTCCATTTTGCATGTCCTCTACAAACATGCAAACTTACTGTGCGATTTGGGCAAGTTACACAGTTTCTCTGGGTCACCTATGTATTACCACCATAGGTGATGTAGTGGAAAAAACTTGGACTTTGGAATCAGACAGATCTCAACACAAATCCTGGACTGACTTACTCTGCAACCTTAAGGAAAAGTACTCTCAGGGCATGCTTCCATTGTATATAAAGTTGTAAAATTGTTTGTGTTCTTGGGCTTTAAAAATTCACATTTAGGGGGCCGGCTCCCTGGCTAAGTGGTTAAGTTCACGTGCTCCACTGCGGCGGCCCAGGGTTCGGATCCTGGGCGCGGACATGGCACCGCTTGTCAGGCCACGTTGAGGCAGCATCCCACATCCCACAACTAGAAGGACCTGCAACTAAGATATACAACTGTGTACAGGGGGGGTTTGGGGAGATAAAGCAGGAAAAAAAAAAAAAAAAAAAGATTGGCAACAGTTGTTAGCCCAGGTGCCAATCTTTAGAAAAAAAAAAGAAAAAAAACTATTTGCCCTAAATGAAATGCTACCTCAAACCCTGGCAATTTACTGATTCCCTCTCAAATCTAAGAAGGAACTTCCAGTGGTTAACCTGTACCTACTTTTCATCCTCTCCCAACGCAGCCCTAAGCCCAGTCCTCTCTCACTCATTCCAAGAAGAGCCATCCCCTCAAATAATCACTTTCTATTTTGAATCAAGGTGTAGACTGTGATAGGGCATGCTGGCGGCAGCTCTGAATTTTTAGACAAGAGTAATAATACGTCCCAAAGCCATCTTCAGGTGTTTGTAAGTTCTAGGCACCCTTACATGTAGAACTGCTGTTTCCAAAATAACATTTATATTAAAATACATTCATAGTCCACATTTAAAAAAGGTGGGTTTTTTGCAAGGAAGATTGTCCCTGAGCTAACATCTGTTGCCAATCTTTCTCTTGTTGCTTGAGGAAGATTGTCACTGAGCTAACATCTGTACCAATCTTCCTCCAGTTTTTATATGTGGCACACTGCCACAGCATAGCTTGATGAGCAATGTGTAGATCGGCACCCAGGGTCCGAACCCAGGAACCCTGGGCCGCTGCAGTGGAGCATGCGAACTTAACGACTACACCACTGAACCAGCCGCTAAAAGAGTTGTTTATTGCTAAAATAGTAGAAGTATTTTTTATTATTTTGAGGTTTGAGTTTTAAAAATTTATTTTTTTCTGTTGCCTGAATATGTGTGTATGTGTGTATACATATATATGTATCTATGTGAGTATGTGTGTATTTATATAGACAGAAAGAGAGTTGTAGCTAATTACTTGATTTATATGTCAATTTGAGTTATTTTATTAAAATCGTGAACATTTTGACTTTGCATTTTTATTTTATAGCTTAGAGACAATAATTGTTTTGTTTAGGTCTTACGCATTTTTGGTAGGCTCTACAATTTTATATGTATTTTATTGTTTTACCTGACGGATACAATGGCTATTTTTTCCATCTTTATTGAGGTATAATTGACAAATAAAGTTTTCAGATATTTAAAGTGCAAGTTGTGATGATTTGATATACGTACACATTGTGCGAGCATTCCTCCCTTCTACTTAATGAACACATCCATCACCCCACATAAAATGGCTTCGGTTTGAGTCCTTGTTTTGTCATCTATTAGTTAGATGATCTTGGATAAATTCCTCCATCTCTCTGAGCCTTAGTTTTCTCAATGGACTGCTGTTTGTCATTCAAGGAAACTTAGACTAATTAGTAACTAAAATGAAGCTGAATGTAATGATTTAATTCTAAACTATTCAATTTTTTTCAAAATTAAAATTAGTTCATTCAACTTGAAAAGGCTAGGGAATACCAAAGAAGAAAAAGAGCTAAGAATAAAGCCTCTAATTATTTGATTTACAATTTAGTGGCAATCTATCCTATTCATGTTTGCTAACACGTCCACTTACCTTTGTTTTAACAAATTAATTCATTTCATACACTTGAAATTAATTTATAAACACTGGGATAATCTCCTAAATTTTCATTTTGCTTGTATTTTGGTTTTGGTAGGAGGGAGCAAAGGGGAAGAGATGCTTAAGGGGACTAGATATTGAGTATCTTTTGTTTGGTGTTCAAAGTGACAGAGCTAAAGGCAAGTTAGACTCTTCATCAATGATAAGTACAGAGATATCAGTTACTTTTAAAAATTTATGCCAAAATGCCCTTAATAAGGAAACTCTAAAAAAATAACAGAGGCAAGTGAAAGTGCAGGAATTTTTAAAAGAATGTACATATTTATTGTTCCTTCTATCCTCTAAATGTGCTTTCTCTTGATTGCTTTTACTGAAACCATTACTTATGTATGGCAACTAGAAATCATGGCATATTGTATAATGTGAAGAAACAAACTTTTGTCTTGAGTTTGAATCAGAAATAATATGAGAGATATTTCAACTTAAACCAGGAAACACAAGAGAGTAGTGTAGACCAAACTATTTTCTCCAACATCAGAAGTTACAGTGAAATTTTAGCGTGTGAAAATAAAAAACTTAAGTTTAGGATGAAAACAACAACAATAAACTATTGTGTTCCTTGAGTTCAGTTACAACTGAAAATCTTAGCAATTAATGAATTATCATTTACCCTCTAGCCATAGTTTTGAGTGTGTTTTTATAAAAAACAAATCTTTTACAATCTTGATCTCTGTACAAACATAGCCATGAAGAATGGGTAAATAAAGACAGTGTAGTAAAACAATTTTATAGGAAAACGTTTTTTGTTTATTTACGTATAAAGGAAAGAAACAACACAACATGAGAGAAAAATGCTTTACTTATGATGGAGCTCTGAACATAGTCAAATTTACTTTTACTTGCAATGTTTGCTTAATTATCAAGCGGTCCATGACTCTTATTTCAATTGGTAAGGTCAATATTTTAAGTAGTAAATATTCTGTATCCTTCAGTTTATGTATCAGCCCTGGATAAGGCTTTTTTGCAACTTAGAATGTCAATGAAGAAATTTCAGTCCAAAGAGATTTCTTCTCTGTGCAATACTATTTTGCTACAGATTCGTTTTTAATCAAGACTCAACAAAAGAAAAATATAATCTTACTTCATACTTCTCTAAAATCTAAGATAGGTATTTTCTGAGTAGGTACTTGTCACACCGAAGTTTGGAATTCTGATTTCTAAGTGGTTGCCAGGACAGCTTTTCTTTATTTAAATTTATAGATGCTTTAATGTTGTGAGTGATAAACACAAATAATGAAGGAAACGTTGCCACTTTACCCATCCAAGTGTAGCTGTTAATGACACAGCTGTGAACCCAGGAAGGTTAGAGAATCAGAGAAAGTCAAGACTCACAGCCCTAGTTTAGCATCTTCTTCTACTCCTCACCTTGATTCCCTAAGGACCTTCTCACTGGCCTCCCTACCATCACTTTGTCCTTCCAATCAATTCTACAGTCTGAGACCAGAAGGTTCTTAACCATTGATCCGCTCTCTACCCTCTTCTGCGTTAACCCCTCTAATGCTTCCTCCTATATGAAATTGGATAAAACCCATGTTACTTAGCAAGGTTTACAAGACTTCCATGGTCTGTTCCCTTCCTACCTCCCCAGGCGTTATTTTCCCTCCCTCATTGGTTTGCATCTGTGTTCTTTTTATGAAAACCTTAAACATGAAATAACAGCAGAATGACAATAATAGTAACAAAAAAAACACTCATATTGATTGATTAGCAACAATGTGATCAATTACTGGATTTGGAGTTTTCATTTATTCATCCATTCAAAAAATATTTCCTGAATGCCTACCGTATGCTTGGCATTTTACTTACCAGAGAGATCCATTGACAAGCAAAGAATGCTAATTATACAGGTCAAGCAACAACAGATACATTCTCTGCCCTCTTCAAGTTGCATTCTTGGGGGGTGGGAAGATGCACATTATCACCCAAGAAAATGCAAAATTGCCTTTTGGTTGAGTGCTGAAAAATAAAGGGAGAAATTCCTGGGAGATTCCATGATAGGGACGTGTGACTACTCAGAAAGGATGGGAAAGAACACTTGATACAAGAGTTGAAGAAGGACTAGAAATTATGTAGGCAAAGTGGGAGATACAGGAGTGCTAGCTAGAGGTAACACACAAAGTACAAAGAGAAGGAGGGGGCATAGATTTGTGTGAACTGGAAGCAAATCAGTGTGGTTGGAGCACAGAGAATGGAAGAAGGTGAGTCATGAAAGTGACTTTAGTGAGATAGGGGACAAATCATGCAAACCTGTTAAGCCCATCATTATTAATTTGGTTTTGGGGGCAATGGGAAGTCATTTGGGGCTCTTAAATGGAAGTGTTACTTTATCTAATGTTTATTTTGAAAAGGTCTCTCAGGCTGCGTTGTGGAGCATAGTTCAAAGGCAGGGGTCCAATTGGGTGCAGGGAAGAGT
The DNA here is from genome assembly GCF_041296265.1 of Equus caballus. NCBI lineage: Eukaryota > Metazoa > Chordata > Mammalia > Perissodactyla > Equidae > Equus > Equus caballus. Next base: position 59,689,695 of record NC_091690.1, read on the forward strand.
TAGAGATAATGGCTAGAGTCCAAGAGAGAAGGTGTCAGCTTATACTTATGCTAGTTTGAAAATCGTGGGTGTAAACAGAAATATTTCTGAAATAAAATGTGTCATCTCATTTAAGTCTCACAACAATTCTATGAGGTAGACCATATAAAGCCCACTTTACAGATCAGTAAATCGAAGCTTATAGGAGTTAGATAAATTCACTTAATCCCTCAGGAATATGTGGCACAGCTGGGCCGCAGAAATCAGGTCTCTGAATTTTAAAACATATGCTCTTTCAACTCTGCTGCTCTCTTTCCATATTTTGGCATACTGTGCTTCTCACATTGCTGTAACTCCTCATTTACTGTTTCCTCCACTTGCAATGCCCTTCCATGTAGTGTATCCCTGGAATTCTTCTCCATCCACTGCCACTTCGTGCTCCTAGTCTGTTAATATCTCTCCTCCATGGTTTCATAGCACATTGTGCTTCCCTGCTACTTCCTTCTTTCTTTCTCTACTGGATTATAAGCTCCTAAAAACAGGGGGTAGAACTTTTGTTTTGATAGCCCTGATGCCTAGCAAGATGCCAACTGTATAATAGATGAGCAACAAAACTTAAATTAAAGGAATGCTCATGGTAATCATCTAGATCAAGCAGTCAAACATCCTTGGATCATCTGCGCAGCATTCCTGGCAAATGGTCACTGAAGACATCTGTCATTACCCTTGGTAATACATCACCAACCACCTTCTAAGTGTCAGGCACAAAACTAGACACTGGCTACGTTATCCTATGTAATACTCACAAAGTCTTTGTAAAAAATGTGTTATCATGTCCATGTTACAGAGGAGGAAACTGAGTAACTTATCTAAGGTCACTCGCTCCAGAATTCAAACTTAAATCATTCTGAATTCAAAGGTCTTTGACCTGGATTGCAATGCATCCATCACTATCACACTTATTTGGTCTTTTTCAGCTATGCAGTGCTGGATGCAAAGTAACATCTTGACTTTCCTGACCCTAGTTTCACAAATTACGTATCTTCTCGAAGTCAAACAAACCTGGTAGAAACAGGTGATTCTTTCTGACACCTGTCATTTCTGCTCTTTCTGACTCCTTCCACCTATGGAATGTATGGCCTGCTTTTAGTACCCATGACGTGCATTCAGTTTCTGCTAAAATGATGAAGAGTCTTTCCACAAGCTCTGGAAACAACTGTTTCAAATTTATTCCTTTTATAAATGCGTTTAAGCATGTAAGACACAGTAAAATATTTTAAAAATAGTTGTGGAATCTTACTTGTCATCTTAGATCTAGAGATAGATTTCACCTATGTAAGAGTTTTGCTAAAAGCTGGCCCTGCTTCCCTGATCCTGCAGTCAGAGAGGGCAGTAGTGTTCTAACTCCAGAAGCAGTCTGGTCTGCTGGAGTGTGTTCCAGTTTGGGAGGTGGAATCCTTGAGTTCTCAATTACACATAACCCCTGTGTTATCTCTCCAGGCCTCCTAGCTCTCTGATTGGACTGAAGAATCAAGCAGAGCTTTATTTGAAAGACAGCATCTTTCCACAGAAGGGAATGGGTTCCTAGTCTCAAAATCATGAATATTTCACCCAGTTGTATGTGGGATCAAAGAATTGTAGCTTTGGAGTGGACCTTAAAGTTCATGTAATCAATTTCCTTTTCTCATCAACCTTTCAATCAGCTTCCTTGGCTATGCTTTACAGAAGAGCAAAGTAATTCTTCAAAAAAGAAGTAACTTCCCCAAGTCAACAAAGCTGGATTTCCAACCTAGGTCTAAACGAGTCCAGAGCCTAAGCTGTTCAACAGAAGACCTGTATCTTAGGATGGCTATTTTTTTCCTTTTGATTTCAGGTCAAACATCCCCAAATCCTATAAGCTTTCCTTACATAATGTGTCTTTGTTCTCTCCTCACCAGTGGTCCCCAATCCTGGCAAATAAAGAGAGAAAAAAAGAAAAAAAGGAAAGCCCTGCAAAGCACGTGCAAGAGATCTTTAACAGAGACAAAGTGTAAATGTGAAATAATATGAGAAATTCAGTTTTATTTAAATTGTAGAACATAAATGTCAATATTAGAGACTTGTTCAGGCTTCTTTGCATTTAAAATCTATCCCTGATAAAACAATATGATGTCAAAATATTACAAACCATATTTTCTTCCTGAGCAAAGTGAGAAATCCACTTAAAATAGAGGGTAATAAGAGATGACTTGGCCTAGCCTCTGGCATTCAGGAGAAAGTTGAGATCTATTCATTCATAAAAAAATAGCACTTAGTGCCTATTCATTTGCCGGGACTTCTGCCACCTTCCATCTTCTAGTACTCTCAACTCCAATAATTCTCTGACTCCATGGAGACCTACAACTCATTGACCACAGTTACGTTTTAATCTCCATTATCCTTCTTGAGTCCTCGTTCCCTCTTATTTGGCCTATATTTCAAGTTCAACTTCATAGTCACTCTTTGGCATAGCCTTATTTTCCCTTGTACATTGTTCCTGCCACCATACTTCACTGGCATAGCTCCAGCCTTGGCTAATCCCACTTTCTCCCACTTAACACCTGCACCTGAGTCACTGAACAGGGCTGGAGAAAACACATGATGATACTGACTGTTTTCACTTTAATTTATTATGGTAAACCTTAGGTGGCCCCAATTTGCTGCCTTTCAATCCTACAACTACGTTTTGTTAGTCACTTCACTCGCCCACTGTTCTAGAGTACTATTTCACACCTGCTCCTCTCTTTGGAAATCTGTAATATTTCTCTTACTCTTTACACTCAATAATGACCTTGATTCTTATTTCTCTGAGAAAGCGGAGAAAATCAAGAGAGGTCTATGTTCACTCTACAATGGATCTACCGAGCCCCCTGAAATTCTGCCTGTGCATTTTGCTTTCCCTCCTAATAATAGATGACAGTGTACACAGTCCTAGGGATTATGGTTCTAGGGGTATGACTCCTCTTCTCCTGGAATGTACCAGCTAATGGGAGTGGTAGGTATTAAACAGAGGACTGTGCGTGACTTGATGTCAGAAAAGTTGGGCAGAGGTTCTGTGTTGGTCGTTAGCTGTCCAACTTTGAAACGGGTGAATGCAAATTTCTTAAACCCCAGTTCCTTGTCTTTACAAAAAGAGGCAGCAATGTCTATCACTCATATTAAAGATTTAAAGAGATAAATGTGAATGCACCTTGTAAATTACAAAACATTTAAGCGTGAAAAGTAGTCTTATTTTCTCAGAACTAGGGTACATGTTCAGCTGCATAGGCTGTACACTGCACTAATCTGGCGGAGGGCGAGGAAGGAGGTTTTTGCATCTATTTTAATGTGAGCACACTACTTAGACTTGTGCTCCACGGCTGCCCTGACTGATGCATTCAAATAAGAAGTTTAAATGTTCAAGGATAATGTCTCAGCAGCTCATTCTAGCTTTGTACTTTGCAAAGCACTATTAAAAATTTGTCATTAATCCTTTAAGACTCAGTTCGTGTTACTCTTGGAACCTCCCATCCCATTTAAACAGTCCTTCCCCCATGCTCTAAGAATTCCTATTTTTGGCATGTATCTTAATGCACATAACATTGTATTGCTTTTCTCTTTTATTTTATTTTTTCCTCCTGCATGCCCCACCCCCATGCTGTTCTGTATTCTCTCTCCTTCTCTTTCTTTATGCCATCCCCTCATTAGACAGATCCCTAAGAGTAAGGATTTTTAAGGGCTTTGTTGTGTTCTATTTGACTTTATATCCAAGGATTTAGCAAGAAGAAAAAGCCTGTCACTATAGCGCATATTGGGCTGAGGTCCTACGGTTGTCCGTCTGTTTTCAACACCCTCCCCTCACGCCAACCCCAACCTTTCCCTCTGCAGTAAGAGCCAGGAGAGCAAAGGCCGCGTCCAGCATGCAGTTGCATCCAGTGCTGGCCTGAGGCCAGGAACATGATACATACAAAGCAAATGTTTGTGGAAACATGAAAAGGCAAGAACATCTTGAGTTCTTCCATTTATTTAACGCATCTTATTGAGTACGTTATCTGTGCCTAGTCATGAGAAAAGTGCTGAAGATAGAGGAGTAAACAAAAATAAATAAAAATTCCTGCTTTTTGGAGTTTATATGCTAGTAGTGAAGATGAACTATCAAAATCATCAATGAAGGCTGAAGTCTGTTAGTGTGGGAAAAACTAGACCAGATGTTAGACCCGGTCCGCAGAGGGAGCCTTGCTGGGAAGCGGACTTCAGAGAAATGGTTTCAAAGAGGTGAGGGAGTGAGATATGTGGCTATCTTGGGGGAAGAGAATTCTGAGAGGTGGGAGAAAGTGCAGAATACTTGATAGATAAGGGAAGCCTTTGGAGGGTTTTAAACGGAAGAGTGAGATTATCTGATTTACGTTAAAACACATAAAGAAATGAAAATACAGAAATCAAAGTACATCGATTGTAAAATGCACAACAGCTGATTTTATTAAATACTCAGTTCTGTTGCTTCTGTATATTTTGTTGATGCTGGACACGTGCAAAACAAAGGTTGCCTTTGTTGCAAATGAATATATTCACCAGATACATTCATCATATATTTGATGAATAAAGGAGCTAATGAACTTGAATGACAGGTTGCCAAGGGCATGGTCTACCACGATTCATTGCCCAAGAGGCCTGTCTTTATGTGGGAATCAGGGCAACATATCTGGTTATTAGCATTAAGAGCTTCTCATTTTTGAGTATTTTTAGGAAGTAAGAACTCCAAAACAGGATTTTCTGCATACTTTACCTAATGTTCTTGAATGGCAAGATCAATGCACATCCGGTTTGCTAAATATATCCACCAGCTCTTTCCCTGATGCAAATAACTTACAGGTTTTAATAAAATCCTTAAGTTCCTTGTTAAGACTTTATGTAAAATATAATCTTTTTGGAATTCGCAATTGTCCTCCAACTTTGACACCTTACATTTTTCTTAACCTAAATCCAGTTGGGAAAACAAGCCAAAAATAGGTAATTTTGAAATAGAAGCCAATGCATTTAAGCCAAGAGGTTTAGAAGACAATATGTGCTCCAGGCACTTGCTTTATGCCCACATGGCTTTTAAAATGTTGCTATCACCGTATTTCCAGAATTCTCCTGGGGGAGAAGATAGCTCTCAGTTCCAAGAAATATAGGTGCTTCTTGTTTTAACATAAGTAAAAGCACTCTGAAGTGAGAGCATGAAGAATGAATAGGAATTAGAATTTTTGTTTTAATAATGACAATCTGCTTAAAATTATGTGTTTTGTTTTTGTTGATTTTATTAGGATTAATGTGATGTTATTTAAAATCTTTGAATGATTTATTTTTAACAAAGCCGGATGCTGATGTTAGAGGGTTTTTAAAATAAACTTTTAATTTTGAGATAATTGCAGGCTTGCATAGAGTCGTGAGAAATATCCGGAGAGATCTCATGTACTCTTTACCCAGCTTCCTCCAATGGCAACATTTTGCAAAGCTACGGTACGAATCGTAACCAGAATAGGGATATTAATACAGTAAGATATGGAGCAGCTCTCCCACAAGGATCCCTCATCTTTCCCTTTTCTAGCAGCATCCACTTCCCTCCCCACTTTCACATCTGTGACCCCTGGCAACCACTAATCTGTTCTCCATTTCTATGATTTTGCCATTCCGAGAATGTTGTATAAATGGAACCATACATTATGTGACCCTTTGGGACTGGCTTTTTTCACTCAGCATAATTCTCTGGAGATTTATATAGGTTGTCGGATGTACCAGTAGCTTGTTCCTTTTTACTGAGCGGTAGTGTTCCATAATACAGCTATACCAAAGTCTGTTTAACCATTCACCCATCGAAGGCCATCTGATCTGATTCCAGTTTTGGGCTCTGACTAATACAGCTGCTATAAACATTCCAGTACAGGTTTTTGTGTGAACACAAGCTTTCATTTCTTTAGGATAAATACCCAAAGGTGCAATTGCTGGGTTGTATGGTAATGGAAGGTTCAGTTTAGTTATTGTTTTTGTTTTTGTTTTTCCCCAAGAAACCTCCGAGCTATTTTCCAGAGTGGCTGTACCATTTTACATTCCCACTAGTAATGTATGAATAATTGGTCATGTCATTATTTGTTTTTTTCTTTAATTCTAGCCACCCTGTAAAGTGTGTAGTGATATCTCAATATTTAATTTGCATTTCCCTGATGGCATGGATGTTGAACATCTTTTCACACAGTTACTTGTCATCGATATGTCCTCTTCAGTGCAATGTCTCACCAAGACTTTTGCCCATATTCTAATTGGAATATTTATTTATTCCTTCATTTTTACTGTTGAATTTTGAGAGTTCTTTATGTATTCTAGAGAGTATTCCTTTGCTGGCTATGTGGTTTATAAATGTTTTCTTACAGTCCATAGCTGGTTTTTTTTAAGCCCTCTTAATGTGGTCTCGTGCAGAGCAAAGTTTTTAATTTTGATGAAATCCCATTTATCAGTGTTTCCTTTAATGAATCTTGCTTTCCATTTCAAGTTTAAGAATTCTTAGCCCAACCCTAAGGCATGAAAACTCCTATTTTCTCCTATAAATTTTATAATTTCAGGTTTCACTTTAAGTCCATGATCTGCCTTGATCTATCTTAATTTTGCGTAAGGCATGAGGTTTAGGAAGTTCTTTTTTTAAATTTTATTTATTTATTTTTTTGCCTATGGATGAGGACTTACTCCAGCATCATTTATTGAAAAGGCTCTATTTCCCCCATTGAATTGCTCTGTGTCAAAAATGAGTGGCATATTTGTGTGGGTTTATTTCTGAGTTCTGCGTTCTGTTCCCCGTCTGTGTGTCTATCCTTCTGCCAACAATCAAACATTGTTGATTGCTGTAACTGTAGAATAGATAGGAAACCAAGTAGACTGAATTTACTCTTCCTCTCCAAAATTGTTTTAGCTATTCTAGTTCCTTTTACCTTTTCATGTAAATTTTAGAATTGTCTTGTCTATATCTACAAAAATCTGTACATGTTTTGGTAGATTTATACCTAAGTACTTCTTTTTTGTGGTTGTTTTTGAGTGATGGTAAATGGTATAGCATTTGTACTTGTTGAGGTCATGTGTTCTTTGCTAGTATATAAAAAAACAATTGATTTTCACATGTTTGTCTTGTATCCCAGAGCCTTGTTAAACTCACTTACCAGTTTAGGAGTATTTTTGTTGATTCTTCTTTGGGATTTCCTGTTTAGACAATCATGTCAACTCCACTTAGGGATAGTTCTAATTCTTCCTTTTCGATCTTTATGCCTTTTACTTACTTTTATTGCCTGTTGCGCTGGCTAGAATGTCTAGTGCTATTGTGAATAAGGAAGGGAAGATCTGACTTCCTTGCCCTATTCCTAATCTTAGAGAAAAGCATTCCGTCTTTATTAAGTACAACATTAGCTGTTGGTTTTTTGTAGATGCTCTTTATCAAGATGAATAAGTTCCCCTGTATTTCTATACTCCAGAGAGGTTTGTTTATTTTAATGAACTGATGTTGAAGTTTGCCAAATGATTTTTCTGCATCAGTTGATTTTCAACTATTACACCACCCTTGCCTCCTAGGAATGAACACCACTTGATCATGGTGTATAATTCCTTTATATATTGCTGAATTCTATATGCTAACATTTTGTTAAAATATTTTGTGTGTATAATCACAAGGGATGTTAGTTTTTAGGTTTGTGTGTGTGTGTGTGTGTGTGCTGGTTTTGGTAACAGAGGAATACTTTCTCTGGTTTGGGCATCATAGATTTACCAGCTTCATAAAACAAAATGGGAAGTGTTCCCTTCTCTTCTCTTTTCCAGAAGAGATTGTGTAGAACATGTGTTAATTCATCCAGTGACGAATTAGAATTCTCCAGTGAAACCATCTGAACCTGGAGGTGTCTTTTTCTTTTGGAATTTTAAATTGTGAATTCAATGTCATTAATAGTTATACAGTATTTAAAGTATCTATTTCCAATTGGGTGAATGGTGGTTGTTTGTGCTTTTCAAGGAATTGATTCATTTCATCCAAGTTGTTAAATTTATGTTTGTAAAGTTGTTCATATTATTTCCTTATCATCCTTTTGATGTTTTCAGGATCTGTGTTGATATCCCACATTCCATTCATGACATTGATAATTTGTGTCACCTCTCTCATTTTTTGTCAGTCGTCTTAGAGGTTTGAAAATTTTGTTGATTTTCTTAAACGAACTGGTTCTTGTTGCATTGATTTTGTCAGTTTTTCTGTTTTCAATGTCATTGATTTCTATTATCTTCCTTTTTTTTTTGCAGAGGAGGATTAGCCCTGAGCTAACATATGTTGCCAATCTTCCTCTTTTTTTATGCTTGAGGAAGTTTAGCCCTGAGCCAACATCTGTGACAGTTTTCCTCCACTTTAGATGTGGGTCACTGCCACAGCATGGCTGACAAGTTGTGTAGGTCTGTGCCCAGGATCCGAACCTGCAAACCTGGGCCACAAACACGGAGCATGCAGAACTTAACCACCATGCCCCAGGGCCAACCACTTTCTATTGTTATTGTTATTATTTTCTTCTTTCTATTTGCTTTGGATTTATTTTTCACTTCTTTTTCTTCTTAAGGTGCGAGTTTAAATTATTGATTTGAGACTTTTCTGCTTTTCTAATGTAAGCATTTAAGTGCTATAAATTTCTCAGCACTGTCTTAACTGTGTCCCACAAATTTTGATATGTTATATTTTCAATTTAATTCCCTTCAATATATTCTTTATTTCTCTCAAGACTTCTTCTTTGATCCATGGATTATTTACAAGTGTATAGTTTGGTCTCTAAGCATTTGGAGATTTTCTTGTTATCTTTCTGTTATTGATTGTAGTCTGATTCCATTATAATCAAAAAATACACTGTGGGGGGCCAACCCTGTGGCCTAGTGGTTATGTTCAGCACACTAAGCTTCAGTGGCCTGGGTTTGGTTCCCGGGCATGGACCTATACCACTCATTGGCATCCATGCTGTGGCAGCGAGCCACACACAAAATAGAGGAAGATTGCCAACAGATGTTACCTCAGGGTGAATCTCCCTCAGCAAAAACTGAAAAAAAAAATACGCTATGTATGATTTCAAGTGCTCTAAGTTTGCTGAGGTTTGTTTTATGGACCAGAATAAATGGACCTTGGATGTTCCAAGAGCACTGGGAAAAAAGTTTATTCTGCTATTGTTGGGTGGATGTTGTGTAAACATTCATTAGATACTGTAACTTAATGGTGGTATACTATTCTTCCACATCCTTATTATTTTCTGTATGGTTGTTCTATCAGATGTTGAAAGAAGGGTGTTGAAGTCGCACACAAAAATTATGGATTTGTCAATTTCTCCTTTCAATTCTGTCAGTTGCTTCACATAATTAGCAGCTTTATTGTTTGTTGCATACATATTTAGGATTGAATTGCCCTTTTTATTGTTATATAATGTCCTGCTTTATCTTTGGTAATTTTCTTTCTTTGAAGTTTACTATGTCTGATGTTAATATAGCCACTACTGCTTTTTTTGATTGTGGTTTGCATGATCTATCCGTTCCAATCCTTTAACTTTTAACCTGCCTATATCATTATATTTGAGGTGAGTTTCTTGTAGACAGTATATAGTTATGGCATCTTTTTCTAAATCCACCCTATCAGTCTCTTTTAATTGGTATATTTAGATCATTTACATTCAGTGTAATATTGATATATTATGGTTAAACTTTCTATTTTATTTTTGATTTCTGTTAATTTTCTGTTTTTGGCTTCTCTGTTTTCTTTTTCCTGCCTTCCTTTGAGTTACTTGAATACTCTTTGGGATTCCATTTGATTTATTTACAGTGTTTTTGAATGCATGTGTTTGAATAGTTGTTTTAGTGGTTGTTCTAGGCATTACATTAGATATACATCATTTATCAGTTTGTTATTTCCCAAGTTCAAGCGAAATGTAGAAGGCTTACCTACGTTTATATCCTTTCTCCATTCCCTGATTATAATTGTCTTAGATATTTTCCTTACATTCATTTAGAACCTCATCAGACAGTGTTATAAATTTTGCTTCAACTGTCATACATAATTTAGAAAACTGAAGAGGAGAAGGAAAAAATGCTTTACCTATATTTTATTTTTTCTGTTCTTTCTTCTTTATGTTCCAAGATTCCTTCTTTTATTGTTTTCTTTCTATTTAGAGAACTCACTCAGGGTAGTCTTTCGATGTAGGTTTACTGACAAGCATTTTCTTAGTTTTGCTTCATCTAAGAATGCCTTGATTGCCCCTTTATCCCTGAAGGACATTTTTGCTAGACATAAGTTTTGGGTTCGGCATTCTTTTTCTTCAGCACTTAAAACACATTTTATTACTTCTTTCTGGCCTCTTGGTTTCTGATAAGAAATCTGTCATTCAAATTGTTTTTTTCTTCTAAAGGTAAGGGGCCCTTTCAATCTAATTGCTTTTAAGAGTTTTTATCTTTGTTTTTCAGAAGTTTGACTATGATGTATTTTGGTGTGGATTTCGTTGGGTTTACAATGCTTGGAGTCTGCTCAGCTTCAGCTTATGTCTCTTGCTAAATTTGGGAAGTTTTCAGCCATTATGTATTTCAACACTTTTTCTGTTCTGCCCTCCTTCTCTTCTCTTTCCAGGACTCCAGTGACATGAATGTTACATCTTTTGTTATAGTCTCACAGATCCCTGAAGCTCTGTTCTTTTTTAAAAATCCCTTTCTCTTGTTCAAACTGAGTAATCTCTATTCTTTAGTTCACTGATTCTTTCTTTGTCTACTTGTTTCTGCTAAGACCATCCATTAAAGTTTTTTTTTATTGTGGTTATTTTTCAATTCTAAAATATCCATTGAGTTCTCCTTTATATCTTCCATTTCTTTGCTTAGACTTTTTTTTGTAATTTATTATTGAAACATATCAAGATGACTATTTAAAAATATGTGTCAAACAATGTTAACATCTCAGTCATATTGGTGTTGGTATCTATTGATTGTGTTTCCTCATTTAGTCTGAGATCTTCTTGTTTCTTGTTATGAGTGATTGAGTGATTTTCTTTTGAAACCTGAACATCTGAGGTATTATGTTATGAGACTCTGGATCTTTTGTAAGTCTTCTGTTTTAGCTGGTTTACTTTGACATTGCTCTGGCAGGAGAAGGATGAGTGTCACCTTGTTACTGTCAGGTGGGGTAGAAGTCCAGGTTCCCCACTTTTACTCCATTGACACCCAAGGCAGGGTGCTCTTCATTACTGCTGAGCAGGATTAGGAATTTAGCTCTCTATAAGGCCTCCACTGACACCACTAGGGGTGGGGAGGAAGTGTTGTCCTCAGTACCACTGGGAAGTGGTGAAAGTGCTGACTCTTTTACCAGGCCACAACCCAGCAAGGAGGGGAGAGGTACCTCATTACTGCCAGATGAGGGTGAAAATTCAGGTTCTCCACATGGTCTTCACTAATAGGGGTATTGCTTTCCCAATACTGCCTGGCAGTGATGGGGATCCTGGCTCATTACAACCTACTCATCCTTCCCTAACACCACGATGATGGGGGGATTGGCTACCTCATTACGGCTTGGCAGGCGTGGATGTGTAGTCTCCCACATGGCTTTTGTTAGCATGGATTGGGGAGGGTTTTTGCTGTAGATTTTTGGCTGGAGTAGAATGGTTACTGTCTAAAAGTTTTGTGTTTTGTTAAGCTATCCCTTTTCTGGTCCTGTTGCTAAAGAGAGCAGGCTTTTGTTAGGGCTTTTTTGTCTGTTCCCACTGGCATTTCCAAGTTGCCACCTTCTTCAGATCCAAAACTGGGATGTACGAGGTAAAAAGAAACCACAGGGAACTTACCTCCATGCTCTTCCTTAGGTCTTGATGTCCATAGCCAATTTTTCTTCCTCTCTCTACTTTTCGGATTCTTTTTTATATTTGTTTTATACGTAATCCACGGGATTTTAATTTTACTTAGATAAATTTGAAAAGTGCATCTATTATGTTTTCCCAGAGGCAAAAATTGAGATTTGTTTTTTAAAAAATTTTAACAGTTGAATCATTTGGAAAAATATAAATCTTTGTAATTCTATACTTTAAGGTCATGTATAAAGTGAGGAATCTCATTTGACTGAGAAGATGAGATTGGGAGAATTAAGAACTGAGAGTTATGTTCTATGACTGGTAAGACAATAGATTATATAATCTATGGGAAGTCACCATTTAGAAACTTTGAAAATTGGGCACCAATATTCATCTTGAAACTCTTCTATTATGTGGCTAATATGATACCCATATGCTCTTATTTCTGATACTCCATTTTATCTTTTATTATTATTTTGACTTTAGTATCTAGTATATCTCTGGAACATATGAGCTGCTCATAAAATGGTAATTAAATAATCTGAACTCCTTATTCTCTGATTAGACAGGTCCTGCCTCTGACTACAGGTTGCAAGTATTTGCCCTGGTTCAGTTTGTATGCTCGGTTTCTTTTGAAACATTTGTTCTCAAAGAGATCTGATATATTTTGATGGCTCCCAAGTGTTCATCACCAATGCCAGCTTCTCTCCCATTTCTAGGCTTTCATTTGTAAGACATATACATTATGACAACATAGATGGATCTGGAGGATATTATGCTAAGTCACAGAAGGACAAATACTGCATAATTCCACTTACATGAGGTATCTAAAACAGTCAAACTCGGGGGCCGGCCCCATGGCTGAGTGGTTAAGTTTGTGCACTCTGCTTCAGAGGCCCAGGGTTTTGCCAGTTCTAATCCTGGGCATGAACAAGGCTCTGCTCATCAAGCCATGCTGAGGTGGTATCCCACATGCCACAACTAGAAGGACCCACAACTAAAAATACACAACTATGTACCAGGGGCTTTGGGAGAAAAAGGGGAAATAAAATCTTTAAAAATAAATAAATAAAATAGTCAAACTCAAGAAGCAGAGGGTATAATAGTGGTTGCCAGATGGTGGGGGGTGGAGGAAATGAGGAGCTGTTCAATGACTATAAAGTTTCAGTTATGTTAGATGAATAGATTCTAGAGATCCGCTGTACAACATAATGCCTATGGTTCACAGAACTGTATTGTGCCCTTGAAAATGTGTTGAGGGTAGGTCTCGTGTTAAGTGCTCTTACCACAATAAATAAACAAACAAAAACAAAACAAAAAAGGGCCATAAGGAAACTCTGGGAGGGGTTGGGTATGTCTATCACTTTGACTGTGGTGATGGGATCACAGGTTTTGCATATGTTCCAATTCATCAAATTGTATACATTAAATATGTGCAGTTATTTGTATATCAATTATACCTCAAAAAAGCTGTTAAAAAGACATATACATTAGATTTCTATCATCATCTCCAAATATGCACATCTAAAACTTAACCAATCATCTCTTCATTAAAAGTAACATTTTTATTTTCCTGATTCCAACTTTAATGTCAAAGATATCACCCTTATCCCTGTCATCAAGACTTAAATATCAGTCATACTTAATTCTCCTCTCTCCCTCACCCTTCATACTTCATTACCAACCAAGTTTTGCCAATTCTTTCTTCATGATGCTCTGTCATCTTTGCTTTTCCTTACCATTCTACTTCTGTCAATCAATGTAATCCAGGTCCCTACTCTTTTGTTCCTGCAATAATGTACTTGCCTAATTGGTCTTTCTGTCTTGTCACTTTCTCTATCAATCCACCCACATAAAATTGCCATATGCATTTTATAAGCACAAAATTTTTCATGTGATTTTCCTGATCATCATCGTTTAATGACTTGCTATTTCCCACAAGATGAAGTCCAACAGGCATTAACTTGGAATTCCAAGACCTTCTAAATATAGTTCCAATGCACCGTTCCTTGCTTTTCTATAAAACTTCTTAGACAAACATGCATATATACCTATAGTGGGAAGAGTTCTGGGAGACAGGAGAATTTGGCTTTTAAATACAACTCTGCCATTTACTATGAGACCTCGGACAAGTGACTTCATTTGGTGACTTCTTTTTCATCTGTCAGATCAAGGGCTATAACTAGAAAATCCCTAAGGCCAATTTTAGAGCTAACATTCTAAAAGAACATACAAATAATATATCGTTCACTTACTGTTTTAACTCCTTTCCCTCTAGAAAATCAAATTTCTTTCCCATATGAATATCCAATTTGCTTTTATTTCTTTTAGCCAGTGGATATGTGAGGCAAGGCCTGTTAGTGAGTTGTGGAAACAATTTCATGAGCAAAAATGTCATTTTTTAGCGAACTAAAAAGTATAGAACAGAACAGCATAGAAATATCAGAGTGCATTAAATATATTAAAAATAAATAAATTTCATGATTTTTTTTTGTTCCAAATACACACACACACACAATGGATGTGATATAAAATATGTTTCTTACCATGGGTCAATAAAGTTCAAAGTCACAGCTTTAAGCCATACACCACACATTCATAAATGCAATCTTTGAGCCATAGCAACTCTGACAGGTCCACAAGATGCCAACACTAACCCTTCCTCCCTTTATCTATGCTTCCAGATCAATAGCATTTGTTTCCTTCAACCTGGCCCTGACTCTTGGCTTCAGACCTGAACTTTAATTATGTGTCTCTGGCACCCTTTGGTTTAATACCACGTGGAATCCTTCCCTGCTTCCTAGCTTCATTACTTTCTCGTATGGCCTATGATTACTGTCTTAGTTTTTGACATTCCACCTATCTCAATATAGCCTCTATCCTGATACGGCTCCCATTATATCTCAGACAGTTTAAAATGGATAAGGTAGAGCAAGTGAGGAGAGACAAGGGGGAGGATTCAGATAAAATGAAAAAGTAGAAGTTACCTTTTATTATTTTTGTCTTTAAGTGCAAAGGGAAATAGAGAGTCAGCACCTATCTATGGCATTTGGAATCCATCCCCATTCAAATTTGTTAACTAGTTAGTTCCAGCCATGCATGGTATTTGTGCATAAGTGTGTGTGTGCTTGTGTGTGTTAAGTGGGTGTTGTTTCAACTTGAATTATCTTGTATGCTTTGTGAAGCCCAAGTGCACCAAATACCACCATTTCTTCTCTTCAGAGGCACTCGGAGAAGTCCTTTGGAAGTTCATCAGCATTTTTCTTCTTGTTTTTGAAGATGAAGTATTTTATTCCCGAGGGAGATAGCATTTCTCTGGGACTTCAGAGACAAAGACATATTTGTAATGAAATTTTGTGCATAAAAAAATAGGCCATTTTGTAGTAAAACTCCCCATATGGCTTTTCATGCTGAGTTGAACTGTGAAGCTAATAAATTGAGGGATAATTAAAATTCCCCTGAAAAATGGGAGGCTGTCAGCTCTCACACAAGTGTATATTTACTTTGACTAACAACTATATACCATTGTCCCTCTGTTCTGTGAGGGGTTTGTTTTTGTTTTCGTTTCTTCTATCTCTGGTTTTGAAGACCATGTCTGAAGTAGATGTCAATTCCTGGAAAGTCTCTGGATGAAGAATTTAGGTGAAGAAAGCAGTTATATGGTCCCTCCCTATTCTATGCCCAAGGCTCCAATTTATGATCACTCATTATGCATTTGTATATATTTTATCATTTGGAATTTCAAGATTTGGGGCTTGCTGAATGCCCTTCTTATATCCAAGACAACTTATACACTTTTTCAATCATATTGTTAGAAACTTATATTTAGAAAGACCCAAATGATTTGCATCCTGTGAATCTTGGCAACTCAGCAGCCATTATAGGTTTTTCCTTTTCTTTTTTTTTTTTTTGAGGAAGATTAGCCCTGAGCTAACTGCTGCCAATCCTCCTCTTTTGGGTGAGGAAGACTGGCCCTGAGCTAACATCCATGTCCATCTTCCTCTGCTTTCTATGTGGGACACCTGCCACAGCATGGTCTGTCAAGCGGTGCCATGTCCGCACCCGGGATCTGAACCGGCGAACTCCGGGCCACCAAAGCGGAACTTGTGCACTTAACCGCTGTGCCACCAGGCTGGCCGCAGCAGCCATTATAGTTTTTAATGAAGCCAGTCCTGAGGATCTCTAACCTGTTCTTGCCTGAGGCTGTGTCCTACAATATTAATGTGTTAAACATCTTTCATAACATGTAGCGTACACAGCCCTGCCGTAACTTGCACTGTGTACCTCCTTGGCCTTAAGTCACATGATCACACATAGCTTTTTACTGTCCAGCTGTCTCTTACTGGTTCTCCTGTTTCATGTCCTTTCCCACATGGGTGCCAATTGTCTCCTATTCTTTCTGCTTAAAGGTCTGCTATTCCCCAAACTCTCCATAGTTTTTTAAAATTGGGTTGTAGTATCATCATTTTTCTTCTGGAAATATTCTCTGACTATCCTCATACACACACTGTCCAAGCGTTAGGTGCCCCAGAGCTAGACAAAACTCATTTTGTTTCTGTATCTGCATAGTCTGGCAAATTGTAAGTACATAATAAACATCTTTTAAATGATTTAATTTTAATAATGCTTATGGGAATGAATGAAATGGTGGGTGAATGTTCTGACTATAAAATTAGAAGCAAGTTATTGGTAAAGCTTTTCCTAAGATAATTAAATAACAAGTCATAACTCATAGCTACTGGGGAGTTCTGTGGATCTCAGTTGAGCTCCACCTCGCCAGTCCTTGGATCTTGATCCCATGGAACTGAATGCACTCTTGGGACAGTGGCTTAATAAACAAAGCTTTCTGACAAACAGTAAATGCAAATCCTAATCCTAATCAAATCCTAATCATTCCAGGAACACCAACAGAATATTTTCCTGTTTTATATGCTTTAATTCAGTACTTTTCAAAGAATGGCCATAGACACTTGTGGCGGGTCCCAAAGATGCTTTCACAGGATCCACAATGCCAAATTATTTTTAAAGCAGTACTAAGACACCGTAATAACATAGTATATAATAATGATAATAATTTTAAAGTAATAATAAAAATAATAATAAGATTGAGTTTTTGTGTCAGGCATCTTACCAGATGCTTTAAGTATTTTCTCTCATTTACGTTCACAGCAAATACATAAAGTCAGAACAACAGTCCATTTTTTCGAATAGAAGAAGACACTGAGGTTCAGAGTTAAGTATAATGCCTCAGGTTACAGAGTTAAAATATAGTGAAGGAGAAATTCAAATCCAGTGTATTTTAATCCACAACCTATGCTTTCTCCCTATACTGCTTTACTGCTTCCTCAAAGTTTCATGGAGAAGAAAACCATGGTAACAGATTGTTAGTCATATGAGACTACAATATTGTTTCTGTGTAAGGTAAAGAAGCAAGAGTCAGCGCCGCTGTTGTGAAGACGGTCAAGGAATAATTGATGACAAAGATTTTGTCTGAGTTAGATGTTTAAAGGATAACCAGGTTTCGCCAAGTGGAAAGAACAGAAGGTCATTCTAGGCACAGTGACTAGTCTGTAAAAAGGAATAAAAGTATTGACCAGCAAAATACATTTGAAGAACTGCAAGGCATTCTGACCTAATAAAGAGTCAAGGGCAGCAAACCAACAGCAGGAGATGTTTGGAGGGCAGACAGGAGCTAGACCACCTTGAATGCCTGGAGAAATGCTTAGTATTTGACTAGAAAGAAAGAGTAGGGGACAGTTCTTAATCGTAGATTTTTGTTAAACTCTTTATTTGGGAATAATTTTAGATGTACAGAAAAGTTGCAAGGATATAACAGATGGTTCCCACGTACCCTTCACCCAGCCTCCCTTAATATTAACATCTTACATATTCCTGGTGCATTTGTCAAAAGTAATAAACTAACATTGGTTTAATATCATTAACTAAATTACTGTCTTTATTTGGATCTCACCAGTTTTTGTACTAATGCCCTTTTTCTGATCCAGGATCCAATTCAGGTTATTATGTTGCTTTTAGTAGTGTTGATACCTCCAGTCTTTGACAATTTCTCAGTATTTCCTTGTTTTACATGCCTTCCCATACTTTTGAAGAGTATTACTTACCCATGGATTTTTTTAAATTAAGCTCTTTATTTTGCGATAAATGTAAATTCACATGCAGTTGTAAAAGAATAACATAAACAAAACTGCTATATTCTTTACTCATTTTCCACCAACAGTAGTATCTTGCAAAACTATAGTATAATATTACCATGAGAATATTGACATTGATATAAACAAGAAACAGGAGTTCCATCCCCACCAGGATCCCTCATGTTGCCTTTTTATAGCCGTATCCACTTCCCACCTGCTTTCTCTTCCTTGACCTCTGTCAATTACCAATCTATTCTCCACTTCTATAAATTTGTCCTTTCAAGAATGTTATACAACATATAATGTGGAACCATGCAGTATATGACTTTGGAGAGTGATTTTTTTTTCACTCAGCAAAATTCTCTGGAGAGTTAGATAAATTGTATGTCTCAATAGTTTGTTCCTTCTTGTTACATAGTAGTATTCCATGGTGTAGATGTTCCATACTTTATTAAACATTCACTTATGGAAGGACATTTGTTGCTGATTATGATGATTAAAATTGCTATAAATATTTGTATACATATTTTTCTATAAACATGAGTTTCTATTTTCTAGGATAAATGTTCAGAAATGCAATTACTAGTTCATATGGTAGTGGAATGTTTATTTTTGTTAAGAAACTGCTCGACTGTTTCCAGAGTGGATGTATAATTTTAAATTCCCACTAGCAATATATGAATGATTGTCATGTCATTTTTTACTTAGACATCTTGATAGTTGTGTAGCAATAACTCATTATGGTTTTAATTTGCATTTCCCTGTTAGCTAAGAGTATAACACCTTTCATCTTCATATACTTTTCAGTGAAATATTTGTTCATATCTTTTGCCCATTTTCTAATTACGTTATTTGGTTTTTGCTCTTGGGTTTTGAAAGTTCTGTATATATTGTAGACACTAGTCCTTTGTCAAATATGCTTGCAAATACTTTCTCCTGGTCTGCAGATTGTCTTTTCATTCCTTCACATGGGCTTTCACAAAATAAAAGCTTTGAATTTTGATGAAGTACTATTTATCAATTGTTCATTTTATGGATCATGCTTTTGGTGTCGAATTTAAGAACTCCTTGCATAGCCCTAGATGTCGAAGATTTTCTCTTATGTTTTTGTATTTTTTCTTAAAGGTTTTATGGTTTCATGTTTCACATTTAAGCTTGTTATCAACTTGAATTATTTTTCGTATCAGGCATGAGGTTTAGGTTGAAGTTCATTTTTTATGCTTCACTCCTCTAGCACCATTTGTTGAAAAGGCCATCCTTTCTCCATTGAATTGGGGCTTTGGCACTTTTGTCATGAATTTGTTGGCATATTTGTGTGAGTCTGTTTCTAAGTTTTCTGTTCCATTGATCTTTGTGCCTATCCCTCCACCAATACCACTCTATCTTGATTACTGTAGCTAAATAGTAGACCTTAATATCATTGGCCATAGACTTTTAAAAAGATAAATAAAAGCTATCTTTATTTTCTTCTTGTATTATATATTATGGATCCACACCAAATGCAAATGGTTTTTCCTAACTCTAAATCTGGAAGTGAGACAATGAAGTATCATGGAAAGAGTTCTGGACACAAATCTAGGTCCATATTCTAGCTTCCTTATTTTCCTGCTCTGTGATTTTCACCATTTCCCTTAAACTACGTAAGTCTTTGTTTCCTATAAACATAGCTCACTAGGTTGTTGTGAGACTGAAATAAAATAAGATAAATTAAGAAAGCAGTTTTCCAACTCCACACTTCTTTATATTCTTAAAAAATATCAGGCCCCAAAGAGCTTTCGTTTATGTGGTTTATGTTTATGGATATTCACCATATTAAAAATTAACAGAGAAATGTTTAAAAATATTTATAAATTTATTTTAAAACAATAGTGTAGCGATTATATGTTAAATCAGTAACAGTTTTTATGAAAAATAATTTTATTTTCCAAAACAAAAATAGTTATTGAAAAGAGCGGTATTTTTTTACATCTTTGCAAATCTTTTAAATGTTTGGCTTCCTCGCAGACATCTCAATTCTCATAGCTGCTTCAGCATTCGGTCTTTCCAATATGTTGTTTTGATTTGAGTATTTGAAGAAATTCTAGCATTATGCAGTTACATAAATGGAAAAGAGAGAAGTATTTTAACAGTCTTTTCAGATAATTATGGATATTCCTCATTGATTCTATAATGAAAGTACATGAGTGGCATCTTCTAAATGGTTACTTGCAATATAGCATCTGATAGGCATATTGATGAAATTTTGTGCTGTTTTTCATTAAAATCCATTGGCCAATTTTGTACTTTGACTCTTTCACTCTGTGTGATTTTGTAACTCCATCCATTGGTCATTTGGAAAATATTGGTTCACTGAGTTATGAAGATCTTCCAAATGTTGGCACTTTTTGTTTTTTAGTGAGGAAGATTGCCTCCGAGCTAACATCTTTTGTGAATCTTCCTCTTTTTTATTCCTTGAGGAAGATTAGCCCTGAGCTAACATCTGTGCCAGTCTTCCTCTATTTTGTATGTGGGTCACCACCACAGCATGGCTTGATGAATGGCGCCTGGGATCTGAATCCCACAAACCTGGACTGCCAAAGCAGAGCACCAGACCTAACCACTATGCCACAGGGCCAGACCCTAAATGTTGATGCATTTTATTATATACTTTCAAAATACCTCACTTGTTAATATTATCCTTGATCTCATTAGAATAGTCTTTAAGTATTGAGAAACTGTTAAATTTGTGGTGTGAATAAATGTTTTCCAAAATTCTTTTTTCCCCTTTTAATCTCAAGTTTTATAGGTGGCATAAAATATAGTCCGTCATTTTCTTTGAATTGATAGAGTCAATCATTAAATTTGGAGAAAATATCCACTAAATACCCAAGCCTAAAGAACTGTCATTTGTCTGTTGGTCATTCTTTGGGTTAAAGTTGCACCCCCATGAAGAAAGTGGCTGGTTCGTCTCCTGATTCAGGCTCACACGTGCTGTTCCTCAAGACACCCGCCCTACTTTGGCATGAAGCAAAAGTGCTCTAGGACGACCTGCTGTTTCATCACATGCAACTCTCAAAAGATGTGTATTAAAAAGAAGAGCTGATATTAGGAAAACTACAATTTTCTTCTTAGTTTTCACTACAGGTGTGTGGTGGTGAAAAAACAAACCTTTACAGTTTGGTACTCCTGTCTTGATTCATATTAACGCACCAGCAGTTTTATGAACCATTGGTTTTGCACCATCAGTGAAAGTGTCCATACCGTGGAAAAAGACAAATGATATCTTAAAAATACTATGAAAATGATTTTGACATTGTGGATCCTCTGAAAGGATCTTTGGGACGCCCCAGGTGTCCATGGCCATTCTTTGAAAATTGCTGAATTAAAGCATTACACAAAACAGGGAAATACTCTGTTGGTGTTCCTAGTATGATTAGGATATGATTAAGATTAGGATTTGAATTCACTTTATATTAGAAGGCTTTGTTTGTTAAACCTTTGTCTCAAGCATGCGTTAGGTTCCATGGGATCAAGATCCAAGGACCAATGAGGTAGGGCTTGACTGAGATCCACAGAATTCTCCTGTTAAAATGAGCTATAGGTTTAATTATCTTAATTGTTTTAGAGAATTGCCTTAGTTTATACTCTGAATATTCACTGATCATTTTATCTACTCCCTGAATCATTATTTAAAGTGAAATAATTTAAAGGAAATGTATTATGTACCTACAATCTGCCAGAATCTGGGAATATAAGTAAGCACAATGAGTGCTGTCTAACTGTGGTGGCATGAGGTAGGGCACCTAACCTTTGAGAGTTGTGGGCGTGTGGATAGTCAGAAAAAAGTTGCCAGAAAAATGATGACACTGCAGCCAGGTCTTAAAAAACACATTGAGACTGAGAGAGTTGGGGGTGAGAATGAGATAGCAGGCCTTCCTTCTGAGAGTGCCATTATGACTCTGTGTACTTAATCCCTAGACTGGGCCTGATGTCAAAAGCAGAGCGCTCAATAATTGAGTAAATTGTACTGACTAAAGTTAGATACCAGATTTTAAGTCACAAATAATAGTGCAGTTAGAAAGAAGATGCGTCAACTTATTAAAATGGCAATTTAACAAAATCTTAGACGTAAACATAAAATTTCCTTTTCTTGATATTATCAGGCAGTTGTTCTTAGAATTCGAAGAAATGAAGTGGAAGCTTTCTTTGGGATGCTACGCCCTGGAAAATAAAAGTGCCTAAAATCTCTCTGGGTTTCCCCACCGTACTGCAAGTCAAATCATAGCCTTCCTTTCTCTGGTGTTTGTAATAAACCAGCTAAGTATTATGTAGATTTCAAACGCTTTAGATTAAAGGTACATCACTCTTTCAAGTATAAAGTGAACTTCATTTAGCCAGGTTTTAAAATTTTCATTTGTTTGTTTAAATTTAGGGAAGTAACTCTCTTATAGTTGGGAGAATACAGATATAGCTAATTAGTTGCACAGTATACATATAGTTACTATGCACATGGAAGCTTTAGGTGCTAAATAAGATAAATTGGGAAAACAACCAAGGGGGAAATAGAGTTTTATTTGCGTGTGAATTTAAAGTAGCAGGAGAATTGCTGTGAGGAAGAAAAGTTTATAGTGAATTAATCCAAAAGTTATGATGCTCACATTGCAAAGACTTGTCTGTGAGTAATTATAGCATATGCTTCAAAATGTAAACGTGGATGCCTTGCAAAAGAAAAATTGAAAAATCAGGCTATATCATGATTGTGAAGGTTAGATAAACTTCTCTGGAAGAGAGAAGTCAGCAGAAAAAGATATAGGAGAAGTAAGTCCTTTGACTCAAACTAAAACAATGTGGATTAACATGGACTCCACTATAGATTATTCATTCGTTCAGTACATATTTATTGAGTACTTACTGGGTGCTAGGAATTATTGAAGAAATAGAACAGCAAATAAGGTGGATTCAGTCTCTAGCCTCAGGGTCCTTGCCCTGTTGGTTCATGAATCTTTGCTTTTCCAAATTGCCCCAGAATTATTTAAACTTAAATACTGAAAACCAACTACTTAAAAACCAACCGACTGTACTACTAGCCTTGTCTCATTTGTTTTCAAACTCTTTTGCTCACATATACCTTAAAAGAAATCATATATGCACACAATATATACATCTACAGTTTTGTATATTCTTATGTTATATAAAATGTTTAATTATAAGTTTGACTACTTACAAGGATGTAATGTCTGTTATATTATATTTACATTTTAAAATAAACGATAACTTCATTGATTTAAGTGTAACCAGTGAAATCTAAAAACTATGGTGACTTGATACTCAGGATTGAGCCACTTAAAAATACAAGTACAGGGGTCTGGCCCGATAGCTTAGTGGTTAAAGTTCCGTGTGCTCTGCTTTGACGGCCCAGGCTCGTGGGTTCAGATTCAGGTGTGGACCTACTCCACTCATTTGGCCATGTGTGGAGGCATCCCACACACAAAAAATGGAGGAAGATTGGCACAGATGTTAGCTCAGGGTGAATCTTCCTCACCAAAAAAAAAAAAAAAAAAATGCAAGTCCAAATTTTCATGAACAGTCATAAAATTAACATTATTCTCATTTCCTCTTGAATTTATATTTCCATTCTATTTCCTTCACAAAATTTTATACTAATATATTTTTTAATCTTTTTATGTCTCTAAAACAAAAAATGCAGATAAATTGTGCATGTATATATATATATATGTTTTTGGTTCTTTTTTTTTTGAGGAAGATTAGCCCTGAGCTAACATCTGCTGCCAATCCTCTTCTTTTTGCTGAGGAAGCCTGGCCTGAGCTAACATCCATGCCCATCTTCCTCTTCTTTATATCTGGGACACCTACTATAGCATGGCGTGCCAACTGTGTCGTGTCCGCACCTGTGATCCGAAATGGTGAACCCTGGGCTGCCAAAGCGAAACATGTGAACTTAATTGCTTTGCGACCGGGCCGGCCCCCTATATATATGTTTTTCTTCCTGTGATTAAAAAATTATCCTGGATTGAGATATTGTCATAAATATTTTAGCATTAAATTATCAAAACGTAAAAAATGTGTTATAAATTATGAAAGATTATTATACATATAAAATAATAATTTATTGAAAATGCCAACTTTTTATGAGACAGATGAAGCTCTTTTTCTCTATTATTCATGAACCCATGGCTAAATATTACCTAAGATTAGAATTGGGATATTAGCAAAAATTTATCTATCACTTTTTTCTATTTTTCATTTTTATAAATGAATGGGCTGTGAAATGCTGTTTACATAAATAAAGAGATGTGCTAGAAAATGTTCTGTTATTCCAATCATGCGAAATTCTTTGTTCCTTCTGGATTATTTGCCAAAAGTCACATGATGAATTTAAGAAAGTAATTTTAATGACCAACTGACCACCTGATAAATCCTCCTTCAGTTTTGGTAAAAACAAAGAATTATAACGCATTTGACTTGCAAAACTATTGGTTACCCAACACCAACACCAAACTAAGCTTTTGAAATGCCGCTTTGTCTGCTTTCTCCAAGGATTTTACACCTTGGAGCAATACATTATGGTAAATTTAGGAAAGGAAATGCTATTTATCTTCCATTGGAGGAGAAGAAGGGAGAAGAAGAAACCAGCATGGCTGATCAATATCGGAATCTAGCTCAGGTTCAAACTCAATTTGGCCTCCTAGATGCCAGTTTCTCCACTCGATGCTTTACCTGCCTGATCTCATTGAACCTGCATATCCATCTGTGATATAGGAAATTATCCTAATTCTACAGATGAAGAAGGTGAGGCCTGCAGAAGGTAACTGCTTGTCACAAATTAAAGGCAGAGCTCAGGTTGGAGCTCTTTTCCCTTAAACATGTTGCCAGTTACCACTTTCAATTCTTTAATCCTATGATATGAACCCAGTGTGTGTATGGTGGAGCAGTGGCTTGAGAAAGTATTTGGTTCTACACTCTGTTTGAGAGCAATAAATGTCTAAATCGCTCAGAATAAATGACCGTCTCGCCTTGATTTGTAGGTTGGATAACAATCTTTTGATAATGTATTCCAGTGTAATGTCTGTAAATGGCCAAAAAATTGCTATTAACCAGAATAACCTCTCATATGAAATCCATGCCATTTTTAAAATTCAACTTTAAGGTATACTGATTCATTACTATTTCAAGATGGACAGTTTAGAGTCTAGGATTTGTAATCACATAGACTTACACATGTTGATGCTCTATTGAATATATCAGACACGGACAAGTTACCTAATCTCTCTGAGTCTTAGTTTCCTCATCTGTAAAATGCAGCTAATAATAAAATTCATATAAATTTTTAATGAGAGGACATATGCAAAATGTTAACAAAATGAATGGCATGGAACAAACCCCTGCATGTAGTGACAAGGAGTCAAGAGCTCATTGGCACTGACAGGAGATGAGGTTGAAAAGGCAGCAGGAGCTGGGCCACAGAGCACTGTACGCCTAGATAAGAGCATAACCTTTGAGTAGAGGATATGTAAGGAACAGTTTCTAGTCATAAATATTTTTTTACCTTTTTTATTTGGGAATAATTTTAGATTTATAGAACAGTTGCAAATATAATGCAAATACTTGTACACCCTTTACCTGGTTTCCCCTAATATTAATATCTTATATAACCATGGTACATTTGCCAAAACAATGAGAGAACAGGACGCAATACTATTAACTAAACTACTACTGGTCATATCAAATTATAATGTAAGAATTACTAAAGGCAAGAATCCTTTTATCTTATCAACATAACTTTTGGGAATGTGTTTCTTAGATCTTCATTTGTTACCAACATCAGGGAGCCATTTAAATTCAGTATGTAGTACTTTTCTACCCTACTTAATGCTCAGAAAACAAATTCAGTAAGGACCCTCTTAATTAATTAAATTAATTTTGTAACTATGTGTGGTGATGTTAACTAGACTTATTGTCGTGATCATTTCATAGTGTATACCTTTACTGAATCATTATGTTGTACACCTGAAACTAACATAATGTTATACGTCAACTATATCTTATTAAAAAATTGTCTAAATATAATTTGTTTTGTTAACTAATGAGAATATATTTACCTAAATTTAAATCTTCATCTTTACCCATTACAATCAAGAGTGGGTAATTGAGATATTATATTTGTCACGAATGTTTCCAATGTTTTTGTGTTTTTTTTTTCAAATATAAAACTAGGAGGTACCTAACAAAATGTACACTGAAGATTTAGTCAGTAGATATAGCAATAGGTGTGTGGGATTCAAACTTCTGCACAGGAACAGCCTCTATTTACCTCCCAACAATCATATCTCCACAATATCCCAAATCTCTTTACCCAACATTTAAAATTTCGTAGTCCTTTCTTGACCAAATGACCCATGCGATAGAATATTTTTGATTTCTGAGCTTTTTGCCATGGTCAGGCCAATATGGACTTCACACTAAGAGGTTGGGAATTAGGAAGAACCATGACCAAACCACAGCTGCATTAGAAAATATGTTCATGTCTGTTACAGGCCTCCATGTGTCTGCTCAGTTACCCATTGATTTCAGCCCAAATCTCTATCACGAAGTGACTTCTGCAACAAAAAGGAATTTAAAATGCTCCTTTCTACTGCAGTGCAAGAGAACAGCAGACAGGAATACACAGAAACGTCAGATTCAGATTAAAATCTGAAACTTTTCATCGCAGAAAGTGTATTTCTTACCTGCTGTGATCATTTACTCAGAGCAAGTCTCAACTTCTTTCACATGACATCACTTTGGATATTCAAAGCCTTCATATCTAACAGCAAGGTAGATAATATCCTTGAAATTTAAACTTGTGCATTCTGAGTGGAACTTAATTTTAAAAGATTGGGCCTAGCTTTTTAAATACGTTAGCTATCAGTAATTATCAGATGTTTGGAAGCGTCTTATGGTGAAACCATCTGGGATGAATTTCTCTGATTCATTTAAAATGTCCTTCATTTAGATAGTCTTTTGAATATTTTCAAATGAGTCTATTATTTTAAAACACAGTTTTGCTGGCATCTCATTCTGTGCACGCCAGAAGTAGTTTTTCATTCAATCTATAAGAAAATTAGAACTGAGAGGTTCTGCCCCAACATTGACTAATTTACTAGAAATGAAATTATTCATTTATTCTCTTTCTAAGCAGGATTATTAAGGGAAAATATGCTAAGCTTAGAGGAAAAATCAGCATAGCTAAGTATTTTTATTGTATTTATAGGAAAATTTTAGTGGGAATAAGTCTTCCTTGGCAGTCTAAAAGAACTTCCATTTTTATTTAAAAAAAAAAGTTTTATATGTGTTTGGATTTACTGCTGAATTGCACTGGTGCAACATAAAACTTATTCTGGATGCTTAATTCAGCAAACAGTTATTGAATGTTGCTTCTATGTATAATCGAGTGCTACTAAACATAAGGAACACGATGTTGAAAAACAGAGTCATCAACTTCCTCACAAATCTATTGTGGATGAAATTTACATAATAACGCTATTATTGACTCATTTGGGGCCAAGCCCTGTGTTCAGCGTTTGGATCTTTAAATGTATTCCTTACAACAAACCTATTTATTAGATATTATTATCTCCACTTACTAGATAGAGAAATAGAGTCTTTGGAAAATAAGGTTCGGTCTACCAAAGTCCTACTTAAAATTAAAAAAAGAATAAAGTTTAAGAAAGGAAGTGAAATAGCAGATTCACAAGATTCGTAAGACTAAAGCACATTTCACCAAGAGTTTAGAGCTTATTATTCAAGATATTTTGAGAATTCTGAGAAGGAAACATTAATAAGACAATAATAAAGTTTAAATAAACCTCATATCTTTTTCTAATAGAAAGTTTAGCAACACAAGTTATGAGACTCTGCAGGTACAATGAATCTGGATTTTAGCAAGGCATTTAACAAGGTATAATATTCTCACATCTAAGATGCCAAAATGCGAGATGGAAGATTCAGGTCGACTCATAACTTGTTTGCTCATGGTAAGAAACATGTAGATTCCGTAGTAGTTAGGAGTTTGGGTTCTGCATTCGGGTTCGTAATTGCTCTCCTCACCATGTCTCAGTTTCTTTGTAAAATCATGATAGTACTTCCTTTATTGAAGAGGTGTAGCACATTTGTCCTGGATTGCTAAGAATCAATACTTGTGAGATATTATTTTAGATTAAATAATTAAGACAACCTGGAAGTTATTATCTAGTGGTGTATCATTAAGTCTAATCTCAGCCGTGTCCTGCAGGATACTTGCATTATTGATTTAGATATTGGCAGAAATAGAATATTGATGAAATTTGAAAAGATTCAAATTTGAGAGATCTTGTCATTTAAGAATATTGGACATAATAATAACAGTAACAGTCAAAGTGTAATATGCCTTTTGTTGAGCTTCTATTATATGTCAAATACTTCTTATATATTATATGTAATCATCACAATAACCCAGAAGGGTAAGCATGATTGTCTTCCTTTTACATATGAAGGTCTTGAGGCACAGAGAGGTCAAGGAACTGATCTTCAGTCACACAGCCAGTTTGTAGCAGTTCTGGGGAACAAAAGCAGGTCTGTCTTACACTAAAGCTCAAATCTGTCTTTTACTTTCTGCTCTAGTGAGATGACATTTCAAAGAGATAAAAAATGTACTTCAGGGTAAAACATACTATCCTTGAACATGGATAGAACAAGGTATCTGTGGCTTTCTAAAGCTCTCCTTAAAAAAATCATAAAGACTTCAACTTACTGTAATTTAAACCTAAATCAATAATACGGTGGTATTTTCATAGTAACCACTGTAGGTTCTAGGAGTGATGGTAGATGTGCTCTGTAAGGGATCTATCTACCTTAGGGCTGGATGCATGGGAGACGATTAATAAACGGTGGTGATGAGGATGCTTTACACTGAGCAGCCCACCCCAGTAGAATTGCATTCCATTTGGGATTCAGGGGCTCTCATTTAAGAAGGACCCAAACAAACTGGTAAATGTCTCAGGGAAGAGTGACTAGATAGGTCTCGATACTATGCCACTTAAGGCAGCTTTGAGGGAACTATAGATATTTGGCTTAAAGAATTGATGAATGGGTGTCATGATTGTGTCCACAGAGCTGCAAGAGAGGCTGACTCCCAAACATAGGCTAACTCCAGTTTCAGATTAGAAAGAAAAATTGAGGAATTGGGATAAACTATCTCATGAGGTACTGAGCTTCTCGTTACTGGAAATATTCAAGCAGATATCAGATGACTGTCAGTAATAAAAGAGAAGGTTGAGAGTAAATAAGCGTTGGAGACATGGCCCTACTTCATGTTACTTTCCTTCTTGGAAATGTACATACATTTATATACAATATTTATATTATACACGCACACATACACTCACACGTGTATACATACCCGTATGAGAAGTATGTATAGAATTTATTTATAGTATTTGACCAGCTTAAGGTTATAGGGGAATGCAATAAATTAGCAAAATGTAAATTTTATACAGCAATCCTTTCTATATCTTTAAAATTAAAAGATATTCTCTTTGATTTCCTGGTAAACCTCTTATATCATTGGAAAACCTCAGCTGGCACAACAATAACCTAATACTGTGAAGTTTACGTAAGTTATATAAAAACGTGAATTCATTCATCACTGGAACAAGAGTCAACGCATACTATAGGCAGTGGCTATGAATATGAGTCTTGTAAAACACAAAAATAATTTTAGGAAAACTCCTAGATGTCATTTGGTGAGTGTAATACCCTTGGGTCTAACAGTGTTGAATCAAAATTAAGTTATTCTTCAAAGAGACAGAGCGTGAGAATAATTGTAATCTGTCCCTGCTTTCAGCAATGGCCGGCTTCACTTTCAGCCTTTGAGCATTTTCCTAACATGTCTCTACTCATGGCTCCTCAAAGTAATATAAAAGTCTTTGGGAGGGGGCATGTGAAGGCAGACAGCTACTGAGTTAGGATCAGCTGTGTTTAACTTTCCCTTTAGCACTAACTCCCTTACCTCATAGAAATCTGGACCTTTCAAACCATTAGATCTAGAATCAGCCAGTTTCTCCAGATGTTTGGTGTCTTTTCTGATGTGACCCCTTGCAGGCTTATGCTTGGGATCTTTGCCAGAACTACATTCCTTAGCCGGCCTCCCATCTTGGCTTCTCCTTAACAGTTCCCCAGACTACCATAGCAAAAGCCCTGTACTAGCCACGATCCTTTTACCATCTTTAACTCAAGCTGTGGTCATCTCTTGTGGTTTTCACTCAATTGTGGGACTTTTCAGAGATGCAGTATTTAGGTAT
Organism: Equus caballus; assembly: GCF_041296265.1. Taxonomy (NCBI): domain Eukaryota; kingdom Metazoa; phylum Chordata; class Mammalia; order Perissodactyla; family Equidae; genus Equus; species Equus caballus. Next base: position 59,719,992 of record NC_091690.1, read on the forward strand.
AAACTATTAGGATCTTTAAGGAGGTAAGGATGATGAAGCATGGAATGAGATTCCTGTAATGTAATAATGCTCGAGTATTGCAGAATCTGAATGATCATCTGACAAGAATAAAGCAGAAAATGAGACAACCTACAAATTCTCTTTCAACTTCAAAATACCGAAATAGCATGATGTTTCCAGAACTACCATTCCTTCCTGGCCCAGTTCAACTGTTCTCCTGTGACTGTTCCTTGTTAGACACCAGGAAGTCAAGGTGGGTGGCTCAAAAGACAGTTCACTCAGTACCTGGTGATGTGCTGATTTATCCCGGCATTGTATTGAGCGCCATAAATGTGTTAATTAACGTATCAGAGCATTGCTTCCGTTTTGTGGGGTGTTTTGCGTAATGAATGGCTTTCGTTTGATGATAGTACTAGGCAAAAGGCTTGTAACCTTATTTGGCTAATTTCTCAGGGATAAGAGTTTCAAATACACCTTTAGGGAACTAACTAGGCTAAGGTTGAGATGTTATTGCAATCATTTTTCACTATGTTTATCAAAGGTCCATTTCACTAGAAAGGAACAGTATGTTAGAGCTGTGTATGGAGTTCATCGCAGCCCAGGGCTTTTATGTAAGTTAATGAAACTGAAGCACAGAGAAGCTCAAAGTCACACTGCAGAGGTAGAATTGGAAAGTAAATTTTTCATTTAAATTTTAAATTTATGGCTCTAGTGTTCTGGAATTAATTGAATACCCATATTACCTATTTCATGAAATCCGTTTTAACTGGTGAAATCCCGTCTCTCAATCCTTGGAAGGACTTGCACATTAATTGAGGAGTCAATGTGCTATTTGGGGCTGGATGACCTGAGTATTTTTTTTAAATAGTGATTGATTCATTTACTCTATGATTTGATAAGTCACAGGCATTTTTTGAACCACTATTTTATATCAAGTTTAGTAGAGTTATTTCCAGACATTAAATCACTCAGAATAGGGTCATTTTTTGAGGCAATTGATGTGAAAAGTAAAGAATGAAAGCAGCAGGAGAGGGAAAGTCTTACAGATTGCTTCTTCAAGAAATAGCCAAAACAGAGAAAGTTTTAAGAGTTAGCCTATTATCCTGACCACCTCATAGAAAACCAGTTGCTGAGAGACTGTGTTAATTTTCCATTGCTGTGTAACAAATAACCCCAGATCTCAGCAACTTAAAACAACCAACATTTATTTTGCTACAGTTTCTCTAGGTCAGGAATCTGGGAGCAGCTTGGCTGGGTGGCTCTGGCCCAAGGGTCTCTCATGAGTCGCATATAAAGGCTTAGCTAGGGGAGCAGTCTCTCCCAAGCTCACTCATGCATTTGTTGGCAGGCCTCAGTTCCTCAATGCCTGATGGCTGGAGATTTCAGTGCCCCTCCACATGGGCCTCTCCACAGGCTACCTGAATGTCTTCACAACATGTCGGCTGGTCTCCAGGAGACATATTTTACCCAAGATGGAGGCCTCAGCCTTTTCTATCCTAATTATGGATGTAACAGATCATCACTTCTACTGTGTTCTGTTCATTAGATATGAGTCAATCAACCCAGCCAACAGTCAAGCGGAGAGTAACTTAGCTCCATTTATTGAAGGAAGGCATATCCGAGAATTTATTGACGTAATTTTAAAACCATCACCTGGGCATCTTCAGGGAGAAACATTTGTTGCCCACTATGGCTTAGTGCAGCTAATTGCAGCTTTGGGAGAAAGAATCTGGTGTACAAGAAAGAGCACTGCTTAGGAGAGTGAGAAGACATAATTTCTTGTTCTGGTACTAATTCAGTGTGCATTCTAAATTCATGCTTCTCAAACTTTAGTGTGGACAAAAATTACCTTGAAGGATTGGTAAAGCACGGATTTCCAGGTCCCATGCCAGACATTCTAATTCAGTGAGTCTCAAATAAGACTAGAGAGACTGAATTTATAAGAAGGCCTCAGATCATGCTGACACTGCCAGTCTTTGACCAACTTGAAATCTCAAGACTCTAATTGAGCTATCTTCCTCAAAATATGGCCCGTGGGGTAGCAACATCAGCATCACCTGGGAGCTTGTTAGAAATGTGAACTCCTAGGCCCCAGCCCAGATCTACTGAATCAGAAACAGCAGTTGAACATTATCCCCAAGTGATTCATATCAGCATGAAAGTTTGACAAGTACCACGATCTAGAAGGTGTTGCTTACCCTATGAGGACCTCAGTTTTCACAGCTGTTAAAATGGCGGTGTTCATCTCATTTTGATTCCAACATGCTGTGGGAGGAACAATTAAGATTTGAAGCCAGACATCTAGGAGTGAATTGTGCTTCTGCTGGCCTTAGTTTCTGCATGGATAAAATAGGGATCATAATAGTGTCCTCCCTTGGTTAAGGTAAGAATGAAATAATGTTATGAATATAATGTGCTCAGCTTCTATCTGAACAGAGAGCTACAGTCTGATGGTTTTACACTTTTACATGAATATTCAGGTTGCAGCTAGCACAGAACTGTTTGTGAAATTGCTTGTTATGTTGGTTCCACCTATTTGATTAGTTAATTTGGTAAATTTAATGATGCTTTAAGTGAAATGATTCCAGTTAATGATTATTGATTTGAACCTCAAGAAGAAGGAAATAAAATTGATTCCTAGGTAATTACAACTTAAAATACATTGAGTATGTACAGATGCTGACTGATTAAAGGTAATGAATATTTAAAAAACTGACATAAAATTGGGACCAAATTGGGAGGCAGATTGTGACTCAGAATGTAATTAAAACAAAAATGGGAGGTGACTGACCAAAAATTCATTTGGTTTGCCTGTCAGGTAGGGTGTTCTTCACTACGGGAAGTGTTCAAGCTGAGGTTAGACACTCTGAGAATGTATATGGTAGAGGGGTTTCTGCTGTGACAGGAAGTTAAAATATATGATTTCCAAGGTCCTTGAAATTATTCCATTTTCATGACATCTGCTCTTCTCTCTCCTCTTTCCGCTCTTTTCCCTCACACCCAGGGAAGTCCATATTTTGGTATGTAACTATTGTTCTCATCTGAGTCATTGATGAGTCCCCATCAAAGGACATAGCAGGTTTTATTGTTGATTAGTTGAGTACATTATTAGGTGTCATTCAGACCAGAGTTAAAATTGAAGCTTTGCCGCTTACAAGCTATGAAACTAGGGCAAGTTATTACACACCTATGAGCACCAGTTTCCTCATCTGTACTTGGGCTTAAGAATAGTACTTGAGTCAAAGGACACTGTGAAGGTCACATAAAATAAGCCATTTGAGGGATTTAACAAAGTTTGTCACACAGTAAATTTCAATGAATGTTAGCTGTTCTTATCTAAATATTTATCTAGGACATACATCTCTTATCAACTTTCAGAACACTCAATTGTCTTACTGGTCATGGTAAGGAAAACATATGCCAAACATTACAAACTAAGCCTTTTTCCTATGTTACACTCTGATTCTGTTGCATTCACTATGGTATCATTTTTCTGTGTCCTAAGTTAATGTAGCCAGGTACCCAGAAATAAAAATTCACATTTACAAGAATCTACATATTTATTTCCAGTGATGGGTTTTATTTAATTTGGAGATTTTTGAGTTAGTTTGCCATAGGATTGACTCAAGCAAACTTGCTAAACTCTTGAAGGATGATGCATGCCTTTTTTTCCCAAGCCGCATCCTCATTCCTGCTCCCACAGAATACTGCTGTTTTTCTATTTTTCCCATATACCATTGTTCCAACTCATGTATTTCACAACCAAATCTGTGATCATGTGTTACATCCTCTCCTCCTATTCAATCCTAAAATCACTTAAAGTTCCTTTTGGAGTTTAAATAACTCCTTCTTCACATGATTTTCAACTGACATTTTATTGGCAAATACCACCAATGGTTTCCAAATTTTAGACCCAAGGCCTCTTTTTGATCCTTAACCTACTGAACATCCTTCTCCCATTTGATTGGTTAAGAATCCCTAAACTCTTCTTCTTGTGGCATTCTTGGCCTCTTTCTGTTTCTGTGTGCCTTCCTTTGTTCGAGGAACAATGACCAGCTCTATCTCTAAACCGAGACCAAGAACTTAAACTTTCTTGCTTCTGCTTCCTCACTTATGAAACTGAGATGGTGACACTAACAGGTACAGTATATAGAGGAGCTGTACGTAAATCTAATGTCATGGTGCTTTGCATGTAGTAGTAAACGGCGCCTCTTGTTATTATTTCCTCATAATTTCTGTTTCCCTTCTTTACCTGCCCTCTGGGTGTGTGAATCTTCACAGTTTTATTCGTAGTTTTTTTCCTCTACACTTTTCATGGTTTCTTTATCTTGTCTATTCACAAGGTTCAGCTATCACTTATATGCGAAAGAATGTCAAATTTATGTCTCATGTTCTAACTTCTCTAATTTAAGGCTCAAATGTGTAATTCTCAACAAGTCATCTGCATGAGAATGTCCCATAAGGACATCAAACTCCTTATGCCTAAAATATCACTCATCAATTTATGCAGTCTGTTTCTTATCAATTTATTTCTTTGCCTGTGTTTGATATTCCCATCCACTTAGGTGTCAAAGAAAAGGTCTTCAGAATATTTATTGAGTACCCTTATTTATTGAGTATTCTTTATATTTAGTAACTTACCAAGTTTTGCCTTTCCCATTTTTCCTCTCCTGTATGTGCCTGTTTACTTGTCTCATTTAATGGGGTGAGAGATAAGAGATTAGTTCAACAATTCAGGCAAAAGCTTGATATGGTTTTAATTTGATATCACAACATTGGGCACAAAAAGGGAAATCCGTAGATAAATCATGATGATGCAATACAAAACTTACATATCAAAAGGCAAATAATGGCATAGATATCAAAGTTTATTGAAATATTAATGCTCTTTAAGTGACTTTACATTAAGGTCTATGTTCTAATAAAGCTGATATTTATTCTCATGGTTAACATGATCTTGAAGTATTCAATTCATTAATCCATTCATTCGTGCATTCATTCACACATGCATGAATTCATTCCATAAGCATTTACTGAGCACGTATTTAAAGCATTGTGCAGATCTTTAGATACAAATATAAATATTGTCGAGGAGCTAACAGTCTAGAAGGGAAGATGAGCAAGTGCATGTAAGGTACCTTGTTTATTAGTCAACTCAACAGACATTTTCAATCTTTTCTCCACACCCAAGAAGCTGGGAAAGTGAATACTCACCTCCACAGACTGTCTTGCAGCTGGATATAGTTCTAGCTACGGAGATTGAAACAGAAATTTTCTGGGGATAGCTAGAAAACTTTTACTTTCTTGATAAAAAGGATAGTCTCAACTGGCATGACCCCTTTTTCTCTTTTACCACACTTCTGATCTTGAAGACAAATGTGATATCTGTAGATATTATAGTCATTTATGGCCTAGTTAGGAAGTAATGAGTTTTAGGATAAAGACCAAGATTCTAAGGATGAAATAGGAAATTAGGAGTCAGAATCTCTTCTACAATATTTTTATCTTCCTCCAGTTTCATTTTACTTGAGAAATAGCTCTTAACCTTTACCAATTTAATCTTATCATTTTAAACTTCTGTGTTTTAAAATAGTTTCAAATTTATTAAAAAGTTGAAAAAATATACAGAACTCTGGTATACCTTTCACCCAGATATGCTTGTTAGTATTTCTTATTGTGAAAAAGTTGAGAATAAGTTTCAGATATGATGTTCCATTATCCCTTGTATTAGTTTCCTGTGGCTGCCATAACAAATTATCATTATGTTGATGGCTTAAAACAAAAGAAATGTTTTCTCTCACAGTTTTGGAGGCCAGAAGTCCAAAATTAGCATTACTGCCCTGACATCAAGGTGTCAGCAAGGTCGTGCTCTCTCCAGAGGCTCTGGGGAAGATCTGTTCCTTGCTTCTTCCAGCTACTGGTGGCTGCCAGCATTCCTTGGCTTGTGTCCACACTACTCCAATAAATGCCTCTGTCTTCACATTGTCTTTTCCTCTTCTGTATGTGTTGAATTTCAGCTTTCCTCTCTCATAAGAACACTTGTAATGTCATTTTAGGGCCGACCCAGATAAGCCAAGATAATCTCCCTATCTCAATATCATTAATTTGGTCACATCTGCAAAGACCTTGTTTTGTTATAAGGTGATATTTACAGGTTGTAGGTAGCAGGACCTGATACCTTTAGGAGATCATTATTCTGCCTACCATAACCATTGATTCTCCAATAAATATTTCTTAGGTACAAGAACATTTTTCCACATAGGCACAATATATCCATCAAAATGAGGAAGTGATCACTGATCCAATATTATTATTTAGTCCACAGACCCTATTCAGATTTTCATAATTATCCCAAATGTATCCTTTTTAAGTCCAGGAGCCAATCCAGGATCAAGCATTCCATTTATTGTCCTCTCTCTTTAATGTCCTTCAACTTAGAATAGTTCCTTGGTCCTTCTTTGTCTTTCAGAGTCCTAACATTTTTGAAGAGTATAATTTAGTTACTTTGTAGAATGTCCCACCATTTGGGTTTGTCTAATGTTTGTCGTGATTAAAGAATTTGTACATTCTGGCCAAGGTTACTGCAGAAGTGATGCTGGGCTCTTCTCAGTGCATCTTATCAGGAGACATGCAATGCTGATTTGTGCCGTTATTGAAGATGTTAGCATTTATCATTTGATTAATGGTGTCTGTCAGGTTTCTTCACTGGAAAGTTCATTAATAAGCATGTGATATTTATTAATTAATAAATAATCAATGTGTAGCTTATGAGAAGTTACTTTGACAGTATGTGAATATCCCATTTCTCATCAATCTTTCACACACCAGATTTAGCATCTATTGATGATATTTTCCTGAATCAGTTGTCACTATGATGATTGTCAAATTGTGATCTTCAAATTCCCAAATTCATTTTAGATTTATTAGTTGGCATGGAAACATTCCATTGTCCCCCATTTATATATGTATCCATTTATGGTTTGTTTATATTAGTTTACTATCGTTGATATTTTTTACTCAAAAAATTATAATCTGTCCTCATTATTACTTATTTGACATTCAAATTGTCCCAGACTTAGCCAGTGGGAGCCCCTTAAAGCTGGTTCTTGTGTCCTTTTGACATCTCCCTTGAGTATTTCTGGCACAACATGATGTTCCCAGATCATCTTGTATTTTCCCTGCTTCAGCTTTGGAGTCAGCTATGTATCTCCGGGAAGCCCTGGATCTTTGGTATTTAAAAACAAATGATTGGACACTGTGTGTGCTTTTTGTGACTGGGAGGTCATTGTATCTTTGCCTTCTCAACAGAGTGAGATAAGAAATTTTTGTATGCAAGTTAATATGTATGTGTATGCATATATCTATGTGTTTCTATATCTTACCTTAATTTTAACTAGAGCTATGTCATATTGGATCATTTTTCACATTACTATTTCTCATTGCATGCCAACATCATCTCTTTTCCACATTTATAAATCCCATTTTCAACAATGAGAAACTTGTCTTCTATTACCCTTAATGGATTTACTCATTTGTTCAGTCCTGCCTATATGTTACCAAACTCTTCACCAAGACGGCAGAAAGCTGGGTACCGGACTCACTCTGCTGGGTATACTAGCTGAAATCTCACCCAAAGGAAGGGGAGAGGCTAGGGGCATGAAGATGATGGAAGAAGGATGATGAAGAAGAGGACATTTGGAAGCCTTAGCCCCAGAACGCCACCCCCTTGCACTGATATGCTGGCTCGTAGCTGGGCCCCCACGTGCCATTGGCCACTCCCCTGTGCTGTATGTACCACTTGAAAGTTGGATTTTCAGAAAGGAAAGGGAAGGAGGAAGAAGAATGGAATAGTTAGAAATATTGATCCCAGACGTGTAGCACTTATCATACCAGTGTGCTGGCCCAAAGCTGGATCCTGACATGCTGTCACCTGTCCTCAAAGGGCATGCCAGCCAAAATCTTGGTTAATCTACTAATTTAATTACTCTCAGCTTAATGTTGCTGCTAGCTGTTTAACAAAAATCAGTGTATCTTCTTCCCATTTACACAGTAAGGCTTCATTTCCCAACTTCCTTTTTAGCTAAGGGCGGCCAAATGATGGAGTTTCAAGCCCTGAAATGCAAGTAGAAGTGATGTGAGGCATTTCTAGACCAAGACTTTTAAGAAGACGTTATGCCTCCTTCACCTTCTCTTTCCTCTTCTGTCTGCTAGATGCAGATACCAGTGAACAGTTAGGGTAAGTGGGGACCTCGGAATATATGAAGCAGGGATCCCTGAATGGTACTGTGTGAATCAGAGCTACCCACATTGAATTATTGGGTAGGTGAGAAGGAAGCTTCCATTATGTTTGAGCCACTCCACTTTCAATGGTCTGTTACAAAGCTAATTCAAATTGTCCAAACTAACACTTCTTTCTAAACTAGTACTTCCTTTCTAATATTATATTTGATGAATACAGTTACACATAAGGTGTTATGTGTATACTGATTAGGGTCACTTAACCCATTTGGATGTGGAAATGAATCAGGAAAGGTTTCCCAGAAGAGGAAATAGCTACTTGGGTCTTGAAAAATAACTATTAATTAGGCAAGCAAGAAAAGAGAATGTATTCCCTTCAGAGATAATAGCATATGTAAAGGTAGGGGGGATGACAGAGTGGAAGTTGTGTTCATGGAAAGTAAAGTTTCTTGAAATGGCTATGACTTAAAATGTATGAAGACAGTGGATAGAAATATAGAGGGAGCTACTTAGGTCATGCTGACTTTCTTTTGCATATGGAACTAAGCGTTTAGAAGGAACATTACGAGGAGTATACATACACTTCATTTTTTGACATCAGTTTACTTCTTCCATGTTCATTATGATCTCATGTTGAAAGAATGAGATGTAAAAATTAGCATGCAGAATTAGTACTACTATAAACATCTGAGCTTTGATGAAGCTATTAACATCAGATCTACATATCACATCTTTGATAAAAAAATGTTAAAAGTAATTTCAGCTCATTGGCTTCAGCTCATTGGCTGTAATCCATTTTGTTAGCACCCAGGAGTCTTTTTGTAATGGGAGTTCCAGGAGGTTGGTGATTGATCTCAGTAAAGAAATCACTGACATGAAGATGTTCTCTTGATGGGGAAATTAGACTGGTTGTATTCCACAAAGAGCACTTGGATCTCAGTTTAGAGGATAATTGGAAAATTCATCCTGGCATGGTGAACTATGTATAACAAAGGCAATTAATTTGGTAGCTAAAAGTAATGCAGAAGGTTAGTTTTGGGCTATGAGTATGGGTATCTCCAAATATTGATAGTTCCTTCTCACCTGCTGTCCATCCTTTTGTTCCATATTCATCATCATTGCCCTAGTTCAATTCACTTCCTCCTTGTCTCCCACTTGGGCTAACCAACTGTCTTTCCTCCAGGATTGTCTTCTGCTGTCCGTGTACTCCATAACTCAGTTCTCAGTCTCAATTGTCTCATTTCTCAAGAAGGCTTCAACAGGGACCTTTGGTTTCTGGACTCCTCCTGTTATCCCTTTATCCCTGTGTATTATAGTGGTGTCCTTCTGCTGTTAGTCTTTAAAAGACATAATACTGTTCAGCTTATCAATACCTTCTTTAGTGAGTTTGGATAGTTTGTGGTTTTTAAGGAATTGATTTTGTTGGCTTCTCAGATCTTCTGTCACTGTATAACAAATTTGTTCTATGAAATACCTTCTGATTGAAACACATAGACTTGTCTCTGTTTCAATAGCTGAACTAAGCCTAATAGAGTGTATGACATTGAATTCTACACATCACTTTTGCTCTTCTTTTGGCCTAGCTGCAAGGCCACAGCTAGCTTTAAAGGATGGTGGGAAATATAATTTTTATTCTGGATGGACGTGAACACAGCTAAAAATCATAGATCTTGTTTTATGAGAAAAGGCAAAACTTAAAATTAAAGGACCATCAGCGTTATCTGACATAGTGTGCTCCTTGGTCACCCAAATATATTTGCGCACACTTCCTCCCACATAGAGAATATCTCATTTACAAGAGAGACAACCTCAAAGACTTATCCAGTTACTGTATTTGGCTTGAAGTCCACTGTCTCTAGGTTATAAGTACTCACCTGTATCAGGTCTAGCTGTGGTTCTTCATGATCCAGTGACTAATAGCATACCCAAAATGCAATGCCGGAGTGGGAACAGGATATCTACAGTAAAACTCCCATCTAACTTGTCAAATTTATGGGCATTGAGTGCTCGGTTTTCCCTTATTATTCTAACGTCTGAGGATATATAATGATGTCCCTTATTTCATTCTTTTCTCTTTTGGTTACCAGTCTACTAGAGATTTATCAGTTTTTAATTTTTTCAAATATACAGCTTTGGTTAAATTGATTTTTTTTTCCTGTTGCTTCTGTTTTCAACTTCGGTGATTTCTGCTCATAACTTTATTACTTCCTTCTGTCTACTTGGTCTGGGTTTAAATTGCCTCTTCTTTCTCTAACTTTTTAAGTTGAAACTTCAATTACTGATTTAAGATCTTTATTCTTTTAAAAGTTAAGCATTTAAATCTATAATTTTCTCTCTAGAACTTTATTTAGTTATATCTTACAAATTTTGATATGTCTTATTTACATATTCATTTGGTTTAATTTTTTTTGCTGGAGACTTCCTCTTTGACTTTTGTGTTATTTAAACGTGTGCTGTTTAGTTTTCAAATATTTGGGGACTTCCCAGATATCTTTGTTATTTATCTCTAGTTACATTCTACTGTCGTCCAAGAATATACTTTGTATGAATTTTAATTTTGTAAAATTTAAAGTTTATTGAATTTCTTAATATATAGTCTGCCTTGGTGAAGGTTCCATGTGTGTTTGAGAACAATGTGTATTCTGCTGTTTTGGGGGTAGAGTTATCCATGATATGTCAATTAGGTCAAGTTGGTTACTAGCGTTGTTAAAGTCTTCTATGAGCATCCTGATTTTTTGCCTCCTTGTTCCATAAATTATGAAGAAGAGTATTGAAGTCTCCAACTGTAATGGTGGATTTGTCTATGTCTCCTTTCTGTACTAACAGTTTTTGATTTATGTATCTTGAGGCTATATTGTTTATTGCATGCTCAATTAAGATTTCTTTCTGTCTTCTTGGAGAAATGAACCCATTATGTAATTTTTGAATTCCTGATAGTATTTTTGTTTTGAATTTTACTTTGGTATTAATATTGCTACTCTAGCTTTCCTTTGGTTAGTGTTTGTTTATTACATCTTTTTCCATCCTTTTACTTTTACCATATATGAGGCTTTATATTTAAAGTGAGTTTCTTGTAGATAGCATATAATTATACACCTTAGATTTTTATTCAATCTCACAACTTTTTAACTGATGTGTTTAGAACATTCATACTTAATGTTGTTATTGATATGTTTGGATTAAAATCTACAAATCTTCTAGGGATTTTGTATTTGTTCCATCTGTTCTTTGTTTCATTTTTCTTCTTTTTCTTACTATTCTTGGATTAACTATACATTTTTCAAGGGAATTTTCAGTTTTTCTCTCAGCACTTCAAAGATGTCACTCCATTGTCTTTCAGCCTGCATGATTTCTGAAGAGAAGTTTCCTATAGTTCTTATTCTTACTCCACTGTGTATAATTTCACTTTACTCTTTGGCTACCTTGAAGAAATTGTCTTTGCCTTAGGTTCTCAGCAGCTTGACCATGATGTGCCTAGATACAGTATTTTTGGTATTTATCCTGCTTGTTGTTCTGAGCTTGTTCTCTGTGATTTGTTGTCTATCAATAATTTTGGAAAATTATTACGTTTCACTTCTCTCTGCAGATCTCTTTCTATTTGTAGATTTTGGGCCAGTTGGTTGCCCTGTGACCACAGTACTTGATGGGTTCAACAAAACTAGTGAACTTGATGTTTGCCTGGCTTATTTTGGTTGTTATATTAGTGGCAGTGCACATTCCAGCTCCCTACATCCCTGAGAAAAATATGAAATTTAGTATGGTTTTAAGTCTGGAAAATCTGGTCTTTTATTCATCCTCTGTAAATCCTGCCCATCCTACTGTCTTTCAAAATAATGGCAGCTATTTTGGGGTCATCTGAAATAACAAATTTGGATGGGAAGATAATACCTTTGATTTGAGTTTTGCTATTGTAGTGGCTCTGATGTCTGGCTAACATTTTTTAATTAAAAAGCTTTGGTGCCATGTTCTTTTCTTCACCTAAGGTACTTTTCTGAAGCTTCCTAATGTTATTGTTTCAGTCTAGATAAAACATCAATTCATCTTTTCAATCCATAAGGCCACAAATTACCAGATACTCTATCAATTTAGACTGCAAGCTGCATATAGAGAGCACCTCACTTAGTGTATCTGTATAGTCTTCAATCTGTGCAAACTGTTTAGCTCCAGTCCAATGTCATCCATCTCTTTTGGGCCCTTACTAAAATATTGAAGAAGAACCCGATATATACCAATATTCTGAATATTTGAAATATATTCATCTTGAGTGTAGATGCTGTCAGGAAGTCGTCTTCTTTCTAGGTATTGGGGCAAGTTTTACCAAATATTTGCCACAACATGCTAAGAGTTATCAACTTTCCAGAAGGTATTATCTGTGTCTTCACAGCCTACTCTACTACCTCAAAGACAATGTCACATTTTATATTCTGTTAAAGAAACATCCCATTTTAAGGAACCAAAGTCTAAATTGTTTAGAATATAGGTTCACATACCGTTAAAAAATTTCAACTAATAAGTTAAAAAGGCTTAAATAAGATAGAAGGTAAAAGCTCAAGCTAGAAGATGTTCAAAAGCACAAAGTCATCAGGGCCCCTGGATTTCTGTACCTCATTACTCTACTCTGCCATCTCTAGCAGGCTGCTTTATTCTGCATGATCCAAGATGGCTGCATAGTACAATGGTATTTCAGCCAAAAGGGAGGTGAAAGAGAAGCATATAATTTTTCCATTTAAAACATAATATGGATGTTGCATGCAGCACTCCTGCTCACATTCAATTATCAAAAACTTGTATAAATGACAATATGTATCTATAAGAGGGGCTGGAAAATGTAAATTTGATTTTAACTATTTGCCTAGCTATTAATCAGTGGTTTTACTACTATCAGAGAATGGTGTAATGAATACTGGGGAATGACTAACACTCTGCCATATATATCCTGTCATTTACTGCAAATTTGCATTTGATTTGCTGTTTCCCATTGCCTGAAATTGTTTTTCAACTTGTCAATTCATGTTTCTTTTGAAATAGCATTTGTCTGTCACATACTTGGAGAAGTTTCTATTGAACCACCTTTTCTCTCCATACAACAAAGTTGCTTTCTCCTTTGCCTCACAGTACTTTTTCTAGATCATTAAATCAGACTGTTAGATATTCTAGGACAGAGCCTTGTCTTGCTCATTTTGGTATTCTATGTGTCTAGTAAGAATATGCTATAAATAAGGAGCTTAATAATGGTAATGAATAAATATATTTTTAATTAATAGATGACTATGTGAGTGAATGAATGGATGGATTAGCATTTAGTAAATTAATAAATGAATGAATGACTAACTGAGTAAATGGACAGATTTCCAAGAGGTTCAACATATAAATGGGTGAGTGAATTAATGAATGAGTTAGGGAATAATTGGATGGGTGAGTAGATCGATGAATGAATGTATTGTTTAGTGTGTGCATGAATGGTTAGATTAATGGATGGATAAGTGAGTGAAGGGATGGACAACAAGGTGAGTGGATGGATAGATTGAAGGGTGGATGCATGCAGAGATGAATAAATGAGTATATGGACAGAAGGGAAAGTCGGTGAATAGATGAATCATTAAACTGATGGATAAATGGATGCATAAGTGTATTGGTGCATGAATGGTGAATGAATCCTGCACATATATATCTGAATTGGCATCTGCCATATTATATCAGTGTGGGAGATAAAAGCTGGATTTTTATCACACTTCTGCCATTTTTTTCCTGATTTTTCCAAGTTACTTATCCTTTATGCATCTCAATTTCCTCATCTCTAAAATCAAATTATAATAAATACCTTGCAAGTTTTTGTGAAGGTAAAATAAGGCATTATAAAATGTAATTGGTGTAAAACATATGCTCCATAAACAGTAATTGCATTACAGTCATCATTATCATCATCAAATATTCAACCAAATCTTGTTTCTTGCACAGCATTTGATTGATCCCTGGGTGTACATGGAAATATATATGTACTCTTAGCTCTGCCTTCTAGGATCTTGCAGTTACTCTGGGTAGATAGGACACATGAATTAAAAGATAACCACCAATAAAATGAAAAGAATGCTCAGTGCCAGATGACAAATTTATAAGGAACTGAAAAAAGAGAAAGATCATGAAAAGTCTAGCAAGTCTTGGAATGTTACGTTGGAGTTTGGGAGGTAAAGAGAAGGAGGATTAAATTAGCAGAGAGGAGATGATAACATCTTCTTATTAAAGCACCCTATACTTCTTATTAAATTGCAAATTATTTCAAGATCTAAAAGTAAAAATGAATAGGTAACAAGAGTTCCATTTATTTAACTGTGAAAAAAAATGAAGTCTCACAACAGTTCAATGAATGGCCCAAGGACAGACAGTGACTTTGACCCTGGCACAGTTGCAAATGGCAGCCTCAACTCTTGGCTGCTGTGTCTTTTTGGATTTGCCAGTATTCTTAAAATAAGCAAAATATTTTTGTTAAATGCTGTAACATTTCTCTGAGGACAGCTTGGCTGGTTATTTTGACTTAAACAAAAAAGTAAATATCTGAGAACAGCTGAGGTGCTTGTACAGTGCGTCTATTGTTTTCCTACCCGTCTAGATGCTAAGAACAATATTCTAAAACAGTGAATTCATATAGGCTGCCTAGTCTGAGTGTTCTCCTTTTACTCCACCTGGCTCCAATCAAGCCCACTAGATTGACTTGATTTATATATTTAGGTTATTCCCAAAGAATTTATCACCCAGAGATCCAGAGGCCCCTGAGCAACTATAAATCAAAGGATTAGGGATAACGTTTAGCAGATATTTTAGGCTCTGAAGCCTAGCACAGTTGGGTTCAAATCTGACCACTACCTGTTTTTAGCTGCGTGTCCTTTAGTATATATTGCCTCATCTCTCGGAGCCATATCGTTATCCTTATCTGTATCATGGAAATGCCAATATCTGTTGACTCACTTACTTGTGGGTCTAGGATATTTTTTCGTACAGCAATGGAATCAGAAATAATAGGTGACTTTACCTGAATCCACTTTGGGCTACTGTTTTACTAACTACAATCCCATCGGCTCATTTAGTTTCAGATCTGTGCTCTCCTTCTGCTGGACTCCTTCACTGCTGTTCTTGTCCTGTGCTATCAAATGCAGCTAACTCTGTGACATCACCAGTAGTGACAAAGAATCCAGGATAAATAAAAAGGAAATCATTTCTCATGTTATCCTGAGTATCCCCAAATTCCTGGATATTGTAAGTTTACCAAATCTTCTTCCTGCTTCCACATACATTCCTGCTTTTGTCTATTCTCAACATACAGTGTGATCCTTCTAAATTAGAATAAATTAGAAACTCTGTTGCATGAAGCCATAGCCAGAAATCAACTTCAATTAGCCGTGGACGTTCCTTCCTAGAAAACTTTGTCTTTGTCTAAATGTGGTTTACAAAGTCAATCTTAAGAACTCCATAAAGCCCTTTTAATATTTAGCAATATTCTTTTTTAAAGATTTTTTTTTCTTTTCCTTTTTCTCCCCAAAGCCCCCCGGTACATAGTTGTATATTCTTCGTTGTGGGTTCTTCTAGTTGTGGCATGTGGGACGCTGCCTCAGCGTGGTCTGATGAGCAGTGCCATGTCCGCGCCCAGGATTCGAACCAACGAAACACTGGGCCGCCTGCAGCGGAGCGCGCGAACTTAACCACTCGGCCACGGGGCCAGCCCCAGCAATATTCTTTTTTAAATAAAAATTGTACATATTTAAGATGTACAACATAATTTGAGATATGTATATATAATGAAATGATTACTATAGTCCAGTTAATTAGCATATCTCCTTAATAGTTACCTTTTTTTTTGTGATGAAAGCACTTGAAATCTACTCTCTTAGGAAACAAAGCTGCAGTTATTTAACAATATTTTTAATGTACCTACTTCATAGGCTTGTTGTGAGAATTAGATAAATTTATATAAAGTGCTTAGAAAAGTGCCTGACATATAGTCATTGTTATATGTGTTAATTGTTGGATAAATTTTCTACTCTGTTTACAACCTTTCAGTACTTCCCAGACTCATTCATAGTAAATGTAAACAGACCTACACATTGTAATCCCTGCCACTTCTCTGACCCTCCTGCCTTGACTCCACCCGTTCACCCATCTTGCTCTGGGCAAATGGTCTACTTACTCTTCCTCAAACACTCCAAGCATAAGTTGGCCTCAAGTCATCTGCAAGTGAAGTACCCTCCGCCTATGACCACCTTCCTCCCAATAGTCTTCATGGCTTGCTCTTTTCTTTCATCCGGATGTTTACTCAGATGTCATCTTGCCAGTGAAGTCTTTGTTGAACATGATATTTTAAATTGAGCTGAAAATGTTCTATGGAAAATAAGATAAGAAAACCTTTCCAAGTTCTAACTGTATTGTTTTTCCTGTCAGGAAGACTTCATTTGCTTTTATGATTTATTCCACCCCACCTCATCTAAGCATAAAAGTCAGTAGTATGATTAATAACAGTACACTGACTTCTTATCACATTTCCTTCTTCTTGGCTGGGCAGTGATTCTAACCCAGAGCTCTGTGTCTCCGGCTGACTCAACCAAGGTCAATACCTCAACACTCACCCAAATAAGAGATGAAACTCTTTGTGTGGGTGTGTATATGTGTGTGTGTGTGTGCACGTGTGCACGTGTAAAGAAGGAGTATAATTTCTTGATTTGTTCCCAAAATAGTGTATCTCAAAACTGCTTTAAAAGAACTATAGTTTTAAGATGAGTAGTATTTGTTTATCAGTTCATACCTGTAAAACTGTGTTCACTCTGGGAATTTACACTTTAAAAGTTAAATTTCAAAATTTAAAATGCATGTGAAAAATAAAATTATTTCTAAAAATAGTATATATTTACACTAAAGCTAATTTAAAAAACTCTTTTATATTGAGTATTTGAACATTAAAAATTACATAAACTGAATAATTATAATTGGTAAAATTTTATGTCATTTTATCATTTTCTTAGACATATCTGTCTTTAATAGAGTCACTGATATTTTTCTGAATGTATTTGTTTATTTCAATAGGATGTCACTACTTTTGTTTTTTCTGTAAAATTGCTTTCATCATATTAAAATTTGTATTTTAGGTTACTAAAGTTTAAATTGTTGACACCTTCAATTGACTTTTCCCTAAAGGGCAACAATTACCAAAATGTGGTCTAAAAACTTTTAGGGTCTCAAAATCCTCTCACAGTGTCCATGAGATCAAAACCACTTTTATATAATACTAGACTATCATTTACCTTTTTTGCTCTCATTCTCTCAGGAATGTATGGTAGAGTTTTACATAGGCTTCCTGACGTGGTATCACAGCAGATTGAATGCAGACGCACGTGTGAGAAGCCAACTATTTTCTATACATCAGATGCTCCACAAAAGTTGAAAAATATTTTTAAAAAGGCCACTCAAAAGTTTTTCTGTAGAAATATACCAATTTTTATCAAAATATTTCTGGTAAAATATAATGAATTTATTATTATTTTAGGTAAATTAATAAATAGTTTCTTGTTTCAATTTATAGTGTAGTAAATATCAGTATATAACACCTACATAAACAAAAATTATTCTGGATATTTAGTCATATACTTAGTAGACATCAGAATAAATTCTGCTAAATGAAGGGTGTGTTCAGTTATATTTTTATATTGATCTTTGTAAATACTTAGGCTCAAATAGTCTTACAGTTATGGTCTTTTTCCCTCTCTTAAGAATATTTTCTTTGACAAATAGTTTTATAAGATAAAATCCATTAAACAAGTTGTTCCTATGATTCTTTTAATTAACAATTTTAGATGCTGAAAGATTCCATATCTTCTCAATTTCAATCCTTCATGTTATAAAATACCAATTTCCCAAATTAAAAATAGGACTCCTTAAAAATATTCTCTTCACAATTTGACATAGGAAAAAATACAGTCATAGAATTTAAAAATTAGAATACTAAGCACAGTTTGAGCTTTCTTTATAATCCATCCTTTTTGCTTTGGTAGGATAAATTTAAATACTTTTTCTGGTAAACTTTGTTGTCATTATTTGCAATTCTACTAAAATTTTTAAAAGACAACAGTTTTGGTACTCCAGTAATTGAATAGTTTGACTACAAATTCTAAACCAACTTTTAACAAAATGCAAACAAAATGTATACATCTCATTTACAAAATTCATCCACTATTAAGGAAGGAAATTGAGATGTATGTAAAATTAGTCCTTCAAAAGCTGAAATATTTCTCATTTCTGATTCATGGTGGGCAGCAAAAAGACAAAGGATATACTGCAATGTGCTGAAGGTTTTTTTAATTCAATATCAGCTGCATTATAAATATTTTGAAGTTCAGTTGCCCTTTGAATATATATTTGTCCTTTTGACAACTAGAGATTCTACTTGAATTAGTAGAATATTGCAGCTTGTTCTGATGTTCTTATGAATTCTGTGCATACCACAACAAATTGCAAGTATATTTCTCTACTTTTTCTTCTTTATATAATAAGAACATTGTTTTCCTGTGGTACTGTGCTCCATCAAAATTTATACTTTTATTAGCATCAAAAAATCAAGTCATTTTATCTTCAATGCTTGTGTTTTAAACTGAATTAATGATAGCATTCACAGAATTGCCAGATATTTTGCCTTCCGTAGAGAAAACTTAGAAAAGTTTATTCCAGGAAGTGGAAGAAAAAAGTAAGAAACCTATAATGATTCTACTGTGAACTGCATTATTTAGCTATTGCAGTTAACCTATTTAACACCACTGTTTTATTTTTCTTATCTACGCAAGCCGACTTGAAATGAAAACGAGCAAAATCAAGATGGAACACAGGTATTTGATCTAAGTGAAAAGTCATGCACCTCTGCATCTACATATGGGTTGCATTATTGTCTCAGGCACAGTGTTCTTAAACTAATGACTAGCTTTTGAAGCAGATGCTGACTTCTCCAGAAGATTTGTGTCATCAGGTTTTCATGTGGTCAATGATGTGACTGTGACTGTCAGGTTGGATGATAAATGTCAAAAAAAAATAGCTTGTACAAGTGTTTGTATTATACATCAACTTCTATAGAAATAGAAACTCAGTAATTTTTTATTAAACATGCATCTCTACTTTTTTAGGTCATTGCCTCTGAAACAATTCATTTACAAAATGAAAAACCACTTTGGTCAACAATGAACCACGTAAATGACAGTAGCCCCATAAGATTAGTACCACATAGCCTGGGTGTGTAGTAGGCTCTGTTACCTAGGTTTGTTTAAGTATACTTTATGATGTTCACGCAATGGTGAAATTGCCTAGTGACCTTTCTCAGAACTTATCCCTGTTGTTAAGAAATGCATGACTGTAATCATAAAGTATTCACATCTCCAGATCATGCTCTTTGCACTAGACCAAACTCTTTTAATTCATAAATAGGTTCTAAATAAGAGCCTATCAGAAGATTGAAGAGTATTACAGGATTAGATAATGCTTTAAAAGATATTTCCCCCATAGGGACAATATTGCTTTTTACTTTGAGTAATCTTAGTTAATATTTTGTTCCTTTTAATATTTAAGTCCTGGTGATCCAGAAATATGTCTTTTTTGTGTGTGCATATTATTTGAGAAAATTCTTATGCCAGCAACATACATCATAACCTAATCAGGATAGCACTCATTGGACTAAATTCTCCCCACTGTTTCTAATATGATCTAGTTAGGTCCCAAGCAATTATGGAAATATAATATTTACTATCAGTAATGGCAATTCAAGTATTTGTATGTCCATTTTCATTATAACAAATAGGTGAAAAATGGCTCATTTGAGGAATATACTTTCTTCCAGTGTGATATTATGATGATATCTCAACCCCTATTACCAATCATTACATTATTTTGATCCTTGCTCATCCTTCCTTCATTTCCAACCATTCAGTCTCTAACTAAATTCTAAGTCTTGTCATCTCTGGCCTAAGATAGTTGAAGCTGCTTCCCAATTTGTTTTCTCATTTAGAACTTCAGCTCTCTGAAGTATACTTTGTAAACTGTAGCCATACAGATCTTTGTAAAATGGAAATCCATTCACAGCCCTCCTCTTCTGAATGTTTCTTGGATCCTTTGCCATGCTCTGTTGGTTCTTCTCCATATGCCTTCTGCTCCAGCCATCCTGTGCTGCTTACAGATCTCTAAATATATTCCTCTGAGTAGGTTTCCTTGATCTAAAACAGCCATCCCTTTCTCAGTGATGTCACCTGGAAAATTCCTACTCATCTTTCAAGTCTTACTTTCCACATTCCTCCCTCTGAGAAGCCTTCTCTGACGCACTCTGACAGAATGAGGTCCTTGTCCTTTCACATTTGCATAGCAAACTCTGCATCCCTTGGTCATAGCACTTTTCACCTTGAATTGCCATTGTTATTACTAATAATTACAGAGTACTTACTAAATTCCGAACATTGGACTAAGTGTTACATGTATTTATGCACATTGGCTTATTTAGGTCTCATAATAACCAGTGAAGTATGTTCTTTTAGGATTCCCCATTCTACAGATGAAGAAATAGGCTCATGAGAAGCTAAGAGAATTGCCCCAAGTTAAATGATTAGTTGATCAAGCCAGGAAACAAATGGAAGTCAGTGTACTTAAAGTTGTGGTTTCAACTATTATGTAATTCAGCCTCCCTTACCAGACTGAATTCTTGAGAACAGGGACAATGTAATATTTATAATCAGTCTCTAGCCTAGCAAAATGTGTGGCACATAATGTGTGCTTAATGAATATTTGTTGAATAAATGAATAAAATGCTTATCAAGTCATGGTAAAATTTGTCTTTTAGAATAATAACTAGGCAACAAAATAACTCACTTAATTAGAATAAGTTTTATTATGATAAATGTCACTTACCACTAAGATTTATTTTATTCTCTGACTGCTTTGCTTATGAATTCTGTTAAGGGAGTTGCATTCTGAACACTCTAGTTTTTACATATAAAGACTGTGGAGGCAAAGTGCTAGGTGATTATTTATTCTGACAAAATTATCAAGTTGAGGGAATCCTGGGCCAAACCTGCTACTCTAAGTGTGCACTTTGACGTTCTCACTTATGATTAGTGTCAGGAATGCTTGAGTAGAGGTTTGAGTTTCCTTCTGATGCTGTTCTGTGAAATGACTGGTCTAGAGTCTGTAAGACAAAAACAACTGAACCAAACACTGTTTTCACATCTTGATTTTTTTTAAAAAAACTTACAACTGGTATTCTTTAAGAACCTATTTTATAAGCAGGCACTTCAAAGGGATTCAAATTGTCCTCACCTCATGCTTTTCAACTACTAACTAGCAAGAAGCGCTTTTAGACATATTTATTATCCAAAACATGATGTCAAGTTCAGAATTGCTAAGAAAGGCGTGAGGAGGGAGCGATGAATTCGGATGAAAGAAGAGACTTTCTGCAGTGGGAGGCATCGGATCTAGGTCCTGGAAAAGGTAAGATTTAGTAGGTGGGGCACCGGTGGGAAGCGCACTCTAAGAGAACTCTACGCATAATGGCAGAAAAGCAAGAAAGTTCAGGGTAAATCTGGGACATGGAGAGGAACAGGTTGTGATCAGAGTGTAGGTGAAATGTGAAGAAATTTGATAGGATGAATACAGGCATTTAAGCTAATGAAGAAGTTGAGGGTGGAGGAAGAAATGCGGCAAATTATTTTTTACGTGCTGGGGAAATGCAGATTTTTAAAAATTTTACAATTGTGTATAATTATATATATGTTAAGTTATCAAGTGGTAATGTACCTGGTATACAAAATTTACTGATTTTCAAGATAGAATAATTAAACAGACATGCTTATCATTGACTGTTACTGTTAAATCTGAATATTCAGCATGCGATTTTTCAGCATCATCATTTATGCACAGCAGTGATCAATGAAGCATAAATTGCACTGTTCACAATATTTTGTATAGCAGATTTTAAAAGATTTCTCCATCCTTTCCATTCTTGAAGAGTCATAATATTGCCCCCCTGATAGTTGTGTTACTGAACAAGTTACCCTATCTTAGCTTTAGTTTACATCTGTATGAAAACAATACCAAATCCTTGTTTGTTGGCTGTTTTGTTATTGTTGTTCTTAATATACATTGAAAGCATGGAGAAGGCCATAAATCATTATAAAATTTGCCCACATCATTTTTCTGGAACCAAGTATATCTCCACATATTGTAGTATTTTGGAAACCATAATAGATTAAAGAGCCCTTTCTCTTCATCCTGTTAAATTTTGATCCTTCGACCTTTGCCATTGCAACCTTCCTCCATTTGTCCATCCCCAGTGCCTTCTCCACCATGGACACCACTAGGCTGTGAGGCTAGAAGAACTGTTATTGCAAGCAGACTGAGCTCTTGATGTTGGTAACAAAGTCAACCAGGTGATCACAGGACAGAGCAAAGAGGGATTGACCAGCACTGTGCTGTCCAATAGAGTAGCTACTAGCCACACTGGCTATTTAAATTTAAATTAATTAAACAAATGAAAAATTCAGTTCCTTAGGTGTGCTAGCTGCATTTCAAGTGCTCAATAGGCACAAATATTGGACAGCTCACATTTATAGAACATTTCCATCATTGCAGAAAGTTCTGTTGGATAGTGGTAGACTCTAACATTAGGCCTGATGGTAGTACTAAGTTGTTAAATAATCTTTCACCAATTATCTATTCTCTCCGGGCCTCATTTTTCTTTTTATAACATTATGACAAAAATAGTAACACTGAGGGAATGCATGAAGAAATGTCAGCTAGAAACCCTTTTTAGGGGCCAGCCCGGTGGTGTAGTGGTTAAGTTCATGCACTCAGCTTCAGCGGCCCAGGGCTTGCTGGTTAAGATCCCTGGCATGGACCTACATACCTCTCATCAAGCCAAGCTGTGGCGGCACCTCACATACAGAGTAGAAGATTAGCAGAGATGTTAACTTAGAGCCAGTCTTCCTCACCCCTCCCCCAAAAAACCTCTTCTTAAAATTGTGTTAAAAATCACCATAAAGTGTCAGGTGTCACTGCATCATTTTGGGGGGCTCATGAGGTTGATGGCAGGTTTTTGAATCCTGCCCTAATTTCCTTTTAGGTCCACAACATTACCATCTTAAAGGAACAATTTTGGTGCTGTTAACATGCAGGGGATCAATGTGAATTGCTGTTGTTGTGCTTGCTTTTCTCTTCAGTTGGGAAGGGAAAGCATTTTAGCTAAATGGTGAATTCATACTGAACATTGAATAAAACTGCTGAGAAATGGCCAGAATGTGAACCAAACTCTAACAAAAGTTGAATAGCATGTTGATAACTATTCTTTGAATAGTAACTCTGTCTATACCATTCATGATCCAGAAGACTAAATTAACATAAGGACATAATGTGTTTCTTTCAGTGGTGTTTACAGAAGCCTTTGCTCCATGACATGCACATTTAGGTAAAATACTTCTCTTGAAACCTTGTAAGGCAGGATGCCACATTGCAAAGGTCGTATGCAAATGGATGCTGAAATATCTTTAGAAGCACAAAACATTCAATTATATAATTTTCTATGTCATTGCAAATTCATACCTTTTTCTTTCTCCATAAAATTATGTTTTGTTTTTTTTTCCCCATAGTTATGTGATTAAGCAGCACCAAGACTGGGATCAAACTGCCAAGTTAGGCAATGTTGATATTGTGGATACTGAGGATTCTGTGGATATTATGCTTGCCTGATGGAGGCGGGCTGACTAGTATTTACTCAGAGGTCAGAACACCCCACAGAGACCAGCAGTAGTTCCCATGGCAAGAGACAGGGAAGTAAATGATAGTGCAGCCTTGTATGTTATTATGGCTTCTAAGGGGTCAGGATATGTGACTTTAAGGACCATCAGTGTATACATTCAGGTTACATTTTTGCTTAACACAACTTCTTGTACTCCTTTAAAGATACTGTCTTAATGAAGAAAAGTATGATAAAATAGCCCTTTGCAATTTAAAGAAACAAGTTAGTCTTTCTCAATGTCTCATTCTGAAAAACCTGTTTTCTACCCAATTCTATGCCAAGAGCTTTTGATCGGCTTCCAGAGATGCATATGTGCACGTGCACCTGTGTGTGTGTGTGCATCACAGTGAATGTATTAGTTTAAAAACTAGAGTATTGATATTCTTGTCTTGATCCCTCCTTTTTTCTTATAACCCTCCATCAGTAAGCACTGGACTCTTACAAACTGCAAGGGACTAAAATGGGCTGCAAAGAATTTTATCTCTAACATCCAGGGTTTTTCTGTTCTTTTCTTTTCAGCAGGAGAAATGGTAATTCAGAGACCTGGGTACTTTCTCCACTCTCTATTCATTTTATCTATTACCATAAAGACCATTTAAGATTATAGGAAGTTTGGGAAACAGAGGAAAAAAATCATCCATAGTCCCAACATTCAAATACAGTCACCATTACATTTTAACTTTTCTTTCCATCTTCTCTCTATTCATGTTAGAAGATATTTTGCAGATAAAAACAATCATGGGATAATGGATGGAAATAGATATCTATTCCTCTGTTTTGTCTTTATTCTGATGTAAGAAATGGAAACAATTGCCCAAGGCTGAAAATAAATTGTTCCGATTTGTGTTTTTGGAAAGGTACCCATTGCCTGATTTTCCTCTAGACACATACATTGAAAGGATAGTAGAAATTCTGACAGCATCTGAGCCCTGTGGCTTTTCATGTTAGAACTTCTGGTGATAAAGAGCTTTTTTTCTGCAGTGGTCCCTTCCCCACTTACTATGGAATTTAGAGGAGGTAGTTGACTGAGAAGTTGGTGATAGAAGTTTTTCTCTACATTTTGGAATATGAATTTTGCATTAGAACATTAATGTATTCATTCAGCCATTCAACCAATATTCATTGAGTACATACACATACCATTTACTGTACAATTCCATGGCAATAAAATGGTAGGAGAGGGGAAAATCTCTGCTTTTCTGTAGCCTCCAGGCTTGTGTATGAGACACACAATTAAACAGGCAATTACAATCCAGTGCAACCAATGCTACTGCAGGGACAGTAGGAAGTCGGGAGAGCTACATGGGCACGTTAAAGAATCTAGGAGGTCAGGAAAGCCTTCAATGAAGAAACTTGAAATTGAAGAGATTTTCAGGGAAGGAGCAGAGATTTGTGTTCCAGGAAGAGGAGATGGTCTGAGTGAGCCCAAAGAGAAAGCAGAGAACATGATGCATTATACTGCACTCTGTGTGTGTCTGTGTGTGTGTGTGTCTAGTGGAAGAGAGGGAGATTTTGCTAGAGCTAACACTGGAGAAGTTAGCAAGAGCATGACCACAAAGGCCTTCCCTGGCAACCGAGACCACCTCATTAAAGAGTGATGCAAAGGAAGTTAGAGAAGTTCAGTGAGTTACAAGGCATGGCGTGGCAGGAGCAGAAATGCATTTAGAAAGATCACTCTGCTAGAAGTGTCTCTGTTATCCCTATACTAAACAGTGGTAGGAACAGTCAACATGGAGCAATCAGAACTAAGTGGACTGACTGAACCCCCATGCTTGACAGATAACACATAGTTTGTTTAATGACATGTAAATACATACACACATACATACCCGTGTAGACATGGATGTAGGCCAGAATCAGGAATCATAATGGCACTTATTTACTGGGCATTTAACATGTGCCAACAATTGCACATAGACTATCTTTAGCCTCACAAAATCCCTACAGTATAGATGTCATTGTTTATAATTCAGAGAAAGCTGAAGCTGAGCGGGAGGAAGCAAGTTTCCTGGGCCTCTCCTCTATTAAACAACACAGGCCTCTCTTTACCAAAACCCCATATTTTGTCTACTGTGCTATGCTCCTTCCCTGTCTAACTGTTGACCTAGGAGAACTAACATGGACTATTGTTGAGGTTTGAGAGATTGGAAAATCAAACACAATGCGAATCAGTTCTGACCTACCAACATATATAGAATAAAGAGAGGGATCCACCAGCTAAATGGCAGAGACGTGCTGTCTAATCCATTCTAATTCCAGGGAGGCCTGAGGACCCCAAAGGTAAAAGTTCTTTCTCTTTAACTCTCATGCCTCTCATAAGCTAATTTTTCAATATCCTGATTAGCCCGAAGATAATTTCCTTATATTCCAACCTTAGCTCTTACCTCATAGTTCTTCAATAAAACATTTCAAAGCTAAGGCTGTTCCTGAAATGGAATTGATCTTGGAAATGTTAACCACTCTTTCTGGTTTGGATTCAACACTGTTTTGCCTACAAAGCAGAAAATAAATAGACATGAATCTCTATTCATTGGTATAAAAAATAAGGCAATCTTTCTCTGTCTCTTTCTCTCTCTCTCACACACATACACACACGCACTAGCTTGCCATTCGAGGAAGAGAAATTGTGAAGCAGAAATTCCTAGACTGGTTTTCTATAGTAAATAAATTCATGTTCTGGTTTCAGTCCTGGCTCTTTGCTGACACTGATGGTATCAATACCCAGAACATCATTCATGTGTGCCTTTGTACGCTTATGCATTTCCAACTTCTCTTGCAAGTAGCATCTCCTTTGATCCTAACAATAAACCTGTGAATTGAGTGTGGATTGGACTTGTGAGGTGAAAATTCTGTTCAATAATCACAATGGAACTGGTTTGGCTACAAAATAGCTTTTTAGCTAGGTAGTCTCAAAGAAAATAATGCCGGAAGAAGAGTTTTCTTCTCATAGGAGAGGATGGCATTTTCGACTGTCTGGCTGGACTCCCTGATAGCATTTCTTAGGATTTTTCTAATTTCTTAGTCTTGTACTTCTATTTGCCATTCTAACAATAGACTGTCCATGTCAAAGGATATCACTTTATAAATACCTGTATTGTTTTAAATAGCTTGTAACTCATTCTCTTGATCTTTGTCTTTTCCTTACTATTAGCATATTCATTGCATAAAATTTAGAAGGTATTTCTGAGTAAAAAATAAGACAATTTCCTCAGAGTTAATTCTGCTATTGTCTCCCTTTTGACTTTGTCTTTCTCTCTGTGAATGCATATTACACACACACACAGATACATACATGCATATCTCATCCACATGTATCTATCTATATATACATACACACATGCATATATCACTCACATACCTATTAATAGGCTCTTTTTATAAATATTTTCAGTTACTACTTTTTTTCAGTAGACAATACAACATAGATTCAACTGAGTTACTTCTATGTGCCGAGAATTTTGCTAAACACAGTTATAAATTGTAAATGAGAAAGAGTAGTTGTTCCTAATGTAATCTAATAGATAACAAATGGATAAAATATTGAATAATAAGTGATACATTCATCATTTTAGGCTTCTAAAATATTATTTCTGATGATTGTGTTCTGTTGTTGCATGAGTATATGTATTGGATTTTTTTTGCCGTTTAAAAAATATTGCAATGAACATCCTCGTAGATAACTCTTTAACACAACCACATATTAAAGAATAATATATTTTAAAGGTTTCTTTAAGTTTAGCTTTAAGTTTCTTTAAACTAAAAGTCTGTGCCTTGTTATTTTTATAGTTGGTATCTTATAATAACTAACTTGTACTTCATAAATTGTCCATGTGACAGTCCCTCAGCCTCAACCACTGATCTGTTCAATCACTTAAAATATATCTTCAAATTGGATAATGTTTCATGATTGTACTTTCTATGGTCAAATTTATTCATTTAACAAATATTTATTTAGTATACCTACTATATTGCAAAAACTGTGATACACGTTGGGGATGTCATGGAAATCAAGTAATGAAAGACAAATAGTAAATCAGCAGTTATGGTATAGTGTGATGATATGTTGATGGAAGAAATTCAGAGCTGATGGAGCACAAAAGTAGAAAAATGCAACGGTATGAGTCCGGCCCCGTAGCCAAGTGGTTAAATTCGTGCGCTCTGCTTCGGTGGCCTAGGGTTTCTCCAGTTCGGATCCTGGGCACGGACATGGCAGCACTCACCAGGCCATCTTGATCGGCGTCCCACATGCCACAACTAGAAGGACCCACAACTAACATATAAAACTATGTACTGGGGGGATTTGGAGAGAAAAAGCAAAAAAAAAAAAAAAAAAGAAAAGAAAAGAAACACACAACAGGGAAGATGGAACAATTGGAGTGTGAGTTCCTGGATGAAAGAAGGTGAGTTCCCTCTGGACAGCACTCAGATTTAGATTGGGGTCTGATGCCTTACCATTGTATTTATTTTTAATTTTTTTGAGATAAAATTGGTTTATAACATTATATAAATTTCAGCTGTGCATCCTTATATTTCAACTTCCATATATCCTAGATCATGATGCTTGCCACCCAAAGTCTAGTTGTATTTTTATTATAAAACCCCAACCATAGTGGCCAGAGACTGCTCATACATCTTAGAGGGTAGCTCCAAGGGACAGCCAGGAAATTAGGTATCTGCTCATCGGTCATCAATCCAGACAGTGAAGAAGCACCAATGCAAGCTGATTCTGGGCTTCATGTTTCACTGGGCACAGAGTAATGTTATTCCAGATGTAAAATGGGAAGGTGGCCGTGTTTTTTTCCCCATCACTTGCCCCAATTGAAGGCAATCATTCTTCTTTTTATTCTCTTTTCACTTTATTTACACTTACCTTTATTGCTCTTCTTTTTTCTTTGTATTATATTACTTAGGTCTGAATCTAATTTCCTTTTTTATTCTGCTCTTTGAGTGATTTCCATGATTAACACCATCTGTTCGAGAGCTGATATATTGCACATAATAGGAGACCAATAACTATTTCTTGAATTCATGTTTTCTTTCGGAAATCAGCCTATTTCTAACAGTGATAATCAAATAAGGGTACACGCATGTGAGTTGGACAGGGTTTAGGAGTCAAGAAGGGCTTTGAAAGAATATATTTGCATCGTGTAATAGAAACTCAAAACTTTCAGGAACTTTATGAGATCTTCTGGACTTGGACTCTGTCCAGCCAGGTTATAGCTAAGTTAACAAAGAAACGTAATGCTTTCCCCTTTGTCAGGTGAATTTCATGAATGTGTAAAAGAAAGGAAGAATTACTAAGATTTCATTTTTTACTGTCATGGGTAAAATTTTGTTTCTGGTCATTGCAGAATTGTGTAAACTGGAAGCAGCATGCCATCCTTAACCAAAGCACTGAAACTGTAGCCATCTGTCTTTTGTGAACCACACTGGGAGCTTAATTAAAGAAACCTGCCCCTGACCCAAAGTGCTTTGAATATCAATCCCTGATTCCTTAATTGGAGAATAACATTCCTAATGCTTTGAACCACTCAAATGGGAAGCCAGAATGTTTATACCAGTGATTTTCAAAATTAAAAAAAGTAATAAAAGCAGCAGTTTTCTTCCTCCTTTCTTTTCAGAAAGGGACTCCTATACGGAAGGCCAGAATATAAAACAGATCAAAGTGGGACTGATCTGGCTGAGATGGAGTTGGGTTGTGCAAAGCCCCTCCTTTGTCCTCTATCTTTTGGCCTCCCTCCTTTCACTCTCCCAGTCACCTCTGAGGCATTTTCATGGAATCAAGCTTTCTGCTGATCACACTTGGAAGCCGAGGGCTATGCAATCTAATTTTCTGATTCTGGCTCCACAGCTTAGCCCTAATATTACAGTTGTTTCCAAGGGACATCTTCATACTCACGCAAATTATTGATATTATTATTGGTAGTTTGGGGGAAGAAGATAGGAGTGAAGTGCTTTATATATAGTGGAATACTGATTTGTTGCTTTTTTCTTACTTCTGACCAAGGTTGTTGGTTAAGAGGAGAGGAGCCCTGGTACTGCCCCCTCCCCTCAGCAAAAGTACGTCTTTGTCTGCTTTACAGCTGGATAATTTAATCTATTAATCAACCGAAACTACACCACCAGCAGAGTGGGTAGTCAGCAAAAACCAGACATGATATTTGAAAGTTAATGCGGAGCCTTGAATGGTGAGTCCACCAGGCAAAGAGTGTGGAAGGGATACTAGGAAAAGGAAGAACAATTGCAAGGATACAGAGGTAAAAAGAACCCATCCTATGTGGCTAAACCTCCAGGGTGTGCGTCTGTCAGTACAGGAGTTGAGTCAGGAGGTGAGGTACGTGAGTGGCTTTGTTGTCCTAATGAGGGATTTGCACTTATCTCTAGATGGGAGGCACTGGCCTGTGAATAAGTGTGATTTTTGAGAATGTTGTTTCATCAGTGTTAACACAGCAAACATTTTCAACTGAAAAAACAGTTGCTCGAAATAGGTGATTTCTACCCACTTTCACATACAAGATCATCAAAATATTAACACAAGAGGTAGGATAAAGTGGGAAGACTTTAAGTCATACTTGAGGCTTCACAAGTGATAAAAGGGAATCATGTTTTTTCATAATTCTAGTTATAATCTCTCACTTAGTCATCCTACTGAAAGTTTTCTCAATCATTGTTTCCTATTTCTTTGTTTAAAAAACTCAATATGTTCAATCCATTTGTGTTGTTCTTGTTTTTATGAGGAAGATTAGCCCTGAGCTAACATCTGCCACCAATCCTCCTCTTTTTGTTGGGGAAGATTGGCCTTGAGCTAACATCCATGCCCATCTTCCTCTACTTTATATGTGGGACTCCTGCCGCAGCATGGCTTCATAAGTGATGTGCAGGTCCGCATCCAGGATCTGAACCAGCAAATCCCAGGCCACCTAAGTGGAACATGCAAACTTAAGCCCTGCACCACTGGGCTGGACCCTGTTCAATCCATTTTCAAGCCAAGGATCTCTTTACTGATAGAGTTGTTAAATTCCTCAGCGAGTCTACCTGTGCAACGACTTTCCCCATAGGTAAACATTCTCATTCTGATTAAGGCACAAGGAATAATAAAGCAGTTAGATTAAGAATGTTCCAGGTGATAACATTTCATTGACTGGCATTCCATCAGTAATGTGAATACCATCCTGTTCTCATTTTCTCCCAGAACCCTGCAGTGAGGCCAGATTGAATAACTAACCAAAAACAATAATAATAATTTTTGAAAAGGTTATAAGAGTTTAGTCCCTAAAATAATTGATTATTTTGTTTGTAAGGACAGATCCAGGATAGATGATGTAGAAAATTTAAGGAGGTCATTGTACATAAATTTGGTGTTTGTATTTAGTTAACTGACAATTTGCAAATTCTAGTCATCCTAGTGAATTGCATTCTTTACGGTAATGTGCTCATATGGGACCACTTGCCTCTGGCTTCCTGTGGGGTTGTAAGGATTCAAGAAATGGTGCCATATTAGCAGAGCAATTGGAGTTGTTTGCCTGATACATATAATGTTCTGAAATTTTTGACTTTGGCCTCTACTTTGCCTCCTGCAGTTTATTAGAACAAAAAACTGAGAGAACTGGGTAACAAAGATGTTGAAACCTATTTGTTGAGGTACTAAAGGAGCAGATATAATATTATAAAAATCAATTAACTCAAAACATCAAAGTAAATTTCAAAGTTCAGCAGCATCACACTATGTTTTTGAATTTCAACACTGTCATTTTAAAGGAAAAGTGAGAAATCTAGGTCATCAGATCTTCAAATGGAAGATCTTGTATGCTGTGTTAAGCTTTAAAGTCGTCCTGTAGGGCAACAGAACCCCTGAGGTGTTTTAAATTTATGAGTGACATGCTCAGATTTAATTTATGGATATATAATTCTGAAAGAACCTTTGAGGGGCATAAGAAACTGGTGGTGGGGAAAGAAGAGCAGCCAGCCTCTACTGGATCTCTCATTTGAGAAGGAAATAGATAATGGATATGTTAATCTGGGATTTAGGATCCACTATGATTGTTCAAACAGTGTCTCTAGCTTGTTTATTTATTTGTTTTTGTTTTGAAAAATATCAAACTGAAAAAAAGTTGGAAGAATAATACAATGTATACTCATCTATCTCTCACCAAATTCAATACCTGTTAACATCTTCCCCTGCACTCCTCTTTGGCCAAACCATTTGAAAATAGGCTATGGATGTCATAACATTTCACCCATAAATACTGCAGTATGCATATTTCGAGAATGAGAAACTTCTCTGGCATAGCCTCAGCATCCTTACAACACCTAAGAAAGTCAACATTAATTTAATAACATCACTAATACACAGCCCACGGAAATTTTCCCAGTTGTCTAAAAAATGTCCTTTGTGGCTGTTATTTTGTTTTGTTTTTGTGTTTTTGTGTGTTTTCATTTTTCTATGTAATATCCAATAAGGATTCATATATTCACATTATTTCTCCTTGGTCTCTCTTGATCAAGCAAAAGTCTCCTTAACTTGCATCATTCTCATATAATTGAATTGTTTGAAAAGGCCAGGTCACTTGTCCTGCCAAATATCTCCTAGTTTAGATTTATCTGACTATCTCCTCATGAGTAAACTTAAGGTAGACATTTCAGGCAAGAATACCCTATTGGTGATGTTGTATGTCTCTCTTAGCGTTGCATCACGGGCACATAATGCACTGCCATTTGGTTAAGATTCAAACCATCAGATATCTCCATTGTAAAGGTATTTTTCCACTTCATAAAATTAAAATTGATATTGCGTTCCCCAGCAACATTTCAGCCTATCATTTAATGATATTGTATAAATCAATAATTGCTAAAGTGGTTCTACATTTAAACCTGGCGTTTTTCTATAAAAGATCTTCATCCTCCTTTCTTCTCTTCTCTTCTCCTCTCTCTCTCATTGTGATGTACCCATTGTTTCTTTCTTTGTTTAATTCATATCTGTTATATTCCATTATCATCATTATTCTTGATGTTCAGTTTGTTCCAGTTTTCTTAGTGGGATCTCCTTTAAACTGGCTTCTGTGTCCTTTTGCAATGTCCCCATTAGACTTTGAGCATCTCCTGATTTTCTGGCACAACAAGGTGTTCCAGGCTCACCTTGTACTTTTTCTGCCCCAGACTGGAATCAGCCATTTCTCCAAGAAGCTCTAGTTCTTATTATTAGAAAATGCTAATTGGAAACAAAGATCTATGTTCTGGATGTTTGTTGCCTCTGGTGTGTCATTGCTTCTTGGCTCTTTCAGAGGATTTAGTTAGGAAAAAAATGTGTGTACATTCGTGTTTGCACATGAGAGCACATGTGAGTGCATTCACATTGAAATCCAACACCGCAGGGTCCTTTCTCACCTTCCTCCATTTGATATTTGTATTTCTCTTTTCCTACAGTGAATATTCTTGCTCCTCAAAATATCCATGTTTACTCATTCTTCAGTCCTACAATGTGCCCAAAATGGTTTCAGAATTGCACCACGAAAACCACTACAAAGAAATTATCCAAATAAAGT
The DNA here is from genome assembly GCF_041296265.1 of Equus caballus. NCBI lineage: Eukaryota > Metazoa > Chordata > Mammalia > Perissodactyla > Equidae > Equus > Equus caballus. The sequence goes on from NC_091690.1 coordinate 59,753,571, forward strand.
TTAAGATTATTCTTCAGTTCTTTTTATTCTTATGCTCTATTTCACATAGGTTTTATAGTCAAAATACTGTGTTCAGAAATTACTTGAATTACTTTTTCCCTGTGTGAATATTTTATCAATTTTGTATCGAATTAGAATTATCCATTTCTATTTTTATTCGCTTTCAGAGTTTTGTTCCTTTTATATTTATTGCATTTTTGAATAATTAAGCTATTTCCATTGTTTAAAACTAGATAAAATGATAAACTCAGGGAACTCTTTTTTTCCCATTCTTGTTCCTGTCAAAAAGTCTCCTTTTTCCCAAGTAAATGAAGTAAAAAAATTCTTGACTGTCCCTGAAGGCTGAAATGCTTCTAAAAGTTCTTCCCAAAAGATCTAAACCTGGGATGAGACCACAGTATGTGGAGTCATTTTGGTTTTAAAAAAAAAGGGGGGGGATGGAATCACTTAAGTAATGTTGCAAATTGAAGCTAAAGCACAAAAAAGAAAGAAAATGACAATCAGTCTATTTTGGAGAGCTTTGGAGAGTGTCAGCTAAGGCCTGAACCACTAATAGCGACAGTTCTGATCTATCTGGACGGGCTTATTTAATTTTGTGTTAAGAAGCTCCAAGTTTAAAACTAGGCCACCCAGATCTGAGAGAAATTACTAAACCTGACTACGTGATATTTGACCAAGTCAACACATAATATATAAGACCGTCTATAATCAGGCTCCTTCTATTTCTGCTTTTCAGCTCATCATGTTGTCTTTTTTCTTTCCACTACAGCCACCCCAACTTATATACAGCTCCTTGCACATACCCTTCTACTTCTCATTTCTATGACTTTACCCATTTCTTGGAATGCCTCATCTCTGACTTATTTTTCAACTAGGAAGCTACTACTTCTAAATGCAAGCACTTATTTAGACATCAGATCATTTTTTTTCCTTCCTGTCTCTCAACATTTGTTTACCTATTGTCTACTAAATATCAGCTGCGCTCCTGTTATTTCACCAAACATACACATACTTACAACTATTCTAATCTGATTTTGTATTTGCTTAACTGTTTAAAACGGTGAGCTCCTTGAGGGCAGGTCTCAAGGGCCTAGCATAATGCTGAACACATGGAGAGTGTCCAATAAATATTTGTTAAAAGACCAAGTAAGAATTACCGAAGAGGTATGATCACAATTTCTCCCTTTGTAGCCTGCATGTGGAGATAAAATACACAAACTACAACTTTTAAAAATTCTTGGCTTCAATTGTCCTTTGATCGTTTTGGCCTATTTTTCTCTAGTGCTATCCCCATGAGCCATGGTAGGATCATTCTGGTACTGTTTGTTTGAGATTCATGAAAATACAATTAATGCGAGCAACCTTGGCTATTTGATTTGAAAAATAATTGTTCTGTATTGTAAAGATATTTTAAAGTAGGTACACCTGGCACCAAAGTTCTGATGATTAAAGACAAAACAAAACAAAGTTGAATAAATAATTCAAATCTCAGCAGTGACATTTGGGGAATGAAATACGTTGTGATACGAATATACGTTGTGATCTCAAGAGAAGAGAAATTATTTCAGATGTGCCAGAATAAAAAGAAATTCTTGAGTCATCCACAGATGAATTAGTCATCAACTAAAAATATGGAATATGCAAGGAAAATTATTGCAGAAGATGAAAAATAGAGCAATTGAGAATTTAAAATATAGTGCAATCAAGAACTTCTTGGGCAAATATCAGTAGGACAGCAAACACAGTATACATTCACAGTTATGGGGATAAAAGAGAATATGGGCCAGAATCCATCCTGGAATGCATTAATGAAAGGGGCTTATTTTCAAGATGCAGAGTATTCAGATCCTCTGCCCAGTTTTTAATCAGGTCGTTTTTTTGTTGTTGTTGAGTTGTATGAGTTCTCTATGTATTTTGAATATTAACCGCTTATCAGATATGTGATTTGCAAGTATCTTCTCCCAATTGGTAGGTTGCCTTTTTGTTTTGTTGATGGTTTCCTTTGCTGTGCAGAAGCATTTTACTGTGATGTGATCCCATTTGTTTATTTTTGCTTTTGTTTCCCTTGCCTGTGGAGACATATTCAAAAACATACTGCTAAGATAGATGTCAGAAAGTTTACTGCCTATGTTTTCATCCAGGTATATTTTTGGTTTTGGGTCTCACACTCAAGTCTTTAATCCATTTTGAGTTAATTTTTGTGTTTGGTGCCAGATAGTATTCTAGTTTCATTGTTTTGCGTGTGGCTGTCCAGTTTTCCCAACACCATTTATTGAAGAGATTTTCCTTTCTCCATTGTAGGTTCTTGGTTCCTTTGTCAAAAGTTAGCTGTCCATAGATGTATGGGTTTATTTCTGGGCTCTCAGTTCTGTTCTATTGGTCTGTGTCTGTTTTCCTGTCAATACCATGCTGTTTTGATTACTATAGCTTTGTAGAATTCTTTGAAATCAGGGAGAATGATACCTCCAGCTTTGTTCTTTTTTTCTCAGAAATGCTGTGGTTATTTGGGGTCTTTTGTTGTTCCATATAAATTTTAGGATTCTTTGCTTTATTTCCATGAAAAATGTCTTTGGGGTTTTGATAGGGATTGCATTAAATCAGTAGAGTGCTGTAGGTAATATGGACATTTTAACTATGTGAATTCTTCCAATCCATGAGCATAGAATATCTTTCCATTTCATTGTGTCTTTTTCGATTTCTTTCAACAATGTCTTATAGTTTTCAGTGTATAGGACAAATGTTTTGCTAAAGAAGATATACAGATGGCTGACAGGCACATGAAAAGATATTCAACATCACTAATTATTAGGGAAATGCAAATTAAAACCACAATGAGATATCACTCCACATCCATTAGAATGGCTAGTATTAAAAAGACAAGAAATGCGTTGAAGAAGATGTAGAGAAAAGGAAAGACTCATACACTGCTGGTAGGAAGGTAAATTGTTTCAGCCACTATGGGAAACAGTATAGAGATCCCTCAAAAAATTAAGAATAGAACTAATATGTGATCCACCTATTCCATTTCTGGGTATTTATCCAAAGAATATGAAAACACTAATTTGAAAAGATATAGGCACTCCTTTGTTCAGTGCAGCATTATTTACAATAGCCAAGACATGGAAACAATCTAAATGCTCACTGACAGATGAATGGATAACAAAGATGTGGTATATAGGGCCGGCCCCATGGCCAAGTTGTTAAGATCGCATGCTCTGCTTCAGCAGCCCAGAGTTTCACTGGTTTGGATCCTGAGTGCAGACCTAGCACCACTCATCAAGCCATGCTGAGACAGCATCCCACATAGCAGAACTAGAAGGATCTATAATTAGAATGTACAACTATGTACTGGGGGGCTTTGGTGAGAAGAAGAAAAAAAATGATTGGCAACAGATGTTAGCTCAGGGCCAATCTTTAAAAAAAAAGATGTGAGATATACATGTGTGTGTATGTGTATATATATGTGTGTGTATATATATATATATGCATATATGTATACATACACATAATGGAATACTACTCAGCCATAAAAAGATATAATCTTGTCATTTGTGACAACATTGATGGACTTTGAGGGTATTATGCTAAATGAAAAAAGTCAGACAGAGAAAGACACATACTGTATGATTCTATTCATATGCAGAAGATAAAACAAAAATAACAAATGAACACATAGATACAGAGAACATACTGATGGTTACCAAAGGGAAGTGGAGTTGAGGCAGAGCAAACTGGGTAAATGGGATCATTTGTATGGTGACAAATGGAAACAAGACTTTTGATGGTGAACACAATGTAGTGTACACAGAAGTTGAATTATAATGACATACACCTGAAATCTGTATGTTATAATGTTATAAACCAATGTTACCTCAATTAAAAAAAACGATGCAAAGCTAATATAACTTAGGAAATCTAAAAGGAATTTAAACTTTATTTATTTGATGCCAACATGCAGTTGTAAAAATGTAACCAAATTTTAATGTTGGTTAATATATCACATTCAAATGATTAACCTACCTTTACTTAAACACTAATGTGGAGCAGGTGGGAAAAGAAGACAGTAAATAGATACAGAATATTTTATAGAGAGGTACTTGAGAGTCAGAAAGGCTGGATTAGGTTCTACCACTTCCTGAATGTGTGACTTTAGACAAATTACTGAACTTCTCTGAGGCATAATTTATTCTTTAAAAAAGGGAATAATAATATTACCTCACAAGATTATTATATGTGTTAAATTAGAAAATATGAGAAATGCATTGGTATAAGACTTGAAATATCATGCCCAATAATGATCTTCTTTTTCCTTCTTCAAGATCAGGCTCTTTCTCTTAAGTAAATTTTCTGAGTAATGGATGTTCAGCCCTTCAAAGATCAAAGGTGTAAAAAAGATTTATTAATCTTTTAAATAACAATCTATTTTTTAAAAAACAAAACAACATATTGCATACATTCCTGTCTTTGTAAAATGAGTAAAAAGTGCAAAGGCTGAGATCTTCTTATCCCTAAGGCTCATCGTTATGATTATTTATAATCACATTTTGTTTTAAAACAATCATGCTATCTAAAGTCTTTAAATCATTACAACTGTTGGGCCCTTCTATAAATGACATGGGTTGTGTGTCATATATTCATTATCTCCACCTTTTTTGCCCACATATTCATTGCCTTTGCTCATCCGTGTCAGTGTGACTCTAATAATTATCTCTTCTAATTTCCTGCTTCTGTTCTGTGTATGCTTGGACTGGATTTGCTTTAAAATCTGTCTATAAAGTAAGAGAATCTAGACTGTACATGAGTGCCTGGAGGGTTGTCTTGAAAGAGATGTGCAGAGTCCAAGGATTTTGTGGCACAGAATTTGTTTGGAAACAGTTTTTTCCTTTTGGCTACTGAGAGTATGTTTTGTTTAATTTAGAGTTCAGGATATCGGAATGCTGGATAAAGGAGCTATATATTATAGCTTCAATAATTATAATTATATAATTACTACCATTGTATTCATTTGGCTCATCTATTATACTACTACTGATAAATGGTGATATACAAATTCATTTCAGAAAGAAAGAAGGCTCTGTTGTTATTGTTTGTTTAGAAAATGATAAATCTATCAATTAGATTTCAAAGTCATTATAAATGATGAAAGGAGAGAATTGTTAGGAACAGCAAGTGTAAACATTGCTTTGTCAGATCCTTAGATTCTTTGCGTGTTTTCTTTGTTCTACTCAGAGAATATTATTAATACTGTCATTTACTATTTGATGTTAAGCACCTTGATGGCATGCATGTATGATAGGCTGCATGTTTGGTACAAGAAGTCACGAGAACATCCCCATACATTACGGTCAATGCCACTTGGTTCCTCTGTGCTCAATTCAGCTCAATGCTTACCTTCTTTCTTAGAGATTCCAGGCCCAAATAAATATTCTTTTCTTTAGATCACTTTGGGTATTGGTGTTTTTTGTTGTTGTTGTTGTTACCACTCTCACCAATGTCATTTATTTATTCTCTTCTGTAATAAGTTGTAAATAATAGAATGGCCACGATTGGAGCTACTCGTTCTTTAGTGATTGTTCTGCTTCTAACTTCTCCATCTCTCACACCATATACCTCAAATCCTGGAATAGTTAAGTATACCGTTAGTGCTCAAAATGATTAATATTTAATAAATTGTCTTGGCTACATTCTTCTTTCAATGGTAGGTTTAAATTTTAATAGTCCAATTAATTCAAATAAAGCTAGTTGACAGAGTGAAGTGATTGGGCTCTTTAGGTGCCTTATATCTTGCTAATTATTTGTGATCAAATGGATTTATGATATTTCTATTACCATTTATATTGATGATGTAAAATTAGCAGGTTAAAAATATGACAGGTGGGGATCTTTAATTCTGGCTTTAATATCCATGAAAGCTGAAAATTTGTTCTTCCCACATCTTATCTAGTTATGTCAGCTTTCCTACGTTGTATGTTAAATGCCATCTTATTTCACATTGTTTTTCATGCTTTCCCTTCTTTCTTTGACATGGTAGTGAGTAGAAGGAAGTGTGAGAGAGGATAATGAGAAAGAGCCGGATGATTCAGATGTGTCCTACTGCCACTGGCCTTAACAGTCAAGCCTCTGTTTCCTTCAGCAAATGCTCTCCCTAAGTTTTGACTTAAGCTTAAAACAATGGTCTTCTGACTATAATAATTGTTATGATATATGAATTTCTTGCCAATTCCAGGCACTTGGTTAAGTACTTTACATATGTCATTTTTAATCTGTGCCATCACCCTGCAAGGAAGTTGTTATTCAGATAAGGAACTTAAATCTTAGGGAATTTAAATAACTTAATCAAGTCACAAAAAGCCACTAGGTGGCTGAGATGAGATTAGAACATTGATCTTTCTGACACTGTTTCCATAACTGCCTGCAGTCTTGCTTCTTGTAGCCATTAATAACCAACAGTTCCTCATAGACTGCCAATAAGCAGAAAAAGGAAATGTGAGATTTCCTCTGTAGAAGAAGATGTAACAAAACATTAAAATAGATGTAATCTTTATGTCCTCTAAATATTGCCAAAGGGATCAGAATTAGTTAGGATTTATTTAGTTTTATTTATTTATTTATTTATTTATAATGGATCTGCTTCCAAGCTTATTCCATGGCTACTGGCACATCTCAGAAGACCCACTTCTTTTTTTTTTTAAAGATTGGCACCTGAGCTAACATCTGTCGCCTATCTTCTTTTTTGCTTCTTCTACTTCTCCCCAACCTGCCCCCGGTACATAGTTGTATATTCTAGTTGTAGGTCCTTCTGGCTCTGCTGTATGGGACACCACCTCAGCATAGCCTGACGAGCAGTGCCATGTCTGCGCCCAGGATCTGAACCAGTGAAATCATGGGCCACCGAAGTGGAGCATGCAAACCTAACCACTGAGCCATGGGGCCGGCCCCTATTTAGTTTTATTTTATTATCCCTACCCAAAATAAATACTAAATCAGCCAACGCTTTCTTTCCAGAAATTATAGAATGCATATTTTTTAAAAAAACTTTTTAGAAAGAGTATAATTAACAGAAAATAACAGGAAAAACTTAAAATGTATAGTATACCCAGGAAGGTCATTCATCCTGTAAAATTTCTATTTCCTTTGGATGTCTTTGACAAGAGTATCACTCTTTCCATTAATCCAGTGAAGGAGTGAAGCTCAAAATGAGACCCATCTGCCCTTTGCTCCTAGTGAGGCGCATCTGCCCATCACATGTTGGTAATGGAAGAACTTAACATCCAAACCACAGTGAGAGCTTGCAGGAATCCCTCCTTATTTATTTGGAAGCATGTCTGCTCATAATATCTAGAGTGCCACGTTGGAGCTAGGCAAGCATGATTGATAATTCCTGCTCTACATCTTTTGAACCATGTAAATTTCTCAGCCTTGTTTCCTTATTTGCAAAATGGGAAATCCTTACAAGGATTAGATGAGTGATAATTTTTTTAAAATATATTATTTTTTGTCATCATCCATGCCATCTTCTCTCTTCACTATTCTATTCACCCTTGTCATCTTATCTAGTTCTTTTATTTGTGTCGCCCTCTAACCTGAAAATTGACAGCCAACACAGTTCCTTTGGAAGAGAATATGAGGTTGTAGATAAATAAAATCAAAATTTGAATCTCAGCTCTGTCATGTCCTAGGTTAGGACCTTGGCTAATTCATCTAACCTTATGCTCCAATTTTCTTTTGTCATCTGGAAATGTTATTAGTTACTTGCCGATTTATAGTGTTAATGAGAGAATTAAACAAAGTTGTTAATTACAACAGAAGCTAGCATGGTGCTTGGCACATAGTAGGCCCACAACAGGCAATTGACGGATGTTAATTTGCCCTTTCCCTGTGCTTTACCAGAACTTTAAATCATACAATTTAGCGAGCCACCTTGCATATTGATGGCCTATTTCTGTAGCCCAATGTTTTTTAGACCTAACTTTCAAGTTTTAAAGGAAAAGTTTTCACCTGGAATCTTACCACTGACTTCTACATTATTTTTATTATAATATTTAAAATATAAAAGCATTACATTATGAATTAAATATTAATGCTTATCATGCCTATTCAATTATAAGTAGAGCAGATTTTCAAATAAAATTTAAATGAAATTAACATCCCATAAAATTCAAATAAAATCATTAATTTACTATGTATGATGACGTTATTCTTCTGAAATTAAATCATGGTGTGCAACATGAGTATAGTATTGAATATGATTTTGCATTGAGCCTGATTCTACCCCATTGTGCTAGATAGCAACTCATCTCCTATCACTTTCCTTTAGTTATTCAAATTCTTTATTTCTTCACTGGGTCCTGGTATGATTTAACCCCCACTTGGTACAAATGTATCATCGACATAGTGTGTGCCACGGTTTTTCCTCAAAAAACACATGAAAAATCAATTAGGTGTAGCTTGGGGCACTGAAATGTGCAACAGTATTTTGCTAATAGATTATCATCCAGAAGATAACAGCTATTAACTTGTTGGGGGTTATCTCTGAAATCAATTGGCAAAATTTGACAGATTTGTAGACTTCTTTATGAACTCTATTAACAAAGAATAGCAGATCACCGTTTGAAAATTTTTCCTTATTCAAAGACCAAAGTAAGAATAAAAAGTAAAGCCTCTAGTAATTGTTTTGATGACATTATTAAGACAGGGAAAACTAGAGAAGGAGCAAGTTGCAGGGTAGTGCAAAATGAAGAGGTTTTGTGCTTTCTTTTGGTCTAGTTTTTCAGTCATGCTCAAGCAAGCATGATTTTTATGATGTTAGCCCCTTTTTAAAAAGAAGAAACAGAAAATCATCAGTAAGATAAAAACCAGTCTTGTTACCCTAGCCCTAATAGCCCTTTCCTTTTTCACGAGTATCTCAGGGTGCCTTCTATTTTAATAGGTCGAGGTCTGGTTCACTTTTATATTCCCTCTAATGCTTAGCATGTGTAATCGATGTTACCAGCCATTTGCTGATGGAAGGAGGGATTTTAATCTCTGAAGAGTATTTTAAAAGAGGCTTTATTCTTATCTCCCTGGAGCAGTTCAGGCAGCCTCTGTGTAAGGAAATGAATGAATTAAATAATACTTTTAAACATGTATGATTGCTAGGTTTTCATGGTTTGGATCTAATGCAAGAGTAAGTAATGGAGAGAATTAGGAAAAATGTCAAATTTGACCTAGGCAATTATACGGTATTAGATGGGTTTAAGACTCAAACTAAATAAATCCAACAAGTGAGACTGAAAGGAATACATGACGGGGAGTGATAAATGAGCACATTAGTGAAAGTATTTACATTTTTAAAAGTGAGAGAAAAAGTCCTAAGAGTAGCGTGTTCTTGGGTTTTGAGAGATGAGAAAGTACGAACGGTTGAAAAGGCTGTTAGCATGCAGCTTGTCTCTAATCCGTCCATTTGAAGTTTCGCCATGAACAGTGAGGGAGATGGGAGAGTCACAGCTAAGAGAGCAAAGACATTTCACAAATAGAAGAACTCCAGCTTGTGTACTTCAGCTTCGACATTCATTGCTATTGTTTTTTATTCTTGAGCCCCATGTTGCGTTAGATATCAGTGGAGGGAAAGGATGACACGTTTCTTTTCTACCGGTGAGTCAAAGCGTGTGCTTAGCAAAAAGAATTGCCCAAAACATTTGAACTGCAGAGCTGATATTTTTTTTGAAAACCTTCCAATTTTTCTAGTGTATTAAAACATAGGAGTAATTTGAAGTTTAAATGCTAATTACTGATGAGTGACCTTTCCGAATTGCCTGTTTGGAAGGCTTGTCTCCGAGACAATTTGAAAGAATCTCAAAGAGTACGTTTTTCCAAGTAAACTTGCTTTGTAAAAAGGTCATCTACATGATTTAGAGACATGTGGGTCAAGGCAAGTAGATAAGTAATTGCAAATTAAATGTTTACAGTTGAGGTGGTCTTTCATGAGGGCTTACCTGGCATTTTGGCAACATCAGGTTTTAAAGACATTTTTTTTTAGATTTTTTAATTTTTTTTTTCCTTTTTCTCCCAGATCCCCCAGTACATAGTCGTGTATTTTCAGTTGTGGGTCCGTCTAGTTGTGGCATGTGGGATGCCACCTCAGCATGGCTTGATGAGCTGTGCCATGTCCGTGCCCAGGATTGGAACTGGTGAAATCCTGGGCCAGTGAAGCTGAGCGCCGCACGAATTTAACCACTCGGCCATGGGGCCAGCCCCTAAAGACTTTTTATCTAATGAATCAACAGGGCAGTGAAATATCCATGTAACACTGTTTTTTCTAGAGTGGATTTCAATTTAAAGTGAGCCAATGTGATTTAAAAATGTCAATAACTTCAGAAAATCTCTAGAGAGTACTAGCTATTTATAAAACAAATAATGATTTTTAAGTGACTGTAATATCATGACCTAAATATGACAACACTTAACATGTTTTTATAAAAATGGCTATTTACCTATTTCTTATGATCTTCTGTATACATAGATATAAAACCTGCTTCTTATTATTTATATTACATTTTCATTGCTAATAGACAAGAACAATAATAATAGCTAAGCAGAATCTAGTGTTAACTACATGCAAGGAGCTATGCTCAGCATCACTTACACATATCGTGAACATTTCCATGTCACTAACCAAATACACGTACATGCATTGTTACTTTGAGTATCTGCATGGTATGTCAGTATGGTGTAGGATGACTAGACCACAATTATCGCTGGGCATTTTTGCTATCTGAAAATATTCTGTACTATGTATATAAACATAAGATAATTTTTTTCATAGTCAGATCTTTCATGCATAAATCATTACTTTGAGATAAATGGTTAGAAGCATAATTCCTGAATCAAAATGTTTACATATTCCATTGAAACATCCTTATTTTACCATTGTATCAGAAAGGTAGAGAAAACAATGAGGTTTTTGAAATGGACCAATGAATTATCACCCAGTAATCTCATGCCAGTTTGCATCCCCATTAATAGTTCATGAGACTACATTCTTCTTATCACTGAGACCCAGATCAAGTGTTGGTGCCTGGTTTGGAACTTTCTTGATCTTCTTAGTTAGAATTAATTTTTTTTCCTTTTGCTTTCTCAATGTGTTCTTTCTCTCTCTCTGTTTGTTTTAGTTTTAATTTTGTGTGGTTCATTGTTATTAAGGTCATTTTGCCTATTTTGGTGCATTTTCCTTGAGGTGGTCTATCTTATTCACCTTTGCAGTATAACCAGAACTCAACACCACAGAGCCTGGCAAAGGACACACTTGAAAATATTTGTTAAATGAATAAGATATAATGTTTATTTATAATGCTTCTTCTTATAGCCAGTAATATTCTAAAGTCTTTGGAGAGTTATTTAAAAATAAAACGTAATTATTGTCAGGAAAACTTTCAGTTTTTCCTTCGAAAGTAGTCACTCATCTGTAGCATATATAATAGCATTTTTCCCGTTTTGTCATTAGAACAATGTCCTCCATTTTGGTATACTTGTCCTAAAGTTCCACAGCTGGAAATAATAAAATCAGAAACCACACCCCACCTTTTATTTTTAGAAAAAGCTACCACCATTTCACTTCATCTGTAATTGAAATGGTTCTTATGTCTACTTTTTTTGTTCTCTACCTTCATAGCATTAGGAATATAATATAAAATCATATTCAAGGGCCAAATAATCCAAGTTGTGTATCTTTCCCTTTGAGTAATATGCTAGATTATTGTTTAATCCATCATTTCTCTTTGCCTGAGTCAACACTGCCCATCTCTCTTTGGCGTGTCTTATTTTCGTTGGGCTCAAGAAAAGAGACAGTGGTAAAGTTTGGAAAAATGACACTTTCTTCTCTCTGTCTAACAACTTTGTATTTAACAGCTGTTTATATTTTTCATTTATTTCTTTGATATATCACTCTGACCCAGTAGCTGTGCTTTAAGGAAAACCCAGGTAAAAAACACACTAAGATCCTTGGTATGTAGAAATATAACAGAAATGGATGAGAATAATGCCTGTATTACTTATACATATAGTGGGTCAGTCCAGATGAACTGGAGAAATTGGTTCTCATTTTTTATTTTCTTGAGCTTCTCTTGATCAGATTATTTATATTTAATTAGAAGACATTTATAGTGCTAGCAAATGAGAAGTACATTTAATTTGTTATCATTTGTGAAGCATTTTTAAAAAAGAATCTGTGAGGTCTCATTGACAAATATAGGTTATCTTTGCCAGGTCATGAAATACTTATTGCTAAAGAGACAAGATACTAAAGTCACAAAAGGAACATTAATAAACCCAAATTCTGTTGCCAGTCTCTTTATTAGTTTAAATAAAACTATTCGCGTAAACAAAAACTTTTCATGATATATTAGGATCACCTCAGAATTTTGATCTTGCTTTTGGATATGCATAGTACAATTTGAGTCTGAATAAATGTATTTTCTGATTAAATTTGTGTAATACCAGTATTTAGTTCATGTTTAATAACAGTTAAAGATGAGTGGTAAATGAAATCGTACATGGTTGCTTGTTTTCTTTAAATCTTGCCTTATAGGCATCTTTTTCACTATTGGGTTTATTAATATAAGTAATTAACTAGTTACAGTTTCATTTTAAAAGGATAATTGAGTATAAGCATTTATTTGGGTATCAGTTGGATACACCTATTCATGGAAATAGAGATTGAACCAATAATCCAGAACCAAGGGCCTATCAGAGGAGGGCTGTAGAGTCAAAGTTTTGTGCAACTACTGTGCAATGATTTGCTTATTATTATCCCAATTTCACGTGAGGAAACTGAAGTTAGAAATATTTATTTACTTGTTCACTTCTTTGGCTAGAGTAAGAGCTAGGGTGTAAACTTAAGTTTGTCTGACACTAAATCTTATATTCAACAGCCAAAGTACCTAAGAAATAAACTCTTGAATATATAGAACACAGGTACACACATCTAGATAACATTAAGGTAAAGAATTTTTCCATCCACAATTCTTTAGATCTTTTTACTGAAATCTATGCATTTACAGATACACATGGGAACAAATGGTCTGAATTTTAAAATTCTGTTTGTATATGTTAAACAAAAACTTTAAAATAAATAAAATTAATAATTATTAAAGTAAAATTATTGGCCCACATTTAGGATATTTAATTAAATGCTTGAACTTTCAATTTATCGGGCTGTACATAGCTTAGGGTCATCTGGACTAAGCCTTCCAGTTTGTTTTGTCAGAGCCCGCACTTAATTGTCTTTTTTTGTGTGTTGGTTGATTCAAAAACATGTAGTGATCAATAAGTAGAATAAACTGAGGGATGCTTTTAAATGCTTTTTTGTTTTCTTAATCACAGTAGAATCACCATTCTTTAGAAACATGTATGGGTGAGATAGATGGTCAACCCATGGATGGAGCTTGTGCTCTTGTGGATTCATAGACTCCTCACAACTACTCTTTTTGGTGCTACAGTTGATGGCCGGCCGCAGTGTGGAATCACTGGTATAGCCTGCTATTGTCCTTTCAGAGATGAAGTAACTGTGGCCCAGAGGGGACGTGATTTGTTCACATTTTGTAACCTGTGAGCACCCTACTGCAGTTTGAATCCAGAACTGCTAAATTTTGGTGTTACATGCTTTTCCCCACATTAAAACTTCTCATCATTTCTGCTCATGGCCCCTTTGAGAATCTGATGGACTGTTGGTATGCTGGCAAAAGGTACATGTGCCCACCTGCATGAAATGCTGCGTGTGAGCCTAAGCGAGTTCACAGCCCTGTTAGAGGCTACTTACGAGTCCTGGGTAATAATGCTCGTCAAAACTGCCATCTTTATTTCTGCGTTTAAAACCAAGTAGTCTGGGATGCAGTGTGAGAGGGGGCTTCCAGAACCTGGTTCTGAAATCCCAATGACTGAGGGAAGTTTTTAGATCATATTTTTTAAGTGTATTTTTCCCTCGATTTTAGCAGGCCTCACTTGATAGAATGTGCATTTATGAGAGGCTTCATCTGAGCTATAAAGAATGGCTTTGGAAAATGTTTTTAAGAAATCTAAATCTCACTATTTCATTAAAATTAACTGAACACACACAAACAAAACAAGCAAATAATAAAAAAAACAGAAAATGGAGAGCGAAAATCCTTCCTGCCTATATTGTTGGCTTCATTTGGTGGTGTTTTCAATAGTGATGCCAGCCTTTAGCTAGAGAGAAGATGGAAGTGTGAGTAATGTGGCTCATGCATATTGAGGAGCATGGTCTTCCTCCAGAGACAGTGCCTCCCAATTCCCATGGATTCTGGTTGCCAAGAGACAAAGTTTGGCCCATTTAAATTAAGTTCAGTGGTCTGACAAATGCCAAATTTATGATAAAACGCTAAGTCTTTGTGGCACAAAAATTTCTGTTTGAAACATTTGGGCCTTTTAAAATGTAATCTTTTTAAACAATGACAAATATGTGCTACTTTCAAATAGAGTGGTTTTTTCTTCTTTCTTTCCTTCTCTTTCTTTTTTGGGGTTAGCATTCACATTGCAAATTCTAAATAATGGTGCCTTCTCCCAGACAGTCAAAACAATCTAACACTGAGGTTTTACTTCCAGAATACATTATTTCTGCCAAAAATTCCGAAGGCTTTAATTTTCAATCCTGGAGTATTTGACTGTGTGCAAATAACACCAGAAGAGCTGAGGGAGGGTGGACAGGAAGACAAGCTTCCTGGATGACCATCCTGACTTCCTTCCTTTTGGTCCATCTTCAGTCCTGGTGTCCTCAGCTAAGTTCTTCTAAACCGCTGAGGGATAAAGAAGACTTTCTTTATTCAAGACATCATGAGGCTGACAATGAATTACTATGGTGTGCCTTAAATTTTTATCCTTCTGAAAAGAAAGTCTACAAGGAATGGAAAAGCCATAGATCTTAGCATTTTAGTGTAAATCACTTAAATATGTAAACAGTTGAATCATGAATATTTAACTCGTAATTAAAGATTGAATAGTTGAAATATAATTGCTAAATATTTAGTTTATCTATTTAAAATAGAGGGGCTGGATTCATTTATTCACTGAGCAAATATTTTCCTAGTAGCTATTATGTGTAAAGAGCCATTCTAAGCCTGAGGTCAAGGGTGACCAGGGCTGGAACTGCCCTCATGGGCTTTCCATTTGGATGGGTCCTAGATTGGGATCCTTTACCAAGTGACTGCTCTATGATCTATGTGCAAATGGAGCTTCCTGCAGGAGCTGGCGAAAGGTGATCAGCAAGGACTGTAAGGCCATTCAGGACAATATAAAACAAATGGAAACATTTTTTTTGAAACAGGATCAAGATGAGATTTGTCCAGATGTAAGTGACAAATTTTAGCTGCAAAGGAACCAAAATCAGGTTGCAAAGAGACAAAGTAATCTCTAAGCCAATGCAAAGGTGTATGCTAACTGGTCAAGATGGAAAGAGGTGAAAGTGATGCGGGGTCGGTGAGCCGAGGGAGTCGAAAGAAAGATTTCTTAGACTCTCAAGATCTGGCAGTAGTGCTCTTTTATTTAGAGAATAGTATAGAATAGCATGGGGACAGGACCCATGGGCAGGCAGAGCTGGTGCGTGGGGACAAGACCCACGGGCAGTCAGAGCTCCTGCTGCTGCCCCGAGTTGAGGGTTAGGGCTAAATTTAAGGCATGGGTATGTGAGTCATCTCTTTACAAGACAAAGGAAAAAAAGTTAAAATGGTACCAGTGCCGGTAGGGTCCGGCCATTGGGCGGTCCCACAACTTTTAGATAAGAATCAAACCGGATTGAGTAAATGGCAGAAGTCACCGCTCAAATATTATCTTCAACTAAAGACAAAGGAGGATTTTGGGGTGGGGGGTCAGTTACATGAGGTTGCCAGACAGTAAACGACTTAAGTTCTTGCCTTCCCCATTAAGAGTTTCCAGAGATAAGGCCATCCCCCCTTCCTCCTGGCGCAGAGAGGGAGGCATGATTTCCTTCACAAATGCAATTGTCTCTGATCAAAGGGCAAGCAAATTCCACTCCTCGGAGCCTGGATTCTCATCTGCAGTTTTAAAATTAACCAGCCTAAAAATCCTCATCATAAACTGTTTTAAAATTAAGCAGCCTAAAAATCCTCATCAAAAGGAGAGGTAAAAAGGGAAGGCACCGCATCTTAAAATGCTTATTAAGGGTTTTCTGGCTTTTAGATGAGTGTTTAAACCCATATAATGCATTCCACTTGGCTCTGTCAGTTATTATCTGTGCCTTGAAGCTTGGATTGGGAACCCATGCAGATGTATAGGGTTATGTGGTAGGGTGTTATGTGTCTAACCTGCTCAGAGAATGACAGGATGAGTAGATCAGAAATTCTGCTGCTGATGGGGCCAAGAATAGTGCAAAAGGAAAGTGGAGGGAGAGGTGTGACTTCCTGGGATTTAGCTGGTTTCTAAGAAGGAAAGAAAAATAAAATAGTGAAGAGTACTCAGCATCTCTGATCCTTGGTTTCCTCAACTCTAAAGTAGTAATAACTCTTGCTACCTTAAAGTTGCAGGCACTCAAAACACAGTAGCCATTCTATAAATGACAGTTGTTTTTATCATTATGTTTATTTAAAATATGATACTGCAGGGCTAATCAACTACTTCCTGACTACCCTCAGGCGAACTGATCATTCTTTGCTTTTGTAGCTTTCAACATGTGTAGTTATATACAACTATATAACTTTAATGACTTGATCTTCACAATTCTTCTGGGTTTTTTTTTCTAGCTGAGGTAATAACATCTGTGGGAGTTTTAAAGACTCCAAAAAATGAATTTTTAATAAGAATATGTGGCACAACCATTATTTAGGTAGCATCCCCAATTTATCTCCTTATTCAGAAACTCATTATGACAATGGCCTTTAAGAATTGTTTGACTATTTCTGCAGTAGTTTTTGCTTTGTTTACTTAAGTAAATACTTCATATTCATCAGAATATAAAGGACTGTTTGGCCTTCATTTTTATAGACAATCGTGAGACTACTAATCCCTTGTTTGTTAAGGGATACGATGTCTGTAGTGTGTAGGCTTCAAGCCCAACATCGCTTCCTGACTGTTCAATCTGAAGTTAGAAGATTTTGGTGGTGGTATCTTGAGGATCCCTCAAAGGATTTCTGTTTACAGCCTATGCATATTGGCAGCTTATTCCCTAAGAACAGAAGAAATGGGTTGTAAGATAATTGTTCAAGATCCGGGACCAAGGGCCTGATACAAAAATATTAATGAATGAAATTTTAAAGCAATTAATGCACTAGAAACTAACCATATATTTTTGAGTAGATAATGAAGAGAATCTAAGACCTTTGCAAGAAAAATTGAATTTAGCCAGGGATAGCTGAAAAAGCCATAACAGAAACAGATAATCCCCATAAGTGAAAAAGGAAGAGACTCCCCCACCCCCATGCAATTAATTACACTTCAGCTCTCTGTTACTTCATTCTAATATGACCTAGAATCTCTTTTCCCTTCAAAATCACTGAAATTTGTGAATCAAACATATACTGTACTTTTAAAAAATCATATCTTAAAATTCAGCAATAAAAGTTGGTTCCATTCTGTTTTGTAAACCCACAACCTTATGTTACTTTAGAAAAGCTCTCTAGAGCAGCTTGGAGAATCACTTCAGAGTTTAGTCTTAATGGTTCCTTTCCTCCTTCTTTTTCTTCTTCTCTTCTTCCTCCTCCTCCTCCTCCTTCTTTTTATATTTCTTTTGTAGTCACTATAATTAGAGATTAAGATTTTTCATTCTACCAAGAGTAGGTGGTGGTAGCCATACCTAGTGCTCTAAATATTATAATTATTTATAATTCTACCTTCTGTAAAATATGGCTATTCTGTTTTTTTGGTAAAAGTTGATTTAAAAAGTCGGTATAAATCTTATTGAGGAAACCTTGATTGTCTGAATGTTTTCTTACCCTTACCTGAACATTGAGACCAATTAAAGATGATAATCACCTTCTTACTTCATTTTAGACAAGTTTCAATGAAAAATTTAATAAGAGGCTTTTCATTTGCCTTTTATTTTTACTTTCGTCATGGCCCCTGGGCAGCTTGTTATAATTTCATTTTTTTTTATGTTTGAGGAAAGAGAAAGGAATAAATCTTGCTAAGAAAAAGGAAAATTATTTTCCTTGTCCTTCTGAGGTGGGTATTATTGGCCTTTAATTTACTGTGTAGTTATTGACACCTTGTTTGAAGTAAACCAGTGAAGTGCAGCTCAGGTATGGATCCTACCTCAGGATTCAGTGGACTAGGGCAATAAGGCCAGTAGGATGTGTGCTGGGGTCCAGAACTAGCCTTAGCACTTCTGCCACAGGGATCTTGGTCTGAGTTGTCATAACCTTTCTCCTGGATTATGCTAATGTTTCTCCCCACTACTGCCCTTGGTTTCTGGCAGCCTCTTCTCAATCCAACAGCCAGAATGATCCTTCTAAATTATGTCTGTCATGTCAGTTAGCTGCTCAGAGTCCTCTGGTTTATTATCTGTCAGTCCTCACAAGAATATAGGCTCCATTAGGATAGCAAATTTTATGTGCTTGGTCGCTACTATATCCCCAGCACCTGGAAGAATGCTTGACGTTAGTGACTGTTTCTTCTTATTTGTTTGAATGAATGGGATTTTGGAAGCAATTTTTTCCAAAGATAGAGATTTGAGTATTATCAGGCTACAGATGGTGACTGAAAACATGGAAGGAGACTGATCAGCCATTGAGCGAAGCAAAGAAAATCAACTTGAGCCTTCTGGGGAAATTTCCAAAAACATACGCAAACTGGGATGCATTAATGGACACATGACATCTACATGCTGGATGTTTTATCATTTAGAGTCTTGGCAGAATTTACCCCAAATGCTTCAAAAGACTGTGTACAGATGTGCGATCAGGGTTAAGGGGCCAGCAACAACAGGAAACCATTACTACTCACTAGGGCTGCTCGAACAAGAAGAGAAAATAGTATTATGAGCCCAGTGAGATATAGACCTGTGGAAGAGAGGCCAACCAGTGGGAACTGTAGTCAGGGAGGGATGGAACTTCCATCAGAAGTTCAGCTCTGAGTTGGGAAAGGAGGAGAAAGAAATATCCTGAACTCTCTCTTCCATACTCTACTCCCCTATTGCCTCCCACTGGCCAACCCAACTGGATGCCAGGCAGGAAGGTATCCCGATTGCTGCCCTCTTCAGGGGTCAACTTTCTTGGGCATAGAGCAAGGAAGAGAAATGTAGAGACTGGATCTGGAGGGGTTAGGGACAGGGAGGCACAGGGAATAATCACCCTAGGACATAACTCTGATTTCCTCACTGATCAGACCACAACTAGGATACTATGCTTGATTCCGGACACCACCTTCTAACAGGGTCATTGACAAACAAGCACAAGCTATTCAATGCAAGTCATTGTGAACAGATAATTTAGGAACCAGAATTATTAAAGTTGAGAATACATGCTTTAAGAGAACATACAGAACTGGCTACTTAAGTTTCAAGGCCCACTGCAAAATGAAGTTGTGGGGGGAGGGGTGCTATTGTTCAAAAATTATTAAGAATATCAAGACACTGACAGCAGAGGATTAAACCAAGCATGTTGCCATTCTAAGTCTCACTCCCAGGTGGTATGCCCGCGTGGGCAGCTCTGGGAACATGTCAGCCTTCATCAAACATTTAATGGACTGACATGTAGACGAGGGGTCAAATAAGTAAAGCTTAGTCTGTGTCTTAAGATAGTAAAACTCACATCCAAGGAAGGGCATTTTATCAAGTGGTTTTTTTGTTGTTTGTTTGTTTTCAAACAAGTTGAGCTGTTTGATAACAGAATACCCCTCCTATAGCTGAAATTGTCTGTGCTGAATTAGGCTACAATCTGTCAGAGATGCTACGGGAAGGATTTAATGTTGAGCGTGATGTTGGACAAAATGACCAATATGGATGCTTCCTACACTAAGGATTATAAATCTAAGATGTTCTTTGACAGAAATACCATCAAAAACTGATATAGTATCTTTAATTATGGACAGATTAGCCTGAGCCATATATATAAGAAACAGTAGTGAAGTTTGCTTGTGTGGTCTTTTTCTAATGGGGAGGTCTTGCAGGTCTTTTTCTTGTAGTTGTGATGGCCAAATTTTAGACATTTTCTTTAGACGTTATTATTATTATTTATGTTTTAACTTGTTACAGTTATATAATTATTCTATGGCAGAAATGTGACAATGTACAGAAATATAGGACAAATGCTTAGAGGGCAAATACCAGCCTTTGACTGTAGAGTTAGTTTAGGGACCCAAGACCGGAATCAGAGCGCCTTGATTTCCAGCCTAAAGTTAGTCCATGAAACAAGAGGGAGTAAATAAGTTCCTTATTATGTCAGCCCCTTTATGAAAATAATAAACATAGATTTGTTTGATGACAGTAAACTGTCAATATAACATTATCATTATTCTACTTATACCAAAATAAATTAATAATTTAATACGTGTAAGCTTGATGCCAAAGGGAAAAAAAGGCTATTGAAGAATAGAGTTGTGACTTGTACTCCACAGTCTCAGCTTTTGAGCCCTCTACTGCTCTTCATTTTGGTTCTTTCAGGAAATTATGTAGACGCACGCTCCTCTGAACCTCGCCAGCAGTTACAGTATTGCACAGCATTACTTATGACTGCTCATCAGCATTTCCAACTGGTAGATGTTATCATTTTTGCTTATTGATATTATTTACATTTGTATTAAGGAAAGAAATGAAGTTCATATTTGTATAACAAAGTATTTACCCTTACTGAATAGTTCGTATTTGTAGGTTCCCCACCACTATCTCCAATAGGGGAACTTTTTCTTCTCCCCAAACAAAATTGTGCACAGACTCCAAAAGCATAAGAACAATAAAGGTAAAACCATTGTGTCTGAAGTAAGGATAAGGAGCCCAGAGCCCCACTAATGTACCAACCCCGCACATCTAATTTTAACTTCTGAAATAGCACAATGCGTAAACCAACAATCGACTTCAACCTCCTCGTTTTACAAATAAGGAAACACAGCCCAGAGAGATTTGGTGGCTCATTCAACTACACATAGCTTATTAGAAGTAGAGCCAGGATAAAACCAAGGCTGTGAACCTCAACGCTTTTTTGGGTACAGTCTGCTACCTGGGATAAAGTCCTGTCGGTACATGAATGAACTATTCGCACTGCCAATCATACTGATGGAAAACTTTACATTATTCCAACGGTGAGGGAAAGCTTCACCTTTGGGTCCCAAATATCTACATGCTTTCTAATTTGTTTGTTTTAATTTCACCTGGCTTAATTCATTACTAGTTTTTTTTTTCAGTAGGAAATGAACAGGAAACACAAGATAGGTAAATAGAGAAAAATAAAGATACACCCACACGAGCTATGCAATTACAGTTCTGTGTAGGCGAAGGACTTGTTAAAAATGAATCTATTTTCTTATGACTCCTCAGAGAGTACAGCCAGTTATCTCTATGCCTGGAGCTGAGCTGTGCACACAATGGGGACCAGTCCCTTTTTACTGTTATTAGACTCTATATGGTGAATTTTAATGTTTCTCATCTCTTTAGAAGCAAGTGAGTCACATGGAAAGATCAAGAAGTGGCTGGGAAAAAAAAAATTATGTTCCTATTTATAAAGAAACCATTTTGTTCCAAATATAACAGGTTTTTACTTGTTAGTTTAGGGCATATGTTCATTCCAGTGGAAGGTTTAACCCTTAAGAGTCAGGAGGACTTTGAATTTCTCTTTCCCTCCCCATTCCCTAGCTACCAAAAAGGACAGAGACCTGGATATTTCTTAGATTTCAGGTTGCATGTGATTTGGGGACTTTTCTTTGAAACCTAAATAAAATGTATTCTGCATTTTATTTTTTAAAGTGTTGAGACAATTTATGTGGCCATGTATTTATGTGCATAGATATTTCAGCTACTAGATTCTTGCTTGAAATAGGTCTTAACCTTTGTTGGTTTGTCATGTTTTTGCTTATAACTGCCAGTGATTCAAATGGCATATGTGGTAATATTTCTCTTTGTCTAACTGTTTGACAATTTAGACATATGTATGAGGAATTGTTTCAAGCTTTTGTTTAATTCATCCCCTCTTCACAATCTCAGTTAAAGGAAAAGCCAATCTAAACTATATCCACCATAATATAAAATGGTGTAGCTGCCATGGAAAATACTTTTCTGGTACCAAAAAAAGTTAAAGATAGAGTTACCATGTGACCCCAAAATTCCACTTCTAGATATAAACCCAAAAGTATTGAAAATAGGAACTCAAAAAGATGTTTGTGCACCAATGCTTGTAAAAGTATTATTTTACAATAGCCAAAGGGTGCAAACAACTCAAGTGTCTGTTGACAAATGAATGGATGAACAAAATGTAGTATATCCATACAATGGAATATTATTTGGCCATAAAAATGAAGTTCTGATATATTCTACAAGATAGATGAACCTTGAAAACAGTATTCTAAGAGAAATAAGCTAGACACGAAAAGTCAAATATTGTATGATTCTACTAATATGAAATATTTAGAATAGATATATTGATAGGGACAGAAAGTAGATTAGAGATTATGAGGGAGTGGGGAACGGGGAATAGGAAGTTATTGCTCAATGAGTAGGAGTTTCTGTCTTGGGTAAAATGGTTTTGGAGATAGTAATGATGATTGTACAAAATTGTGAATGTAATTAATGTCACTGAATTTTACACTTAAAAATTGTTAAAATGGTAATTTTTTTTTTACGTTTTATTGAAATAAAAAAAGAAGAACAACGCCTACCATCTCTAGAGGAAAAACAAAGATAAACAGCAGGGAAAATCTTGTTTGCCCTCAAAATGACTATTATTGAAATAGCCGGGACTGCCCACCCCAGGGCTCTGGGAACCTGATATCAGATGAGAATGTATTTATTATTATTGTGCTCCTTGTCTATTCGAGGTACTGCTGTGGGGCCGTGGATTCAGGGGGTAAGTGAGGTAGACACACCCTCTGCCTTCCTGAAGCTTATGTACCAGTGGGGAAGGCTGAGAAACATCAAGCAAACAGATAAACATAAAGAGAAAAAATATACCTTGTCATAACTTCCATGGAGGAAAGAAGCAAGCGACTGAGATGGAGCATGTGTGTACATGGGCACACTGGTGTGGATGGGGGTGCAGGAGGACCCCCTTTCTAAAGAAATATATGATTCAGAGTGAAGGGAAAAATCAAAGTGAACAGAAAGTCATAGGATTTAGGGATGGCAGGTCAATCTAGCCAATCAGCCACATGATAGAGGCTGGTGAAAAAGAAAGACTGTAAGAACAGGGCTTGGGACTCAGTTTACCTCACCCTCCAGCCACATTGAGGGAGGAAGTAGATGAGCAAGAAAAGACACCAGCTTCACTAATATGTTAAGTGTAAGGGTAAGATGAGTTTGACTGCTGTTAAATAGAATTTGGCCCGAGGAACCCAAGATTACTAGAACCATGTCTTATAAATCATTTATTTCCCTTGAGGCTTCCAAGGCAATTATACACTCAATGAGCAATGACAAATGAGAAATCAAAGTTCCACTTTAATTTTAATTCTGCTAGTGTCTACAACTGCCAATGAAACTTTTTGGAACAGCTGGATTGGCGTATGTGAATTGGACTTGATATTCCCGAGCAAATCTTCCTACCTCAGAGTCCAAATTTTACCACTAGCTGGCTGCCAAGTTCAAAGTGATGAGATCTCCTAAGCACTATAGTACTAATAAAAGGCAACCAAGAAAGTAAGGTTGATGGGCTTCCTTGGTGAGTGGAGAGAAGAGAGAGCCATGTGTTTGGGTGACCTCACTCTGTTAATGTGACCCATTCAGTGGGCATCCTGAAATCTGACCAGTCAGTTTAAAATCTACCCTTTGGTGGCATGTTAGGTTAATCTGAGATATGAAAAGGATTTTCACAGGCAAATAATAGGGGACTAATAATGCATACCAGGCAGAAGTAGAAAATGACCAAAGCTTTGGGGATTGTACTTCAGTATACCCAGAAAATAAAATATAGTAGTAAAAGAAGGTATGTTAGTATAAGAAGCTGAAAGTGGAATTTAAGGCCATATTACTTTTGAAAAATAAACCAAAAAATTAACCTCTTATCTTTGTGCTTTGGGCACTCATTTTCAAGCTCACAGGAAAATAGCTATCTGGTCTGGGCTGGAGACTATATGTGAAAAACAGATTGCAGAGGCAAGAGACTGCAACAGGAATGGCAGTAAGGATGCGGCCACTGCTGACCGAACCTGAGATGACCATTTTTATTCTTATTACTAGAAGAGAGTCTAGTAATTTGTTTGCTCTTTTATCACATAAGAAAAGATGATAAATCATGACTCTTAGTTTTAAAAACCTATCACGCATCCTAGGCTTTTCAGGAGCAATACCTCCAGTTGCAACTCCCAGATAGAAGGCAGGGAGCAGACATTTACTCTCCTCTGAATAGCACTGCAAGACAGGCGATGTTCACATGGTACTCTGCTCACAATTATTTTTATTGCACATGTCATTTCCTCAAATATTGAAAATATGATATTTGTAGGAAAGTGATAAAATATGGAAAAGTATAAATAAGAAACACTGCCCCAAGTTTTGTCTCATTTTGATAATCACAGCTAATATTTTAGTACATATTCTATTTTTTTTGTGTGTGGCATTGTTTTAAAATACGCTTTCACCAGGATTGTCTTATTTTGCTTTTAGTTGTGATGAGATCATGTGCAAATGGTATGATGACATACAACAGAGAGAGCATATGAGATATTTTTTCTTTTTTGGTGAGGAAGATTTGCCCTGAGTTAACATCTGTTGCCAATCTTCTTCTATTTTATATGTAAGGCGCCACCACAGCATGGCTTGATGAGCAGTGTGTAGGTCCATGCCCGGGATCTGAACCCATGAAGCCCAGGCCACCAAAGTAGAGTGTGCAAACTTAACCACTATGCCACCAGACCAGTGCCACATGAGATGTTTTTAAAGCTCGTATTTATGAGCACCACCCCAGCCAAATTTTCTGCCATGAGATTCTATAACTATATGTGTTTATACAATGTTATTTAAATCTTTAATAATTCTATGAGGAACATTTCTTAATTACTGCTCCTCAAATTAAGACACTGAGGCACAGAGAAGTTAAGGGAATGGCCCAGATTACACAGGGAGTAAATGGCGGGGCCAGGATTTAATCCATATCTGCTTGGTTTCAAAGCTCTAGGTCTTCACAATTGTTATTTTGCCCTTTTGCCTTGTAAATGTAAAACCTTATACAAAAGCTCCATGTGATTATAATAATTTCAAATATCCAGAGGAGTGAAAACAGCTGCAGAGAAGTTGTGACATTTTAAAGTTGTATAAATATTCAGTGATAAGATACAGCACTAGAGGCCAGGCCTAGAGTTGTGGCCCGGCACCGTGCCTTCTAAAGTCTACTCTGTTGTGATGAAACAACATTTTATTCTCTTCCCTCCAGCCTCTCTTTCTTAGTCTTCACTCTCTCCGTCTCGCTCCCGTCTCTTTCTGTGTGTGCTTGGCCCTTGTAACAGGCCTGGACAGAGTGGGAGCACAGAAGGCCAGGGAAGGTTCCTGTGGAGCTTTTGTGGGAGGCTGGAATGTGACTAGCTGTGACCTCCCAGCTGTGAGCAGGCATTCAGCCTAACTCTAGGATGGCAACTACCAGCTAACATCAGCAGGGCCAGCACTATATGCCAAACAAGCCTCTAGGCACCTTACACGTAGTTCCTTAATTCTCATAAACATCCCCATTATACAGACATGGACACTGTGCCACAGAGAAACCAAATAACCTATGCAAGGTCTCACAGCTGGACAAATGGAGCAGCCAGAACTCGAACTCTGGCATCTGCTTCCAAGTCAGTATTCTTGATCCATTAGCTAAACTACCTCAAATCCTCAAAGTCAGTCTGAAAGCCAGAGAAAATAAAGGTTGTTACTGGCAGTTATAGGTGCTCAAAATAGTAAGTGGCACCTGGAATTACTTGCTATTTCTTTTTATTAATAATAATAAATGATTGTCTCTTACCTTAACCGGATCTGGTGTAGATTCTTTTCCACTTTCAAACATGGTAGAGTATTTTAATCTATTTAACTGTTACATGCAAATTCACCCAATTTTTAGCAGAGGAAGATGACGTTTAAGTAGGATTAAGAGATTTCCAGAAAGTCGCTTAGATAATATGTGGCAAAGCTCAAAATTCATGCCATATTTCCTAACTCCAAGTCAAGTGTTATGCTCATTATATCGATCGTGGTTATTTTTGACAGAGGTGATTGCTAATATTCTGGCATACATTTATTTTTCAAAAATTTACCAACATCTATTTCTCATAGGAATGTATGTTTCCCTCTGCCTGGAAAGTAAAATGAAAACAGTCAAAAAGTAATGTACAGCTTTAAAAGTTTTTTTTCTTCCAGATAGAAAGCATTAGTTCTGTAATGCTACTTATACCCAGTGAGATATCTACTGAGATAATCCCTTGAAAATAATTCTTGGATTTATGTATAATATCCTCAAAATTTAGGGATAGCTAATAAAGCAATGAAGTATGTCTTACCTCCTAGAAAAATCACTTGAGAGACATTTGTGTTTCAGCTGCCCTCCACGTTGTGAGTCTTTCTCAAAATGGCACAATATAAATGCTGGAAACTCTCCCACGTCAGAAGCAAGTGTAGATGAAATTAACAGGCCAGGGACCGAAAACGCCTTTGATTTACTTGTCAATAAATACCAGTTATTTTAGCTGCCTTAGAGAGATGCTTTAAAATTAATTCATGTTTACCAAACGTGGGGGACTAATATACTTCAATTTCTACTGTTTTATATTAAATAGATTAAAGAGTACTTCAATACTTTTGAGTTTATTTTAAAAGTTCTTAGCAGTCTTTAGATCTTGCTCTTCATCTCTACCTTCCCTCCCTTGTTTTGTTTTCATTTTCTGAAAAAATGAACATACAATAAGATTCAAATGTAGTGAGTATGTATGTTCCCCGCCCCCGCCCCCGCCACCCTCTCTAGCCCTGCCCCACTCCAGGCTCTCTGTTCCCTGAAGGCAGGAACTCTGTTTTGTTCCTTTGCTCATCTCAGTATCTGGCATTCAGTAGGTGTCTAATAAATGCCTTTTGGAATGAGCTTTTGAGAGATACTGAAAGAGCCCTGTACGTGAAGTCAGATATCACTAAGGCAATCCTTCAGGAGAGTAAATCTCACAAGAGTTCCCGACATCTTTAATAAATATCCTCTAGGTTCTGCTTTCTGGCAGGCTCCTGCTTTCAGGCCCCTCATAAATAAGTATTGCCCTATCTTTGGGAATATGTACCCAGACATGCTTTATTTTCCCTCCCTCATACTCTTCCCCTCAGTGAGAATGATTTATTTGCAAGGGTAACACTTTCCTTTCCCCAAAAAGTTTTTGAAAGATCAACAGATAAAACTTACAAACACAACAGGCCTGCATCTTCTGATTGTATGCAGATATAGGATAGCGCATGCTCCCAATGGAATCCATGATTCAGTCACATAATCAAATATCAATGAAAAATGACAACACTCTGGGTAACAGTGGCTTCCATTTGTGGGCTCTTTTATATTAATATAATAATCCTAGATGCTTAGCAGATAATGCAGCCTGATAGCTCTCCTTTCCAATCCAAATTTTCCATATATACGTATACATATATATCTGGAGTGAGTTGAATGGTGGTCCCTCAAAAGATATATCCATGTCCTAACCCCTGAAACTGTGAATGTGACCTTATTTAGAAGCATTTTATATGCAATATGTAGATATATTCTAGAGATGCAAAGTATTTTATACATACGTATGATTTAATACATATATGGTGCATTATATAAGACACATATGTGCAGGTTTACATGAGTATTTAGTCTCAAACCTATGGTTTTAGACTCATAGGAGTCTACCAGAGAAGTCATGGGAGTATAAAAGATATTTCCAGTATTTAAAAGAATCCAAGAGATAGCATATGATACTTCGATAACATAATACAGGTTGATGAAAATTGGAGGGTTGTCTACTCTTGGCTAGAATGGTGACTCTGGGAGGGGATGACATTGGTTTGCTCTCACCAATCAGAAGTTCAGATTGATGTTTACTTATGGCTTTGGTGAATAAAATATGGCAGCATGAATAAATTATAAATTCTTTTTGTTGAATAAAATGCTTCAGAGTATGGATTCCAGGGGGAAAATAAAATAAATGATCAAAGATTCCTTAGGTGGTGCAGGCTTGAAAACTAGACTCACAATCCTGCACCGGTCACAATGCCTTTCTCTTAATTTTCCTTTTCACAAGTTTTACTATTAATATCTTATTTGTCAATTCCTCACCATTCCCTGAACTTCATCTTCAAAGTGAAATGCATCCTTTTCGTCAGTTGGCTACTAGACATTTGATTGTCTGTCTGAAGCTGCCCCTCTTCCCAATTATTTATTTTATTCTCAACTGAAGCATCATCAGTTCATGCCATGATCTTATTGCAAACTCTGACATGGCTTTCCATCTCCCTCAGAATGAAATCCATACTGCTTACCTGGCCAAGAAGCCCTCTAGGTCTGTCACTCTATCATGCTCCCCTTCTCCTCCTAACATTCCCCATCCAAACTCCCTCCCATCACTACCTTCTATGAAACCAGCCACTTGACTTGCTTTTCTTTGAAGATATCAGAAACCCTCTAGCCTCAAGGTCTTTCCATTTGCTCTTCCCAGATAGAGAAACAAAAGTAACCCTCTCTTCATTCAGGTGCGTGAATAAATCTGATAATCAGGCGGCCATCCCTGGCTAACTTATCTAAAATAACACTTCCTTTGCTATTTCCGCTTCTCTTATTCTACTTTATTTGCATGCATATCATATTATATTTGTTTTTAAGGTTGGTGTCTGTCTCTCTTTAAGAGAATATAAGCTCTTTAGAATCAGGGAGTGGCTTCGATTGCTCACTGCTGCCTTCTCAGGCTTTAGAAATGTGCCTAGCATAAAGTAAACCTTAGCAAATATTTCCTGAATTAACTGATGCATTCATGTCTTGATTCTTCATTCAACATTTGAGCACCTAATAATGTATGTTGAATTCTCAGCATGTGCCAGAAAATGTGTCAAGTCATTTACATGGAACATTTGCATTTAATCCTCATAAAAACCTGTTGAGGTGAGCTGTCTTCTTATCTACTCTTCACAGATGAGTAAGTGAGGTGGAGAGAAATTAAGAAAATCTCCTGAAGCCCCACAGCTGTTAAACGGCAGAGGAAAGGTCTAACCCTAGATAACCTAACTACAGACCTCACACTCTTCCGCTTTAGGCTGTACCAGAATGGCACCAGGTTCAGGAGATAAACTGGTTAATAAAAACTCTTCTCTGCTTCTAGACAACCTACAGCTTTATGAGAGAAAGAGAAAAGCAGCACATAATGCAATAGGATGAGGGCTATAACAGAGTTAAAGTGAGGGACACTTTGGGAGCTTCTCATAGGATCATCTAAATCATAAAGGATAGGGAGAATTTAGCTATGTAAAGAAATGAGTGAAAGGATGGAACCACTCCCAGAAGTGGGAACAGCCTGTGTAATTCCAGAGTTGTGGAAAAACGTGGCTCATTTGTGGAATTCATTTTGGCTGTTTGCATAGAAAGTGGGAGAACAAAATTGAAGCATTGGCTCTTTGAGCCCTAAGTTTGAAAGCATTCAGAAGAGGCCTCAAAAATGTTAAGCAATTAAAAATAAACAACCCAGAAGAGATGAAAAGAAAATATCAGAAGCTATGGGAAGATCTCTGTTGAGAGCAATCAAGCAAATGATCACTTTTCAAAGGCCAAGGAGAAGATGGACCTCCCTCCTAATTAGTAAACTGGGGAATATAGCTAAAAAGTTAATATGAAAACTTGATGCAAAAATTCCTTGCTACTGGGGCTGGCCCCGTGGCCGAGTGGTTAAGTTCGCGCGCTCCGCTGCAGGCGGCCCAGTGTTTTGTCGGTTCGAATCCTGGGCACGGACATGGCACTGCTCCTCAGACCACGCTGAGGCAGCGTCCCACATGCCACAACTAGAGGAACCCACAATGAAGAATACACAGCTATGTACCGGGGGGCTTTGGGGAGAAAAAGGAAAAAATAAAATCTTAAAAAAAAAAAAAAAAAATTAAAAAAAAAAAAAAAATTCCTTGCTACTTCCAGAGTTCATTCACAAGGTGCAGATACATGAAGGGGCATAGCCTGGATCCTTGGCTTTCCCTGGCTTTGCTGTATTGCCAATATAGTAATTAAGGGAACATTCTAAGATGGCTCAGAGATCATAGAACATTAAAGCTGGAAGCTACCTCAGGAGATGTCTGAGAGATTAGCTTCAGGAAGAACTAGATTGCAGTTCTCCCTCTGTCCCTTCTTAACTTCGGGCTTTTCTGTAGCTTACGGTCATCTCAAACTTCTTGAATATAAAAAAGGGAAAAAAAAGATACCCATTTTTTGGTTTCTTTTGAGAATTAAATGAATTAATGTATGCGATAGGACCTAACAACATTGAAGTCACACAATAAACAATAGCTGTTAGTTTGTTCTTATCCAGCCCCCACCATGTAGTTCACTGATAAGGAAACATATAAGGGAAAATGACTTGACTAAGTTCACATGTGGAAGTCACTAATAACCTGATGCACCAGCCTCTCACCAGGGCTCTCCATCTCACCGTCACCAACTTCAAGTGAAGTCTTCCTAGATCACTTCAAATATGGGGCCAGGTGTGGTTGGCAGTACGAGAATGACTCTACAGTAACACCGTCTACGTTTCCTCAAGTGGCTCTGGTAGCACCATTTCCCCAGAAAGCCACCCTGAACTAGACTGGTCTAAATATCCCTTCTCTGGATTGCAGGATAGGTGCTCACCCCCATGTTACTGTTTGTTTCATTTCCTGCTGGTGTTACCTGTTTAGTGGCCCTCTCTAGAACATAAGGGAAGATGCAGTACCCTACTCATCTCTGAATCACCTACTCAAAGTTTGGTGTCTAATATAGTAGGTATTCTATAAAATTTAACATAATCTAATATGTATTTTGTTGCAATTAATAGGAGGTCCATAGAGAAAGTCACTACTGTGTTTTAATAACATCAATGTTATGAAGATGACTATGCAGATTAGATATTCAAACTGGTCATTTTAGCCAGCATTCTTTTGGAAATGTAGGATTTTCTATGTTAGTTAAAAATTCACATAGATTCTTTAATATTATATCTGGCGAAATAATCATTTGCTGTACACACTTATCTGTAAGCAGTGGTATATTGCAGTTTGTTCACACCAACTCACAAGAACCAGTTGTGCGCATTTATCCCCAACTCCATGTTCGGCAACTTCCTGTTGGTAGCTTACAATTGGCAATGGTGCGAGTGTTTATGTTTATGCCGTGCAAATAGACAAATGCTGCATATTCAAGGCTTTTTATTTTCCAGAGAACAGGTTGTTGTACACTTACCAGCATATCACTGTATACAAGATTCTTAATCTGCTCCAATTTGTGTAGTTCTGCATTCACAGTTTTAGCTATCTAAAGTAGAAGGTACATCTAATTTTCCGGCTCCAGTTCATTCTTTACACTGCCTAGTTGCCCATAAATAATTCCTAGCAGAGTTGTTTACATATGTAGCAGACACCCATAAAATAAACAGTTAATTAATATGGAGAAACAGTCCCCATATCTAACTTGTGTTTTTCTTAAATATCTTTTAAAGTCTCCTTAGGTTTATTAAATAGCAATTGGGAGGACCAGCTTTGTGAGTGGATCAAACTCGAAGTTCAGTGAACTGGAGAAAAGAATCTTTCTGGAACTAGACAACAATGATATTGCTAAAAGGGCAGATAAACTTAATCAGCTGACCAAACCTTTCCTTTGCCCTATTTATTTGGACAGAGAAATGTGGAGTTAAGGCAGTTCTTCAGATATTTCTGGAAAATGTAAGGCTCAGATTGTTTTATACCCCTTTACATAGAAAAGGGGTGGGCTTTGCCCCCTTACCTTTAGATTTATATTCAAGATAATAAAAGAGCATTTCCGGCTATTCTGGTTTTGGGAATAATTTGTTCATGTCCCTAAATGAAGTCTGGGTTTCAAACTCCAGGTCATTATTATAAAGCAATCTTTGGTTATAAATTAGTCCATTTCCTCTGTCATTAGATGAGAGTAGAAGCAGTCAAGAATATGGGTGTGTTTTAAAATTCTATTAGAATACTGTTCTCAGTTCTTTTTCTCATAAATAATCAGTGAAGCTACTAGATTTTTCTTCCAAATACAGTAAATGAGAAAGAAATAATTT
Organism: Equus caballus; assembly: GCF_041296265.1. NCBI lineage: Eukaryota > Metazoa > Chordata > Mammalia > Perissodactyla > Equidae > Equus > Equus caballus. Next base: position 59,785,950 of record NC_091690.1, read on the forward strand.
GTTATTGCAAAATGTAAATGGGTTGCATATTTCCACCATCTCAGAGAGTGTGAGATGACAAATTTAACTGTGATTGATAGATGTCTGAATTGTAACCAGCATCTTTATTGATGAGATTTCTCTGCCAACCCCCTCCCAGGCAGAAAGGTGATGTCTTTGAAGATGAAGTAACCTGAGAGAACAATGAATTATTTTGGTAGATATTCCAAAGGAAACTCCTGGGAAACTGCACTGGATACCATTAGGATTTTAAAAATCCAGGTTTGTAGAGTAATGAAGAGGTCTAAATATCACAATCAGAGAGCTAGGAAACTATTAAGTGACAAAAACAAGAATATAAACAAAGAAATAGCAAGGCAAAACACATATATTCTTTAGATCACTTCTGATACTACCTAAACTCTGATCCATTAAGAGAAATTTTTAAAGGGCATATTTTTGCTAGTTTCTAAACATTTTTTGTGTAAACATCCATTTGTTCATTTCTCCTTCTATTGAATCAATAAATCCTTAATGAGTACACTAAGTTATGTATCGGGCATCTAAAAATTACTACAGCAGTCTCTGATCTCAAAAGTAATGGCAAGACAGACAGACAAATAGATATGCAGTTTGAATATAATGTAATAAACGGAAAGAAAATTGCACCATGTTTTGTGTGAACACCAAGGAGATATAAATATCTGAGAGAAATGTAAATGAAAAGGGAAAATTATATATATTTGAGCACCTGTGATACACCAGCTGCTATGCTAGTTGGTTTTCCATAGCTTCTTTCTTTTATTCTTCTCAATAATACTGCAGACAGCATTATCTGAAATTTACAAACGAAGAAACTGACGTGTAGGGAAGTTAAGTAAGTTGGTATTTGGGTTGAATTGTGTCCTTTTCCAAATTTATGTTGAAGCCCTAATCCCAAGTACCTGAGAATGTGACCTCATTTGGAAATAGGGTCTTTACAGAGGTAATCAAGTTAAAAGTAAGCTATTAGGGTGGGCCCTAATTCCATATGACTGATATTCTTTAAAAAGAGGGAAATTTGGACACAGACAAACATGCACAGAGGGAAGATGATGTGAAGATACCCGTGGAGAATGCTATGTGAAAATGGAGGATCGGAGTAATGCCTTTATAAGACAAGAAATGCCAAAGATTGCTGTCAAAGTACCAGAAGCTAGAAATAGGCAAGAAAGAGTTTCCCTACAGGTTTCAATCAATCATGGCCCTGCCATTTGGACTTCCGGCTTCCATAACTGTGAGACAATAACTTTCTGTTGCACTAAGCCACCAGTTTGTGTTACTTTGTTACGGCAGCCTAGGAAACTGATAAAGTTGGTCAAAAACATAAGGCTCGTAAGTAATGACTCACAACCATTCTTTTCCGGCTTCAAAACCCATATGTTTCCTCCTACACAAAGGAAGTGATTTTTACCCAAATCTGTAAGGATGAGTTTAAGGTTGAAAAGTAAGAAAAGTGCCTTCCTTTATTGGAAAACTGTTAATTCTAAAGGCCCTGAAGAATGACCCAACTATTAAATCAACTCTGTCTTAGGGAGTCCTGAGGATCCCAGTTTAATCTGAACAAGTTGCTGACATGGCTGTTAGTCCCTAGAGGAGTTGTTGTTTGGTTTTGTTTTTGTTTTTAAATTTAGGAAGATAGGGACTCAGTTGACAGGTACGTAGAAAGGTAAAGCTTAAAAACATGATATTTTCTGATCATTCCAGCTTATCATAGCTACTCAAGACTCAGCACTCAAGTACTTGTTGTCTAAATGCCACAATTTTGACAGCTGCAGTCTGCCTTGTAACTGTTCTGAAAATGGATGTACCTTGTTTCCTATCCATGTTTTACTTAGCAGTCCTCAAATATTTTCGGGATGTACTTACATTTTTCGTTTTCATATTCAGAGTGCAACATGGTGAAATCTACAACCCATGTTGATGGCATGGTGCATAGTCTAGCAAATGTTTATCATCAGTTCACTTGTCCTCAATGTCCTGGAGTAGGTGTACGATTTATTGTTCTGAGGATGGGAGGAAGAGTTTCTTCCCCTTTATCCCAACTGATGATTGAATAAAGCCAAATGCTTCGACTCAGTTTTATATTGAAAATTAAAAGTCATTCTAAAACTGTATGTGAAAACTTAAAAAATCTTTTATGAGACCACACAAAGGATATATTTCAATATTATATATAAAAAATACATAAGCACCATTTCAGGATCCCAATCATTGTACTAACACTATACCTTATATAAAAAACAAAATACCATAATAAGTATGCTTTTGTATTTGGATTTATTTTTAAGAAAATCTTTCTTTAAAATGCAAATATTTATCAATATTCACGCTTAACAGAAATAAATTTATAAATGGGGAACTTATCACAAACTGATCTTACTACACTAGCAGTTGTTATTCTAAGATGATGATTAATGTATCTTAATATATTAAACTACAAAAACATCTTAATTATATTTTTTCATCAATATTTGGAGAATACACTAAAGTTTTATCTTCATACTTTCTATTCTATAGGAAAAAAATGACAACTCTTCTTTTTTACAGTATAATCTTCATTACATTTCTGACTTTTGACAAGATGTGATATGGCTAGTTCTGGTCCTTGTAGTAACAATATGACATTAGAACATACATTTCTATTTCTTTTCTGCCATCTCTTTGCTTCTCTGCAACCAGGAAAGGGTCTGCACTTTTAGGGACTCATGTGATTAGATGGGGACAACCTGAATAATCCCAGATAGGTGCCCCACCTCAAGGTCCTTAACCTCAATCGCATCTGCAAAGTCCCTTTTGCCAAGTAATGTGGCATATTCCCTGGATCTGAGGATTAGGGCATGGGCATATTTGAGGGCCATTATTCTGCCCTTTCACAAAGAGAAAGCAAATTCCAAAGCAATTCAAATACAGAGCGGAAAGAGGCATTTTACAGTTTCTCATGATCTGAGTTGTGAAACGTCAAACAAGAAACAAAAGTTGAGGTGAAATAATATTTATTTGAAAGGTAAATCAATGTAGACAATAATGTTACTTCTGGGGTAAAATTTCCCTATCTTACTGGAATCGTTTGTACTTAGTGCCATTGAGTTGATTCTAACTCCTAGTCGGACCCTGTGTACCACAGAGGGGAGCCCTACCCAGTCTTTTTGCACCACCCTCTCACCTCCCAGTGCTATAGCAGTCAATGCTCCGATGCTATTCATAGGGTTTTCACGGCCAATTTTTTTGGAAATGGGTCGCTAGCTCCTTCTTAGTCTGTCTTAGTCTGGAAGATCCGCTGAATCTTGTCCACCAGGGGTAACCCTGCTGGTATTTGAAATACCAGTGCATAGCTTCCAGCAACACGCAGCTACCACAGTAGAACAATCTCCAGACGTGTCGTGTGGTTCCCTGACCAGGAAACGGACCTGGGCGAAGTTGGTGAAAGTGCTGAATCCTACCCGCTAGACCACCAGGGCTTTCTTAATGGAATTAAGTTAGTGTAAATCCGAAGTAGATTTTGATGAGTTAAGATATATGTTGTAAGCCCTGTAGGAACCACTAAGAAAATAACTTAAAAAAATAGTTAAAAGAAAGACTGAGTTGATATATTCTTTGTTGATGCCAATGGTTTTAAATTGGGGAAATTTGCATCATGGAATTATATGATAGTCTCTGTGACACATTTTCATCACATGTAAAGCAGACATAATCCTGAAAACTACTTCTTGGCTAGACTGTAGGGGGTATGAACATGAATGGGCTTTGGCAACAGACAGACTGGAATTCTGAATCCCAACCCGCAGCTTTGTGACCTTGGGTATATCATTGAACCCCAGTAAGACTGTTTCTTTCATTGTAAAGAGACGATAACAACTATACTCATCTCTTAGTTATACCATGAGGATTAAATAAAATAGTACGTTACAGAACTTTGCACAGCCAACAATAAATGTTGACTATCATAATTGGGTTGTAAAAACATTTTTGAGCTATAAAGAGTGTAAAATATTGCATTCATCATTATAATTTTTCCACAAGCTCCTCTGCCTATTATTCAAGACAAAAACGGACAGAGACAAATCTGAGAAACCAATGTGTAGTTATTACTTGGTTTCTTGACATTTATGTTACTCTTTAATTAAGAATAATGTCAACATTCTGAACTGCTATAAACTGTCTTTGCTGTGAAAATATTTGCTGCTCACTGACATCTACTACACAATAATATCTCTCTCACATCTATTATAGAAACCATGTGTAGGAGGTCTGTGTGATCAAATGTAATTCAACAAATATTCATTACATCTGCTTTGTATCAGGCACTATGCTAGATTCTGGGGAAAGAGAGGTAAAAATGGTATGTCTCTATCCACAATTTTGTGAAGTAAACATCACTAAAGTTGAGGAACATTAGTATAATATTAGAATTTACTTGAAGGAGGAATTGGAATTCTCCAGGCAAAGAAATGGGCAAAGACATTCCAATAAGATGTATTATTAGCTGCCTGTTAGAGAGCATCTCCAATGTAGTGGGAGTTTTGTAGAGGATGTATCACTTACACAACAACTACTCCAATTTCATAGATGAAGAAATTAGAAATCAGAGAGTTGAAGGAATTTGATCAGTAACTACAACTAGTAGATGGTGAGCCAAGTTTTGAATCTAAGCTTGTCTGTCTCCAGCATTTGTACATCTAACCTTTGGCTAATCTAAAGGAATAAGACAGTTTCCAGAGAAGTGTTTTAAACCTCCCTGAGCATTCTAGATGGAAAACGTATCATATCGTGGAGACTCTGAGCTCCAGTACACCATGCTCTAATCAACGGAACCAACCGACTAGTGCTCCTGAAACATAGGGTGCAACATCAGTTCAATCGTGGTGGCTATCCAAACAATTCTTCCTTAACCACTTCCTTCATGTCTGGAAGAAAACAACCTTATCAAAATGACAAAGTTGACGACCTGCAAAAGGAAGTACAAACTTCTCTGAAATACTGAACAGGTAAAGAAATATATGTAGTTTAATAAATTAACACTTACCAATGTTAAAATTTTGAAACAAAGCTGCATAGGGTTCAGTCTTTTTCTTCTGCTTAGAATTTCTAGCTGGGAGTCAGTGCTTACACAGGAGAGCCCTTGATTTTCCTTCCTGGGCCCATGGCAGACATGATTATTTGACAATGAAATACTTCCCCGCTAATCTGTAAAAAGTCTAATAATCCTTTTTAATATCATATTTTGGGCAACTACCACTAAGCAGTTAAGTTGATGCATGAAATAAATTTTGCTTGCAATACTGTTGCCGAATGAACAGCAATTGCCTTATGGCAGTGGTTTTCAATGGGGACTCATTTGGCTCCCATGGGAGGTTTGGCAATTGGAGACACTTTTGATTGTCATAGCTGGAAAGGTGCTACTGAAATCTAGTGGGTTGAAGTCAAGGATGATGTTAAACATCCTATATGCACAGGAGAGACCCCCATAACAGCAAAAAAATTATCTGGCCCAAAATGTCTATAGTGTCAAGGTTGAGACACTGTACTTTATGGACAGTTCATTAAAGAAAATACTCATGTGATCCTATTGAGTTAATCTGTTGAAATGTAGAAAGAGATTTTGTTCTTAAAGGACTCTGATAAGAATTATAGCGATGGCTAGAGTACATAAAAATGAAGACACCAATGTGAGTTGAATTTCTTGGCGTTGTCCTACCAACGGGGAGCAAGACTGACTTTCCCAGTACCAGTGACCTGACTGGATTGAAGCAGAGACTCCCAGTTCCTGACAGCAGCGTATTAGAAGACGGCATCCATATCAGATGTTGCAGAGTCAGCCCAGTGATTTTCCCCCACTCCACTGCCCACAAAGAAGTTGCCTAAATAAGTGGATGCCTTTCATTTCTTCACATAGAGAGGCCGACATGTAACAAATAGCTTTTTGCACTCACTTTACAAACTAAATGATTTTTGTGTGTCTCCTCTAACAGATAGTAAATTAGTATTTACATGTATCCTAAATAAGGTACATACTCTAATTCATTGAATTACAGTTTTCTGAATTATTCTGGATCCACAAAAGTTTTCTGCAACCTGTTCAAATGTACTCTTTAATTTCTAGTCAATTTAAAGGAGAACATAGAGCTTAGCTCACCAGATAAAATTGTTGATCAATAAGTAACTTGATGAACAATGCTTTTGGGGAGTTTGTGAGGCCCTGGAAGCTGCCATTTAAAAAAAAAATACAAATCTCAACAGTAGGTAAGCCTGCTTCTGCTTTTACTGAAGTCAAGGCAAGGAAAAAGTTGTGCAAACTTCAATCTACATTCAATGCAGATCTACCACGTATTCCAAATTTTTTTTAATAAATTTTTCTATCAAAATACTGACCCTTTATACACTTAATACCAAGACAATAACTTCATTCTTTATTATGTCAAATTTCTCCAATAAAACTTGATTCTTCATCATTAATGACATCCACGAATTCTAAGTTTATGGCATATCTGTATTTATGCTAAATGTTTATTTTAAGGGTCTCAATTTTACCTATATATTAAAATAGTATCTGACATGGAAGTGATTGTGTAATTTCAAAATATAAAGTATTTACTTGTTATCCAAGAAGTATTAGAAGAATAATACCTGAATTTTTTAATATGCATATTTTCTTTTAGTTACATTGCAATATTTTACTTTAAAATATCTCAAACCGGTATTTTTAATTTTTTCAGTACTTTTAATTTTATGGTTAATAAAGTTTGATAATTTTTTTCGGTTAAATAGAATTCTTTAATAATTATTTTTCCTCCATGGCAAATTTAATCTGAGTTTTCAAAAAATATGCTACTCTGGTTGGAGTAATCTCCTAGCTGTAGATACACACACTTGCCCGTGCATGTTTGCATTCAAATCTCTCCTATTCCCATCAGTGCTGTGCATTATTTTAATGCACCCCAAATCTTACTATTGAAAGATTAATAATAAAGCCTAAAATTTTTTCTCAAGGAACTTACAATTATCTGACAACACAGAAGTCTTTAATGATCATTTCTCCTTTTTTTAAAATACCAAATTTGTACTTTTTTCTTAAAAATACTTAAACTCCTGCTCAATCATACACTTTTTACTGAGCAGCATTATAGGCAAGGCACTCTGCTAAGTCCTGTGCATACAGATGGAAGAATAAAAATATAAGATTAGATCCATTCCTTAAGAAAGCATGTTCTACTTGAGATGACAAGAGAGAAAAAGCGTTGGTGAGGATGAGGTGAAAACGGAACCCTCATACACTGTTGATGGGAATGTAAAATTGTGCAGCCACTATGGAAAACAGTATGGACGGTCCTAGAAAAATTAAAAATAGAACTACCATAGGATCCAGCAATTCTACTTCTGGGTATATATCCAAAAGAAATGAACACAAGATATTGAAGAAATATATGCACTCTAATTATCATTGCAGCCTTATTCACAGTAGCCGAGATATGGAAACAACCTAAGTGCCCATTAACAGATGAATGGATAAAGATGTAGGATACATATATATATATATATATATGTGTGTGTGTATATATATATATGTTATGGAATATTATTCAGCCATGAGAAAGAAGCAAACTAGCTGGATGCTGGTTTAGGAAAAGAAATCAATGACATACATATAAATACAGATGAAGCAAATAGCAACTTTTGAAGTGGGATTACTAGGACAGAGATATAAAAAATATTAAGAATCTTGAAAAATATTTCCAAATTAATTAAGGAAAAGTCTTGACCAGTTTGAAAAGGAAAAACATGTGTTTTACTATTGCTTTAACTTTATATTTGTTAGATATTCAGTGAAACTGCATTTTTCTTACATTTACTTATTACTCTTTTTTTCCTTCTTTCAAGGACAATGCAGTTGTGGGTGTTTTGGGATTTTTTTTTTTTTTTTTTTTGGTGAGGAAGATTGGCCCTTTTTTTCTCCCCAGTACATAGTTGTATATCCTAGTTGTAATTCCTTCTAGTTCTTCTATTTGGGTTGCTGCCACAGCATGGCTTGATGAGTGGCATGTAGGTCTGTGCCCAGGATCCAAACTGGCGAACCCTGGGCTGCCAAAGCAGAGCACGCAGACTTAACCTCTATACCGGCAGGCCAGCCCCCTACTTATTATCCTTAATTCCTCTTTTGAAATTTATTCTTACTGTTCGCTTTTCTACTGTATAGCCAAATTTTTTCTTATGAATTAATAGTCCATTTCTAAGTTTAACTTAAACCCTTTTATGATATCTATTCAAAATTTTTGCCAATTTAAAATATTGATTTATTTGTTTTCTTATTGTTTGTTTTGAGAGTACTTTCTATATTCTGGATACAAGTCTTTTGTCTGATTTATAATTACTCACATACTTTCTCCCAGTCTATGTTATTTTTACATAGAAATTTTTTGCATTTTGATCTATTTAAATCTATTCTATTCATTACCTTTTTTATTGTGCTTATATTTAGAGAATCAGTCCCTGTTAAATACTTATGGGAAAATTTCCTTCGCTTCATAATTTATTTGCATTTTACATTGTACTCCTTGTCCCATACTGGCTTCTAAATTTACATCCCATAAAGTTCACTCTTTTTGATCAAATCACCCTTTATGAGTTTTGACAAATGCGCAAATTTCCATCACTGAAATCAAGATACAGAAAAGTTTCATCACCCCCAAAAATTACCTCGTGTGATTTGTGACCAACCTCTTCCACTGTCCCTCACAACCACTGATCTGATTTCTATCCTGATAGTTTTACCTTTTCCAGAAAGTCATAAATGGAATTATATAGTATGAAGCCTTTTGAGTCTGATGTATTTCACTGAGAATAATACATGTGAGAGTCATCCAAGTCACTACATGTATTAATAGTGTTTTCCTTTTTATTGGTGCTTGATATTCCACTGTGTGGTTGAATCACAGTTTGTGAATCCATTCACATGCTGAAGAATATTTGTGCTAGTTCCAAATTTGGCAATTGTATATACCTGATGTAAATAAACATTGCATCAGTTTTCTATGAACGTAAATTCTCATTTATCTTGGATAAATAGAGTGGGGTTGCTGGGTCATATGGTATGTTTCTTAATGATAAACTCCCAATCCTCTTTCCACAGTGGCTATATCATTTCATTTTGCATTCCCGCCAGCAAGGTATAAGACTTCTTGTAGCTTCACATTTTTGTCACCACTTCTTCTTATTTTGTTTTACTTAACCTTTCTAATATTTGCGTGAAATTATCTCATTATTTTTAATTTGCATTCCTCTAATGGCTAATGATGTTGAGCATCTTTTAATGTGCCAATTTACATTCACATACCTCCTTTGGTGAATTATAAGTTAAATTATTTTGCCTAGTGTTTTTGGTTGAATTGTTTGTTTTCTTATTGTTGAGGCTGGAGAGTACTTTTCATATTTCAGTACAAGTCCTTTGTCAGATTTGTGATTAGCAAATACTTTCTTCTGGCCTGTGGCTTGTCTTTAAATTCTGAGAGTATCTTTCACAGAGCAAAGGTGTTTCATTTGGATGAAGTCCAATATATCAATGTTGTTTTAATTTTATGAATCACGTCTTGGTATGATATCTAAGAATTATTTTTCTACTCCAGGTCACAAACATACTCTCTTGTTTTCTTTAAGAATATTTATAGTTTTAGGTTTTATATTTACATCTATTACTCATTTAAGTTAATTTTTAATAAAGTATAATGTTTGCATAGAGGTCCATTTCTTTAGATATGGATGTTCCAGCACAATTTGTTGAAAAGACCATCCTTTCTCCTTTAAATTGCCTTTGCAACTAAGTCAAACACCAATTTTCTGTATGTCTTTGGGTCTATTTCTAGACTCGCCTTTCTATTCCATTGATCTGTGTGCCTATTTCACCAATATTGGTGGATCAGTATAACTTTATAGCCTTGATATCAGGCAGAGTGAATGCTCCGCATTTGTTCTTTTTCAATTTTCGTCTATTCCAGGTCTTTGCCTTTCCATATTAATTATATGAACTTGTCACTATTTACAAAAAAACTTCTGTTGGAATTTTTATGAGAATTGTATTGAGTCTACGGATAAAGTTTGGGAAAAATGACATCTTAACAGTATTGAGTTTTCCAATTCATGAACATATGTATCTCTCCATTTGTTTAGATCTTACTGATTTATTTCATCCATGTTTTGTAGTTTTCAGTACACAGATCCTGCACTATTTTGTTTGGATATGCTTTATATCTAAGGATTTAATTGATGTAGGGTGCTACTGTAAACACCCGCTGCTGTTTAAACTTTGAATTCCAAATTCCAGTCTGCTGCACTTTATTATACTATATATCAAATTGTTATTTCCGCTTTTAAGTGGGCATTTCTTCTTTTCTTTTTTACCGTGTTGTATACTTCTCAAAGGCATGGACTGTTTCAACCTTCTGTATATGCCTCTCAGTGCCCAGGGCCTTCTAATGTAAATGCTCATATTTACTGTTTAATTTTTTATCTGTTTATCCTTCAGTTTATTGTCATTTAATAGGAGTGTTTAGGATTAAAGCACTGCAATAGCATGCCTTTTCCTATAAAGATAGATCTGATTAGCTTAAAATATTTTACATGATGTATTTTGCTTTCATTAATATTCAGAATATAATTAACATATGAAATTATTTCCATCTATTCTAAAAGAGCTCCTATTTAAAATATAGAGGTCTTGAAGGAGAAAAAATTGCTGCTTCACCTTAAATTATTGTGAATTTATCTTTTAGAAGACTCACTTCAATAAAATATAAATTTTAAGTTATACCTTATTTCCATTATTTCTCCGTATTATAATTCTTGGATGATTGAATTTATCTCATCACATTGTGTTTGTGCATTGTTTCATGTATCTTGGCATACTTTTTTTCTTGGCTATTAATTTTTTTCTCATTATTCTTTGCATATATGATAATATAATATCTTCTGGAACATGTAGCTCTCATTAGTCTCACAAATATTTCCAGGAATACCCTGACAATGCTAAATAATGTTAATTTCTTCCTTTCTGTCCTTCTCATTTTTCTCCTAAATGAAAATGTAGTTTTTTCTAATAGCGAAGTGCTAATTAGATTTATACATTTCTGGGTGATATAATGGAAAGAGCACTTGATAAATACCAGAAGCCTAATTTCTATTCCTAACATTTATTAGTTTTGTGAGCTTTAGCAAGTTACTGAAGTCTTCTGAACTTCAGTTTTTTTACTATATATTGTGTATAATAATCTCCAACTCATTCTCCCATGGTTATTATGGAGTTATAATATATTTAACTGCCAATAAAATGCAGGCGAAGTCATTTAGTTTAAAATTATAGCCATTGGTTTAATATCTGTAAATTCTTTTTCAGTAAATAGCATTTTATATTACACTGAAGAGTGGAAATATCACACAAATGAAATCTTCCTTAATGTGCCAGTGCCTTTCTTGCTAATGTCGACTTCCCTGACTTAGGTTGGTTGCCTCCTTCCTTTCTCTTCTGTATACTAGAATTGGCCGTCTGTACATACTATCAATACCTCTTATTTCTCATGTTACCTTTTGCACTCTAAAGTCTGGTCAGCGCTCCACTGCTCCATGTAATGCCAAACACTGTTTTCTTCTGTTGACCTTAAAAATAAAATAGCCAGTTTTTTTTTTTTTTTTTTTTTTTTTTTTTTTTACCAACAAAACGAGTTTATTCTAGACTAGCCAAAGAATTGCAACTTGGGATCTGCATGCTATAGCAGATGGTAGGCAAATCCAGCAAGCAAAGGAGAGGAATGTTATTTTCTAGAGAAAAAGGAGGAAGTTGGGAGGAATTGTTTTGAAGGAAAGTCTATTGAAGGAAAGCAAGAGTTCAGGGTGATGACAAGTTCTCATTGGCTTAGGTCCTGGGGTAGTCGATTTCCTCCAGGAGACGCAATGCATATTTTTCCTGCTGAAGCCTGTGATTGACTGTTCTTTCTGTGGAGGATCCTTCTTGTTGGGGGTCTGTAATTGACAATCCTTCCTGTATTGACCTTGAGTAGTAGTGCTTGGGCACCCCCCTTCTGGCCTCATAACTTCACTTTAAATGAGGTTTCTCTGTTAATTTTCACACTAAGTTCTTAGAAGTGCCTTTATGGTTAACTCTTTTTTCTCCATTTCTGCTACCTGTATCCTATTTCAGGCGCTTGTCTTCTCACAATTGGATTCCTTCAATAACTTCTCAAAAAAATCTCTCACTCCATTCTTGCCTTCAATCATTGCTACAAACCAATTCCAGAAAAATATTTTTTAAATACTATTTTCATTATTCAATTTTCCTGCTTGAAACATAAAATGGTTTTATTTTCTGCTGTATTAGGTTGAAACTTTCTGCCTGGCTTTGAAACCTCTCTGTATTTTAGTACTTTCTCCCATTGCTACCCACATGGACCCTGTGATTCAGAAAAATCTGATGACAACCACAAACATATTTATATCCATTATCCCTTCCCTCAACCCCAGATAAACGGTTGTCCCATATCTGGAATTCTCTCTCCTCTACTAAAGTAATTATTTTTTATACCCTTCCTTTGTGATTTAACTAAAGCTAACCATGGATTCATTTATTACTGTATATTAGTCAGAACTCTATCATTGTAAGTGATAGAAATTAAAATCAAGCTAGCTTAAGCGGAAAAGGGCATTTATTTATTTATGTAATCATAAGGTCAGGGATATAGTAAGCTAACAAGTCCAATCAGGAGCCCAATGCTGACAGATTCACTCTCCCCACTCTTAATTCCTCTCTTTCATAGAGGCATCATTCTCTCTTTTCAGTTCTTCATGAGACTAGAACCATGGCTGTTGACTACTCTTGGCTCACATTTTTGCAGAGAATGAAGAGATTTTTCAGAGAATAAAGAGATTCCCTACAGTAGCTTGAGTTTGAGAAATTCAAGCAAAAGTCTTGATGACCAGTTTAGGTAACATCTCACCCCTTTAGGCCAATCACTGAGGCCAGGGGGCTGAAGAGCTGCAAGTATAAAGTGGATCATCTCTTCATCTCAACTAGACAGAGAGGTAGGGGAAAAGGGACTATGCACAGACATGGCGCTGAGACACTTCTTGGAAGCTGGGCAGACACCACGTTTGTATCAACAAGAATGAGTTCTTAGTATACTTAGAGCATGACCATGGTCATTTCCTTTTTCATAACTGGCCTACAATTCTGTGAGCTCATGACCCAACATAGTCCTGAATCCTAGGGTTATTTCTAAAATTGTCTCGCTTTTTCAAGACAAAGTTAGGAATAGATTTGACTCCCATTTCAGGGATTTCTCTCAGCCAGAAGGGCCCCCTGGAGGCCTGGGAAGAATAAGCCATACTGGCAGCCTCTATATGCATCAGAGAATAACTTGCTATTCCTGTGTGTCAGGTAATCCCAAATGGTTGACTACACTCTCGTATCCCAAAGGTGTGATTAAAGGATTAGAGTGTGGGGAGAAGAGCAGACATTAGTGCAACAGAGTGAAAAAAGCCAACACTTTGGTATTATCGTGAGACTTCATCAGCAGCAAAATGAGGACAAGAGAATTGGACCATGAGTGATTTTATTAAAACACTGGGTGAATCCAATCAAGATGCTTTAGCTATTAAGTTCCCCGATGACAGAGGTTATGTCTGTTCTAATTTGCTTTGTGAGGTACCTACATAGGCAACAGGGATTGGGATCATGATTTTAAGAAACACTGAAATTTTGTTACTTTGTAGCAACACTCTTGAACGCTCAGTGCACCACCATATCTAATGAGCAGCTTCAGTTTTAAATCTCTTGGAAGAATGCTCAGCAATAGTTGAATTTACATTTGCCAGGCAGCTAAGCAGAGATACAGGTTGGGACCTGGGGATGTTAGCTGAAGCATCGAGAACAGAGGCAACAACATAGGGAGAGTTTCTATTAAGAGGAGCTGATCGTAGACAGTGATGGCAAAACACTAGCATCTAAGAAAAAGTGCTTATAGAAAAATAACTTATAAAGCTATGTATGATTAATAAAAGGAATACTTGTTGACCCTTTCTTATGTGCCAGACTTGACTCTAAGCATTTCGTATGCAAAATCACATGTAATCATAACCACTTTATGAGAATTTTATAAATGAGGAGACAAAGGCCAAGAGAGCTTAAGTAACTTGCTCAAACACAGAAATTAGTAAGTGGCAGAGCCAGGATTTGAACCCAGGTTTGATTAATTCAAGTGAGCCTACCTTTAGAGAAATTGTCTCTTTTTTTTGACTTTTGATAGGTTTACTTTATTTTAACCTTGGTTTATAATAGTATATAAATTTCAGGAGTACATCATTATATTTCTATTTCTGTGTGGACTACATCATCTTCACCACCCAGAAACCATTCATCACCACACATGTACCCAGTCACTTCTTTCACCCTCCTGCCTCCCCACTTCCCCTCTCGTAACCACCAATCTGATCTCTGTATCTATATGTTTGCTTGTTGTTATTTTTTTTATTAGAGCCATTTTCTTAAGACCTGTTTTGTGACTATTAGGGAAAAAAAAACTCTGAGAGAGCTAAGACAGGAACTAACTTTTGTGAGTATCGGTTTTGTGCCAGACATTGGGCTGGTGGGTGTCCTACCATATCTTATGTGATTGTAACTGAAACTGAATCACAGAGACATTTAAATAACTTGTCTAAGCTCATGTATCTAGGAAATGGCAGATATACAAGAATCAAACTCAGTCCACGTATTGCAAAGGCCAATGTCCTTTCCAAATATCATGATGCCTCTGACAACACAATTATATTCATTTTTAGCTTGCCTTAGGATTTGGGTGCCTTTTGTAACTGGAAGTGGTGGTCAGCTGCAGAGGGCTGTGTCAGTCTGCTAGGGCAGCCGTAACAAAGAACCAGAAACTGAGTGGCTTAAACAACAGAAATTTATTTCCTCGCAGTTCTGGAGGCTGGAAGTCTAAGATCAGTATGGTAGGAGGGATAGTTTCTTCTTAAGACCTTCCTCCTTGGCTTGTGGTGGCCATCTTCTCCCTGTGTCCTCACGTGGTCTTCCTTTTGTGCATGTCTCTGTCCTATCTCCTCTTATAAGGACACCAATCATATTGGATTTGGGACCACCCACAGGACTTCATTTTACCTCAATTACCTCTTCAAAGGTCCTATCTCCAAATATAGTCACATTCTGAGGTACTAGGGGTTAGGATTTCAATACATGAATTTTGGGGACACACAATTCAGCCCATAACAAGGGCACATGGTACTCTGGGAACACGACAAGAACTGAAAACATAGGCTGATATCGGATATTATGTCCACTGCCGCCACTGTCAGGTTACCATCATTTCTCACCTGGACGTGCATTAACCTCCTAAGCTTCCTGCTTCTTCTCTTATCAAATCTAACATGAAGTAAGAATTTGTCAGTGTTTTTTCTTAAAGGACCACATAGTATAATTACAAAGACCATCAATCACTTCGTAGTCCACATGAACACCAACCAACCCCTCCAAGTTATATTGGAAAGAGGCCTTGCATGCTGTCATGTCTTTGTTTCCATTGTCAGCATCCTCATTTAGTCCCTCATTACTTCTAAACTTTGTAATTACAATATTCTGTTATTTCTCTCTGGACCACCACTCCACTCTCTTGTCTCATTGCTAGTGTACTCTTTCTTAGTGCAGTTCTGATAACGTCACCTGCCCTCTCAAACCCCTTCTGTTTGCCTCTTTATCTATCAATTTAGGGCCTCCCCATTGTGATTCTAGCTTGCTTCTGGTCCTCCCTTCTTGTAGCCTCTGTGATGGGAAGACTGGATCTTCACCACTCTTACCCTCTTCAACCTGCCTGTGCTCATTCTGTTTGCTCCATCGGGAATACCATCTCCTGATTGCCAAAATCCACTCCTTCTGCAAGACCCAACTTAAATTCTACTTCATGAGCAGACGTCCTCCTGACACACCCAATCAGAAATGGTGTGATGTTCCTCTTTCTAACACTGAACTTTCACCTTTACCGTATTGGATCTTTTTACAAAGGGAGACTCTATTACAGCCACTGTAACCCCAGAGACCCTTTCAAAGTCCTGGAGTTACTGAAAATAGGACAGACACCATTGCCCAGCAGAATCTTAGCAGATTTTATTGGTCCAGTGTTGTGCTGGCAGCAGGTCACAGAGGTATGCACAAAGAATTGTTTAATTTTTAATAACATGTTGTTAAGCACAGCATTATTAAAAATTAAATTATATAAATGTATAATTAAATAAATTGTTTTTAAAGTAAAATGAATTCTAATTAAAAATAAATTATTTCTATTTATTTGGCCACAGTTTACTGTTTTCTAGACTCTTTGGAGCTATAGTATCTATATGGTCAATATACTATATACTGTTGTGCTACTGTGCAGCTCCTTCCAAGTCCATGCTCAATGACGTCACATTGGTAGCTTGAAATTGGTCATGGCAGGAATATTGACACCATGGAAACTGCTGCACTGAAAATCAGGCCTTAATTTTTATCATCTAGACTGGAAAAAGTGATGGAGAAAAGGTTAACAATTCAGATTATAGTTAAAAGCGTGTCAGGTCTGTAGCCATCATATTGTGAATAGCACAATATGTAAAGAAATATTCTTCCAATATTTGGAACTATTTTCTGTTTCAGTAAAGAAGTCACTTGTCTCATTAATTGGTGAGCAATGTTCTGACATACGACTTATTTGGTTCCACTTTCATCATATGCTTTGACATATATGAAAATTTCAGGCAACATTTATGTCAGAAATACACTGATTAGTCACTTGTAACCATACATTGGCTATGGATACAGGATTTTGGCAAAATTCAGTGAAAGCATTTTGTGAGAATGAATTGGCTATATGGAATTTATAATGAAGAGCCTTGTGTAGTTAATTGCTATTTCTAAATTGTGTGCTACATTTATTTTATAATAAGTAAAATTTGTAACACACACACACACACACACATGTCTCCCTCCAGAGCAGTAGTTAAGCATTTACCTCTAGATGTCCCCCATATCATGGGAGTCAAGCAAACTCCTTGTCAGAAGCTAAGAAACAGAGGCATTTGCAAATAGTTTAAATCACCCCAGGGTTTTACCTTTCTTGTATACCAGTTCAGGTCTTCTTGGCTTCATCTGTTTCCAGGCCTTTGTCCTTTGTTTCACTCCCACCCAATGATACAGTGACCGACTTTGCATGGACTTGAAATAATTGCACATGGGTGCAACTCAACAATACCTTGCCTCATGTCTGCTCCACACACCTCTGAACTTCTACTTTGGAGCTCCTTTGCTGATGCTAAGGCAGACTACTAGGAATGAGTTCATGATAAGAAAGAAGTATGGGGGAAATAATGCCCTGTGGAGGTAACCTCTAACCATTGGCTAAGGAGAGACTGTGGAGATATTCTTCTCCCTTCCTCCTCCTTCTGCCTTAAGGAGTGGTCTTTGTATCACCTTTTGAAAAATGGTCCCAGGAAATGAGCAATCAAATAGCCTCAGTAAGCCACTCTTGTCTTGGCTTCATCGTTTTCCCTGTCTCACTGGTTTCCCTCAGCCCTGCATTATGAAGAATCCAGCTAAGATACTTCCCATGTGGGGCAGGTGGAGATATCTTCTTCACGTGGCTAAACTAGTCCTTTGAAATAGGGCATGACTAAGGTATTTACCATATCAAATATAAAAATTAAAATTACCCAGACATAATTGAAGGGGGAAACAGAAAAAGCAAAAGGATATAATATGTAAGTCTCGTCACCTGATGTGTCCAATTAGAAGTAATCTCTTCTTCCTTTGAACTCAACCATCTATATCCAACCCTGACTTTATACCTCTACTATGGTATATACACATATATGTATACATATGTTAATATTTATGTGTGTATACATCATATTTGTATATGAATATCTATCGTATATATGCACACATATATAAGAATGTCTATTATTTTATATAGGCGTTCTTATATCCACCTTCTATATGCTTATTAATATTGTATGAAATAACAGACATATTTATTTATGCACCTCACCCTTCCTTCAGACTTATATATATTTATTTTATTCATTTCAATATAAATGCCTGGATATTGACTAGGATGGAACCTATTCTTCTTAAAAATCTGGAGCCCATGGAAACTACCCAAGATTAAGAAACTAGCAAACTGGCTCAGCCTTTCTCTACCAACACCAGTCTTTTCCCCAGGTTAAGCTACAGTTTTAGTGGCATTTGTAAGTATATAAAACCTAGAGTCCAGATACTAACGCCTGAAGTTGGGCTGCCTTCTAGACGAGAGCTAAAGTCACAAGTCTTGTGGTCCCAGGCCAGAAGCTTTTGCCCTTGCCTTAGAACAGATATTCCTGAGGAAGTTTTAGTATTAAAAAGAAACAAAAACAAAACTGGCAAGCCTGATTTATAAGGAAATGTACATTTCTTCTCCACAGGTTTCTAATTATTATCAGCAAACAATTTTAATTCTTTTAAAAATACATTTAGTGAGTTTTGTTCTCCCTTGCCTTGATACAGATGGAAAAAATGCATGTCTTGCATCTGGTGGAAAGTTACTGTACTTGTTGGAGTCTTTTAACAAACTGACATGAGTATAATAGGGAAAAAAAATGCCTTACCAGACTAGGCAGCTCTTATAACTGGTGGAATGTCTCAAAAGACGAACTAATACTTGATATAGTGTCTGGGAAATAAAGATTGAACAGATGATTGAATAAAGAGTAGTTAAATAAATTGCAAAATTTTTCACTTTGATGAAGATTATTTTTCATATGTTGCCAGATATCTTTTCAATTACTCCGCACTGAGTAGCATTTCTGACTCTTGAAACAGATTTACAAAGCAAACTTAGCTTAGAAATTATCAACAAGGCTCAGAATATATTGAGAAATGGAAAATGAAATTTGGAACAAGCATGTATAAGAGGAATGGACAAAATGGCTGAAATTCTCTTTATAGTTATTATAATAAAACAATATAGAAGGAAGATCTAAAATCTCACTCTCTAAGGATCCTTAGAGTGCATAACATTTTATAGTTAAGGAGGCAAATTCAGAAAAAAACCCACGCTGTTTCTCAAAGACCACGCAGCTGAGAAGCTGAAGAACAAGATTTCAAACACTATCTCCTTGCTCTATCCAAGGCACAAGTTACTAAGGTGTGCTGCACTTAATCGTAGATCTTGTCTTAGTCCAGCTCAGCCCTTTTGGATCACAATGAACACAGAGTATCTTCAATACCAGAGCTGCTTTGCACAGCTGTTCATAGTAGATGCTCAATAATAATTTATTAATGAAAAGTCAATGAACCTCGAAGGCATTATGCTAAGTGAAATATGTCAAGCAGAGAAGAACAAATACTGTACAATCTCACTTATGCATGGAATCTGAAAAAGCCAAACTCATAGAAACAGGGAGTAAAACTGGTGGTGGCCAGGACCTGGAGTGGGGAGGAAATGGGGAGATGTTGGTCAAAGAGTACAAACTTCCTATTATAAGATGAATAAGTTCTGAGGATCTAATATACAGCACAGTGACTATAGTTAACAATATTTGAAAGTGTGTATTGTATACTTGAAAGTTGCTAACAGAGTAGATCTTAAACATTCTCACCAAAAAAACCCAAAAATGTAACCGTGAGGTGATGGATGTGTTAACTAACCTTATGGTGGTATTCACTTCACAATATATATGTATATCAAATCATCACATTTATATCTCAAATTTACACAAGTGTTATATGTCAATTATGTCTCAATAAAACTGGGGAAGAAAGTCAACACTCATTTTCTAAAATGCATTTACTCAACAACTGCTTAGGCCACTGAGGCTCTGAAGAAAAAAGAGTAATTAGGATGTAACCCCTTTTGCTGATTAGTTCACAGTCTCTTAGGAAGTCAAACAAATAATTACAATAAAACATGACAAATCCTGTGACATTGGAGTGGGGGGTGGATGATGAGGACACAGTAGGAGATATCTGTTTAGAACTGGAAAGTTAGAAAATTCTGTCACTTTCTGCTGAATCTTGAAGTAAGAGTAGGAATTAGCTAAACAGAAGAATATCTCAGGAAAAGGGTGTTTATGTGAAATTTAGAGAAGTGGAAAAGCATGGTGTATTTGGTGATCTATATATTCTTTGGTATGGCTGAAGCATGTGCTATATACATAAAGAAAAGGCAAGTAGTGAGGCTGGAGAAGGATGTTAGATGTCATAACGTGTCCTAAGAAGTTTAGCTTCTACCCTGAGATGTATAGAATATAAATATTTTTGTATGTATAATTCAGTACTCTCTCACAAAGATAAAACACTAGCCATGTGTGTAATTTTAAGAATGGGTAAAAAGAAACAGTGAAATTAATTTTAAGAATACATTACATTTTATTTAACCCAATACATCTGAAATTTTATCATTTCAACATGTAAGCAATATTATAAAATATTAATGGGATATTTTACCTTCTTTTTTTCATACTCAGTCTTTGAAACTGATTTTTGTTTTACACTGACATAATATCTCAATTTGAATTAGCCACATGTCAAATGCTCAATAGCCACATGTGGCCAATGGCTACCATATTGCACAGCACCAGTCTAAACTACAGATGATGGTCATGAAGGTCATAATCCTGGAACACAGCACGGCTGACCCACTCCTGAATGAACCTCAAAATTTGACAACAGCACAACCATTGCACTACATTTCAGTTCTTTCTGCTCATTTCTGAATCCTGCAGTAAATGATGGTCCAGATAGATAGTTCCAAACTGAGTCCCTCATTTCAGTACTGTGGGAGTTACTGAGTCCTTCTGGAGGGAATCTAGCAGCCACAGAACCCAGACACTGCAGATCTAAACCAGAGAAGGTGGTGGCAGGCCAAGGAGTTGCTGTCAAAGAAGTTACTTCCTTTCAGCAAAAGCTGTCAAGTTTGAACAGCTTTGGCTGTGCTACAGAGGGTTTTCTGCCTTCAGCTGGTGATGGGAGAATTTCTGGGGTTGTCATTAGATCCAGTTAGAATCAAGGATCAGAGGTGACTAGAGAGCTAAAACAGGCACAGTGAATAACTCACCATCCCATCCAACCTAGTGACATACAGTTCCATATAGACTTTTGTCCTTTCTGTGGAAATGGAATCACTCTTAATGAGACTTGCACTGCCAGCTTCAGCTGTGAAGTTGACAGCTTACAAAGAAAGCAGAAGGAAGCTGAATTCTGGAGGGTTAGAATGGGAATCTGGGTCAAGCTTTTGTCTCAACTTTTTATTGTCCTCTGGGAAGAATAGCCAGAAAAATAAACAAATCAAAAACTCCGTTATTTTTGAGACGATGAATAAAATGATTTTTTTCATTGTGCAAATCTCAATTTAAGATATTTTAACAAGGTAATAACTAAAATACTACAGAATTTGTAATATCAAAATCAATTTTTCTCTTTCCTCTGTCCCTCTGAAGTCCTTCCTTCCTCTCCAGCAAAGATTTAATTAAGTAACTAATAATAGATGATACAATGTGTCTGTTTCCAAAAGGTCCCTGTTATTTTACAAGCCTTTGTCCATAGAAAAACTGAAAGTGAGCATTGCGTATTTTGCAGGAAGTCTTTGAGATCTGAACACCAATTCTCAGCAATGATGTGGATTGGATCAATTAATGCTGAATCATGTACGTCTATAATATTTCTGGTAATTAAGTGAAAAACTTATTTGTTAAATAATATATTTGCTGAGATGAATTCAATTCAGTAGTATCTGGAATTAGCTCCAAATGAAACACTTAATGGTGGGTAAGTGCCTTTGGAAGAACCACACAACTAAATTGAACAATTCTCACTTAGTGCTCTAAGGGTAATAATCTACTGGAGGAAAAGAACATGGGCTTTGAAATTTGACAGATGAAGATTGCAATTCCAGCTCTTCTGCTCACTTGCTGTCAATTATTTGGGAAATTGTCTTGGGATAAACACTTTATTTATAAATGTGGGAAATAGTCACTTCCTCAAGATTGACTGGTTTAAATTAATAATAACATTATTATTATTATTATTTGAAGTGACTAGTGCAGTTCTTGGTAGATATTGTTATTAATCTTTTTCCAGTTAATTCCACAGGATCTAGATAAAGGTAGGTAGGTGGTGGTGATGATGATGGTGATAAAAACTCTCATGTATTGAGTGCTTACTGTGCCCCATGTTCTGGGCTAAGCACCTTCCCTAAGGTAGTCCTACCTAAAAATAAGTGGACAAAACCTCTCCTTTGATTTCTACATTTTCTTCCAATTATCACTATCCCTCTTTGCTCTTCTTCACTGCCAAGTGTCTCAAAAAAGTTGTGTAGGTATATTGTCTTCACTGTGTTATTCCCTTTCACACACAGCCTGCTCCTGTATGGCTTCTGCTATGTTGCCAAGATCAATGGATTTTTTCACTATGCATCTTACTTTAATATTCACACAGTTATTGTATAAAAGAAAAATGAAAGCACTTTGTTATCTTGGTTTCCATAATGATACATTTTCTTGGTTTCTTCTTCTCCATTGTCTTTATCAGCTTTTCCTTCTCAATTAATATATAAATATTTGAATTCTTTAGGGTATAATAGCTCTGTTCTCTTTACAGCCTACACTTTCATCCATTACTGTTGATGATGATCCCAAATAGTTCCAATTTAGACTTCTCTGAGCCAGAATGTCTTTATTTAACTTTATATTTGGCATTTCTACTTAGATATTTCACAGAAATTTGAAAATAAATTCTAAAAGTTGATCTTTTTTCTCTAAATTTGGTTCGCTTTCAGTTTTTGTCTAACTCAGTTAGTTACACTCAACTGTATGAACTAGATTTCCTGGAGGGAGTAGCCACAACTTTTGTTTCCAAGGCTCGGTTACCTATGGTATGGAACCAAAGATGGCACTCAGATTTGTTGTACTTGACAGGTATGACAGTAATATTATAACTCTAATATATTCTTATTTCATTGATTTGTTTTCATTTCCTCTACCATGGAGGAATTTTTATAGTCAAGTTGTACCTTTAATTTTGAGATGAAACTTCCTTTTCTAGCCCCATTCCTGGCAGCCAGAAGAGAAATTCACCAACATAGTATACCACTCAGCAAACTTGGCACATACTTTTCTAACACCATCCAATAGCCCTGTTTAGTATCTCCATAACTAATATTTTATACATATAGTTCAAATTCCAAGTTACTAAATTTTGGTATACTAGCTATTTTTTTCCTGCTGAATTCATTATTAGTGTATTGCTCAAATGATGCTTACATAATCCATGACTAGAGTAATGCCTAAAGTGAATTTGCTAAATGAGATCCTTCTAGTACCTCCAGTAATAAAACACTCTGGATGAGATCCAATAATGTCCTACCTTACACTGAATGTTGTGCTGCATGGGTCATGTCATGGAAAGACTCCAGGGTAAGATTTGAAATAATTCACCAAAACTTGGAAAGCTGTTTCTTAGCCAAGGTTTTCACAGCAAAAGCATTCATAATAATTCATGGAATCTTGATGAGAGTACATGATAGATGATGATAAGTTGTTGCTCCAGTCCTTTAGCTCTAAAATTTTTCCATTAATCATATGTCTAGCATCTCAAACACCTAGATCTGACTTCTATGACTGTGTTTAGGAATATTCCTTGGGCCACTTAACTTCCTTCTTTCTCTCCATTCAACAAAAATATGTATATGTGTTCTTTGTGTTTTGAGTATAGAAATATCTACCTTGAAGAACTTTATGTCTAGTAGCAGGAGGCAAATATAAACAAGTGCGTGCAATGTAGAGTTTGAAATTGCTATACTCGCATGTATGACTGTAATGGGAAAAAGACATTTAAAAAGAGAGAAATGTATTTATAAAAGAGATAGTAATAAAATGAGAAAAGGTTTTTCTCTCTCTGGCTTTGCCCCTCCTGCCTGTTTTAGCTAACCACCAGCTTAACTAAGACACAGCCCACTCAATATGGGCAGTTTTGGTTGAGATCCATTGATGAATATTTATGACCCCACGAAAGGACGGGAAGTGGTAATTAGATACTGATTGATTTATCCTGCCCAGACATATTTTGGGGGGATGGTATCATGCCAGGCAGTAACTTCTATGAAAAATGGCAGCATTTTCCTTCGCTAAAAGTTGTCAATATAATACCTTGTTTATAATAGCAACAGGATATTAGTAGTAAACGCCATTTGGAAGGTGTTTTTAAATTACTGTTTATATTGAGAATCTTCATTTCCTTTTTGGCAAGAGATAATTTGAACCAACTAAAAGGAAAAAAACATTCCAATGTGGAAGGCCAAGTTCAATACTTTTCTTTAAAGTGCATTAATATTTTCTAAAGTGAATACTTTTTGAAAGAGTAGTTCTTACATTTTTTTAGCATCCACTTGATGATTGTATTTGAACAAATAAATTTACTCTTCCCAAATTTTACTCTTTACCTATATTTCTGTACCACCTTTTCTGTTCGAGAAATCCCTGAGTGCCTATTATGTGATGCTATGCAGTTAAATAAATGTATTTACTACCCTTTAAAGGCTTACAGTTTTGGAAAGTAGGATGTAGAAATATATCCAAAATATAATAAATAAATATATATAACATGTAATATATAAATATGTGTACATAATATAGAATACACAATATCCATGTTAAAGTGAGTCTAATTCCATGATGAAACACATTATAGGAAGGTGTTAATATCCTGGATTGCATTTTTAATGAAGTTCTCAACATCAAATGAATCATTAGTATGATCAGCCTTGTCATAAAGGTGAAGGAACCATAATGATAAACTTTTCTAGCAATTATAAGTAACAAAAATTATACTTTTCATGATTATGAAATAAATCAATAGGCTAAAATGTGTAAATATCTAGATTCTACCATGTGCCCAGTATTACACTTGAACATAATTAATTAAGTAATTGATATCCATTGAAGGAATATCTAGGTTACACTATCCCTGAAAGGAGATCCTTGGAAAGCATGGTGGAGTAGGTCAGTTCTGTCATTCGCTGGGTGGCATTATGGAGAAGATGTGGTCTACATTCTAAATAAGTTTACAGTCTGAGCAATGGAATTGGACCAGAAAGAATGGGTAAGAATTCAACAGGGAGAAATGGGGGAAGAGTATTCCAGGTAGAAAGAATGTCATGAATAAAAGTAGATAAGTTGGGAGCATGTGGGGTACCTAAGGTATGGATGGAAGGGCATACTAAGAGATAAGACCCAAAAAATAATCGTTAGTATGGTTTGAAAAAAAGAAACATAAGAAATGATAAAAGTTTATGTTACCACATAAGCTTCTGTGCAAGGAATAATGTAGGTCTGATTGTGGGGGAAGAAGTAGGAGTACAATAGAAAAAAGGAAAAGAATGTCAGAAGAAAGAAAATTTGTACCTTTTTTTGTATGACTCTATTAATTTTATTTTTATTCTCATGATCATTTTCCCAGACAAATGTAAGGTTTACAAATTTGCACCTTATCTCCAATGGATATTTTGCTAGAAAAATATCTCACTTACTAGATATATCCTCTCTATGTTTCCATACTTTACTATGTTTATCCAAACGTGGGTTTAAGCCACACTGGCACAGTAGTTACTAATAGTGAATTTGTACGACCTGAAAATAGCAGTTATCTATGGTTACACATTACATACTAAAGGATTGTTCAGTGCCTTTAAATATAAAGTTCAAATGAATTGTGTTTCTCAGGTTGGAAGAAAGATTTAAAGTTATTCTTTAGAAGTCTTGTTTTCAATGTGTACTTTGTAGGCCCAAATAGAGGCAGATACTTCCAGGTTCCGGCTGACACAATCCAGGTCAAACAGTACTAATGAAGGCAACAGCTTTAAAAAGTAATTGAGGCTGAAATATTGGAATCTGTTATTATCCAGGAGAATACTGAAGTCCTTAGGAAAAAATCCAGATGTTTTGACCATTACACAACTTTGTTCTTCAAGTTGTAAGTGGAATATTATGTAATCGTTCATTAAAGCAATACATTCTAGACAAAAATGTTGCAATTCTGATTTTAGATCTATAATCAATTGGATAATTATTTTCATCTGGCAAATTCCTCATAGGTATTGATTACTTTGTACTGCTCATTCATTCATTTATTGTTTTATTCAACTTGTGCTAGTTATCTTCCAGGCCCCTGTGAGGAATTAAGAATACAAAAGTGAATAACGTATCCTGAAGCCATATACAGTCTTGTAGGAGCAGAGACAAGTGAAGACAATTTTCTATTGTAATGAGGCACAAAGGAAGGGGTACATAGGAAGGTTAGGGAAGACTTTGCAGAGGAATTTCTTGAACTTGATATTGAAGGATCACTAAGTAGGAGGTCATTCGACGAGAGGAAGGAGCATTAACTGGACTTTTCTGTTTTTGTTTTGATATGTGACATCTTGTGGAAACCACTTCTGTTCTAAAGTCTTCTGGTATACTAAAGATGACTCACGTGATCTTAAAAGCACCTATTCTTAGAATAAATGTGAATTAAGCATTCTACCATGGGCTTCAGAATTGCTTTTTCAAGTTATAAGAAAAAGAATAACCCTGGTCCTATTTTACATTTGCATGCAGTAGGCCCCCATTCTGTGGTTGAAATGGAAAAAAGAACATGTACAAATTAAATAGCTTTGGAAAATAATGTGGCCAAATCCAACTGATGTGATAGAAACCTGGAACCAAAACAAAATGCTAAGTAATCATTTGAAATAAAATTTGATTCTAATTAGTTTTTCCCTATGCTATTTACAAAATTAGCTACCTACAAATTCCTAAGTTATTTTCATAATAGGAATAGTATAACAATAATTGCATGTGGGTATATCTCACTGGAAACATAGGAAGTAATCTAAAAGTTATAAATTAATATTTACTTCTTTTACATTTGTTTCAAGGAAATTTTAGAAAAAGTTTTATCCTCAGTATCAGCATGCTGAATTTCTTTATTCAGTGATGTTCTCTTGGCATTTTATTTAAAATTTTATGCATCTGCTCTCCAATTTCAATAACTTTTAAGAATATTATTTAAATTTTTTTCATCAAACTTGTTTTTTCATGTTTTTTAAAATTAAATAATGTAGAAGGGCTTAAAGTAAAAAGAGCATTTTAGGCTTTTTGGGTTTTTCCTGGTCTTCACCTCCACATCTCTAACTAGCATGACTACATATTTTCTTTGTTTAAAATGTCTACTTTTTAATTTATGGACAGTAGACATTATCTCTTAACTCATGTATCTTCTCATTTCTTCTCTTAATATAGTTATATTATTAGATTAGTCCTCATTTACTTTTTGTAGCTTGAAATGATTCCCTTGATCATCTCTCTTTTGTTTTCTGTACATCTTGACTACCAAACGGTGAGCGAGGGATTTTAATTCTCTTTCCCTTCCCATTAGCTCTCCCTGCTTCCGCCTCTCAACCTACAGTCTTTCTCTTTAACTTTCATTGTAAAGGTTCATAAAGATATATTGTATTGTGTAATGTTTTCCACTCTGTATATATATGGATTCTTAAAGTTGACAATCAATAATTAACATTTACATCATTATAACTAAAAATAGTGTGAGCTAAGAGTAAGAGTCAAGTTGGGCTATAATTACATTTTCTTGTAATTTCAAATCACAAACCCTCTGCTGCTTGAAGAAGACTATCTGATGGATTCCTTCTTACTTCCACCAGTCAATTAAAATGAAGTCACATGTTAGTTTCATATTTGACACCCTATCTTCCTTTCTTGAGCACTTTTGTTTCTCTGTTGAAAAAATAAATCTTTGCTTCCTCAGCTTTTACCTCTTTCTATACATTGCTTGAAATCTATTTCATTGTCTTTGAGAAGCCTATGAACTTTTTTTGTAGTTTCTCCTTTATTTTTAAATGTATAATTCCAGAATACAGTTTTTATGTCAGCTACTGAAAATCTCAACACTTCAGGCTTCCCAATTTTGGGGGGATATTTGGAATACACATTGCCATTTTTAATTCCCTGTTTACAGTGTGTTTCTTTTATTAAGTCAAAATTATTATTCTGCAGAATTTTTATGTCACACATATATTAAAACTGTTTCCTATTTTAATTTTAAAGAGTACTGTTTGGACTTTGCTCTGAGAAAATTGTATTTGCTGCTGCTAGTTTAGGCTTATTCTTTTGTCTGATGTTTATTTTTAATGCCATTTGCTTCATTATTTGTTTTAGATGTTCCAGTAGATAGCAGCTTAAGTATGCCTAGAACATTCTTTATAATCCCAATAGGTGCAATTAATTGGGTTCAGGCTACCTATCAGATATTTTGCATATGTTAAATATAATATACAAAATACCCATATATTAAGCAGTGTTACCTCTGATTCTTAGGTGAGAAAGCTGAGATTTAGAGAGAGTATCCAAACTAAATTTGAACCCAGATCTCTAATAAGGAAGTTCTCCCCATATTAAAAGCTGCTTCTGTGTAACTTATTGTGTAAACAAAAGCAATGTTAAAACAAAGTTGTTAGGAGAGGCGCTAAAGATGATGAATTTGTCAGATTTTTGTTTGTTTCTTTAACTGTGAATGTATCGAGAATTTCCATTATTGCCATCACAATCACTGTGTACCTAATTTCAAATTATTTATGCGAATGTATCAGCATTAATCAAAGTATTAAGTGCAAGAGAGTAGGTTGAAAAATAGGGTTGGCTAAAAATAAATCAGATTACTCAGATTAGTATAAAACTAGTAATTTAGGCCCCTTGGCACACTTTTTAATTCAGAGAGAGCCCTTTAAACCTTGTTAATTGCAAAATAACTGCATTGCCCACCTACCATCATGGTAGAGGCTTCTTGTTGTTTTAATTCTGGAGAAGAAGGAAAGATGCAGCTGGCCCACGGTGTTTTTGGCTGGGACTCAAGCTGGCCTGCTCTGCTTTGCCCTTTACAGTTTGTTCACGAAGAGAAAACTAGACAAATCTCCACCCTCCAAGTCTGAGGATCTCAATTGCAGCAAAGCCTCCGTGCTATAGCAGGGTACAGGCAGGGCCAGGAGTGAGCAGATGGGTGTTCAAACCGAGACTCCGCCACCTCCTTGCTAAATGTGAACTTCAGTTTTATCAGCTGTGAGAATGTAATATACCTTTATCACAGAGTTCGTGTAAGGAGCAGTCAGCGAATATATATGAAGTGACTTTCCAAAATTCAAAATGTTATACAGATATAGTTATTTGTGTTATCTCTATTATATTCATATAATGAAACCTATGCAATTGAATGTCTTGTATCCACTTATTCATTGGAGATCTACTCCTCCTGATACTATTCCAATTCCCAGGTCTAGTTGACTGTTAGGCCAGTTACCTCCTTGTATGTCCCACAGCTTGCTTGTCTTGTACTAGTCTCCTGTGTTCTTCAAATCAATCCCCTTCACCTACCTAATCTTTTGAAAACTCAGAAAATGAGCATTGGATGATTTATAGAGCCTTAAAAGGCTCCAAAAATATCTAAAATTGAAGCATCATGACCTTTAAATGGGAAAGAGAAATGCAGACATATTTGGGCTCCTGAGTATTCTAAAAGTCAGCCAAAGAAATGTAGAGGGAGTGGAATCTGCACTCTTAGATCGGTAAATGGAGTGCAGTCTTCGGCTGACTGGGTATGTAACTCTGGGCAAGTGTAAACTGACTGCCTCATCTGTTTTCTTATCTGTAGACTAGAGGCCATAATGCATACCTCAGTATATTACTGTGAGAGTTAAATGAGATTGTGTATAAAGATCTTGGTACACTTCCCAGCATATAGTTGATTGTCAACATTGATCCTCATTAATTTTAAAAAGACCAGCATCAGTCCCTACCCCCAGATTTTGCAAAGGACTTTGGAATTATTCCTCCATATCACTGACTTCCTAATGGTTGTAAAGAATGAAATTTAAGTATTTATCTAAGTTTATACATTTATCTGTTACAAGACTAAAATCTCAGTCAAAATTTAAGTATTTATCTAAGTTTATACATTTATCTGTTACAAGACTAAAATCTCAGTCAAGGATTTGGATTTTTCAGTTGGGGTGAAACCATAAATTCTCATGATTACTGATGAAATATACATAATATTCTATATAAGATATAATACACTATAAGATATTTATATGACATCTATACTGTGTAAGGTATATGAGTTATAGATATGTACTGTGTCTTCAAACAGAAAAACCTGAATCAGAGTGAGATGATCCTGTAATGAGAAACAAAGGCAAGTGAGATAGAATGAAAAAACAGCAGATAAATGTCTTCTATCATCTTACACTAGAATATGAGCTTTTTTGAGCCAAGGAGGGAGCTGAATTACTTGTACTTTTTATGTAATTCTCTCTCTCTCTGTGGAATTCTTTACAAGTTCAATGCATATGTGTATAATATAGTTCCGTTGTAAATTGCCCAAAATGAGCAAGTCAGTGAAAGAGCGAAAACTCATTCAGGTATTTGGTTCCGAGTCCAACACTATCAAGTGACCTTCATGCTTCCAGCACTTCTGCATTCTAATTGCACCCAGTGAATCCACCACACTCATTTCACTACCTCTCTGCTTATCTATGTTTTTACACAGGCAACTATGGCGAAAGTGGGATGGAAGCTTTCAAAGATATGTCAGCCAAGGAAGGGATTTGCATCGCTCACTCTTATAAAATCTACAGCAATGCGGGGGAGCAGAGCTTCGATAAGCTGCTGAAGAAGCTCAGGAGTCACTTGCCCAAGGCCAGGGTGGTGGCTTGCTTCTGTGAGGGCATGACGGTGAGAGGTCTGCTGATGGCCATGAGGCGCCTGGGTCTGGCAGGAGAATTTCTGCTTCTGGGCAGGTGAGTGACAATGAGAAAATTCACACGGAGGTCATGCCGGGAATTTGGCAGCATTCAAGGGCATCTTTTGGCACAGAAGGACAGATGCTTTGGAATCTTAATCTGTGTAGTGGAGGTAGAGCTTAGATATCATAAAACACCAGAGCCCAGAGATAATCATGGAAAATAAGTAGATACGGCCACGTGCTGATTAATGACGATAACAGGAATCAACACATGAAAATGATGAGTCATTAAGTCCTCAGACAAAAAAGTGACTGTAAGGAAATGGGATGGGTTCTTAAATACTTGCTTAATTCCCTTGGGAAATAAAAACATTTTAAACTTTTTGCTCTTGCTTTTGAAATTGATTTTGAGAATGGCTACATAAGTTTGCTTTATAGTATAGAATCATAGAATTTGGAGTTTGAAAGTGAGGAATTGCTTTTAGAACTAATTTTTAAAGGCCTTGGAAAATTGCCTTATTATTTTATATTGCAAAAGTGATATTACATTACCTGATCACCCACATTGTTACCTGACAAGTTTCTAAAAGATTGACTTCTACAAGGATTGACTTTAATTATATGGATAATCCATTTGATTGGCACAACTCAGCTCATTCCTTGCTGATGCTGTTGAATCAGTGTATTAGTCGGGGTTCTCCAGAGAAATAGAAACAGGAGTGTGTGGGTATATATAAATATATATATAGAGAGAGACCCAGGAGAAGCAATGATATAATTCTGGTCTGAAAGCTGGCAGGCCTGGGACCCAAGAAGAGCCAATGTTTCAGTTCAAGTCTGAAGGCCAGAAAAGACCAATGTCCCAACTCATGCCGTCATGTAGGAAGAGGTCCCTCTCACTCAGCCATTTTGTTCTATTCAGGTCTTCAACTGATTGCATGAGGACCACTCACATTAGGGAGAGCAATCTGCATTCCTCAGTGTATAGATACAAATGTTAATCTCATCCAGAAACACCCTCATAGACACATCCAGAATAATCTTTGGCCAAATGTCTGGGTACCTCATGACCCAGTCAAGTTGTCACATAAAATTAACCATCACAATCAGTAAGGTGACACCATAGTTTGAACATGTGAATGCAGTTCACCATTCCATACCTTTAAAAAGTTGTTATCCCATATCTTGTCTCAATAAGCAGCCATTTTAAAGAATAGAGAAAACTTTTAGAACCACTGCATCTTTCTCAATATTACTGTCCAAAATAGAAAGCCAACTCACTTGTTATTAACTTTTGATGGCTCATTAAAGAAAACACGCTTCCTTTATTTTCCAAATGCTTAACTGACCTTCTGTGATCAGACTTAGCTCGTGCTTGGCTACATTTTATGACAGCCACTTTATGTCCCTAATTCTTTTCTGTCTGATCTGATGGCAATAGATTGATGGGACTATTTTAGTATGAGGCCAACTATCCTTCATAAAAATGATATTGAGTGAGATTCCTTTTTCACTGATGTCATACATTTTGTCTAAAATCGTCCCTAGTTGGCGAGAGTGATGCACTGGCTGGTTTCATAAAACCCAGGAACATTCCCACTGCCAATATTCTTAAATGGCAAAGTTCAGCGTTACTACCTGGGCTAACACAATGGGAAAGAAAGAAGCTGGCTTTAAACAGTCCTGTTTTTCTGATAGGAGATAAGGGGTTCTGTAGTTCCTATCTGATGCTTTGCCAACATTAATAAGACAAATTATCAGCATTTGTTTTTCAGTCATATGATTTGTCAACAAGTAAATGTTTTTTGATCAGATGTACACAAGGAAAATAGATTGGTGTTTACTATATTTGTCATTTTCTATCTGTATTTTTATTGCCAGCAGCACCACAAGGCCAAAATTCAGTATTTTGTATATTTTAAGATTTATTTGGTGTATGCTATTTCTAAGTTGTCTCCAAATCATTTAATTCATAGAATAATAGATTTTTAACCGTTTGTGAGGTTTCTGAATCCCTTCGTTAATTGGTTAATAATAATTCAACATTCACATAAGCACCAGTTCATTTCATCTTTGAACTATTTTGTTAGAAAAGTTTTCCTGACTCTGAATTTTCAAAATGTCTCCCTATAGTTTCCACCTCTTAGATCATATTCTTTTCTTTGGAAGTAACGTGATACTTTTCAAATATTTGGAAATGGCAATATGGTCCTCAATCCTCTTCAGCTTCTCTTTGAAATATCCCTGCTTTTTCCATTCCTGCTTCTTCATAGTGAAATGGCACTGTGGGCATTAATAAAACCATTTGTCAGGACCATTTATAAGATCATTTATCAAATGCTGTGTGCCCATTACTACACCAAGTACTTTATATGCATTGTTTCATTTAATTATTCATTTGTCAAATATTGAGTGGCTACTATATTTTAAGATGCTTGAGATACATCAGTGAATAAAACAGACGTTAATCACCAGCCTTATGGACCTTGTGGACCTCTCAAATGATAAGCTATATAGAAGTTGTAATAAGTGGTATGAAAAAAAGTAAATCTAAGAACAACTTGCATATTGAGTACTATGATCAACTCCATTTTATAGACAAGGACTCCAAGATTCAGTGAATATTGAGTAATAATGACATGAACATGGCTATATGGATGCATGTGATGAGGGCAAAATTCAAAATAAGTCTGTGTAACTCTAGAGACTGAGAAATTAGGACTGTGTTCTACTGCTTCTCAGTAAGCTGGAAGAAATCCTCTTCATAAAAGTGGAGGTCTAGGGATGTGAGCAGAAAAGCCAAATTTAATAGTTGTAAGAGAGAATTTAGAACGTCTACTCACTTGCAATTTACAGGTGAGGAAAGTGAGACCCCAAAGTTTGGAGAACGTGGTCAAGGTCGCACAAGAGCCCAATGACCATGACTCATAATCCAGTGCTTTTCTCTACTAGCCTGTCTCTTGTAGAATAGAAACAGGAGAGAAGTTATAATCTGATAGCAAACCCCAGTTCTTCATAGATCCTGGGTGTGTACAGAAAGTATCCCAGATAATTCAAACTTAAGTTAGCATTTTTATTAATGTCCCCTCCTAAAAGCTCCTATTCAATTACCCCTATAACTGCTCTTAGTATTTTCAGACTATTTTGTTTGCATATTTTCTCCCAGTCTCTCTATATTCTCCTTCCTCTCTTCGCCCCCAACTCACACTTGGATGGATGGTTCTTAGAAACCAGAAGTCAAAGTTATGAGAAAAAAAATCTATATTCAGAACTTCCTAGGAGATTCCACATTTAACAGCTGTAGTTACTTATAATTCTTTCCAGCTGCCTTGGGACAACCTTGTTTAATAGGTCATTCAACTAAGATGTTTGGCAGGACTCAGATAACTCTGCTGCTGAGACAGCCTCATCCGTCAACATGTCTCACCATCTGTCCTGCACATCAGTAGCCTGTTAGAGTGATATAGACCTGGCCACTGGGTCTTCTCATTTGAGCTCTGGGCAATCTGCTGTCTCATTGCCAATAATAATGTACTGTCCAGGTCCCTGAAATAATTTTGCTAAACATGTTGGCCCTGACAGCAGGATGGAATCAATAATCTGAGCAGTAATGACATTTCTAAAGGGGCTTATTTTTCTAGAATGGATACAGTGTTTTAGTTCTTAACCTGGGAAAATATTACTTGAGGTATATTATTTACGAGTTATAAACCTGAATATGAACTTGGAAAAAAGGACCAATTTTTAGCAAATTAACTATTTAAAGATTGTTTTATCTCATCTATGATTAACCAAAACTATTTATCTATTTGAATTAAGAATCTCTGTCCTTCAATATGATGACTGTTACAGACCACAATAGGAAAGGTACTTAAATTTCAAAACTACAGTCATACGTCACTTAATGATGGGGATATGTTCTGAGAAATGCATCTTTAGACTATTTCATCATTGTGCAAACATAATAGAAGTGTACTGAAGGGGAACAAAATTTGCCACCCCAAAATGTATCTCTTTAACATGGCAATTATTTTAGGCTGATTATTTTTAAGAAACAAAAAGCTTCCAAAAGTTTTTCTTGTTACCTCCCTTTAACTGCCTAATAGAATTCAGATTAAAAAAACCTGTCTCAGGAAGCAAGCTATCACCTTAGCATAACATGAACTAGGTGATAGACAGGGAGGAACCTAGAAGAGTCTGTTTGTTGGGCTTCCCCTGTGTTCTTCTGTTTCCGTGTGGCCAAACATTTATTTTCCAAAGGTTTACTCCTTTCACTGTCCTGTGAATTGCCTACCTTCTCTTTGAAGCCTCTGATCCTCCCTACACCCAACATGTTCTTTTCTCTTTAGATGAGTATGATATTTAAGGTGAAGGCATAAGCCATTTTTGCAAGTTACTTGGTTTTCCTGGGTTTCTCCCATGTATACGTGTTATTAAACGTATTGTTTGTTTTTCTCCTGTTAATCTCTCAGGTCAATTTAATTCTTAAACCAGCCAGGAAAACCTAGAAGGGTAGAGAGAAATCTTCTCCTCCCCTAGAGTATTTACACAAATCTATGATATAACCTACTACACAACTAATGTTATTATATAATGCTACTACATAACTAATGTTATGGGATCGCCATTGTTTATGTCGTCTGTCTTTGACTGAATAATTGTTATGCGGTCCATGACTGGATTTGAGGATTATAGCCAGTTTTTCTTAGTAGAAGGTCACTCCACATCAATATTTTTCAAAATAGAAAGGACAAGAGCTCACTGTAATAAATATCTTTGCGAATAAAATTACAAACAATTGTTCTACTAAAACCACGACAGTAGCTATTACCCAGAGGTTGATATTAGTCTTTATCCTTGCAAATCACCAGAGCATTTATTCCAAATTAAATCTTTTTGAAAACAAGTATACTTGTCCTCTACTGGGCCATGCAGTGTCACTTGATTGTAATATGAAAGAAAGTTATTTTCATTGAGTTCCTGTTATGCTCCAGGAGGTAAGGAGAGAGGGAAAGAGAGTGGGAAGGGGAAGAAGGGAGCAGGGAGGAGAGGAGATAGATAAGAGGAGAGAGAGAGAGAGAAATTTAATGCCTTAAGCAATATTGGATATGTCAAGTTTTAGATGCTTTTGAGTTTGGTAATAATATCCCCATTTTATAGGAGAGAAATTGAGACTCAAAGAGGTTAAAAGATGAGACAAGCTCACACCAACTTCTCACCCTGCTGGCCGTTTTAAGTATCACAAAAAGAGAAGTCTTTTAGCAACGTAAATGTTTTTACACTTTCTGCACTTAAACTGATAAGCTCAGTTTAATTTTGCTTTATTTTTGTTTTTGTTATTTCTAGGTTATTCTTTGAAAATTAAATAAACTTAGTAAAATGCCTTGAAAATTGGTGGGATTTTTGTTATGTATTCATAATGCAAATAAAGCCAGTCAAACTATGTCCCACTTTGCCTGGAGTTGTTTTACTGCTTATCTACATTTGAATTGGGAAGACAGGACTAACTGCATAATGTTCAGTCTATAAACAGCCACTTGTTGGATGCACTTGCCTTAGACCATATGCAAAACTCTCTGAACCATGTGGGTTGAGCGCAGAAAGTAAGGGGAGCATGTGTGAAGAAGTTTGGCGAGGAGCCTAGGAAGCAATATTTTCAGCCTTGTAGTATTTTGGAGAAGGTCTTTTTTTGTGGGGGTAAAAATATGATATGTATGATTTTCCAAAAGATAACTCTGGTGTATGGATTATGAATTTGAAGAGGTAAGGTGGATACAGGGCAACCAGTATCCCTAACAAAAATGCTATTTTCATGGACTAACGCAGTGTAAATGACAAAAAGGTGGCAGATCAAGAGCTACTTGCTAATTAAAATATGCTTATTACCTTGTTTGTGGTGATGTATCAGAAGTATATGCACATGTCCAAATGCATCAAAATGTATACATTAAATATGTGCAACCTTTGTAAATTATGTACAACTCCATAAGTCGAAAAAAAGTCTGTAGGTGCCGCTGATGTATTGGATATTGTGGAGGAGTATGGGAAAGATGTCAAGGTCGACTCCTAGATTATTATGTTATATAACAAGACGAACAATGGTACCTTTACTGAGATGAAGACAATTGGAAAAGAATCAGCTATGAGGTAGAGAGCAGATCATGAGTTTAGTTTTGGATAAATTGAGTTATTGTGCATTTCAAATACAAAAATAGCCAATAAAGCTGGAGAATATGTGAGTCTGGAGTTCAAAAGAGGTATAAAGGGCTGCAAAATAAAAATGAGTGAATCATCTGAAAAACTTAGATTTATTAACAGAAGACATGGGTGTGTAGGATTAAAAGAGAGGAAGTCTAAAAACTTAGCTTTGAGGAACCTCAAAATTTATTGGTTGAGGGGGACTGGCCCAGCGGCATAGTGGCTAAGTTTGTGTGCTCCACTTCAGTGGCCTGGGGTTCACAGGTTTGGATCACGGGCACAGACCAACACGCTGCTCATCAAGCCATGCTGTGGCAGAGTCCTATATACAAAATGGAGGAAGACTGACACAGATGTTAGCACAGGGACAATCTTCCTCAAGCAAAAAGAGGAAGAACAGCAACAGATGTTAGCTCAGGGCCAACCTTCCTCACCAAAAAAACCCAAAAATTAATAATTGGAAAAAAAATGAACTATAAAAAGGAGATAAGGAGAAGGCAAATCCAGAGATATAGGAGGAAAACCCAGAGAATATTCTGTCATCCCAGCCAATGGAAGAGATTGTTTAAAGGAGATACCACCAGTGTCAAATGATTCTAGGTCAAATAAAATAATACTGAAAAGGCCTTTCGATTTATTGAGATGGAAGTAATTAATGATTGAGCAAGAGATGGTTGAATGAGGAAAGAAAAGCAGATTCAGAATGAAATGAAGTGGCTAAGAAGTGAGTAGGAGGTGAGAAAAAAAACCTTTTGGCATGTAAGTCATTCTTTTGGGAAGTTAAACTAATAAAGAATGGAAAATGATAAAACTATATCTTGAGAAAAAATGAGATCATGAGAGGTTTTTTTAAGATAGTATTTTTATTTTTCCAAAAATGTAATTTATGATCATGAAAAATAATTTAAATGGTGAACAAAGCTATGCAGAGAAAATTACTTATATTTCTACATCTGCATCAACACAAAAGATGCTATGACATTATTTAGTATTTGCCAATCCTATAGATGAAAATTGGCATCATTATGTTTTAATTTGTAGTTCTTTAATTGTGAGTGAGATTGTACATCTTTCATATGTCAATAAGTGATATATATTTGTATTTTATGCAAGCTACCTATTCATGTGCTTAGTCCATTTTTATCTGTTTATTTTTCCTCATTGATTTATATAAAAGTGCTTTCTAAGGTAGGGAAAGGAGCTCACTGACATGTGTAGCAAATATTTTCCCTTTGTCATTTAGTTTTGACTTTATTTATGGCATTTTGGACCATGCCAAACAATTTTTTAGTGATTTTCTTCACATTTTTCTTTTGTGATTCATGAGATTTGTATGTTGTATACAGAGGTCAGTCACAGAGGTTTGTTTGTTTAACTGGTGGTTTAATTTTAGGATCCAGGTAGGCTAGGAGGATTTAATTAATGATAGAGGACAATTAATAATATAAAATCCCTAAAAATGTGGGGACATTTAAAGCATAGGTGGGGGGAGCAAGCTGAGAAGTTCAACTCTAGAACTGGGACAGAAATAAAAAAATATGTCAGGGGCAGAGGTAGGTACGTTTAAGGTTTGCAAATAGGAGACTCACTTGATAGGTCCTCTTTTCTTTGTAAATTTGGAGACAAGAAGGGAGTGTGTGCATGTGTGTGTGGGGTGTGTGTGTGTGGGGTGTGTGTGGAGTAGCAGTGAATTCAGAAGTTGTCAGTAGAGATTGGAGAACCAGGAAAACTACACTGTTAATAAGTGGTTTCATATATCATCTTTATTTTATATTACTCCATCTGTTACCAACAATGGGGAGAGAAAGATCTGGCTATCTCATAATGGAGAAATGGTCTTAAAATAACAGCAAATTTAACATCTGTACATGTACTGTCACATCAAGTATTGTAATGAATTCTCACTGTTAGGGTTTTAAAGGTTGATTAAACAACAGCCCTGTTCTCAAATTAAAACCCAACAGGACTGAGTCATGGAGATTAATGTGTATCAGCTAATTAGAGACCAAGTCGCTGATCTGTGACCAAATGGACTTCCTAACACTGCTCCCCAGCCCCAGAGTCACAGGCAGGGCTGGACAACAGCAGGACTGTCCTGCTTTAGAAGGTGGCTTTTAGGAGGACAGGAAAACTCTGAGGTTCAGAGGACAGACTGCTCTGTGAAGAGAAGAGACTGAGTCACACCTGCTCAACTCTGTCTCCAGTCCCACCAGACAGGTAAGTCCCTCATGCCCAGCAGGAAAGGGAGGGAAATGGTGGAGAAAATCTGTGTGTTTTCTTTCCATGCTTTTCCCTCCTGGAGAGTGGAAATCCCTCTGAAATGCTCCTTTTTGAAATGTGAAGAGTGACATATATTCTCCTCTCTCTCACAAGTCCCTTCTGAAGTACGCAGATTAACTCTGCAGATGAGAATTCTGAAGCTCAGAGACATTACTTGTCTCATCAGTGCCACCATGCTTACTAGATGTGCAGCTGAAATTGAAATGAAACCAGTTGCTTTGTGAAGTGTTACGGATCTGACAACTGGAAGTGCCCAGGAGAAGAGGAGGCCTTGATGTTATTGGACAGAGAAGAATTCCTGCGTGAGAGATGAACCATCTGATGACGTCAGACGCCCTTTGTGTGCCAGGGCCTTTTACATTACAGGCACCTGCATCTCAAAGGCTTCTGGTAAACTTAAGGCTGATTGCACTTCTAAAACTTGTTTAGATGAAATTTTAAAATAATTGAATAATAATAATAGCTATTTGCGGAGTGCCCTTTGTGAGGAAAGCACTGTCTTAAGTGGTTGGTTCTCACGTATTAATATATTGACTCTTCACAACAATCCTATTTGACAGCTTTGTTAACTTCATTTTATTGCTGAGGAAATTGAGGTACAAAGAGATGACTAGTTTGCTCAAGATCACACAGGCAGTAAGTGGGAGAGAGGGTATTGGAAGTCACCTGTATCCTACCTAACCACTGTGGTAAACTAGCTAGATCTTTGATAATCCTTAATTTCAGTAATAAATTTGATCCTTATAGTATAACATATTAATTTATTTTTCTCTGTTACTAAAACAGACAATCTTTAAAAAAATAGGAATTAAAGATAATTCTGAAAGAGAGATTTCTTTTTTTTAAGTAAGATAAATAAAATCTAGAGCAATCCAACATCCTGTAAAGCAGAAAAATTCAGTGATTAGATGAGCTATTCAACCTGCATTATCATTTTTCCAGGAAAATACTCTGATGAAATTTCATTTTCAAGGCCAGCCCAGTGGCATGCTGGTTGGATTTGCATGCTTTGCTTTGGCAACCTGGGGTTTGTGGGTTCAGATCCCAGGCACGGATGTGCATATGGCCCATCAGGCCATGCTGTGGTGGTGTCCCATATACAAAAAATGGAGGAAGACTGGCGTGAATGTTAGCTCAGAGCCAATCTTCCCCAAGCAAAAAGAGGAAGATAGGCAACAGATGTTAGCTCAGAGCCAATCTTCCTCACATCCTCACACAAAAATTAGTTTTCAGGAAATGGAAAAGTTTACAGTTGCTTTGTAAGAATGATCAAACATCTGTGAATAAACAAAGACAAACACAGAATATTATTCTGTGGTGAAACCAGGTGAAATTCATCTGCTCTTCTGTTGTTTTCCAGAAGACCCAATATGGTTGGGTGGAGTGTCTGTCTTATGTACATGTGTCTACCAGTTGAGGACACTGTGATGAATCATTCTAAAGCAGTGGTTGGCAAACTAAGGCCCATGGGTCAAATCCAGCTCACCTCCTATTTTTGTAAATAAAGTTTTATTAGAAAACAGCCACGCTTATTTACACAATGTTTATGGCTGCTTTGGGCTACAAAGGTAGAGTTGAGTAGTTGTAACAGAGACCATATGTCCCATAAAGCCTAAAATATTTACTATCTGGCCCTTTTCAAGAAAAAGTTTGCTCACCCCTGATCTGGAGACTTTTTCATCTGTGACGATGGCTCTGCTCACTTAGACAACATCTTAGAACTTGTGCTTTGAATATTTATTCAGCAGTAGTCATGGTTTGCATGTAGACTCTGCTTTCTTTTCAATTCTTCTCAAGGTTTTAAGGCCCCTGCTGGGTCATGGGATCAGGCAGTTCGAGGAGTGTTGGTTGGTGTTAGGGGTACAGGTTGAGTGCTGTGTTTATCAGTGGAGGGGAGACCAAGAACAAAGGCGCTCTTTTTGATTTCAGCCTCCTGGAACATAGTGTTCAAAGCAATTGGAACATACGAAGCATTTGAAATACCTCCTTATTCAATCCTGAGTGATTTAATTTTATCTAAAATAAAGGAATGTGTTAAATTTAATAAGGAAGGTACTGTTTGGGTGTAAATATTAGTCTTTCTAATACAGTTATTTTCACCCCTCTCATTTGCTAAATTGGACTGATGACATGGATTAAAAATTTGTCCCATCTTTGTCCCTCTATCTATCTTCCCTATTTTCCTGAGAGCTGTTTTTCTAAAAAACAAATTTAATTATGTAATCCTTCTGCATGCTAATCTTAGTTGACTCCCTTTTCTTTCATATTCAAATCCCTAATTAGGCATGCATGGCCTTTTGAAATATGGTCAAATCTGCCTATCATTTTTTCACTATACTTAGAGGTGAGATTTAAAATATTTAACAACTGGTGAGATATGGATCCAATTAGAATAGATGAAAATCATAACCAGTGGGTAAATCTGTGCTGATGCATGCCACCTAAATATCAGAACTGATACACTTCTACACCCCTCCCACCACTACCAAGTCTTCACTTTGCCTGTATCAAAATGCTTACAATTTCCCAAACATACCAGGCTCCCAGTATCACCTACACTGTCTTCTCCTCGGAATGACCTCCCTGTGTTTTACCAATGAAACTGATGTTTATTATGTAAGACATTCCCCAACAGTTTTGGAGACTTCCTGAACTCTAGTAGGACTTCCACAGATCTGTTAGAGCCCCTGTGACTTTTCATTCCTATTTTTCTCTTTTCCTCTTCCTCTTCTCCACTGGAATATGAGCTCCTTGAAGTGTGAGCAAAGGTTATTAATCTTTGCCTATAATATCTAACATATTATAAATATTTGAGAATGACTGTGACTACAGAGGAAAACCAA
Organism: Equus caballus; assembly: GCF_041296265.1. Classification (NCBI taxonomy): domain Eukaryota; kingdom Metazoa; phylum Chordata; class Mammalia; order Perissodactyla; family Equidae; genus Equus; species Equus caballus. Next base: position 59,828,130 of record NC_091690.1, read on the forward strand.
GTGTGGCAGTTATGTAGAGATAGAAAAAAGTGCTCTCCAATTCCAGTCCCCCTAAGTAAAAGGCATGTTTCTCAGGCTCTTAGAAAGTAGAAAAACAAAATGAATGCATGCCACTCTGCGAGGAAGCCAGTTAAAAACCGCATGGTAGAGGGCAGTGGTAATTCCTTAGGAAACACTCCCTAAGGTTTATTTCATGAGAGATGTCTATTTCATAGGTTTTAGTACACAATGGTGAGCTTCTGGCCTACACAAAACATGTCAGTGAAAAGTGAGGCACTTTCTATGAGGCTTAACCATGCAATCAACTAATCGATCACTTGCAATGGGAAAAGTCAAATTATTAGTAAAGTGGTGAAACAAGGAAGATGTGAACATGTTTGGACACATGTCTGTGCTGTTTCAAAGGAAGGCTTCAAAGGTTTTATTGAGTTCCTTTCAAAGGGAAAGAAAACAGCTTTAGTTTCTTCAGTACGCTAAGCTTGCATTAGACTTGCCAAATAAGAAGGTGAATGTTGATTAGAAATGGTTCACTTGTTTGTTCAGAACACTTTAAAGTTCTATTCTCTTCTAATATCTTATCAAGGCATGAATGCAAACCTTCATTTTTCGGGCTGATTTATAGAGACTCTCTCAGCTTAATGTTTTTGAATCTCTCAATCTGTTTTCTTATTTGTTTGTATCTTTATTTATTTAAGAGACTGTATTTTGGAGCAGTGTTAGGTGCATAGCAAAATTGAGAGGAAGGTACAGAGAATCCCCATTTTCTACCTGCCCCTACACATCCATAGCCTCCCCCATTACCAACATCCCCCACCATAGTGCTGCATTTGTTACAATTGATGAACCTACCTTGATACATCATTGTCACTCAGAGTTCAGAGTTTATATGAGGGTTCACTCTTGGTGTTGTACATTCTATGGGTGAGGGCAAATGCGTAATAACATATATCCCTCATTACAGTATCGTACAGAGCATTTTCACTGCCCTAAAAATCTTCTGTGATCTGCCTTTTCATCTCTCCCCTCCTACTAACTCCTGGCAACCAGTAACCTTTATACTGTCTTCATAGTTTTGCTTTTTCCAGAATGTCATAGAGTTGGAATCAGACAGTATGTAGTCTTTTCAGATTGGCTTCTATCACTTAGTAGTGTGCGTTTACGTTTCCTCCATATCTTTTCATGGCTTGATAGCTCACTTCTTTTTAGTGCAGAATAATATTCCGTGGTCTGGATGTCCCACAGTTTATCCGTTCACCTACTGAAGGACATCTTGGTTACTTTCAAATTTTGGTAATTATGAATAAAGTTACTGTAAACATCCATGTGCAGCTTTGTGTGTGGACATAAGTTTTCAACTCCTTTGAGTAAATACCAAGGAGCGTGATTACTGGATTATATGGTAAGAGTATATTTAGTTTTCTGAGAAACTGCCAGACTGCCTTTCTAAGTGACTACTATTTCGTATTCTCACAAGGAATGAATGAGAGTTCTTCTTGCTCTACATCCTTGCATTTGTTGTTGTCAGTGTTCTAGATTTGGTATTTGTTTAGTTTTAATACGTTTTTACAGATACTGTATTGATGTTACAGAAAGACAAGAAGAATATTTTCCAAAATCCAGTTTCAAAATCGAATGTTTGTTTTCATTTGCCTTTTCGTCTTTGAGGCTTTGAAATGTGCCCATTCATCTTTTTAAAGTGTAGTGTTAACGTAAGTAGATATTATGCTAACACATATTTTCCCATTATCTCTTTTGTTTCTTCCTAACCTCTTCCTTGTCATCCTACCTCACTCCCTTCCTTCCCTTCCCCCAGGTAACCAACGCGAATAACTTAAGTGTTTTCTTCCTCACATTTCTTCTTGGTTTAATAATCATTGGCACAAGCATTTCCCCCCAATTATTCTTTGTGTTTTCTTGACTCTGTATTAAATTTTCCCACTCCTTTCATGTACCTAATCAAATATGGTTCTTTTATACCTTCTGCATTTCCTTCCTTGACCAAAAGAGTTTCTCTGAACACCAGGAGAATTTTGTATGTTTTTTTACCTTTACTTGCTTGATCCGACCAGAATTTTAAAAAATTAAATCGATGTAGTAAAAGATCCAGGATTATTTTCTTTACGGTAGATTCTCAGATGTGTCTGCATGATCTATTAAATAATCCTTTCCCTCTGAAATAATACTAATGCTTCTCATATTAAATTTTATATTTTTAAAATTACATATTTTCTGTAAACTAGTATTTAATTTCAGAATCTTTCTTTGGTACCATTGTTTTATTTGTCTCTTCTTTTGCTGGTAGCATTTTTATTACATTGTCCTTCTAGTATACTTTAATAACCAGTAAGGTGCACTATACTATCTATTCTTATTTTCCATAATTTTCTTATTTTTCTTACATATTATTGGTCCAGAAGAGCTATAAACATTATTTTTCTAATTATAAAATTAGCTTTCTAAATATTATTTTTGGACGATTGAAATTTTAATGATGTTAGATATTCTAATCGAAAAATAGGGAAGAATTTTATTCAGATTTTTATATCCTTCCAAAAAGATAGATTACTTTATAAACATTTAGTATTTTTATTGAATTATTATTGTGCTTTGCATTTTTTGTTTCTTGTATTGTTAATGTCTAGCTAATTATTGCTAGTATAGGGAAAAGCAACTTGATGTTTGCATGACTCAAATTCCTTATTTGATATTTTAGCTCTTTTCAAGAGCTTTGAATTTTCTAGATATGCAAAAATTTTATCAACCCCAAATAACTGAGTTACTTTGTTCCATTACCTGTACTAATTATGTCATTTTCTTGACTTATTGTATTCACTAAAATCTCTAAAACACTGTGTATGATAGTGATAACAAGCATCATTTTCTGTACTTCATTTGGATGAATTAGTTTGTTATTTCACTATTTAGAATTAAATTTTATGTTTTTGTCTTTATCATATTTACTTATTTTCTTCTTCTTACCTTGTCATTTCAGCAATCCTGTGTACTCATATCTTCAGATCCAATTACACAAAGTAAAGAAAACATACACACACACACTCTAATTAGAGCAAAAAGATTGGATGTGAAATTAGGAACCTAGTGGTAAAAGTATAATCTGAATTATCATAAGGAATACTTTTAAAACTTACATTTGGATCTGGTTCAAAATGACAACCTAAATACACAAGGTTACCCCTCCTTCTGCCTCAAAGTCCATTGAACTGACTTGCCGTTTCATTTAGAGTAAAAGCCATAGTCTTTACCATGTCTTACTGATACCGGCTCAATGCAAGGTTGATATAAGGGAAGCCGTATTGTAGAAAAGAAACCATATTGTAACTTTAAGTGACCTCTGATTAACTAGCCCAGACATGCGCTGTAGATTTTGTGGCCGCTGCTCCCGGCTGCTTTAAGATGCTAACTTTGTTCTGAGTTCCTTAGAAATAGGCAGAGAGCCTATGCTGATAGCCATCATCAATGATAACTGAAACATCAGGGTATAGGGCGTTGCTCCATTCTCTGATGCATATCCAGTAAAACAGAGGACTGTCAGGAACTGGGACCAGATGTGTGCCCCACCCAGAGACCAGCCGCCTCCCCCAACTGGAGACTGGCTCCATATATAACTGGCCTATAGTCTTTGTTCTGTGAGATGGTTCTTTCGGATATGAGTCGGCCATCTTCCCTCTTGCTAGCAAGCTGTATAATAAAGCACTTTCTCTTCTACCACCTTGCCTCCCGACTATTAGCATGTCTCGCAGTGGGCAAACGACCCCTCTTAGGCAGTAACATTACGAGATGCCCACATATGTCCCTCCCTTCCCCACCCAGGTCCTATTGCTCCTCTCCTCTTTCACTCCACTCCAGCCACCATGACCTTCCTACTGTTCCTCAAAAACTCCTAATCCATGTCCACCTCAGGGCCTGTGCATTTGCTGTTCCCTTGGCCTGAAACAATCTTCCACCAGACATCCCCACCACTGGATTCTTTATCTGAGGTCATCCCTAGCATGTTACCTTCTCAGTGAAACTTCCCTGACCACTATATTTCCACTTGAAGGATACACTCCCCGTTATCCACATCACTTATTGTCTTCTAATATGCTATGTAATTTTCTTATTCATTCAGTTTATTGTCTCTCTAGTCTGTGCTAGAAGATAAACTCCATGAGAGCAGGAATTTTTATCTGTTTTGTCCACTGCTCTATCCTCTATCCCCGGAAAAATGCCTGCTGCATAATAAGCACCTAATAAAATAATCAACAAACTGGAGAACCTTGAACCCATATTTTGGCAGATAGGATTTTTTAAAGTTTCCCAGTCAGGACTCTGGAATCATCTGAGATCAGAGATAGCAGGTCTGGGAGAAGAAGCAGGTTTCACATCTCCAGCCAAGAAAGTAGTTTTATGATCTCAGAACAGCTAAGCTAGTTGCCTTGCTCTCACCAGTCTCCTCTCACCGAAACACTCTTTGAACAGTTGACTCTTTCTTCATCCCCAAAAAGAAGCCTTGGATAGGAAAAGGGGCCTAAAATATTAGCAGAAAATTAAAAGCTGAGAGTTCTAGAGATCTCCTTGACATATGAGGATGCATGTGGGGATGAGTCATGTGTGATCTAGAAAAATGAGATGTGCTTGAAGATTAGGGTATGAAAATACACCATTGCTGATGTGGACCGTGCTGAATGAGGCCCTGGCCCAGAAGGTGGCCCAGAAGAGTGTGACAGAATTGATGTAGGGGTGAGTGATACTGCCATTAGCTCACTGATTAAGTTACTTACATAAATGTTGACTTTCCTAGAGGTTTCTGTGTTTTTAGTGTTCAGATGTCCTCATATCTAAAAAAAGACATTTGTCCTTTGTACAAATCACTTATTCAGCCTGAGAACAGTATTCCGTCCCCCCCCAAAATCCGTTACAAATAAACCTTTTGTTTCCTACAATAGAATCTTAGTTCTGATGATATGCCAAAAAACTTTGAAGATATATCTACATTTAATATGGTAGTCTCAAGAGATTCTTATAGCTTGAAAATTCCATTTTTATATTTTTGCAGTTTTTATAGCAGGCTGGGTTATGTGGCAAAACAGTTGAAAAAGGCAGTGAGGGAAACTCCTGTGGGAAAATTTCATTTCTAAAAATGCTACCTAATCTTATGATTTGTAAGTAGACAAGGAGGATTGGTTTTTTTAGCTTAGAATTTGCTACTATGCATTTTGAGACAATATCATAATCGTAACATTGCTAATGCCTTATATTTCTGCAGTGCATTAAAGATTACAAATGCTTTTATGTGCATTATGCCATTTAATCCTCCTTGTCCAGTAAATGCATGGTAGTCATCAGTGAAAATATGTCCAGATGGCTGAAAATGGACATCAGCCCCCCCCCCAAATAAATAGTAGACTAGTAGCTATCAAATATAGGCTTTTAGAAAGCTTTAATGAAAGTTTCAAAGGTCCAAAACTGAAATTAAATAAATAATAATTACATATGCATATAATTGTTCGTACACGTATCTGTGTCTTGTGCGTGTATGGTTGTTAGCTATCTTTATTTAAAAAGAATTTTTTTCATTCATTTATCGCTTCAACAAGCATTTATTTGTATGTGCTATGTTGCAGGCACTATATACTGAATATAACATAGCAACAACAACCCATATAACCCTGTCCTTCTGGAGCTTAAAGTCCAAGTAAACAATAAAATAAGAACAAAATACTTAATTCTAATTCTATGTTTCTTAGCTTTATCAAGGTCTAATATGCAAAATATATACAAAATTTACTTGCATACAAATGTAAATATTTGACATACAAAATATTGCACTCATTTAATGTATGTATCTTGCTGAGTTTGGACATAAGCCTAACCTGTGATACCATCACCACAACCAAGGTCCCAAACATATCTATCACTTCCAAAAATTTCCTTGTGTTCTTTTGTGTGTGTGTGTGTGTGCATTTGTGTCTGTTTTGGTAATAAGACTTAACATGAGATCTATCCTCGTAACATATTTTAAAGTTCACAATATCGTATTGTTAACTGTAGGTCCTGTGTTGCACAGCAGATCTCTAGAACGTATTCATCTTGCATAACTGAAACTTTACACCCGCTGAAAAACAACTCCCCATCTCCCCCTCCCCCAATCCCTGGCAACTACCATTTTATTCTCTCTTTTTATGAGTTTGACCGTTTTAGACACATCATGAGTGGAATTATGCAGTATTTGTCCTTCTGTGACTAGCTTATTTTGTTTAGCATGAGATTCTCTAGATTCATCCATGTTGTCATAAATGGCAGGATTTCCTTCCTTTTTAACACTGAATAATATTTCATTGTATGTATGTGCCACATTTTCTTTATCTATTCATTTGCCAATGGACATTTGGGTGTTTCCATATGTTGATTATTGTGAATAATGTTGCAGTGAACATGGGGGTACAGATGTGTCTTCAAGATCCTGATTTCAATTGTTTTGGATATACATCCAGAAGTGGGATTGCAGGATGATATGAGGGTTCCAGTATTCATTTCTTGAGGAGCCGCCACACTGTTTTCCATTATGGCTGTACCATTCTTCATTCCCACCAACAGTGTACGGTTATGCACCATATAACAATGTTTTAGTTAATGACAGACCACATATATGATGGTGGTCTCATAAGATTAGTACCATATAGCCTAGGTGTGTAGTAGGCTATACCATCTACGTTTGTGTAAGTATGCTCTATGATGTTCGCACAATGACAAAATCACCTACCGACACATTTCTTAGAATGCAGCCCCATCATTAAGCAATGCATGACTATATAAGAGTTCAATTTCCACATCCTTGTCAATATTGGTTATCTTTTGTTTTTCTGAGAATAGCCATCCTAACAGGTGTAAGTTGATATCTCACTGTGGTTTTGATTTGCGTTTCCTTGATTAGTGATGATGAGCACCTTTCATATACCTGTTGTCCATCTCTTTGTCTTCTTTAGAGAAATGTCTATTCAAGTCGTTTGTCCATTTTTTAATTGTGTCATTTGGATTTTTTGCTATTGAATTGTATGAATTCCTTATATACGTTGGGTATTAACCACTTATCAGATAGATGGTTTGCAAATATTTTCTCACATTCCATAGGCTGTCTTTTCAATCTGTTGATTGTTTTCTTTGCTGTATAGAAGCAAAATTTAATAAGTGCAGTGAAGAAATGATCTATTTTTGGAAGTAAAATATTCTTTCTTATATTAAATGGCACAATATTTCATGGTAATTTGTTTTGCTAAAAAAAAATTGGCAAAAGAGAAACATGAATTGCCAATACTCTGTTGACTCTAAATTATTTTGTAACTGTAATGGTATTTGTGAAGCGCCATTCAAGGATTCCCTATGATGTGCATATAGCTTTACAGATATCATTCCGGAGTGAGTAGTGATGAGTTTAAAACCCAGCTTGACACCTCCAGTGAGACTTGTCCTTTTCTTTTACGTAAAAATAATTACTTCTTCCTACCTAACCCAGTAACTCTCCAAAAAAATACAATATATTTGTGTTCTAAATTAGAATGCAGAGTATGGTTAACATTTATAATAGCATTTGAGCATCCAGTGTGTTAAAGGTCAAATAAAATAAGGATGACTGAAAATATCAAAGAGAGAATGTAGTGTCATTCACACTAAAACCCAAGCTGCCTTACTTTCTTCCAGTATTCCTTCAGAAATATATAAACAGTGAAAATCTTTCTTATGGCTTAAGTCAGTATTTGCCCTAATTAATCTTAATTCCAAAAGCTGTAGTGATTCGAAATTCAGCTTGTCTTTTGAGTAATTTATTCACATTTAAAACACAAAGCAGCTTTTGAAATGTCTAGCATTCATTGCATCCCACATGCGAGTTATCAATCTAGTTTTACGAGGATCATTGAGGGGTTATGCAAGAGACCCACAGCTGTATGTCAAATGGTCTCTAGTCCCTCATCTTGATAAAAATCATAGAAAAGGATAATTTGCTGATTTAAGACAAAACTCATTTCTGAATTAATATAATTGAGGCGACAGAATGGTAAATAAGCAAATAAGACTGCCTCTAGTATTCCTGAACTAATTGGGCCAGTAATGCCTTTGGAGGGAAAAATTGAAGACAACTGGTAACGTGGATGAAATAGCAAAAACATTTCAACCTCATCTGAGTGGCATTCACCTTGTTATCGCCTGGCAGAAATGGTGTAAATCAAGGAAGAAGAAACTCAGCAGTAATTAAGAAAAGAACCAACCTTAACTCAAACAAAGGATTCAAGATCCAGCTTTGTTGATTTTTATCCTGTGAATTAAAATAATGGGTGATTCTGCAGGTAAACTGAATAACCAACAGACAGGCAATAAAAATTAAAAGTTGCAGATAAAATTATAAGGGAAAAAACCACAAACACATTAGATTGAGGCACTAAGAATTATGTATGGGATTAAGTTTCAAACTGCACTCATGGTCAGAAGTGGCAGTTTTCACATTAACTCATAAATATTAACTCATATGTATTTATATATCTAAGATTAAAACACGTTGCTAAGGTTTACACATATGATTATGCATGTAGTAATTGTAACTGAAAATGAGCGCAGAATACAAACATGTGACTCCTAAAGGATGATGGTGGTTAAGAATGTTCAGTTTAACATACGCACTAACCCGTACACACACTTATACACCCATGCAGAAGCTGATTAATGATTTAGAGCTTTCTAAATAAGCCAGAGTGCTTGTCTACGCTCTGGTGGAGGGAAGGGCAATGCATATAGAGGTTCAAAGAGATGAAACGATCCCGTCATATAATCTAGTCCTATAGTTCCTGATGTGTTCATCAAAGACTGTTATTATCTGCAGTCCTTCTCCACCACCACCCCAGAACATTCTGTGAAACTTTAAAAGGCAAGCTGAACAATTTCCAAAAAGGAAGGAAGGTTGAACACTGACATGTAATTCCATTTTCTCCTCCATGCCTCCAAATTGAATAAAGGAAGTTTTTTTCTTAAAGCATGCAAAGACAAAAAGAATGGAAGAAAGATAACAGTAACACAAATTTTAAAGTGGATAAGTGGTAGAAAGAAGAAAGAATTGGAAAGAAAGCTGGGGCCAGTGGCACAGTGGTTAAGTTCACCTGCTCTGCTTCCGTGGCCAGGGTTTGCTGGTTCGGATCCCAGGTGCAGACCTATGCACTGCACATCAAGCCATGCTGTGGCAGGCGTCCCACATATAAATGGAGGAAGATGGGCATAGATGTTAGCTCAGGGCCCATCTTCCTCAGGAAAAAGAAGAGAAGCTAACATAAATGTTAGCTCAGGGCTGATCTTCCTCGGGGAAAATAAATAAATAAATAAAGCGGAATTTTCAGCCAAGAAGCAACCCAATATGCAATATAGACTCTCCAAAAGTTCAGAATTTGTGATGGTAGCTGGGCTAAAATAAACCCAGAAATAATTGGAATTTTTCCTAAGTATCCAACACCCCCAGAATCCCATCTATCTGGCAAAAGTGTTGAAATTTATTCAGAGTATAGGGCAAAGGGCAGGCTCTCGGGATTGAAGGGCCCAAGGCGAGTTGAGAGGCAGAGCACTATACGTAGATGGAGAAATAAGTAAATGTTTATACACCAAATGTTGACAGCCCCTGCCCTCTTTTCCACTTGAGATCCTAAAATGCAGGCAGCCAGATTTTTCTCTCTATGCAGGAGAGTGGAAGTACCTTCTTCCCGGAGGCATGACCAGGGACCAGCCCAACATCAGGGATGGCCCAATGAACAGCCCCATCAGGACTCCCTGATATGAAATGCACAATAAACAGGCCCAACCCACAGGCACACAGTCTCCAATCTTTTTCTTTAATGTCCCGCCATTAAATATGAAGAGACCATTGCACATCCCTAGACATCTGAGAAAAGCCTCTAACGTGGAAGAGGGAGCACAAAACCAATAAACATAAAACCAAGAAACATTCCTGTTTGGCGGAAATACAGACTCTTCAGGGAGGTGAAAATTTCAAATAAAGAACTAATAGTAATATCTTCAAAGACATGGTAAGATATTGCATCCTTGAAAATAGAAAAAAACACACCACACAAAGGAATAGAAGAAGAAAAGTCTTAGAAATGAAAAGCAGATGTAATAATGGAAATAAAACATTTGATAGAAAGGTATGAAGAAACAAATTGAGAAAATAAAAATGTAAAACAAAAGGGCAAAGGACTGGTACATAGGAGAGAAAATACGGAAAAATTAGAATACTGATCCAGAATGCTCCAAGACTTAAATAAGAAGAGTTTGAAAAAAAATAGAGAAAATAAGGGGAATAAATCATTAAAACCATAGTTTAAAAAAATTTTCCAGAACTGAAAAACGTGAATCTCTAGATTGAAATGGCCCTCTGAATACCTCATTTGGGTGGAAATACTCACTCCTCTCTCAGGTTGAGGCACATTTTTGTCAAAGTTCAGCTACCTGGAGAAAAAGAGAAGATATATCGAATTTCCATAGAGAAAAGGTGAGCGAGAAAGACAGTGACAAAGAGAGAAACAGAGAGAGAGAGGAATTAAAAGGTTTAGGAATCAGTATCACTGAGAAGCATTTAAAAATACTTAAATAAATGAGAAGGAATACCACCTTCAGGGATTGCAAGAGTCAATGTTGTTAAGATGGCATTTCTACTCCAGCCCCATCTGCTGCCATACTGTCTCACCATGCACCAGCTGAGCTATATTTGTTTGCATTCCTAAAATATTCCAAGATTCACCCTTCCTCAGAGTGTCTGCACGTGCCATTTTTTCAGTCTGAATGCTCTTACAGTTTTTAGGTCAACTAATTCCTACTCATCTGTCAAATATCAGTGATGACACTGATGTCATTTCCTCAGTGAATGATTACCTTATTACCTAAAATAACTTCATTCCTGTTGTATTATCTCATATTATCCCTATTTTTAATCATTGCATTTATATATGAATTGGCATTTTTGTCTGTATGATATCCATTTTATTCCCAAGATCATAAGCTACAGCATGCCTAGCAGTGTGGCTAGGACATGGTAGATAATCTATGGCTAGGACATAGTAGATAATCTATCAAATTATGAGTCATCCTGGGGCCGGCCTGGTGGCATAGTTGTTAAGTTTACATGCTTTGCTTTGGCAGCCTGGGGTTCATGGGCTCAGATCCCAGGCGTGGACCTACACACTGTTCATTAAGGCATGTTATGGCGATGTCCCATATTCAAAATAAAGCAAGGTTGGCACAGATGTTAGCTCAGGAACAATCTTCCTCAAGCAAAAAGAGGAAGATTGGCAACAGATGTTAGCTCAGGGCCAATCTTCTTCACCAAAAATAATTTAAAAAATTATGACTCATCCTGTGCAGAAATTACCTGTTTTTGTAATTCTCTTTCCAATTAAGACATAAATTCCATGAAGTATAGATTATGTCTGTTTGCTGTTGTAGTCTCAGTGCCTGGCATTTAATTGTTGCTCACAAAATATATGTTATATGAATTCACTTAAATATTTGATACAAACAACAGTCTGAAAGAAGTATCAAAATATACTTGAGTAACAACTTCCACTGAAATGATTTCCCATGAAAGTGCCATCAAAAAGGCATTGGGAGTTGAGCGCAAGCTGCTTTGTAATAAAATTTGCGTAGCAAATAAAGGGAATCTATTATTTATTAATTCACTCATCATGAAGTATTTGTTGTAGACCTACCATGTGTCAGATCCAAGAGGGACAAATGAGTTCATGGAGGGGGAAGAGGTGAGGGATGTGGGCAAGCGCTATGGTCATCTCATGCAAACCACACCTCTCTGTCTACTGCTTTCACAGAATCATATCTGAATTTTCCTCATGCCCCGGAATTTTCTCACCAATCATCTTGGTTAACCTAGTCCCTTCTATCCTTCAAAGCCGTCCTGACAGTATAAATCTTCTCACGTCTCTCTTGAAGACAGAGGGCTTTGTTGCTCCTTCCTGCTTCCATTGCTATTTTCACTGGGAACACTAGCACTTTTGCTTCTCCTCTCCACCACACCTACCTATTTTTCAAGGGCTTCTTCAAGTCCAAATTCCCTGTTTCTAAAGAACGTTCTGGAAACATATGTGAGCTTCAAAATTTGAAGTGATTTTTTTTCCAGGCTGAACTTTATCCTGAAGGCAATCATTTTAAGCAGGGGAGATACACAGAAGCAAGTTTGGTAACTTAAGGATCACTTCGGGAGTAAAATGCAAGTGGATCAAGTGGAGAACCACGCTCGAGCCTGAGAAGATCAGCTGGGATATCATTGCAATAATTCCGGAGCTGCTAAGGGTCTGAAGTGAAAAACTAATAAGGGAAGAGCAGAGAAACTAAGGGTGGTGGCTTGGAGGAAGCATGGAGGAAGGTGGCAGTGAAAATAGCTTCTCCCTGTCCGGAGCTGGTCCTCGAACTAAGGACTATCTGCTCAGGTGGTGAACCCTTTGGACCTCTGCCCCTTCCCCTCTGCCTTATTCTTCCCATTCTTTTTGGCTCCTCAGGAAAATTTCCAAAGATGCAAACATCTTGAAAGATTTATGGACATCTTTTTAAATAGGAAACAGGAAGCCAGAGAATTTAAGAAGCCCAAACTCTGTGCTTTCACTTCTGTCTTTTTGATGACTTACTCTCAGAAACTTAGGACAGCTCTTTTCAAATGGATTCGCAGCACAGATGCTTAATTATCTTGTTATTTATGACCATTTTAACACTGATGGAGAGACCTTTCGGGACTCAGCTGAGGCCATCGGATCATTACCTTTGCTGACAAACTTCCTGACTTCGGTGATGCGTGTCTGCCCTCTATTTGTATATATTTCTAAAATGAGATTCTGCATGTCTAAATGAAGAGAATTTGGCCTTTCCTGTGTGAGGCTAAATTGTCTAGTGGCCCAAGGAAAAGGGCTGTTGACAGAATCAGTTTTGGTGTTTTTGTTGGCTTCGGCAGATTTTAGAAAAGCCATTCGTTCAGTCTTCACTGTATTTCCTCATTAGAATATATGTTTAGGAATCCATTCCTCCATTGCATATACCTGGAAATATTTCTTTCTGTTGCAGAGACGGAAGGGGGCTGGTGAAGGGAGAGAATGTAGTGGGAATAAAATTTGGTGTGGGTCAGACATTGACTAAATACTGTGCACATGTTATTTCATTTAATCTTTGTAACAAACTGGCAAATTAAAAATTATTTTCTGCATTTCTATGGATGAACAAGCCAATGCTCAGAGGAGCCAGGCTACGTGCATGGTTAATAAATGTCAGAGCCAGGTTCAAATCATCGTTTTTCAAACTGCAAAGTTCTCTTTCCTAATATGTAACTGCACCTGAGTCAACTGCCCAGTGAATGCCTCATTTTCAAAAGGTGTATTGTTGGGGAGAGAGCATAGAAATAACAGGAATATTAATTTTGCTGGTCACATTTATATTGGCTTGTTTTTTAAAATTTGATTTGGGGCCCTTAAGAAAGGAATTATGTGATCCACAGGAATCATGTGGATTCAGTAAGAATGATTTAAGCAAAAAAGTAATCTTTTTCTTCATTTTTAATAGGAATGAAGGGCAAATCATGGTATTGCCATTAGCTACATGTATTCTTTCAAAAAATGCCAATTAAGATACTGAATTTAGCAAGATATCTGGTAAAAATCTGTGCAGATACTATTCAGGGTGATATTAGAATGGGAGTATAGATGAGTTGATAGCTAAATGTGAATTTAGACGAATTCATTACTTAAATAATGTTGATACATTAATATCAATGTAAAAGATGTCTTCAGTGACATATCTACTGTAGAATATGGATACCATCTGTAAATTTATGTTGTCATTTCCAGTTGACAAGGGATTTTCATATTTTTGTACATTATCTCTGCTTCAGAGAAGAAAGCTATGACTCACAGAGTTATACAATTTGCCCAAGGTCACAAGCTCAGAAATGATGGCATCAAACCTCAAACCTAGTTATCTTGATTCCAAGATCTATGTTCTTTCCACTCTACTTAGACTGCCTTTCTTTCTTTGGAAACATCGTATTAGTGATTTGTATGAAGTCATGGAAGTGTTGCTTATGGAATTTGTCCTTCACACAGAGCTGGAAGTTTCAACTAATGTCACTAATCACAGAATCAAAATTGGAAGGAAAAAAACCTTCCGGACTGAAAAGTTGAACTTAAACAAGAAAGCCGAAATTTAGTACAACTAAATATAAACTCCAACAATTAGCTTCAAGTAATTGATTCAATGACCTTGGAAGTCCTGTTCAATAACAAGAAATTTTTGAGTGTACAAAATAATTAATGCTTTATTTTTATTTCCTTTCCTATTTTACAGAATTGAAATCTATATTTACCCTTGATGTCTACTGTGCTCATTTTACTGAATACTAATATAGGAAACCATGATTTAGAGACATACAGTATGATTATTAGTCAGCTTTGTTCTGCAAATTAGGTGATCGATTACAGCTACTTTAAAGAGAGTAATCTGAGAACTTGATGTAGGATGACTTAGGGTTGAATGATGCCTACTCTATACATGCCAATTGAATATGTCATTCTGTTAGGATTCACAAAACAATAATTCCTCTGTAATGAATTATAACAGCAATGAAAAAAATTGTACAGATATAAAAGCAGCCATACATTAAATAAGTCTAATCTTTCTACCAGAAAGGGCATGACTTAATCATATTTGAAAGATGTATTCATCGTTCATGAACATGCTGTCGAAATATAGGTTGGTCATATACTTCTGCACAAAATATAGGCATTTATAGAATATCAAAGGCTGATTTTTTTCTGTCATAATGATGAATACAACCTATTGCTGAATAAAGCCACAGATAATGGTGGCAGGTAAACCAAATGTGCTTTTCCAACCCAGATGTGTACGAGTCTATCTGTCTTCCAAGACATCATCAAGATGGGACTGTTACTTGGGATGGCCCTGTGGCCTAGTCATTGAGTTTGACTGCTCTAATTTGGTGGCCCTGATTTGGTTCCCAGGCATGGACCTACACCACTAGTCAGTGGCCATGCTGTGGTGATGACCCACGTACAAAGTGGAAGAAGATTAGTGTGAATGGTAGCTCAAGACAAATCTTCCTCAAGCAATAAAAGAGAGGAAGATTGGCAGCAGATGTTAGCTCAGGGAAAATCTTCCTTGGCAAAAAAACAGAAAAAAAAGGATGGGATAGTTACAGATCATTTAGCTTATTGGCTCATTTTCATGTTTTTCTTTTTTATAATGGAGGTGGCTTTATTATTTTTGTATGTTTATGTTTCATAAGCTATCTTACTTAGCAAAGCAAAGAGGATCAACATCTGAGATGTTGATCAATGTAAATAATGGAAATGTCAGTGAACAACTTGCTCATTATTTAATAAGCATTCTATAAGCACTTACTACTACTGAGTTCCCAGGAAAGGTGAGACTATAGAAATGAAACAGACTCAGGGAAGTATTGTAGCTAAAAATACAAACTTCAAAGTAAAACAAAGCTGATTTCAGTTCTTGGCTCTTTGGTTTACCAGGTGAAATCTCAAGCAAGTTCTTTAACGTATCCAAACCTCATTTTTCGAATGTGTAAAGATGATTATCAATTAATCTCCTATTTTTTTTTGTAGTAAATAGAGACAAGGAACATACAGAACTTAACACAAGGCCTGGTACAAGGCAGATCCTCAATACCTTGATAAGTCAATGTTATTATCCCTCCCTCAGGGAACTCACAATTTGTTTCCTCACACATTCAGAGCGATTTTTTGCTTTTGTTGGGTGGCTCGTTGGTGGATAATAAAAATATCCTTCATTAATTGATGTTATTTTTAAAAACAGCCACAGAAATTTTAACTCAATGTAAAAATTTAAATATGGTAAAAAACATTAGCACTTTTTGGGTTATCATATTATGACACTAAACTGGAAATTAATTCTTTAAGGTTTGGGAATTGTTTTAAGTACAGCTGAAAATTGAGTAGGTCACAAGTTTAAAGCCATCAAGTGAGAAGTCGAGCAGAAAACGCATGGATAAAAAAGGAAGAAAATTGCTTAATATTATCCAATATTCAATTTTATTAGATCAAAAGGACATTTTGTACAGTCGTTACACTTCAGTGGCAGAACTAAGCAAACATATCCAAAATTATTTGTGGAAAATTCCCATCTGTGTTCTTACTGCAAACATCCAATCCAGTTTGAAAACATTTTAGCACCAATCAACTATGTGAACCACAACTGGAGAGCATTGCAGATCTAAACTTTTTCTTCTTAAAAAAGTGATAATTTGGTTGTTTAGTTTGTTGTTATATTTCATAGGCATTAAGTTATTTTTGTGTCTGTATAAGTATATGTTTCTTGGTAATATTTTGTTAACAACTTTATTGAGGTGTAATTAACATACAATTAACTGCACATTTTAAAATATACAATAAGCATATTTGTCACTCCCAAAAGTTTCCATTCCATGAGCCCTTAATTTCTTTATCTTGTCTTATTTCATTGGTTAGAACCTCTACTATAATGTTGACTGGGTATGTTGACAGACATCCTTTACTTCTTTCTGATCTTAGCAGGAAAGCTTTCAGTCTTTCACCACCAAGTATGATGTTAGCTTTAACTTTCTTGTAGATCCCTTCTGTTCCTAGCTTAGTGAGAACATTTATCAGGAATGGATGCTGAATTTTGTCAGATGGTCTTATTGTGTCTGTGTGAATCATCACATTATTTTTATTTTTCAGTGTGTTAATATGTAGTATTAAATTGATTGATTTTTGTATGTTAAACCAATCTCAAATTACTATACTACCATAATAAACTCCAGCAGTGAAACAATTAACTGTTTTTTGTTTAAAAAGTTTCAAATTAGAAATTCATTTTTTAAATAACCGTAAGTCTGCTTGAGTTATCTATTTCTTCCTGAATGAGTTGTGAAGGAATTTTTCCATTTCATCTGTGTTTTCAAAATTGCTAGAATAAAATTGTTTAGAATGCCCTTTTATGATCCTTTTAGTATCTATAGATTCCATAATTATGTCACTTCTCTTATAACTCATATTGGTGATTTGTGCTTTTTCTTTTCCTCTCTCTCTCTTTTTTGTTGTATTTTTTCATTTTATTTATTTATTTATTGTTTGAGGAAGATTAGCCCTGAGCTAACATCTGCTGCCAATCCTTCTCTTTTTTGCTGAGGAAGACTGGCCCTGAGCTAACATCTGTGCCCATCTTCCTCTGCTTTATATGTGGGATGCCTGCCACGGCCTGGCTTGACCAGCAGTATGTAGGTCTGCACCTGGGATCTGAACTGGTAAACCCTGGGCCGCTGAAGCGGAGTATGCAAACTTAACCACTGCACCACAGGGGTGGCCCCCCTCTCCCTTTTTTTTAATTGATCAATCTGGCTAGAGATTTATTAATTTTATTGATCTTCTCAAATAAGCAACTTTTGTTTCATTGATTTTCTCAGGTATTTTTCTGTGTTCTCTTTCATTGATTTCTACTTAGATCTTTATTCTTCTTTTTTCTTTCTTTCTTTTTTTTTTTTTTTTTTGGCTTACGTTTAGTTTCATTTGTTCTTCTAATTTCTTAAGGTGAGTGCCAAGGCTTTTGATCTGTGACTTTTCCTCTTTTCTAATACAGGCATATAGTGCTCGAAATTTCTACTTAAGTAGTTCTCTATTGATATCCCTCGAATGTTGATATGTTGTGATTTTATTTTCACTTATTACAAAATATCTTCGAATTTCTATTTTGATTTCTTCTTTGATGCATTATTGTAAACGTGTTCTTTAGTTTCCAAATAATGAGGGATTTTACAGATATCTTTCTGGTATTGATTTCTAATTTAATTCCATTGTGGTCAAAAGTATACCTTGCATGACTTAAATTGTTTTAAATTAATTTATTGAGATTTGTTTTATGGCCTAGAATATGGTCTGTCTTAGTAAATGTTCCATGTGTACTTGAAAATAATGCATATTCTGCTGCTATTTGATGCACTGTTTAAAAATTTCAACAAGTTCATATTGGTTGACTCAGTTCAAGTCTTCTCTATCATTATTATTCAGTAAACTTGTTCTATCAATTATTGAGAGAGGGGTATTAAAATTTTGACTATAGTTGTGAATTCATCTGTGTCATTTTTCAGTTGCATCTGTTTCTGCTTCATGTATTTTGAAGCCTTGTTATTAAGTGCTTAGATGTTTAGGATTATTATGTCTACTTGATGAATTGACACTTTGATCGATGGTATTATTTTTTCTCAATTCTGGGTCTGTTTTGATCGATTAATCTTTTTTTTTCATTATGTGTTGTTTTTGCTACTATTTTCCTACTATTTTGTACATCTGGTAACTTTTTTATTGGAATTTAGATAATGTAAATTTTACCTTTGTGGTGATTATCTATCTATCTATCTATCTATCTATCTATCTATCTATCTATCTTCAACTTTGTCTGGGGATACAGTTCAGTTACTTGGAAGTAGCTTAATCCTTACTGGTCCTATTTTATAATTTGTTAGGCAGGACTTCAGTTGTGCTTGGTCTAGAGCTAAATATACCCCACTACAGAGGCGAGAGCCTTGTGAATACTCTACTCAGTGCCTGTGAATTATGAGTTGTTCCACTTTGACTTATGGGAACAGGTACTATTCCATACCCTGTATGTTCACTGGGTACTACTCAATCCAGTACTTTCAGATGGTACATTCCACAACCTCTAGTAGTTCAGTAGATGCAGGCACTGATCAATACCCTCCTAAATACTTAAAGGAGGCCTTCCGTAGATCTCTAGGGTCCTCTTCTCCAGTCCTTTGTCTGGTAAACTCTAGCAGAGCTTGCCTCCCCAGACTCCTTGTACAATAGCCTGGAAATTCTCCTAAGGCAGTAGGCTGGGGCAATTATAGGGTCCATCTTGCTTGTTTCTCCTCTCTCATGGATCATTATCCTTTATTGTTTGATATACAGTTTCTTGAAAACTATTTTTCATGTATTTTGTCCAGTTTTTGCTGTTTCAGGTTGGCAGGTAAATTTGATCTCTGTTGCAACATCTTCGTCAAAAGCCAGAGTCCAATACACTAATTTTTGAATCATTTACTAGATGAAAGTACTATTACATCCTAGAAGTAACTTCAGTTTAGAAAACCAAGTCTTGCTTTTCTTTCTCTTTTGGATTAATGGTTGAATGAGAAAGTAAATGTTACTATAAAGATTCTGTGTAGGATATAGAAGTAGAGTTTATTCAAATGAAATAAAGATAGCATATTTCTTTCCTAAATATTTTTGAGCTGCTTTATTCAGCATAACACATTCTTTCTCAAACATGGAATTATTTGGATAATCCAACATTTTACATGAATCATATATTGTATGTGGGAATGTGTATGCACACATTTGTATATCTGCCTTGTTTAATTCCTAAGGACGCTTTGGATTAATTCAAAAAGTTCATGGTCTATTTCAGTTTATCAGGAAGCAGTTGTGAAACAAAACCACGACTTTTCAAGATGTGTTCAGAAAACTCACATTGGACAAAGATGAAGAAACAAGAAAATATTCTACTAATATGAGCCTCAAAATGTTTGAAGCATATTGCAGACTTTTCTCTGACATTTTTTAATGAGTTGTAGAAAATTGAAGTGAGGTAGACAGTGGTAGAAAAGGTTGGACTGGAGCAGGTTGTAAAGTGGTACCTGAAGTGTGCTGACTGAAAGATCCCAACAGACCTATAGGGAGAACTCAAAAAGCCTCGCCTGGGGTGCTGTCCTTGGTGCTGTCTCATTAGTCATTCATGCATTTAGCAGGCAGTATTTGGTATCCTTTACGTGTGATTCATAGGAGACAAAAACATGAATAAAATGTCAGGGACTTATTGGAGGACTGAAAGACAATGTTAAACACCTTTATGAGGGATGCAAACCTGGTAGAAATCACCAATCTCCTGGGCAAAAATTCAGGATTTTCTAAGATACTAGATTGCTAAAGGAATGTACTGAAACAAGAAAAAAAAAGGTAATATTAAAATGAGATAAACATAAAGTCTTACACTGGCATTAAAACAAAAATCAAATATAAATATATGGAATTAGGAGTGAGGATAGTGAGGTGGGACAGGGAAGCTGGGCTTTACCAGCATTTAGGTAAGAAAGGATATAAAAGATAAGATACATAGACTGACATTCAGAGGCCTTGGATTCAAGTCATTTTCTAGCTGTAAAATGTTCAAAACATTTAAAATATTAGTTTTCCATTTTCCTTCATGTAAAACTTGGTATGTATTATTCCATTACCATTTCAAAAGCAGTATTTTAATTCCTAGAGTTCAAAGCTTTCTGTGTTAAGCCTAAGTTTTAGGAAAAAAAATGTAATTTTGTCTTTCATTGAAAGGGTTTCATAGTTTCTTTGTATCTCCTTATAAAGACTTTCAATGTAGAGTGCAAGTGTCAGTCATATTTATATTAATGACAATAGTTTATTGATGGAAAGAATTTAAGTCAAAAGAACTGGTTCAGAACCATTTTTTCCACTTACTGGGCAACCTAACAAATAATCTCCAGGTGTCAGTTGCCTTATCTCCACAATGAATGTATTAGAAAAGATCCTCTTCAGCTAGAGAATTCTAGAATTCTAAGATTCTTATTCATATATAATTTAAAAGCTCCCACCCAATATGCTTTTGGTAGTTGATGTATCACATGTAATTATCTCAAGTTTCTGGGGGCTCTTCAGAGCATCATCACTGAAAACGGCTTTTCCTGCTGAGCTACTGGAATATATATGGATACTGGGACAATTTCTCTTGGATATTTATGGAATTACTATTGAAATGTAGTGTTTCTTTTGGCAGAAAATGGTTAATATTGTATGTAGGTTATCATTATAATATTGCACCCTTCAGACTTATAAAACATGTAACTTCTGAAGCAAGGGAAATTAACTTCACCTTCCTCTTGTTACAACTTGAAGGCAGTAACATTCAAAATATCACCAAATTGGCCTAGCGTGTACTCATTTAATGTGAGTCTTATATAACTGACCCAGTTCTCCCTCTACACTCTGGAGGAAAAGACTTTCTTCAGGGAAAGTATCATGTCATTTCTGGCCATTCTCTCTGAAAACATGTTGTAAATTTGCACCTCTGAGAGCTGAGTTTTTTGGCTTGTTGTACCCCTGGAAGGGGACAGGCATTATCCTGGAAGGGTAGATTTGATTGCAAGGTGGAAAATCACCATTTATTATGTGCCTGTGGTATGCTCATATAAGATAGCTTGTTAAATACACATGACAGTACATATATTTCATATCATTACTTTCCCATCTTGTCAAACCTGTGTTTTGTCCTATAGGTATTAAATTACAGAGGCAAATCTCTCTAATTCTGAAAAATCCATTCGACTTTCACTAATCAAGACAGAGTAGATCCATTCAGTCTGCAAAATTGCACCAGAGGTGATGTCAGACAAAAGAATTTTCTTCTCTACTTCTCAGAGATGTCTCTAAGAATCCGTTCTTCCCTCTGTGTCTGGAAAGACCAAGAATGGGAAGTTTTCTACAAGTTCAGAATACTTGAGAATACTGTGTATTCTATAAAAGGTCTTTTTTGTCATAAAATATTCAAATCTGAGTTTATGATTCCTTATTCAGCTTATCAAAGTCCTTGTTTCTTTGTATGTTAGATTTTATTTCAAACCTTTTATTCTTTTTTTAAATTTATTTTAATTTTTTTTGAGGAAGATTAGCCCTGAGCTAACTGCTGCCAATCTTCCTCTTTTTGCTGAGGAAGGCTGGCCCTGAGCTAACATCCGTGCCTATCTTCCTCTCTTTATATGTAGGATGCTTACCAGAGCATGGCTTGCCAAGCGGTGCCATGTCCGCACCCGGGATCTGAACTGGCAAACCCTGGGCCACCAAAGAGGAACGTTCACACTTAACCGCTGCGCCACCGGGCCAGCCTCGCCTTTTATTCTTTCTATCCCCTTTCACCAGTCATAGTCTATTAAAACATACTCAGAATGTTTTTCAGAAAAGATCTTCCATTATTTGTCCTCAATGACATCAGCTCAGTCCACATCCTGCTGGAAAATTGTTTGAATAATTGAATTATTGTCCTTCTAATATCTCGTAGAGTCATAGTATCTTGAAAATGGAAAGGAAAACAGAGGTATTTCTAGACCAATGGGTTTTTCAAGGCAAGGAGCCTACAGTATTTGAGCTAAGATAATTCATGCCCAAATCTTATCTAATTTAATCTTCATAATCTTTCTCTAAGGTAGGTAGTCTTATTCCCATTTTACAGGTGTATAAACTCTGTTAACTTGTTACTAGCTGAGCCAGGTTTCCTGACTCAAGTTCTTTTTCTCTCAAATACTGAGATAATTTTGAGAAATCTTTGAGGGCAAGGAGACCATCTGCCAGTGTTGACTTTCTCCTTGGACATGGTTGGCAATAAAGAGATTAGGAAAAATTCATATACAATGATCCTGGGTGACGTTGAGCATCTCTGTACTTATGTTTATATTTTACAATGATTTTAATTGTGAGTATTCCGTCTGACAACATATAAAATTACTGACACAAATAAAAGCTCTCAAGAAAAGTGGTTTCTTTTCTTCCTATGCAGTCTCTTTGTTGGAGGAATGAGGAGGATTCATTTTGCCACTTGATGCTTTCTACAACATGCTTACTCTAACAGCACCGTAATTGATCTTCAGTATCTTCCCCTTTAATAATTTAATCTCTTGGTTCCAAGAGCCCTACTCTAACTTGCTTATCTTATTTATGGGCATTCATTCCCATCTTAGCTGTTTCTTCCTATAATGTTTGTAGAGCTACAGAGGATATTAGTATAGAACTGATGTTTAATAAAGACTCAGTCTCGTGTTTATTTTTGCTAATGCTGCCAGAGAGAGACTAACGCTCTTTTATTCCTCTTCATATTCCCAAATCCTACTCATCTTTCAAGAGTCTGCCCAGGTGCTTCCCATCAGAGCCTTTCTCAGCTACCCTAACCTCAAAGTTACTGGCTTCCCTGGATCCCTGTGAGATTACTACACACAGTACTCTGCCGTTAACTCAAACTTTCTGATCTAGACTTCAGTTTTATCCAACTATTTGCCTCTGAAATCTTGGTCATACTTGGGGCCTCATCGCAAAGATTGAGGGTCATCGTATCATAGGGCCAACCAAAACAGAAATCCCGTTGTATAAGCTCCTCCAGTGGTTTCTATCCTCAGTAGCAAAGGTCTCTCTAGCCTTGATTTCTTGTAGGTAAAGGTCCCTGAGTAGGGCTTTCAGATAAAAGACAAGACACCCAGTTAAATTTGAATGTCAGATTAAAGAAACACATTTCTTTAGTATCAACTATGCCAAATATTGCATGGGAAATAGTTATGATAAAAAAATTCAGTATTTTAATGAAATTCAAATTTAACTGATAATCCTATATTTTTATTTGCTAAATCTGGCAAACCTGTCCCTGAGGAGTCTGTCCAACTTTTTTGACATATTAACTGCATAAGCCCAGTCTCAATCAATCTTGATTTAGTGTCTTTATGTGATGTAGTACCTTACCTGTCTGTAATGCTACAATTTTTCCAAACACTTATCACCTTATTTATGCCTCAAATTTACCCAAGTGTATGGTTACTCTATTATCTTTACCACTTATTAACTTGGTTGTTTAATATCTCTGGGTTTCAAGTTTCTAGGATATACCATAGAGTTAATCATACCTACTTTGATGAATGGCTACAAAGATTAAGATTAACTACATAAAGCAAATTTTCTGAGAGATAAAAGAAAACAAATAACCAAATGAACTTATATCATCGTCACACTCCTCTGCCATCACCCTGATTTGCGTGCTTAAGATCAAGAGCCAACACATGGGGAAGCTTGGGGCTTAAACTTGAATTAGCTGGTTACAGTTATCGACTTTTTGTAGTATGCTCCATAGCGAGTAAGGAAGTCCAACGTGAAGCTTAGGAAAATACACTACTCATCACCATGTTTCCCTCACTTGAATATTCCCCTATCTTCGTGATGAGACTATTTTCCAAGTAATTCCTGGATTATAAGAAATACGTGAGACAATGTTCTTAATTTAAATAAGTTACTCTGTGTTTTTTCTCAGTGACTTGGGGATTTAAAAACAAAGAAAATGTTTTTAAGGAGTCTTGGGTTAAACTAATTAACAGTCTCCACACAAGAACAGACATGCTATTCAAAGATAAAGGAAGTAGATTGTAAGTCTGTGTTCATTCTCCACCACGGATGCACAAGAATGTTAATTAGTAAAACTCTGATGCCAACAAATGCCAAAGAACTGTCTTTCATAAATCTTTGTGAAATGTAAAAAATAAAAGTGTGTCCCGGGAAGCAGAATGAATTCACGTTCAGGGATCATATTTCGAGGCACATGATTAGTATTCATGAACATGGAATGAGCAGAATTCAGAGATTTCTGCCAAGCCAGCAGTTCATTTAGGAAGACTGAGAAAATAGGAAGAGGAGCTGTTAAAATAGCTAATTTTGATTCTATTACTATTATTATTTTTCCTGTAAAGATATGTTAGATTCCAACATATCATGCTGACACCCTGGAGTGTCGTTTTCCAAGATCACTGTATTGAAATGTGTTTTGACAAATTGGTCACCTCTTAATAAAGTGTAGGGAAACTTACTTTTTCACTTGACCAGAGCTGTTTTTCACAATTCGATGCTACTTGACTGTAAAGATCCATGCCATTCTCTGCTTTTCTTTCCATTTTATAGTGGAGAAATTAAAATAATAATGCAAATACAGCATAGTTTTAGTATGTTTGTTGTTTATTTCTTTGTGTGCCTGCATATTCTTTCAAAAAGGCTGTTTGCCTAGTAAATGCACACTTTGCATATTGCATCTAAAATTCTATGACTACAAAGTATGCAGATACAGTCGACAGCCAGATTTTCTTATATCTTGCTAATTTTGTGTGTGTGTGTGTGTGTGTGTGTGTGTGTGTGAGAGAGAGAGGAAGATAGGCCCTGAGCTAACATCTGTTGCCAGTCTTCCTCTTTTTGCTTGAGCAAGATTGTCCCTGAGCTAGCATCTGTGCCAATCTTCCTCTATTTTGTATGTGGGATGCTGCCAGAGCATAGCTTGATGAATGGTGTGTGGGTTCACACCAGGATCTGATGCCATAAAGCCCAGGCCACCAAAGTGGAGCATGCAAACTTAACCACTACACCACCAGGCCTGCCCCCTTGCTAATTTTTTATAGTGTTATAATTAGTTAGAAATTAGGAAATCATTTCATTCCAAAAGTTATTTTCAAGTAGAAAATTCAAATATGAGATATTAGATAGCAAGGCTTTAATATACAAGTCCAGTGCATCCCTTGTACACACCATGTAAAATATGTCTATATTACAAATAATTGCCAGTATATAGTATATATCATAAGCTACAATATGATTAAATGGTACACATTATACAGTGTTATTTGTACACATGTATATCATGGAATAAATAACTCAAGTCTAGAAATTCATAATTGAATAGTTTACCAAAATACATGCTATCAAAAGTCCCATGTGCCTATTTTTTGATTAAAATTAGCATTATATCAATGATAAATACTGAGAAATAAATGTTCTAAAGTGTTATAAAAACTGCATGGCAACTGAGAAATGACTTGTTAATTGAATACAACTCAATTTCTTAGCACAATGTATTCAAATAATATAAAAGATCTTATTTAAAATAAGTTGCATTTCCTAACTTTTGGATCTTTAAAAAATAATAGTTTATATGAAGAGAATTTTCCTGCTTGCTCTGTCATTGTTAAGGGAAACACTAAATACAATTTGCATATCAGATCTTTTGGTGACAGACTTGCTTAATAGCCTGATGGCCAATAATTACTTGCAGTTTGTAGGTTTCTCACAAAGATGACAGACCATCAATCACTCCTGACTCATGGGGCCTGGCAGTGAGTGTTTACCAGGGTAGTGCTGTTCTCCGGTCATAGGTATGATCAGTGGTAAATGTCACCTTGGCCCTTAGTAGAGCAGGGAGATGTTTCACCTAACCATAGTAGAACCACAGTAGCATGATTATCTTCCCATGTACCATGTACCTGTGAAACATCAGTCCTCTTTTCTTGCTCTCCTACAACACTAGCTCAACCTTAATTGCCTCCCATTTGAGCAAAAGTCTCCTAAACAGTTTCTCCTCTTCCTGTCTCTTCAGATTTCAAAAAAGCATCCTCACTGTCAACAGGATAATCTTTCTAAAATAAAATACAGTGGCAAGATTTTATTGAGTGAATATTATGAGCTCAGAACAGTGTTGAATGCTTTAAAGTGATCACTTCTTTAATTATTACAGTAACTAACAAGGCAAATTATGAACTGGGTCTCAGAGTAAGTAACTTTCTTCCAGTGATACAGCTAATACATGGCAGAGCTGATATTTGAATTTAGATTTATCCTGTGCAAGGCCTTTCTCTTTCTGATAATGTCATTTCCCATTATCCGTAGTTTCCCATTGATGCAAGAGGATAGAGTTCAAACTCAGTTGCACACACTCAAAGCTATATGTGATGTGCCTCCATCCTACACACGTTTTCAAACTTTTCTCCCAGTCAATGAAAATATGTATGAACCCCATACTTGTTTTGTACTCACCTCCTTGTCTTTATATATTTATTCTCTCTGCTTGCAATATCCTTGCTAATTCTCTGCTTACTCAAATACTATATTTTTTCGGGACTCAATTCGAATTTCACTCTTCCTACGATTCCTTCTCTGATCACTTTCTCCAAATTCTTATAGAACTTTCTTTGTACCTGACTTATAACATTATATTACTGTTATTATTATTCTTCATTGATATGTTTTATCCTTCCCACTAGATTCTAACTTACTTGAAGGGAGACTGTGTTTCAGCCTCATCTCTGAGTTTAAGAGTGCTATCTTGAATGGAATTGCAGACACAGTCTGCCTGAACAAATAAAGGTGTGAGTGAAGGGACACCATGCCTTTACCTAAGCAATATAATCATTCGATGACACGATTTTTTCTTTCAGAAAAGGTAGAATACAAATTCACCAATATTCAATTGAGAAGGAATTTTAAAAGTTCCCTTTTAAAAGATGCTTGAAGTTTTAAGACAGTTTTAAAAAGCTGTCAGAAATTCTCATAACCTCCGTTCCTTCATTTGTTCAACCGGCAATTTTTGAATGCTGACTATGTTCAGGAATTATGGTTGGCAATTCAGATATGAGATCAAAAGGCAATGCGTGTGCCATCGAAAGGCCTATGGTCTAGTGAGAAATCCGTGTCAACATGGGTTAGTGCAACATGTAAAATGCAGAAACAGCTCAGGGGGAGTAGAACTTTGATTTGCCTGAGCAAGTCGGGGAAGACTTTAGGAAGCACCATTTGAATAAAGTATTTAGGGAAGAGGATTGATGTCTTGAAGTTCTCTTTGAGAATTTAGGCAATACTTACAGTTCGGGATAAAGAAATGAAGAGGTGGAAAGGTAACAGTATTAGTCATTAATGACCCTGAAGACTGGTTAATTTATTAGGACCTTAACATTAAACCAATGTAAGTATGAGAAGTTGGAATAAGTTTCATAGGACATCAAAAAGGCAGCCTGAGACATTGTATTTCTGTGTAGAATCTCAAGATGAGGGTGTTGAAGGTAATAAAGGGCACCAGAGTTGATGGCCTACTCCGTAATTAGGAATAAATGCAGCTCCATCTAAAGTGAATTGAGCAGTACTAGCTACAGAGCTGTGTCCTCTCCAGCATCAGTCGATTCCTGGAAGCTAGTTAGTATTCACAGTGGAGATCAACTGAAATGTAGAGTGTGTTTTGCTTATTACTTTCTTGGCTCCAGAACTTGATTAGCTAGAGGCAGAGACCAAAAGAATTAGAACTCATGTGTTAATAATTAAATTGACCATTAAAATTAATGATTAATAGAATAATTAAAATTAATGGTTAGATGAATGTTGAAACATCCAATGCGTTTCCTCCAGAGGATTTAGAATAATACAGAGCACACCATTTCTGTTTAATAAATTCTTGTTGAATGAATGATTGGGAATTCTGGAAGTTCTAGGACTTCAAACTTATGTTTGAAAGAAACTTATGGATAATCTTAGAAATACAGATGTTTATGCTGCCTCCTCCTCAGACCTATTGAATCAGAATCTCTGTGGATGGACCTGGGTTTGTGTATGTTAATAGACTTCCACAGGTGATTTCAATGTGCATTCGCGGTTAAGAACCACAGTTAAGGTTTATTCTTTACCTTGCACAGATGAGGATATTGAGGTCCAGAGAGATTCAGTACATTGTTCAAGGCCATACAGCAAGTGAATAGAAGAGCTGGGATTTGAATTGTTATTTTTCTTTCCAGGGCAGTACTTGACAGCTGCCTCTGAAGGGCTTGACCGCTAGAGACATGCGGAAGGACTAGCAAGTCAAAGCTAGTTGCAGAAATAGAAACCTTGATCAGAAACTTAAAAGGGCAGTGTCAACGAAGGAGGAAAGCAAAGAGAAGAGACTGCCCAAAAGGTCGCACAACCCTCAACTAGAACAAAGGAAGTCAGAGAAGTATATTTTTTAATGAGATTGATGGATTCCCTCATTGAACAAATACTATTGAGCATTTATTATATACTAATTACTGAGAACAGGAGAAAGGAGAAGACAAATAAGGAAGCCTAGACTTTACTCTCTGGGGTTTCAGAATTTTCTAAAGTATTTTTGACTTAAAGAGTGAAGATTCATAGTGAGATCAATAATGTTCTATTTGCCTTGAAGTTTCTCTTCTACGTTAGTAAAGCTATGCAGATGTTTAACTTGCCCTGTTTTTCTGGAAACCAATACTGAGTGTACTAAGAAGTGATATTTTCTGTTTTCTATAGTTATACAGAGAAATGGCAGCACTCATGAGCTGATCCATGTGAAAGATTTTGAGATATAGCATAACCTCAGGCTCCAGCTCCTTAACAAGCCACCTCCTAATGGATTGCAACGATCCCCATTAGGATCCAATGCATGCATTTATGGGGAAGGCACTGAACAGAAATCCCTGAATGGACTACAGTTGAGCTTTTGGCATCAACTTCTATTAGGAATTATTATTTTTTTTTTTTTTGTGAGCTGAGCTAGACTTCATAGATTCTTAAAGCTTTGACCAAATGCAGAAGAAATGTTATTCTTGGTTCCTTTTCTCTATATTCTTACTTTTAAATCTTGATCCATGAGCTCTTATCACTCTCATTGCAAGAGTCAAAAAAACAAACAAACAAAAAAAAACACCAACCCATAAAATGAAAGAAATACACAGGAGAAAGGAGAGAATTTGTCTCCATGAAGCTTAGAAGAGCTATCCTAAAGCATCTCTCCCTCTCTCCTTTCCCCACACTGTCCCTTCTTGGCAACCAAAGGAAGAAGTTTCCCACAGGTTGGAAATATTCCCAGCCTTTATTGCATCACCCATTTAGGAGCAACCAGGAAAAGGTTTAACCTCTGCTCAGCATCCCAAATTCTCTGACCCCTGGCAGCATGGCCTATATGAGATTTCTCTTCATACAGGTTATAAAATTGACTGAGACTGTATCTCTACTAAATGGCAGGACCAGAATTTCGATCCAAACCTAGGAATGTCTGCCTCCAAAGCCGGTGTGCCTTCTATTTCACTATACTCACTATCTCTGTGAAAAAAATCTAATTTTCCTATCATATGCCTTTCAAGCCTATGCCTCACTTTCCCCCCATTGTCTTCTTGCTATGCTCCTTTGATGCTTAAGAAAGAACTAACGAGGCTTTAGAGAGCAACACACAGAATTTAGGTTTGTTGGTATACTTAGAGAATCAGATCTTCCTAAATTTTCTTCAAAGAGGACTTGGGTGGATGATTATTTGTAAGTGATTTCTTTTCTTCAAAGAATGACATTGGTCTGTACAGTTACAGCAGGATGCTGGCCCTCTTGAATTCAACACTTGCAATGTCTCTTATGCAAAAAGAAAACCAGCAGCCTGTGCCGCGTAGTAGTTTATTGCTTTATTGAAACACAATAAGAATTTCCAAACTGGGGACATATAGGGACAAGTCTTTTGGCCAATTTCCAAGTATCTGCGTGGCGACATGTTTTTTTTTAATCCTCCACTTGCAATTGTTTATGCATTTTTGGAGGGAAATTTGGAATTTAAAGTCTTTCCAAGTTTATGGAATCCCCAAATCTGTGGGTATGTCACTCAAATGTCAGAGGTCTACTGAGGTGCCTCTGAACTGTCATTCTCTCAGGACTGTATAGCCACTGACTTTGGATTTCTCAGCAGAGCACACTTGAGATATATGTCATATACCGGTACAAATAGCGCTATATATTGTATTTTATTATAATGGGCATTCTATTTGGATGGGCTTCCCGTGAAAAAGCCAGACCATGCTTAAAAGCCCTCTGCTTGCACACACCTCTCTTCCATTTATGTAACAGTTTGCTATTAATAAAATTGATTTTACTTTCAACTGTATCACATTTGATCCTTATGGCCACACTGGGAGGTGGAATTGCAGGTATTATTTCCTCTAGTTTATGAATGAGAAATATGCTGCTCAGGGCACTTAATGGTCTTGCCTAAAGACTTGCATTTAGGAACTGATACAGATGGGACTTAAATCCACATCTCTTAACTATGTGACCCAACTCTCTCCATCATATCCTGATATCCTTTGGCTAAGCCATCAAGAGTGCCTTTCATCACGAGTTACAACAGAAAAAAAATCATTCATTCATTCATTTATGAAATATTTATTGAGTTCCTGCTATATTCTGGGCAATGAAATTGGCACTAAAGATTCGAGGTGAGTAAGATAGGATTCTTGTCCTCTAGGAACAGATAATTTGCTATGAGAGATAAATAATTTGATACTGTTTTGCAAATAATCTAACAGAGGGTTTAAAAAAGAGTGCTATATAATGACAATGTTACATAACTCTGCCTGGGCTGATCAGAAAAGGATTTGATATGGTGTAATCTCCTTTTGTCGAAAGAATTACATAGCCCACAGAAACAGTGGTGTTTTGGTTTAGAAGTCCTAGATAAGAAATGCACTGGTTGGGAATTGGGAGATTTGATTCTAAAGAACTAATTTACAGTGACTTTGACAACTTTTTCCCATTTGGGGCCTCAATTTCTTCATCTGTGAAATGCAAGGATTGAGCTAAAGGATAGGTAAATTCCTTTTCAGCGCTGAAATTTTATTTATTTTTCGCACAGATGTGCATAAACTCCTTGCAGGACTGTTTGCAGAAATTGCTTCTTGTTTTTTTTCAAGTTAGGAACTTGTTCATGATGTCAGTTTCTTTTCACCGGGAGGGTGGTTCTAATTTCCATTGTCTGTTGGCCCACAGAGTCTGTTGCTCGCCAGGAAGTCTGGGACCAAAGCCCAGACTGTTTCAGTTGGGGTTATTGATATGTGCTTCACTGCATTATCCACTATTTGGTTTGAGCTGAATACTTACAAAACTACTCATGCCATTCACATTTCTGTAGGAGAAGGATAAGAAAATGTGGAGGGAGAGATCTTTTGACCTCTATTATCCTAGATCTGCTGTGACCACAGGTATATAAGAAAGCCAGTGCTGCTCCAGAGAAACCCAAGACAGGTGGCCATATATGGCATATATGTCCATATGCAAACTTAGGCTGAAATCGTATCTGCTTTCCATTAAAGGTGCTGAGTATGGTATTTAAAATTTGGAATATCTTTGTGGTATGCACTTCTACTTCTTTGTATTATTTATTTCATTGTCTATTTATCCATATTATCCATAACCTCACTGCCCTCAAAATAAATAGGACTACTAATCTGGTGCATATCCTTCAAAACTTTTCTATGTACATACTTATGTATATCATGTATATAATACTATATGTAATTCTCTTGAAAGATACCTTCACATAGACTTTTGAGTTATAGGAAAATGAGATAACACTACTTATACTGCTTTGTAGTCCTGAACTTAATTATTGCTGATAAATTTCCATGTTAAATGGTTAGTTTGAAATGTTCCTTTTTAATCTTCACAAGTATTTAGAAAATAATGAAAATTTAGGTTGAATCAAATTTTACTATTGTAAACGAGAATTCTCATGAAAAGACATGAACATTTTTCTTTAAGACCAGTTTCTAAAAGCTAACTTCCTGATTTAAAGGCCAGGTACTTCATAGATGCATATGTCCAGTTAGTTCTCAAAAATGTAGTTAAGAGTCTCTGTTTTTCACGTCTTTGTCAACATTGGATACTAAAAAGTGATTAATTTTAGTAAAAAAAGCCTTCTTCTGCTTTTTTTTTAACCTTATATTTTTCTCACTTAATATACGTGCAGAGCTATCATAGACAAGTGGCAAGGCTGCATGTTTGACTCCTCCTGGGTCTTCTCTAGTTTTTCATATGCAATAGGTTCTACTATTGTGCTTTTCCATGCTTTTCTAAGATTAATAAACAGCACAGAAATACAACTTTGACTCAAAAGCCAGCATTTTAAATCCCAACTCTCTCCCAAATGTTCCTATCTATAAAACAATAATTATGACCATAATAATAACTTTTTACAACACCGTGTGCTTGTCCAAAACATCCATATTTATTTTCTCAGTTATTTTCCATAGCGTTGTTGTTAAAACTGTAGAAAAGACATGACATTTAAAGATAAAAAGGTCTCTTTTGTTAAACAGAGAATTATGAATTTAATGATGTGAGATCAAGACTGTTGTTCTCTTGTCTGCCCAGAAAACAACCCCACAACGACCAGCTTTCCATTTAAGATTTTTCTTTAAAATGAGCTGCCTTTTAAAATTTCCTTGACTTACTGTAAGTTCCCATTTATTCATTCCACAGAATTATTTTCTATGTAATATACTGAACTTAGGGTCAAGAAGTCCTAACACCAAATACAGTGTACATAACAAATGTCCAATGAAAGCTTTTGGAATGAGTGGATGAAAGATAATAAGACATAGTACCTGTCCCCAGGGGATTTTCAGAAAAATGTAGAGGACCGGAGAAAAGAAGTTAAGTAAATGATACTGTCATATTCAATGATAAGATTGAATGCAGAGTTGAATGCCACCTAACACTGATTTAGGTGGGAGGAAAGCATTTAGTGTTAGAAAAAATTTCCATCAAGAGTTGATACTTGACCTGAGACTTCAAGCCTGAACTTTGTTGTTTGCTAAGTGAAAGAGGAAAGAGAAGAGGAGAGAGGAAATGGGATTCCAGTCAGTGAAGGAAGAACACAGGATAAAAAAAGCATTATAGAATTGAAAGAAGAAAAACAACAGCACTGTATTTTATCATACACCACAATATGTTAAGGATTATTATTTCCTATGTTTATGTCATATCTCTCCAATTAAATTTAAAGAGAGGTGGGGCCATGGAGGGAGGGGAAAAGGAGAGAGAGAGAGACAGAGGGAGAAATGGAGAAGGAGAGAGCTCCTTAATGCTCGTGTTTAACAACGGCAATTCATGAAACTGGTTAAGTTCGTACAGTAAACTATATTTTCAAAATCAAGACAGGAATATGGGTGTCCTGACACCCATCTCAATGGTCTTACACCACAATAGGCTGTTATATTGCAACAGGTAGGGGATTCCAGAAAATTTAAAACCTAGTTTAAAGCAAAAGGAAGAGGCTATTATCAATGTTGTGAAACTAGTGTTGCTGGACTTCGTAAACTTTAGTTTCAAGGCTCACAGTGTTTTTTGTATGGTCTCAAGCAAAGCATAGAAGAATCTGACGGTAAGACCCTCCGGGCTATCACTTAGATCACTTAACACGTACTAATCATGTTTGGCATTTCTCAGGTACGAGTTCTTTGATTTGCATTTGTTAAAAAAAAAAAACATGACTTGATAGTGAACACCTCCATCTTCTCATGCTGAACACCTAAATTTTCCAGAGATGGTGCTCACACCTGCACAGTCACTGAAATTAATATGGCATTCATTAATTCAATAGCAAACATTTCTTGGTTGCCTACTGTGTACCAAAAAATAACCAGGTTATAAGAGTGCACTAAAAGTATGCTCCTTGCATAATATATATGTGTGTATCTTCCTCCCACTGATGGTGTCAGGAAAACAGATGCAGGTGCCTGTTTATTGTGCACCTTCCCTAGAGAGAAATATTACTTTGTGGCTCTCACA
Organism: Equus caballus; assembly: GCF_041296265.1. Taxonomy (NCBI): domain Eukaryota; kingdom Metazoa; phylum Chordata; class Mammalia; order Perissodactyla; family Equidae; genus Equus; species Equus caballus. The sequence goes on from NC_091690.1 coordinate 59,862,389, forward strand.
GAAGGTAACCCATGGCAAAGGAGAAACCCGTATGACCCTAATTAAGATCTCAAAAATATTGTTATCCACTTACCAAGTTCAAATTGTTTTTTTAGGCTATGAATCAGGCATATATAATGCAGGACTCATGGCAGATATGATTGATCCTTCTTTTGTGACCTCTTGTGCAAAATGGAAATCAGTCATGAAAATATCCTGGCACTTAGAAAATAATTGGATTCCTTACTCTTCGTTACCTGACTTTTTATCATCATGAATTTCTACAGAAGTAACAACATTGAATTGAAGCTTTGATCCAATTCTCTATCACTAGTATGAAACAACTTAAATTCACTAAGTAATGTGGTGAGTGTCATGTATGCCTTTTAAATTATGTCTTCCATAAAATTCAGAAGAAAATGTTACTTTTTATAAAAATTGAATTCCATTATTCAACATATATTTATTAAGCATCTTTTGTTCCAAAGAACGTACTAGGACCCAGAAGTATGGTCTTAAAAAAGGTGGTAACTGCACTAAAAAAACCTTAGAGATTGACGGTTATTTTAAACGACTGATTCCTAAGAACTAATATATATAGTAGGAAACCAAAATGCTGCAAACAATTCAAATACTGACCTTGCTTTGCTTTCATTAGCTAACCACATGACTGATTCCCTGAACCACATTTTGTTCATGGATCTTGTCTTTCCCACCACTTATTTTTAATTATGCTGGAAATGCAAGCAGTCCTGAAGATCAGTAATAGTGTTTCTGCTAGCAGTAATAGTACACTAGGCAATTTAATTATATCCTTGAGATGATTTTCTGGACCAATTAGTTGAACCCATTTTCTCTGAGTAATTCATTGTTGTCCATTTCAAATTACTAATACATTTCATTAAATAAGTAACAATCCAGAAGATTGGCTAATTGTTTTTGTTTTTTACCAAGAAAGCTTCTGAAATGTCTCTCTAGGGCCCTTTATGCAGGAGGGACATGTGTAACTATGAAATATTTTGTTTTCTTAGGATAAAGGGACCCGCTATGGTAAGCACATCAGCAATACAGCAAAATGGACTGAGTTCCAAGTCCCAGTTCATTAACCTATTAGAGACATGTTTGGGGGCAACTTACATAACCTCTTTAAGCCTTCGTTTACTCATCTGTAAGATGAGGAGTAATAATAATATCTAATTCATAACGCTGCTGTAAAGATAGAATAATGTCCAGGCTAAGAACCTATCACAGAGCCTTGTACAAAATGTGTTCAATATTATAGTTACTTTTTATAATATTGTTATGAGTAATTAGTTATTCTAATGACTTCACAGATGTCTTCAAGCAGTAATGCCATGAAAAATAATTTTTTATTTGCCTTCCCCTTATATAATCCATCCTAATAGACTGTCTATGTTCATGATCAACTTATTCTCCCTTCTATTCCAGTTGCTTGGTCCAGTTCAGGCCTTCCCTCTGTGGTGTCCCTGTGGGAATCACAACACTGCTGCTTGAACTTCAGTAGCCACTAGTGCGTGGTATGGAGGGCATTGGGCTGTAAATCAAATTGGGTCAGAATCTGTCACCAACTCTCCGTCGTTGGCCAAGCCACTTCCTCCTGTCTGGGATGCTACTTTCTGCTGTGATATAAAGGCCCTTTTGGCTCCAATATGCCATAATCTCTCTTGTGAAATTCTCCAGATAGGAGTCCCAATGCCTCTCAACATTCTCATATTCCTGTAATGGGGACCTTACCATCTTTCTACATGTTCTTGCTGATTGTTAAAATACTCTTGCTTATTCTAATCTGAAATTTTTGTATATTCTACTCATTGCAGTTTGGTCTTTCATAATTTTTTTTGGTCCTTAGAGTCACACAGCCAAAATTTTTTCTCATGCAATGTACCTTGGAGGATGGTAATCATGCCCTATCAGAGTTCTCTAGGCTTTATACGCACAGTTGTCTTAGCTATTTCTCCTACTAACTGGGCTCCAGCCTCATAGAGAATAGGAACATTTTATATAGCCCATCCAGGAGGCAGATCAGTTAGGATGTGAATGTACTTTTTGGCCTAATTCTTTATCCAAGTTAACAAGGCAGGCACAATGACCTACAGTGACAGGATGTGACCCCTCACCCTAATCCTCTCTCTAATAGAATCTTCATCCTCTTCATTACTGAGGCTTGAATCTCTTGAATATCCAATGTACATGTTTTGTTTTCAAGTTCTTTTATTTCCATGATGCTTCTCACATCCATTCCCCCTGTTCACCTAACTTCATCTTCTTAACATCTCAATTGCAATAGATTCTTCACTGATCACTTGGTTTGTAGTATCTTCACCTTGATTCATCTTCTAAAGGTCTAGTAGAATATTCCTGGTAAAATATCATTCATTCAAAAGTCTTTGATCTGACCCCAACCTAATTCTCCAGACTCACTACACTATCCCAGATCTGCCCACGAATTTTAAGCCGTGGTCAAAGATTGTGACTTGATAAGGACAAAAAGTACCCACAGAAAAGTTTTACAGAGGGGAGTAAAATGATATGTTATTAGAAAGGTTGTTTTAATTTCAATGCAAAGAATGGCTTGAGTATGTGTAAGACTAGAGGCAGATAGACCATTTTGGAGGTTGTTGCATTAACCCAGGTGAGAGATGCTAGTACCCTGAAGGAGGATAGCACAGATGGGAATACATAAAAATGGGCATGTTCCAGACGTGGTGAGGATTCCAAGCCTGATATTAATTATGCCTTCTCTGTCCTTTCCCAACCTGTCCCTGGTGCCTTCAGTTCCTTCCTTTTTACCTCACTGCCTGGGTGTGTCCCTATTCCAGTGTCCACAAAGATGCTTTGCCCTCCCTGTAGGTTTGTCCTGGCTCTAATTCTAAAAAACTAGACAACAACTGTATAAGAAAATAGAAGGAGATTCTAGGCCTTACTGAGATACACATTCTAATTTCTATCTCCATATCATGATTAACACTTTGTAATTTTTAAGGAATTTTTAAATATATGGGCACATATTCTTAAGTCTATGAAAATTCTTAATTCTATGAGACTAAGGAATGGCATGATTCCCTAGAAGATCACTGAGAAACTGTTTTTCAAGGATGGTGGTATTTTATGATCAAAACCATGTCTTATACTTTTCTTACCTATTTCAAAGCACTAAGTATATCAAGTAGGACAAGCAAAAGTACTGACTAAATATTGATTGAGTTGTTGATAGAAATTCCTGTCTTTAAAAGTTGGAGCTTTCTCAGTCTGATATCTAGAAATTCCCCTTATTTTCAGCATCACTGTCATCTGTTCAGTACCAGAAATTATAGAAGTCCTGTCATAAACGTGTTTTGCTTTTTTGAATGCAGTATGTTAATGGCAACTCATAATATGAATAGCTTCCTCGGCCATCACATTTGTTTAATTCTTTCCTATTTCAATGTTTGTCATAGGTTTTGTTAATTCTGACCCATAGATAGTCCAAATTAGAATAATGGAACAAATACCTCAAGTACCCCATGACTGATTTTGTCTAGGTAAGATTCATACATGCAGACTCATATAAGTACGAGATGGATTATTCCTACAGCAAAAATATCTGAGATTTTTCTAGGCCCCACTAAGTATACAGTGCTATTGGTTTGATTGTAGGATTCAACTCTCTAATGACACTACAAGAACTAAAATAAAAATCAGATTATTGGTAATAAAATTGGGTGCTGACATGAAGCAGCCTAAATGTTGACAGTCTTATTCCTGGGATTCTATATTCTGTCCAACTTTCTCTCAGCTTTCTTTTATTTCCAAATGGTCCTTCTGCCTAGCTTAAGACATGAACCTAGGAAGCGTACTGATCAATGCCTTAAAATCCATTTTACCCTACTTTCAGCTAAGCTAAAGATGGATGTTATAAATAATTGGATAGGAAATAAGTGACATAAAATCCTAGAGAAAAACAGATGAGTTTATAGAGCACAGAGTAAACACTGATGAAAGGAAAGATGCAAATCTCTGGCTGGAGGTTAAACATGAGTTAGCATCAATTGCATTTCTGACTATGCTGGGAATTGTAAGCTTTTAAAATATTGATACAATGCCTTAAAATAATTTAAAACTCCTTTATTTAATGCCCCCATATACTTCAGTGTATATTGTAATATTGACCATTTAATAGGTATTGATATTTTATAATCCTGACACATTTAATAGTACAAAGCAACTGTCCAGGTTATCTATGGAATGTCCATTTATTGAGCTCCCACTCTTTGATAGGAGATTTGCATCTGTCACCTATCTAATCAAGGGATCTTGGAGATTGGGGATGGTATCAGCTCAACATTGATGGCAGCAGCTTGTCATTTCCTGAAGGCTCCAGGCTTTATGTTGGAAATCGAGAATACAGAGAAAATAAGACAAAATTTTCTTCTTAAGCATCTTAGTACATTTCCACATATTTGTGTTTTCAACCCACACTTCTCTCCTAAGATCTTCATCCACACATTCAGCTGCTTATATGACATTTCCAGTGAATTTTTGATAGGTACCTCAAACTCAGCTAGAATGAAACTAACTCATTATCTTACCATCTGAAGCTCTCCTGCCCTCTTCTTCAGATGTTTCAGTCTTGAAAAATGAGAGTCATTGTAGAATCTTCTTTTAAAACCTTAACTCTCAAGTCTAATTGATGCCTACATACTTACCTGCACATTCGTTCCTCTGCACTCACACTGCCCCTGCTTTCAGACCTTCATCTCTTGTTATTGCCATTGTTTGCTGTTTGGTCTTTCTGCATCCCCTCTACCACCCTTGCAATTCATCTTCCTCATTGCTGCCAGAGTGATCTTTCGAAAATTGAATTCTTCTGTTTCCGTTGCCTACAAGATAAAGTTCAAATTATCTATCATTTCATTTAAAGCCCTTTATTGTCTCACCCTTGCCATCCTCTCTAAACCTCTCTTTTGCTGTGTTCATTCTTGCCTCTAAATGCTTCAGCTTCATCTTTCCAAAGTGCATCATGTCATTTCCAGCCTCCAGATTAATACCTCTGTTGCCTAAGATGCTCCACTGCTTGTTTTTATTCCTCATTTTGGCTTCATGCTTTTTCTCTCTCTTCCATCCTAGGCATCCTGTCCTCTCATAGAGTCTGTCTATGTGTCTTAAACACCTAACCCCATAGATTTGTTCTAAAAATGACTTATTACATTTTCTCTCCCAACGATATTTTTGTATTTTAAAAGAGAAAAATTTCCTGCTTCATCTAAGTTATAAATCACATATGGTAAGATGTTTCATGGAGCAAATATTTTTGGTCAAGGTGGCTGTTACAGAATAATAATATGTAAAGTGATTTCATGTGTAGCTTTTTAAAATTTATTTGCTTATTCAACAAAGATGAGTGCAACAGAATCTAAGTACTCATAGAATTCAAAGTTTGATGGGAAAAACAGTTACATAAATTGATAAGTATAGCAAGTGTGATGTTATGTGTTTGCAAATAACACAGATCACATATTATGAATGAATTAATGGGTAGATAGATGGGAAGATGAATTTAGTGCCAAAACAGCATAGAAAGTCTGAAATAACACCTAGAAGTTTCCTGGCACCTAACAGATGGTCGATAAATAACTGTTGAATGAATTCATTATAGACATTATTTAGTGATTTTAATAGAGTCAAGGAAGACTTGCCTGATATATGGTACTTACTAAATCTTGAAGGATTTATAAGTTTTGGGTAGAAATACAAGGAAAGGAAATACATTGTAGGCAGAGGAATGGTATGAGCCATGACATGAGGCAACAAAAAGAGTGTTGTATATTTGGGAAGCAGCAAGCACTTTGATATTGCTACAGGATAGAATTTACTACAGGGAGAAGTGGAAAAAAGAATCTCTGGAACTGGTGAACTTTTTAGTTTAATAGCTATTCTGTAGACTATGGAATGCCAGTAGTGTGTGGTTTGAAGAGTTAAAATTTTCCCTTGTGTTTTTACTATTGTACTAGAAGGTGGTGGTGAAGAGGCTTCTGTCATTCCAAAAGATGAGACTCATGACAGGATATTAGATATGTTTACAAATTCCCTTGTATACTTTTTAAAAATCTTTAAGCAAGTGGCTAAATATAGTGAAATTGAGCAATAAATGTTGTTTCAATTTATGACACAAAAGGAAAAGCATTATATATGGCAGATATCTTAACTGACAGGCTTGACTTTAGTAACTCATTCTCAAATTTTCGCTCAAGATTTTTTTTGTTCTTCTGTGCTACTCAAATTGAGCTTGGCCTCCCAATCTTGACAGTTTATCTCACTACCCACAATTTCCTTCTTATTAAGGGTACTATCCTTCTCCCCTTCCTGGGTTGCCATTCATCTGTCAATCATAGATTAGTTTATTATACCTGGAAGGAATTATTTATCTCATGTTCCTCATTATCCAAATGTTGTAACTGAGGACTAGAGAGGGAAACTAACTTTTCTAAATTCACTCATGGACCTTATTTGGAACATGGTTCCAATTCTTGGTCTAGAGATCTTTTCTCTAATATTATTGATCCAAGAAGATGCTGGCTTTTCTTCCAGGCTTACTCACTCACCTTATCAATACAATCCCCAACAGGACAATAAGATGGATGCCCACAAAAATACCAATGGTTTATGGCAGAGGTGGCATAGAAGCTCCATCTAAATATCAATTCTGGAGACTTTCATCCTTCTCTTAGGCTTTTACAAATTTTATTGCTTCTGAAAAGTTATATAGAACTCCTTATATCTCCACTTGATTTATTTTGCAATATAGTTTTCCATATACAATGTAATAGCCCCTTTTCCAGTTTCCTTAGCAACTGACAGAATTTGAAAACAACACAGTTGCTTTAAACAGAACTGGAAATTAACAAGAACATTTTTCAATCTGCTCCTATCATAGTCACATTTTTAGAGATCTCACATAATTTTAACATATTTTTAGTAGTTTACCCTTGCTACTTTTACAGCCAAGTCTGACCATGTCTGTCTTTGCTCTCAATTCAAAGAAATGTTGCATGAAATATAGATCTTGTGAAACACAATATAAAACCATAATTCCAATATTTTTGGTAAATGGAATTATTGGATAAAAATATAACTTAATTATTCATAAAAGTCCTTTCCACCACCCCAACTTTTTCATGTACTTTACCCCCTCACACAACCCCTGGCCTCTCCCCACTCTATTATTACTGTTTTCTGTAAAATGACTCTTAGGATGCTCCAATTTAAAATTCTTCATGTTTCCTAATGCGTACAATTTTACTCATATGTTTGATCCGCCTTGTTTCTTCTAAAAACTTGTCATCAGGCTTATTATGTCATATCCAAAGGGCACATCGTTTGTTTTACAAAACAAAGAAAAATCTTTTTAAAAAGTTATTCTGAAGCCAACCATTTGCATATAACGGCCTATTCTGATCTCAAGAGTAAAAAAGGAGTAAGGAGATATTTCTTCCAAACCTAGTGTTCAACACCCTTAGCCTTACTATTCTGGTAAAGCAGCAGGATACAAAGAGAATAGTCTTTTACAGCAACATTTAGAAAGCACCCACTTTTCCATAGAAATGAATAAAGTAAAATATCTCCCCTTGAGAAATTCATAGCTTAATGGTGAAGACAGACATAGAGCGAACCTATATATCTACCTACCTACTTAACATCTCCACTTGAATATCATACAGCCCTTTCAAACTTAAAATGTCAGAAAAGAAACTAGATTTCTATCCCTTTCTCCCTGATCGGGTCAGATTCCCCATCTCAGTAAGTGATATTATTTCATTACCAAAACCAGAAAACAGAAAGTTCTCCCTTTTATTCACCTCCCAAGTTCAGTTCAATCCATCAGCAACAACTGTTAATCTATCTTTAAAGTAGATCTTAAATATATTTACTTCTCATCATTATTTCTGTTATCTGTCTAACCCACACCAGTGGATGGCACCTGGACTATTACAGGAGCCTTCTGACTATTCTCCCAACTCCATCCTTGAAGCAGTCCCATGCACTCACTGCACAGAGTCCAGAAGACTCTTTTTAAAATCTACAAGAGATCATGCCATTTCCCTAATCAAACCCATCTGACACTTTGCAGAAACTCTTCAAATAAACCCCAATGATTTATCATGTCTCCTAAGCCCTGCGTCGTGTGGCCTCGACCAGCAGCCTTACTCATGCCGCTGTCCGCCACACCCTCTCGTTTTCTGCTGCCCCTGACATTTGAAAAAATTTTCCAACTCTTTCCTGCATTGGGCATTTTTACATTACTTGCCTCATCCCCTGCTTTGAACACTCCAATCCCTGCTCACCAGCTCTGTAAATTAGTGTTCCCTCTTAGACATCGGGTCTCAGCTAAAATATCATCTCCTCCAAGAGGCCTTTCCAGACTGCCCTAATTAAAACACACACACCATACTTTTAAGTAAAAATCTCTGTTTATTTTCTTATTGTATTAATTACAATATGTAGTTAATATGTATCGTTAGTGTCTTCCATCTGAAGGTCATCTCCAGTGGTCATCTGAAAGATTGTAGGGGCTTACTACGCATTTTCAATACATAAATACAAGATTTTAGTTTTAATTCATCCTACGAACATTTGTAGAGTAACTCCCATGTGCCAGGAACTCTCCTTGGCCCAGGGAATACAGCAATGACCAAATCAAACAAAACTTCCTGACTCCATGGAGCTTAACATTCTAATTTATGGTAAATGGAATTATTGGATACAAATATGATTTACTTATATAGAAATGTCCTTTCCACCACTCCAAATAATGGTGGGGAGGGGAGATAGATAATAAACACAAAAAAGAAAGTATTTAACATAAGAAAAATAAAGCCAGAAAGCATTTAGAGAGTATATGTGAAGGTGTTGTTTTTAAATAAGATAATCAGGAATGATTTTACTGAGAAGGTGATATTTGAAGAGACTTGAAGGAGGGGAGGGAGGGAGTCATGCTGATACCTGTGGGAAGAGCTGTCCAGGCTGAGGGCACAACAAGAACAAAGACCCAGAAGTAGAAGATGCTCCATATGTTTCAGGAGCAGCAAAAGCCACAGGTGGCTGATATGGCATGAATGATCAGAAGAGTTGAAAGAGATGAGTATTGAAAGCCAAAGAGAGTGGACTGCATAATATGAGAATTATGACCACTTTGGCTTTTACTTTTAATAAGATGGGATGCCATTGGAGGTTTCTGTGGTGGTATCTAATTATACCAAATTATGGCAGTGCAATGCATTAAGCATTCTGTGAGCTCAAAGATATCACCTCAAATCCTTTCTGGGTGGTACAGGAAAGGCAGAGTCAGCAAAGATTTCTTGGAAGAAAGGATAGCTTAGATGACTTTCCTTTACCTATTAAACTCCTACTCATCATTCAGAATACATCCTAAGTGTCACCTCCATCATGCCATCACTACATCTTATGCATCCTTCTCTTTCGTTCTGCTGTATGTTTATAATCTGTTTCTCTCTTAGTCTATGAGCTTCTTGGGGCCAGGCACCATGTCATATTCATGTCTGTGTATTCAATACCTCACACAGTGTATGGCAAATACTTGATGTCTCTTGCACAAATGGGCATACGAGCAGTGATTAGAAATTGTATGCTTCCTATTGGTGCTTCTGAAATAGCAGATTTTCAAACTAAACGATTGGGCATCTCATCTAATGTGTCAGTAGATGATTAGATGGCAGTGCATTATCTTTGGCATCTGAGAAGAGCGTGAGAGTGCTGCCTGTAAAAACAAGATATTAGCTTGTTTTCTTTCTAGTAGTTACTTTTCACCCTGCCTACAGCTAAATGTTTCATGGTCACTATCACTGTTGCTAGCCTTGTCAAAAATGACAAAATAGATACTCTTCTTGTAAGTTTCTTTAATGCTAAAATTTTCAATAAAAATTTGAGACTTGATTTCCTCAATCATAACAAGCCTTTCCTAAACTCTTATTATTTGCACATATCTTTAGTAAAAGTGACTAATTGGGCCAAGCAACTAAGTGCTTTGAGTACATAATGTCGTGTGTATAAGGATTATATGTAATTTACCAAAATGTGTTTTTAATGACATAACTGCACACATAATATTCTTAGACATGATTGTTCAGCTACCTTAAGTGCCTAATTCTTTTGCTTAAACTGTGGAGGTTTTGGAGTCACAAGGAGTATGACAGCACAAATTCTCATTCCATCCGTGTCAATCCATTGTTTTAAAAAACTTTAGTCCATTTCCTCTTGCTCTATTCATCTCCACGTTGAGCTTCAGCATCAGCTAACCTTTTTTCTTTAGAATGTGGAAAAGCATTTAGAGAGGAAGATTTGCTCTCTACATTTAGAAATTGAGTGAAGCAATTACCAAGATAGAAAGAAGAAAATTCTGGCGAAGTATATAATTTGTTCACAAAACTATTTATTTGAAGGTCGTTAATTATAAGGGAACATAATTGCAATTTTAATGTTACTAAGTAACCAAATGCTTACCGCGCAACCATTTCAGTTGAGAGAGAAAGCTAAGCCCCATTCCACCTCCACTGACAATCCTCTGCAGGATACATTTGGAATCTTTTAAGAGCTCTGTTTAATGCTAGTAATCAAAATGTTCTGCTTTTTTAGTGTGTTAGTTACCATAATGTGATAAAGTGAACATAGAATTTTACATCTTAAGATCTCTTGAGAATGGTTTCAAAATATTCGCTTACATGAGGTCTTCTCTTGTGAATTATGTGTCATAGAGAGAGCTATAAAAATATTTCAAGATAAATTTACCAGAAGGGATTATATGATGGAGATAGCAGTTAAATATTTGCAACATGTGACCAGAGATTAACATTCGCAAAGATGGACAGCCTTTCATCTGCTAATCGGGTTTATGGACTTGCCTTGTATTTTGGATAATTCTGCCAGGAGAAATGAAATTCTGCATTTATGGAATCATTAAAAAAGAACTTTCACTTCCTAATGCCTCAGTTGTCTTCACTTATACGATGAATACCATCTACCCATGACAACACAGTTTTTATTTGACAGAATGGGGGGATATAATGTAGTGCTAAAGAGCACGGGCTCAAGTCTGACTACCTTTGTTCTACCCAGTCAAGCTCTATTGCTTACAGTACCATGACATTGGGTTATTCACTTAGTCTCTCTGAACTTCATTTTCCTCCTCTGTATTTTGTAGTGGGTAATATCTACCACACAAAATGCCTGCCCTAGTTAAAGGTGATTCGCACTCAAAGCACAAGCGCAATATCTGGCACTAAGTGAAGGTGGGCTCGGTAGGAAGAGAGCAGTGATCAATTAGTCCTCCAGTAGGCATGAGAATGGAGGGTAGAAGCATGCTTCTGCAGGGGGTTCTGAACTAGCAGACTTTTACCCTAAGTGATTGGGCGTCCTATCCAATAGGTCAGTGTATGATTAAGTGACATGTCTTATCTTTGACACCTAAGCAGAGCATGAGGTTGCTGTGAACATAAATAAGATATCTGCTTGCTTTCTTTCCAGTAGTTGCTTTCTGCCCTGCCTGCTGCTGTAAGATTTCCTAGAGGGAAGAAGATGGAAGGTGAATTATTTATTGTGCTGGTAAATGTGTAACAACTGGATCTCTTGGAGAAAACGGGGAGTGGGGAGGTGACATAGTGGGAGCTTGATTTGTAGCATTATGAGAAGTTGGGAAGAAATGTGCCTAATGGGCTCCTGTAAGCTGGTGTAAGGCTAGCACCAGCACTCCACTGATTATGGGGAATTACTTTTTCCCCTGTGTATAAAAGGACTCACTGCTTGCAGATTTATAGGATCAAAAGATGGAATGAAAACTAACCACTAGTGTTTCCTATGTGTCAGTGTGTAAGGTGCTTGGCAAGCACTAACCCATATAATCCTCCTAAAACCCTGTAAAATAGGTGTTTTATTCATTTTAGAGATAAGAGAACTAAGGTTAAGATATTTTCTAAGTGCAAACAAAAAAATAAGAAATAGAAGCACTCCTTCGATTCTGTTGTAATATGTTGTCTGCTACCTCAGTCACAAGGATATTCTAGCATCCAAGATGAATATGGTAGAGTTGTCCTCATTATCAGAGAGAGGAAAAGAAAAAAGCATTCGAGTTAGAAATCAGACTTCTGGAAAGTCGTGGTTATTGTGTAATACACCTAACTGTGGGGTATACGTGCTCCTCGAAATACTGCCTCTGCTTCATCGTTTTCCATTGTCTGCTTTTAGTCTAATTTCTGCTCAGATGCATCTACCTACCTGCATTCCTTTTTTTTTCTTATTGAAGTAGTGTTCTAGAGCCTGCAGAATTTTAAATAGTTAACTTGTATTGACAAATAGAAAACATCTGGGGTGATAAACTATTGTTCTACAATGGAAACTCAGTCATAATATATATGGGCAATGAGGAAGAGACCCAATATTTAATGCCGAATGGTTTACAGGATTCTGAAGACTCAGGAACGACTCTGATGAGCAAATCATTTGAACATAAGTTCATCACATTGAGTTTAATTTGAAGATATCTCCAAATTCCTATATGGTGATGGTTAAACCTCACCAAATGTAACAGCATCCATATCTCTAACTATGTGCAAAGATGCCTTCACTCCATTTTGAAAGTGCAGAAACAAACAATATTTAGAAAATATTAATTTGGGTAAGAGTTAGCTTAGTAATTTAAAGTCCAGTCTTTGTAGTGAGGCAGACTTTAGTTTCAGTCCTAGCTTTGCCACAGTCTAAGACAATGACCCTGGGCAAATGGCTTAATCTCCAAACCTGAGTTGACATCTGTAAAATGGAAACACTATTAATTTTTAGCTAATAAGTTTTTTTTGAAGATAAAACCCAATAATGTCAATAAAGGGCTTAGCACTGCCTGGCCTACTTAGGGGGTTGTCCATGAGTGGGTGCTGCCATTATCACTATTGATGTTTCCTCTGAAACCTGCTGGAACCAAAATTTCTCAGTCTTGGACCATTTGAATTTACATTTGAATTATTTGGGCATTATGCTAGTAAAGACAATTTTTCCCCAATAATGTGGTAAAACCTAACATTTTCCAATATCCAGAACATAAAAAGGTACAGCTTCATTTATAATAGAGATAATCTTAAATGAGCCAATACATGTAAAATAACAGGGAAGTTTCTGGCAAAAAATACATAATTAGTAAAAGTTAGCCATCACTATGACTGCTACAAGAATAATTGATGTTTTCTTATTAGAAATTCAGTTTTTTCTCAAATAGTTGCTGGAAAAAAGTAAGACCTAATACACATTTTCATAAATATCATGTGATACAAGGAGAAAAATCTATAAAAACATAAATAAAAATTATAATTTTGTGAATCACATTATTGCACATCAATGCAAAATGTTGATCCAAGAAGGACAGCGTATGAGGGAGGCCTGGAAATCACATGGATAAATCCAGTACTGTGTTAATGTGATTCTCAGGCTCCTGCTGTCATGCAGCCACATTGTTGGCAGCCAGGAGTGTCCCTAATTCCTCTGCTCAGCATGGGATCTCAGCTTTGTTGGCTCGTCAGTTTCAACAGGTGTCACTGAGCTAAGAGGCGATTAGACCCAGGATGCTAGTTCCCCTGTGGTGGCAGAACTTCATGCCTGCGATGCTGTACAGTCAGCACCTTTTAGGTCCCCCTCTTTGTTCACACTTAGCAGGAGCCCAGGGACCCTTCTGAAAATCACTGAGCAGCAGAACAAGCTCACTATTTGCCTGACAAATGGGCTTGGTTGGAAGCAACCAGGGGACCATCTGTGAGAATCAAATGTAGTTATGACGGCTGAATCACAGCCAGGGAAATTCAACCTGCTTGAAAATTCCAAGCAAAGGGCTGGACCACACCTTTGCTTCACTTGCCTGTACATCCGACACAATATGTGCTCAGAAGTGTGCATAGAGTGGTTTGAGTTCTGCATATATCTGTGAACAAATGAAAAGTGCATGCCTACACAATAAGGACTCGTAAATATCTTGTGATGTCCATCTCTATTTGCGTAGTGTTTTCAGTTCTCTGCTCTGACGCTCAGAGCGCGTTCTGGTACTCTTTGGAGGCTGACGTGAACAACGCTGATAATCAGAGAGACGTATCTTAAAGATGTTGAATTTTCTCTTCCCCTTCCTGCTTCCTTTCTTAGCCAACTCTACCCCCACGTGCTCTTCAAAATAAGCCTTGCGCAAAAGGTTCTGTCAAAAGAAATTATAGAACACAGCAGCTTAGTTGCTTCTCTACTCCCTCATTTATTTGTTTTTCCAGCCCTGAATGCCATATGTACAGCAGCTCAGAAAGACTGGGATCAGCCTGAGGTGATTTTCATGAAGTTTTAAGATTTCCTAATGAAAAAAACTCCATGTTTTAATGACTACAGAAATGAAATGTGTGACTAGATCAAAGGATGATGGAAACGTGTCTGACTCTTGAGAGCTGCTCGCATTGGTAATAGGAGTTTATTTCTGAGAGGTTGTGTTGATCAGTTTTCTCTATGTAGCTAAGAACTCATCTGAGATCTATCTATATATCCCTAAATATAAAGATATTCCTAAAATGCAAACTAATATTTGATAACGTTCACGGATATTATGTATGTACCCTCAAACATATTACCTGAATTAACTCTCTTCATGCTTAACCTCTATGAGATTCAGTGGTATTATTATCCCCATTGTCGAGATGAGCAAACTGACTCACGAAGAAGTTAAGATACTTTCCCAATGTGATACCACTGGAAAGCAGCTTGGTCGACCTTGTGTAGATAGGCTAAAACAACTAGTCTAAAACCCTGACTAGTCTAAACTATGCTCACAACCATTTGTAGTGACAGTCAAAAAAAAAATTTGATACTTTTACGAGTATTTTGGAAATTTTCAAATATGACCCAATGGAAGTAATTGAGGAAATACTTGATTAGAAAAAGCAGCCGGGTAGAGTGGAGAAGCAGCCGAGCATAATATTTAAGAGCATTCCAGCAGGGAAGACAAGTATTAAAATATAACTGCACAGTTAATTGTTATCATTATAAGTGCTACAAGGAAAATTACACAGGATGCCCTAAGAGCATACTAAAAGAAGACCGACTTTATCTCCTTTATTTCCGCAGGAAAGGATTCTGCAGAAGAATTGATACCTAAAGAATGAGTTCGACTATGCTATAGAAAGGAGGTATGGGGAGACCATTCCAGGCATAGAGAGCAGGATCTCATTTTCCAGGAAATGAAAAAAGCAGGAGTGGCTAGAACATGGGGCGCAAGAATAAGCCATCGCACTAGCTCAGGAAGAGGTGATGAGGGTCATGAGTAGGGTGGCTGTCATGCTAAAGAAGAGGGAGAGGACGCAGAAGACAGCATAGGGTTGGCATTAATGGTAACATTAATTAGTAACAATACTGATGCGTTAGGTGAAAAAGGTTGAATTGAAGCAAATGAACTGTGGATTTTGCTTTTTGGTGACTAAGAACCCAAATAAGGAAAGTTTTTAGCTGCAATACAGAAGTTAGGAGGAGGAGCAATTTGAAGAGTGATGGACCTCTTCCAGAGCTCTGTGCGTGGGTGGGCATGATTGTGGGTGTGTGAGGATATTAATTTCTTTAATTCTGAAATTAGAAATCTCTGATGTCATTTCCTCTCTCTCCTGAAAAAGCACAGAATAGAATCCTTTTATTGAAATCTTCTGATAATTGGGGGTTTTCTAAATAGCAGGAAAATTGAACACCAATCCAAACTCAAAACACTGTTCTCCTTTTTCCTTAGCCTCTGTCACAGCGTGATTCTTTATACCCAGTAAAACCCGAAAAATTTAAGACACTGGAAAACAAAATATGGTACGCTTCTTTTCTTTAGAGCAAATGCCCCATGTCTAGATTCAGCCAGATGACGAATTGAAGGGATCTCAACTGCCTGCTGCTCCTTAGTAGCTGTGAAAGGCTGAATTATCATTACAGTGTTCCTATTTACAGCTCCAGCAGCTTAGCTAGACACTTCGTGTACTCAGGAGGCAGCTGAGAACAGTGGCTAGAGCACAGGCTTTAGACGGAACATCCCATTTCGCATCCCATGTCTACCACTTTCTGACTAGTGTGGTTACTTAAGCAAATTGCCCTCTGAGCATCAGATTCTTCATCTATAAAGGATTTGGGTGAGAATTAAACTCAATTAATTATGCAAGTTATTTGTTATATAAAGTGTAACCTGGATCTAGATAGAATAAGCACTCAATAAATGGTAGCTCGTTTTAACCCTGAAAAGCAGCAGACCAAGATCTTGCTTTCGTAGAGAGCAGTGAAGTTGTTATGTAAAATATATTTAGGCTTCATGAAACCAAAGTGAAAATATCCTATGTGATACATAATTTGAAGCAATTCTTCTCCCCATCTTAACAAAGAAAGACTTTTGTTTAAAAATACCCAGATTGACTAAGAACAGGACCTTGAATTGGTCAAGTAAGTTCTCTGGGCCATAGTCTCTTCCTTTATGCAAAAAACGACCAGACTAGGCCAGTGTTGTCCAATAGAAAAATAACGTGAGAGAAATATAATGTGAGCCACAGGTATGATTTTAAACCTTCTGACAGCAACATTATAAAAGTGAAAAGGAGCAGATGAAAGTTTTAATATTTTATTTAATCTAATATATCTAAAATATTACCATTTCAACATGTAACTAACATGTAACCATACTGGACAGGCTTGGGCTAGATGATCTCAAAAAATCTTTCCATGTCTAACATTCTATGATATTTACTACATATTAATCCATTTGTTTTTCTGTTTTTATTGAATGCTATTTTTCATGAGTGCATGGCTTTACTGTCTAGTGAGGGATGAATTTCTGATCTAACTGAGTTAAAAATGAGAAAAAGACATTCAAATTGCTTAGCAACTGCTGAGTGGCAATATGGTCATATCTGTCCAGGAATCCATTCTGAGGCTAAGTGACAAATTTCCCTCTGTTATTCTTTTCGGAACTGAATACATTATCAAATGATTATATTTAAATTAACACTCTGCCAAATTCTACTAATGCATGTGTTGTAAATGATTTAAATCATTAGATACCCCAGAGTTCTAACCCTTGTCAATTTCTGTCAAGAACACATTCTTTGCTGGAAGCATATTCCTGTTACTCCTTTCATGTGATAAAATTCTGTTCAGTTTTAGTGACACACACTATCAATCACCAAGTAATAAAACAAATATATAACAAAGTCAACACAATTTCTGACTCCCACCATATTAAAACAGAAGCTATTTGGATGTTTAATCAAGTAATTAAGGGCAAGGAATTTTTCAATAGATTTCTTTGTGAACACACTGCTTTTATAAATTTTCAATTTACAGGAAAATTAAGCAAATAGTACAGACTTCCCTATTACTTCTCCAAAACAGATACATAGTTTTCCCTATTGTCAACATCTTTAATAACGCATTAATTGTACATTAATATGGTACATTTGTTAAAATTAATGAAAAATATTGATACATCATTATTAAGTAAAGTCCATAGTTTGTTAAAATTTCTTTAGTTTTTATCTAATGTCCTTTTCCTGTCCAGATCCCATCCAGGGTATGACAGTACCTTTAGTCATCATGTCTTCTCAGGCTCCTCATAGCTGTGATAACTTCTCATACCTTCCTTGATTTTGATGACCTTGAGAGTTTTGATGAATCAGGTATTTTGTAGAATGTTCCCAAGTTGAGATTTGTCTGATATTTTTCTCATGGCTAACTGGGGTTATAGATTTTTGGAAGGTAGATCACAGAGCTGAAGTGCCATTTTAATCACATCGTATCAAGGATGCATCCTATCAATATGATTTATGGCAGTTGATACTGACCTTGAGCACCTGGCTGAAGGAGTTTTGTCAGGTTTCCCACTGTAGAGTTACTCTCCCCTCCTGCTTCCATATTTACTTTTTGGAAGGAAGTCACTCTATAAACTCTCACTTTAAGAGTGTAGAGTTTTGTTCCGCCTCTTTAACTTGGAATACTTACTCGACTTATTTGGACTGCTTCTGCAAGGGAGATTTGTCTATTCTCCCCCATTCCTTTATTTAATTATTTACTTCTATCATTATGGACTTGTGGGTATTTATTTTATGCTTTAGATTATAAGCCCATAATACTGTATTTTGTTGCTCTAATTGTCCAGCTTTCTCCACTGGGAGTTCTTTCAGTTGGCTCTTGTGCCGCTTTGTCATACCCCATCAGTGTTCTTTATGGTTGTTTTGTGAAAGCTTCCTTACTTTATGGAGGTACTACAAGATGCTCCAGGCTCATCTTGTATATTTTCTGCACCTAGAATCAGCCATGTCTCCAAGCACCGCTGGTTACTTTTATTGAAGAATGATAATAGAATCAAGATCTGTGTGCTAGTTGTGCTCATTACTACTGGGCTCTTTCAACTGCCCGAGCAAAGAACTCTATGAGTGTATACTAACCCGTGTGTGCATATCTATAAATATTTCTATATGTAACCATCTGTCTGTAGCAAGTTGAACATGAGTTATTGATGTCTCTGATTCTAATCTATTACCACATGGATCATTCAAGCCTCCTCACCTTGCTGATCTGTAAAATCCCACCCCAACAGTGAGAAATTTGGCTCCCACCATCTGCTATCCATTTACTTAATTTTCACTTGAGGAATACTTATATGTCACTATCCTCATAGTTAAGCCAGATCCCCATGGGAAACAACGGTATTGATTACAGCACAGTACTCATGTGCAATTCCTTTTGCCTTATAGATTCCATTTATTTCCAAAGACACTTAGGCCAGCACTTCCTTCAGTGGTTTTCTCCATTTTTTAATAAAGTTAGGTACTCTTGCTACAGTCTGTATTCTTTTATGGCATCCCCCAAACCCTAAATGACTTTTAAAAAATTTTTATACATTAAGAGTCACTCTTTGTGTTATATAAATCTCCATGGGTTTTGACAAATGCATCATAGCATGTGTCTACCAATATAGTATCATACGGAATTGCTTCAGTGCCCTAAAAATCCCTTATGCTTCATATATTCATTCCTCCTCCCTTCCCAAACCCCCAGCAACCACTATACTTTTGGGTGTCTTGGTAAATTTGCCTTTTCCATAATATGATGTAATTGTAATCACACGATATTTAGCTTTTCAGACTGGCTTTGCTCACTTAACAATATTCATTTAATGTTCTTCCATGTCTTTTCATGGCTTGATAGCTCATTTATTTTTATCATTGAATAATATTCTCTTGTATGGATGTACCACAGTTTGTTTATCCATTCTCCTATTTCAGAATATCATTGTTGCTTCCCATTTTTGACAATCATGAGCAAAGTTGCTATAAACATTTGGGTACAGGTTTTTATGTGGGTGTAAGTTCTCAACTCAATCAGGAACATGCTGAGGAGCGCTACTGGAGGATTACATGCTAGCTGTCTAAGAAAATGCCAAATGTCTTCCAAGGTATACTATTTTACATTCCCACCAAAAGCGAACGTGACTTCCTGCTGCTCTCCATCCTCACCAACAGCTAGTATTGTCAGGTTTTTTGGGGGGATTTTAGTCATTCTAATAGGGCATGTAGTGGTTTCTCATTGTAATTTACAATTCCCTGATGACAAATGATGTTGAATATCTTTTCATATGCTTGTGCCATCTGTATATCTTCTTTGCTGAGGTGTCTGTTCAGATCTTTTGCCCAATTTTTAATCAGATGTTTTTTTTCTTATTGTTGAGCTCTAAAGCTTCTTTGTATATTTTGGATACAAATCCTTTGTTAGATACGTGTTTTTTAAATATTTTCTCACAGTACATGGTTTGTCTCTTAATTCTCTTAAAAGTGTTGTTCACACAACAGAACTTTTGATTTTAATAAAGTGCAATTTATCCTTTTTTTCTTGACAGATTGTGTTTTTGGTGTTGTAACTAGAAGCTCAGTGCCAAATCCAATATCATCTAGATTTTCTGCTACATTATCTTCTAAAAGTTTTAAAGTTTTGTATTTTACATCTATGTTTATATTCACTTTAATTTTAGTGAGAGATATTAAAGTCTATGTCTACATTCATTTTTTAATGAATATTCAATTATTCCAGCACCATTTGTTGAGAAGACTATCTTCTCTTCACTGTATTGCCTTTGCTCTTTATCAAAGATGAGTTGACTATATGTGTGTGGGTCTGTTTCTGGCTCTCTATTCTGTTTCAGTGATCTATGTGTCTATACTTTCACCAATCCTATACTGTTTTTCTTACTGTGGCTTCATAGAAAGTCTTGAAGATGGATAATGTCTGTCTTCCAACTTTCTTCTTCTTCTTTACTATTGTGTTTGCTATTCTGGGTCTTTTACCTTGCCATACAAACTTTACAATTAGTTTGTTGATATTCACAAATATCTTGCACACAGAGGCTGAAAGTGAAGGGATAGAAAAAAGGTATTCTATGTAAATGGTAACCATAAGTGAGCGGGAATGTCTATACTTATCTCAGATAAAATAGACTGTAAGTCAAAAACTGTTTCAAGAGACAGTGAGGGTTATTATATAATGAGAAAAGAGTCACTTCATTGGGAAGACATAACAATGATAAATATGTATGCAACCAACATCAGAGCACCTAAATATATAAAGCAGACACTGACAGATCTAAAGGGAGAAATAAACAGCAAGACAAAAATAGTAGGAGACTTCAACACCCCACTTTCAACAATGGATGGAACATCCAGGCAGAAAACCGATAAGGAAGCAGCAGACTTGAACAACACTGTAGACCAAATAGATCTAACAGACATAGACAGAATATTCCATCCAACAGCAGTCCAATATACATTCTCCTCAAGGGCATATGGAACATTCTTCAAGATAGAGCACATATTGGGTTTCAAAACAAGTCTTAACCAATTTAAGAAGATTGGAATCATACCAAGTATTTTGATTGGAATTGAGTTGAATATGCATATCAGTTTAGGAGGAACTGACATCTCAATAACATTGACTCTTGCAATTGATGAACATGGAACATCTCTCCACTATTCTAGATCTTACTTGGTGTCTTTCATCATAATTTTATGGATTTGCACATGTGGATCCCACACATATTTTGTTAGAATTATTTCCCAAGCACTTAATTCTTTCTTATGCTAGTGTAAATGGTGTTGTAATTTTAGTTTAAAAATTCCAGGTGTTCGTTGCTGGTAAAAATGAAAACAATTCACTTCAGTATATCAACCATATATCTTGTGAGTTTGCTCTACTTGTGTATTAATTCCAAGAGGTGTTTTTAAATCAATTCTTTGGGATTTTTCTGCATAAACAATCATATCACCTGTGAGCAAAGACAGTTTTCTTTCTTTCTTCCATATATGTGTATCTTTTATTTACTTTCTTGTCCTACTGCACCTGCCAGAACCTCCAGTATGAGGTTAAACAGGAGTGATGAGAGGAGGGCATCCCTACCTAGTTCTTAATCTAAGGAGGAAAGCACCCAGTTTCTTATCTGTAAGTAAGATATTAGCTACAGGTCTTTTGTAGGTCTTCTTTATCAAGATGAGGAAGTTCCCCTCTAGTTTTTTGAGAGGTTTTTTTTTTTTTTTTTTTGTCATGAATGGGTTTGGATTTTTTCAAATGCTTTTTCTGCATCAATCGATATGATGATATGATTTTTCTTCCTTAGCCTGTTGATGTGATGGATTACAGCACTTGATTTTCAAATGGTGAACCAACCTTGCATACATGGAAATCATCTGTCTGAGGAATTTCTTTTTTTGTAAGTTTATTAATTCAATTCAATTCCTTAGTAATTCCTTCAATAATCAATTCAATTTCCTTAGTAGTCATAAACCTATTCACATTATTTACTTCTCCTTGTGTGAATTTTGGATGTTTGTTTCTTTCAAGGAATTGGTCCAATTCACCTAAGTTATCAGATCTGTGGGTGTAGAGTTGTTCATAATATCCGTTTATTATCTTTTAATATCCATGGCATCAGTAATTATTATCCCTCTTTCATTTCTGATATTAGTAAGTGTGTCTTCTCTGTTCTTGGTTAGCTTGACTAGAGGTTTAAAATTTTTAATAATCTTTTCTAAGAACCAGATTTTAATTTATTCTCTCTATTGAGTTCCTGTTTTCAATTTCATTAATGTGTGCTGAAATTGTATTACTTCTTTTCTTCTGCTTTTTTTCGATGTATATTGCTTTTCTTTCTCCAGTTCTAAGGTGAAATCTTAGATTATTGACTTTAGGTATTTCTTCCTTTCTAGCATGTGCATTCAATGCTATAAATTTCCCTCTAAGTACTGCTTTTTATGCATCCTGCAAATTTTGGTTAAGTTTCATTTAATTCAAAATATATTTGTAATGTCTCTAAGACTTCCTCTTGTACATATGTGTGGAAAACATTTGACACTGTACTCTAGCATGTATCTACACTCTTGGAAAGAGTTTTGAAGTCTTAACTTCTCGCTCTCAGGAAATGGGAAGTTGGGTTGTCAGTCTATGGTTTCAATGAGAAACAGAAAGTGAATACAAATGGGATTTTCTCATGAAAAATATTAAAGGGAGTGTCTTGCTTATGGAATAACAATGTTATACTGATGGTACATTTGCTATGCAAAACACTTTCGTCTCTAAATTTAAAAAAATGTATATAACATCTTAAAAAAATTCTACTTAAATTGGTTAATCTCTGTACCTAAAAATTCCAGGAAAAATATAAGGTCTAAAGTGTATGATTAATAGAGTTTGCATTTTTATGGCTATATTTCTTGACTTCTTTATCATTTTTAAATTTTTATATTGACAACAGCAACCATAATTATCCTTCATTCTCAAATGCTTACGTGCTATATATGTTTTTTCTGCTTGCAATTGTCTTTGATGTGTAAATATATAGAAAATGGTCATTCCAGCCATATTAATAGATACTCTTTTTGGTTAAAAATAGATCAGGAATTCTGAAAATTTATTTTCACCTTCAAACCAATTAGTTTTTGAAGAACACATGTAAAAGTCAGTCAGCTTATATATTGGAAAAGAATATAGGTTTAAACTTTTTTTTGTGTCTCCAAATGCAATTGGTACAAACTGAACCCCATTTCTGCCTCAAGAAAATAAATTCTTCACCATAGTCACCATCATCATCACAGTTAGCATTTACTGACCATTTACTGTGTGCTGCTATCTCATTTAACTCCCATAACAATCCAATGAGATGGGTATTAATGTTCTTGCCCTTTCACAGATGTGTAAATTGAGGCTTAGTGAGGTTAAATAGCTTATCTAAGTTCATGCAACTAGCAAGTGAAGGAGTGAAGATCTGAATCTAGGCCATCTGATTCATCGTATAATGGAGTATTTGATTAAAAGTCAGAGAAGCCAATAAAATACTATGAAATCAAAATAAGATATCCTTTTCAACATAAGAAGTGCAACAAAAAATTCATACCGTTTTCTCATTTGGGGAGCTTAATGATAGAAGTTCTGTTTTGAAAAGTGCTTAACAGTGGAAATAAACATTGTATCATCACGAGTAGTTTGGAAATAATCCTGCCTATCAGCTGAGGATTCATAATTGGCAAGCAGTGTAAGATAAATTTGGATCAATTTGTGAGGCTATATTTTGAAGATTCTGAAGTCCAAATAGAGCTTAATCTTGATGTTGTAGAAAAGAGAAAACCTTTGAAAGTTATTGAGGAAGATGGTATAGCATTCTGAAAGCACTGGTTCCCTGAGACAAGCTAAGAAGCAATATCAGAAATAGCAAAGAAAGGAGAGTTTGTTTGTATGTGATATCTTAGGATTCATTCAGCAAACATTTATGACAGATACTATGCTATAAGCACACTGCACAAAACCTTAGACACTACCTGTGTTGTTAAGCAGCTTATTGCCCAATAGTAGGAAAAAAGGCAAATTAAAGGGGAAATAATTGCCTTATGAGGTTGTAAAAGTTATTATGGAAGTCTACGCATGTTTCAGAAGAAGCACAAAAGAAGATATGATCAACCCAAATAGGGAGGTGGGAGTGAAAATAATGAGGCTGGCTACCCCCAAAGACGTGACACCTGAGTTAAGGTGTTAGTTGGGACATGCTAAAGAGGTCAAGGAGGAATGGAGGAAATCCAAGGACCATCAAACTCACAGCAAAGGCTGGAACCAAGGGGAACCATAATGGTTAACATTTATTGAGTGCTTACTATATACCAGGAACTCAGCAAAAGCAAAAGGTTATTTCTTCTAATTCTCAAACAACTCTGTGAGACCTGTAGTCTTATTATGTTCACTTTACAAATGAAGGAACTGAGACACAGAGAGGCTAAATAATTTGCCCAAAGTCATACAGGTAGTAAATGGAGAAACCAAAACTTGTTTAACCTAAGCTATCTAATGCCAGAGACTGACCATTGGATTATGCTGTCTCCACAGAAAATCGGGACCTAGGGTTAATTGAAATGCTGGAACCAAGGAAGCAATCTAGAATAAATATTCCTCCAGGAGTGTATGTCAAAGTAGAAAGTCAAACCACAAAGGTCAATTAGAACTTAGGAGAATTAATTCAGAAAAAAAGAGAATAAGGCAAGGTGGGTGATCAGAGGTCGGTCAGGAAGTACAGGCAGGAAGCTCTTTTCTCTCCCAGACATAAATAATCACAGAAGCTCCCCAGCTGAGTGTCCCTGTCTGGCTAACCCTGGCTACATTAGTGAGAGTTTCTCATTTTACCATACAGAGACATCCTGACTACATTTCACAATAAAAACTGGTCTTGAACTTTTTGAATATCAAATAAATATTAAATAATATTAATAAATGATTCTTAATAATTTACCAGTTGTGATTATGATATTGTGGAACATATATATATATATTTTAAATATCTATGAGAAAGAATTGCTAATGTGTTTACAGGTGAAATGCCTTGATGCCAAGGATTTGCTTTAAAATGCTCCAGCGAGAGAGAGAGAAAAAGACAGAGAGAGAGAGATGGTTTAGGTGAGACAAAATGACTGGCAAAATTTTGAAGAGTAATGAAGCCAGGTGATGGATAAAAGGAGTTCATTATATTATCCTATCTCTGTTTGTATATGTTTGAAACTGTCTATAGTAAAAAGTTAAAAAGAACAGTAGTTTCATTTAAGCTTTTGTGCTTATTTGTGATGAAGTTGGGTAACTTTACCTCCAATAGTAGCTGTCTGCTCAACAGTTTTCAATTCAGCAAGATCACTTGAAGTCTTATTTAACATATATTAAAGCTCACTAATCACATTAAATATTGTAACTAAGAATATCCATTTTTGATCAAGACTAGAAAATAAAATACAGTTACTTTTATGATATTTGAATAACTCTGAAGCCAAATTATGTAGAATTTTTGTATATAAGATTGAAGAGGAAAAGGAAATTTTTGAAAAAATATTATTTCCTTCAAATATTCTTCTTCTGTTCCTAGTGGGAAACCAAAATAAGGAGAATATAATCTTTCAAATCCTTTAATTCAAGGAAGTTTCTCTTCAAACTTGTCTCACAAAATGAGTCGGATTTTATTCTGAATTTAACTCTATTCTAAATTTTATTAATCTTTGCCCTTGGACTCCTGATTGGCATCATTAAGTACTTGTCTACTTAATAGTTTTCCATTTTGGTCTCATTAGCGGGGGAAGATCTATCTGCTGCTTTTTCATTTTGAAGTGTTTTCTTCAGTTTTGTTGTCTGCCCCAGGGACCAGGGCTCACTGTCACTAGCTTTTCCTCTACACAGGGTTCTGCATTGTGGAGTACCTGCAAAGGAGAGAAGCAGTGGAGAGAAATGTGATGTAATTATGAGAGAGATGAGGAAGTGAGATAAATAAAGGGTAAAAAATCTTACTAGACAGAATCATTTGGGAGATCTAGTCAATTGAAGCCAGTGGGCTCCAGTTCCCATCTATCCTACAAAAAAAGATAGATTGGGGTGTTCATGGACAAAGATGGGCCCCAGGTCAACTGAATAGTATCGAACTCTTGTGGTTTAGCCATGGACCACTTCCTCTGAGCCTTGTAAGACTGCCTCCCTCTTGAACGCCTCAGGCAGTTCTCAGCCTGGGCAAAAACTAAATAAGTAAAAAAGCCAGGGTTAGGGGTGCATGCTGAAGACCATCTCCTCAGATCCTGCCCATAGCAGCTCTTTGTCCCGATATCACTATTGACATGTGCTGTGTCAGCAGCATGTGAGGTACCATCCTTGGTGTTGGGGAGAATATAGAGAGATATCCAAGCTTGCCAGCTTCTTGGACATATAGGACTAGCACAGAAAGAACCTTGGAAATTCAAAATACAGGATATGTAACAAGGTCAAGGTCCAGATGAACTATTTAGACTGAGAATGCTATGAGAACTCAGTGGAGAGTTCCAGATGTCAAGAGATCCAAGTAGTAGATGAGGAAAGACGGGGGTCTGGGGTACATAGACCTGGGTATAAAATCTGATGTTGCCACTTCTTGACCATGTTACCTGTGGAAGTCACTAAACCACTTTGTGATACATTAATTTTTTTTATCTACACGGTCTAATAATAACTATATTATCAGGTATAATAAAAGTAAATGCTCTAGTATAGAGGCAAGCATATAGTTGGTCTTCAGTCAATGGGCCCAGCATTATTAATCAGTGTACTCTAGTGGACTTTCTTATTTCCAAACCTGTATATAGACATTTGACTATTCTGGGATAGGTAGAACTTCCCCTGTCCTAAAACCCAATGGTTGTCAAATGCTTCCAGTTTTGAAATGTCTCCCGGATATTATTTTTGAGATTCTAGAAAGTGCCTCTGGTAGAATTGTTATGGATTGATTCCTGAGGTCAAAAATAAACTCCTGAGGGGCCAGCCCCATGGCCAAGTGGTTAAAGTCACCCACCCACTTCGGCAGCCTGTGGTTCACGGGTTCCCATCCCAGGTGTGGACCTGTTGCACTCATCAGTCATGCTGTGGAAACATCCCACATGCAAAGTGGAGGACGATAGCATGGATGTTAGCTCAGGGCTAATCTTCCTTAAGGAAAAAAAGAGGGGGATTGGCAATGGATGTTAGCTCAGGGCAAATCTTCCTCAGAAAAAAAATAAAATAAAAAACTCCTGAGAATGGAGTCAAGTCCCAGTGCTTCCACAGGTTCACCAAATGGGCCAGCCATGATTCCTGCCCAGAAAGACAGCATGGAGACATATGACAAGCTCTACCTCTTCTCTGAAGCCTTAGCCTCCTCTTGTATGACCTGGGCCAGTGACACCTGCCTTTCAAGGCTTATATGGGAATTGAATGAATGGAGTCTGTGAAAGGTATAGAATTGTACACTTTTCAATGATAGGTGCTTAATAATTGTTAATACCTTCCCTTCTCTTCCATTTCCTACTCCTGGACTTCAGTTGCTGAAACTGTAAGATGAAGGGAATGGATTTTGTAACTTTTAAGGTCTCCGCAAACCTATAACTCAATGGTTTCTGTGTATCTACTTATAGCAAAGGTGACCTTGTCATAAATAATGGTTTGCTGCACAGAATGTCTGGCTGCTAATGTCTCCCTGTCTGTTTGTAATGCATTGCTATTAAGCCTCAGTATCATTTTTTCTTGTCCTGCCTTTTTTTCCTCTGGCCTTTCATTAATATTATTCACTTGGAGATATTTAATGTAAATCAAATTGCTCTCATTTGGCTTTCTACTAGGTGGTGGTGCAAATTTATTTATCTAACTGTGGTCCTCAATTTATAAATTCAGACCTTAGCAAACGGGAGGAGCATGTTTAGTCTCCGTTTGTAATTATGATATAGAAGATAATTTTACTAGCATGTTCTTATACTGCTGTTCATTTGCCAAACCTGCAGACAGCTGCCTTGTTCACCAACCTTCAGTATCATTTCAGTCTTTTCTTGAAAAAGCTTTGAATTTTGCATTTGATATTTGCCTAACCAGTCAATATAAGCTTCATTACCATTGGCGATTAACTACAATTCCTTCCAGAAAGTATAGCCAAATCCGTGTGTGTAGTCAATCGTCTAGAACTAATCAGAAGTATCTGCTGCTTCTGGGGCTACAATCTGCCATTTTTGGTTAATGATTAATTGCGGAAAGTTGTTAATAGGTTTCTGATAAGATGCGATGTGATTTGATTTGCCTCAGATCTCTTCCAGACAGGCTGTTTAGTTCACTGATAATGGGATCCTGGCAAAATGGCCCAAGGCCTATCCTGAGGCTTTGTGATCAAATCCCTTTCACTGTCACTGAATCCTGCAAGCCCACTCAGACTGTGGGAGCGCACAAAATAAAAGAGACAATGTCCCTGAAGAGATCACCCTTGAGGGTCATTTTGGGAATGGCCTAGGCTCTGTCATTTGCAATCGTACCGAGCATATCCAGCAGTGCAGAGACAAAGTGTCTGGCATGAGATGTAAAGTGGGGATGTCCCAGATGTTTGGAAACCGAGGTGGGGATAAAGACCCAACATATTCGGGTTATCAAAGTATTGTCTACCTACCACTCTTCCTTTCCCCCTCAGAATCTTGTGCCACTTTTTACCAAACATAATTGTGAGACCTGTTGTGTACTCGGATTCTGTGCCAAATAGTGCAGCTTGGGTGATTATTTTCTGTTGGGATTTTCCTCCGAGCTTTGCACATTTCCTTATCCATCGGTGATCTATGGGGAAGGTGAGATGCTTCCGCATCCTTTTCCCTGGAAACTTTGGGTCTGATGTCACAGCTCATACAGATACGGAGTTTATATAAAAGTAGAGCTTAATGGGTGACAATTTCATTGGAAGGAAAGCCTAGGAGACTTTTTTGAAGGAATGTTTGCATAGCAAGCTTCTTATTTTTATATTTGTCTTTTCAAGAGTTGAAAGTAGGATATCTAAAAGATATCTGCACTGCCATATTTATTGAAGCATTATTCATAATAGCCACAAGATAGAAACAACCTAAGTGTCTGTCAGTGGATGAATGGATAAAGAGGATGTAGTATATAAACAATGGAATATTACTCAGCCAGGAGAAAGAAGGAAATCCTGCCATTTGTGACAACACGGATGGACCTGGAGGGCATTGTGCTAAGTGAGATAAGTCAGACAAAGAAAGACAAAATCTGTATGATCTCACTTATATATGGAATTTGAAAAAGCTGAAATTGTAGATATAGTAGAATGGTGGTTACCAGGGGCTGGAGTGTGAGGACATTGGGGATATGCTGGTCAAAGGGTACAAACTTGCAGTTAGAAGATGGATAAATTGTGGAGATCTACTGCACAGCATGGTGATCATAGTTAACAATACTGTACCATACACTTCAAATTTGCTAAGACCTTAAATATTCTCACCACGAAAAAGAAATCATAATTATGTAACACAATAGAAGCATTAGCTAACACTATGGTGGTAATCATATTGCAGTATATAAATGCATCAAATCAGCCTATTGTACACCTTAAACTTACAGAGTGTTACATGTCAATTATATCTCAATTTAAAAATAATGAGAGGGGCTGGCCCAGTGGCGCAGTGGTTAAGTTCGCATGTTCCACTTCTCAGCGGCCCAGGGTTCACTGGTTCGGATCCAAGGTGCAGACATGGCACCGCTTGGCATGCCATGCTGTGGTAGGCGTCCCACATATAAAGCAGAGGAAGATGGACAGGGCCAGGCTTCCTCAGCAAAAAGAGGAGGACTGGCAGTAGTTAGCTCAGGGCTAATCTTCCCCCCAAAAAAACATAAATAAAAATAATGAGAAAAAAAAATTGATAGAATTTGTGGAAGGGCTAAGGCCTCCCTGGTGCTAGTCCTTAATGCTCCTTCTGCATGAAGGGGAGCTGACTGGAACTTCCTCCTCATCTTTCTTCTGCTTCATCTATTCTGACTAGGGGGAGGATATTTTGATGACAGAGCTTCTAAATCTCTGTAGAATCAGTTCTCAAATTTCAGTATGCATCAGAAGTCTCTCTTGGGCTTGTTAAAAATTCATCCTCATACCCCCAGATTCTCAGTTAAAAGCTTGAGGTAAGGACAAGAATATGCCTTTTCTGAAAACTCCTGAGGAGATGCTAGGATAGGTATTCCAGAAGGATCACACTTTAAGAGTTTCTCTATATGACATTATTACTCCCCCACCTCCTGACCTCTCCAGAGAAAGGAGTCGATAGATGTATGGGGAGTCACTAAGAGAGAATATGAGACTCCCCATTTCAAAGTATGAGCTGTCCCTTGATTAGCTGGCAAATTAGAGGAGTTGGTATTACAGAGAAAATACTAGATGAGAAGTTAGGAACCTTGATTACAGACTTGATTTTACTTCCTAGGCTTGTCTTCTCTAGCCATTAAATTTTCTAGCTCCTTTAGTTTCCTCTTATGGGAAATAAGGATTTTAATAATATCGTTTCTGCTTGTCTGATAAAATTGTTGTGAGGATCAAAGGAGATAATGGTTATGAAAGTGCTGTATAAAGTATTATGCAAATGTAAATAATTATTATTCTACCTTGTCTAGAATGAGAAATGATCAGAGATTGAACTCCATGACTGCCTAGATCTTCCACAGCTCTAATCCCTATTATTAGGGAAGAGGTTACACAAATGTCATTCAATGCCACACTTTACAGCTGTTTAAGAGTCTATAAATATATCTAGCACAGCCTAACGTTCCTTCCACTTCACCATAGCTGAACACACTACTCAGAGACGGTAGTGGGGGTGGATTTGATGATGTTCTTTTCCTGGGGCAGTCATCTTGCTTGCTGGGCCACTTACTTTCTTTTTAATGTGTTTGCATTTATAACAGATATGTGCTTCTGTTGCTGCTTGTCTCATTTTCTCTGCCTCAATTATCCTCACAGCTGGATCTGTTTTCTCCATGAAACCTTCTCTTTACCCTCCTACCCAGACACATCACCACAGGTTTGAGTCACTGTTCCCTCCCATCTACACTCTGTATTCATTATTGGAGCACTGCCTCACTAGAACCTGAATTCTTCAAGGCTGTAGACCATGTCTTGATCATAGTCTATTCCCTACACATATGCATGGCTCATTGTAGGCACGTGATAGACACTGAGTGCTTGAATGTAGGGGTAAACGAAGGAGAAAGCCCCATTTTTAGGTTCAACTATGTCCAGTTTTTGAGATAGTTCTCAAAAATAATAAGAATGTCAGCAGTCTCAGCCCCACGAAAAGAAGTTTAGTGTGGAGTCTAATCACACTCGGCCAAACCCTGGCTGTGAAATCACTGTGCTGCTACACCCATGGGAAGCAGGTGCCTTGAAGCTTGTGTGGTTTCCAAGTTGTAGCATTCATTTTTCCTTTCCTGTGCTGGCCCGGTTGTGGAACTGAAATTTTGCTTCCGTTCTCTACTCTGCAGTCTGCCTGAGTACCTGCCTGGCATTCCAGACCATTGATCTCACCTAGTTCTCACTAATCCTATTTCTAGACTTGGATATTAATTCTTTTCATCATAAAGATCATTTAATTACCTACCACTAAACTCCTCTTAAGCAGTGGCTGCTGCCTAGTTTCCCAGCTCTTGGTCTGCCTTCTAGATTTGACTAATTAATTGCCACAGGTGTAGCCATTCTCCCATCTTGCATCCAGAGTATATTTCCTCATCAGTTACATCAGTGAGCATGGTTAAGACAGTGCAGCAGGAAGATACTACCAATAGACCATGTTTGGTACATGATGAACTTATATCTTTGATTGCTCCACTATATTTGTTCGGATCTGCCTGTGCAGTCAGATTATCATCTTCCAACCTGCCAAGTCCCTCACCCCTGTGAGCCAACTCTGCCTCCTGGTCCCATGATGCTGCAATCCTAGCATGTGTTGTGCACTTTCTGATCTTGGCTACAGATGGGTGAATGACAAAAGAGGGAAAAAGACTCCTGATTCTCACCCAGCCTAATTAGATGAATTGTATTATTTGGGTTAGAGGCATGGACTCTGGAATCAGAGTTCCTAATCCTAACTGGGGTTCTAATCCTAACTCTATCACTTACTGGTGGAATGACTTGGGCAAATTCTCTAAGTTTCCTGTGTCTCAGTTTCCTCATCTTTAAAATGAGTGCTACACTACCTACTTCATAGGGTTACTGTGAAGATTAATCAGTTGAACCACGTAGAACATCCAGAACAGTACCCAGCTGAATCCTAACCACATATTCTCTAAAAATATATGTGCTGCTCCAAGATATACTTAATACTATTTAAAATATTAATTGAACAAATATCCATGAGTCAATAATTATAGAAGTAAATAATTGAATATAAGTAAATGAGGGAGGGAGTGGAAAGCTATTCCTCATGGTAGAATTCAATTAGTGAGTGTAAAAAGAGTGAGGAAAATAGAAAAAAAAAAATCATCGTTTGGTAAACATCACAGTAATAATTGTTTCAGGCAAGTATCATCAGCAGATAATAAAATTAGTGTGTTAAAGTAATGGGAAATAGGATATTTTCATATTCTGAAAGTCTCTGTCTACAATGCACTTAGCTATTAGAAAGGGAAAAACAGTAACCTGATATTGGAGAGGCCTGACAAAAATCATCTTAACCAAGTGATCAAAATGAGCATCAATAGTAATGAGACAGAGCAATATCATGTGCCTCTTGATATGATTCCCTGAAAGGGCTCAAAATAACTTCTGTGGTATTCTTACCAAAAATGCATATTCTAAATTTAATCAGGAAGAAACACAGACAAACCCAAACTGAACAATATTCTACAAAACAATGCCAGTATCCTTCAGAAGTGGGAAAGGCATCAAAAACAAAAGACTGAAGATCTGTCCTAAATTAATGGAAAGTTAAGGTGATGTGACAACTAAATGCTGTATATCATCCTAGATTGGATCTTTATCTAGAGGAAGGATTTTAGTGGGGAAATTGACAAACTTTAAAAAATTCAGTAGGGGAGTTGTCAGTTTAGAATTGAGGTCAATTCCCTGGTCTTGAAAATTGTACTTGGTTACGTAATATATTGTCATTTGGAGAATCTGGGTGAAGACTACATGAGAATTATTTGTACTATTAGTGAGATTTTTCTAAGTTTGATCCCATTTCCCATGTGCCAAGAAGGGTCTAGTTCTACTTCTATGATGGTTACACAAAGCAAACATAGGGGCCTGTTCTCTAGGAGCTTATAGTCTAGTAAAGGATATAAAGTGACAGTGTAAAAACTGCTAAATACTTCAAAATATTTAACTTTAATTCTATGTAAATGTTGGAAATAGAGAAATCCCTTCTAATCGGAAGTATAAAAAATACTTCATGAACAAGGAAGCATATTAGCACCTAAATGACTTCTGGAATCGGAACATGTAACGATAAGGGGAGAAGGGACGTCTAGGTGTAAGAATGGCATTACCAAAGGGCCAAGAGTGGGTAATTTCAATGAGACAGTCATTCTGGAGCATGGGGTATTTGTAGATTAGTTGGGGGTATTTGTAGATTAGTTGGACATTGGTATTGAGATTTCAAAGAAAAGGGTCTTGAATGCAATGATAAAATATCCTAATTTCATGCAGTAGTCAATAAAGTGCCATAGAAGGATTTTTGGACAAGATAGTGTCAGGATCAGTAAGCAGAGAGGTATGAGGGTGACTGTGTTAGATGAGGTGAAAGTGAGGATCAGGGCAGGAACTGTTGGCTACTTTCTGTTATCTAAACACTCAGCATTCAGAGAAGGAAAAGTAGGCTGCAGGTATGAGCATTGCATTTGCAATTAGGAAATAGTTGTTCATGTTTAAATGGACCAATTAAGAATTTCGAACTCACCTTGAGATCTTCAGGTGAGATCTTCACATTCGCAGAGGCAGATGGTCCAACTGATAAGAGTCCTCTCATGAACAGCTATATCACTGATGCATTTGCCACCCCGCTGTTCCAAACAATAGATGGGGCAGTTTTAAAGAAAGGCTTGGAAATGGATGAATATGTTATTATAATGCAAATTTAGGAAAGGCAGCACATCGAATGCAGTTCAGGAACCTGAGGACACCAGTTTACTGAGGTTCTGACCGTTAATTTCTCTATAACATTTCTTAATACCCATTTATTGCATGAATGTTGAGACATAATACTTAAGTTGCCAGCTTTGCATTATGTAATAAATCTTTTTATACTCTATTCTATCATGTTTTATATTTAGAAGAGGTTTTATAATTATGCTAAAGTACAAATAATAAAACGACAACACTATAAAAATACAGAAACATGAGTTCAAACATTTCAAAAACACCCTGTGATTTCAAATGTTAGGAATAGCTCACAATGTTTTGCTTCAAAACTACTCTCTGAATAACTGAATTTTTAAAAATCTATTTTCACTAGATAAAACTTTCCAACTGTCTTCATTCTAGTTTATTTGTTTTCATATGCATGTTTCAAAAATATTGTAATTATGAATTCTATATCCCATTTTATACCACATTAACATTTTTAACATTTTTCTGTGTTGTGTAATTTTCTTATATATTGGTTTCAGTGACGGGAAAATATTGCATCATGTGACTAGACATATTCACCTTTATCATTGTACTATCACTGGAGATTTAGGTTATTTTTACTAATTGCTACAAACAATGCTAGAACAAATATCCTTGTGCATGTAAATAAATTTTCTAAATTAAAAAACAATTAAGTGTTATTTGGAAGCATCCACTTGTAAAGTGGTGTGTGTTTTAGTTCCTAAAAGATAAGTTGCTTTATTTAACTGGTCAAAAAATATGTGGCATTTTTACGATTGGATTTTCGTTATTAGTAACTAACGTTGTTCATTTTGGTTCAAACTATTACAGTAATGACTACATTTACTCTGAATTCCAGGGAGTGAAGGGAAGTCTTTCAAAGATACATGGCAAATTCATACAAAAGATAGGACAGTAAACTAAGGTTCCTACTTTTCGTATATCCTTTCTTTCAAAACATTTAAGTGCCTATCATGAGCCAAACTCACCGCTGAAGTCTCTTGGGGACTAAGATGAGTAAGACAAGAAAGTCACAGTCTGTAGGAGAAAATGGACAAGAACATTCATTTGTATGGTGCTGTGTTCCTGTAGGAGGACGAACCCAGGTATCATTTGATAATAATTATTAATATCAACTTGTTCAGTATTAGATTCTTGATGTGTGATTTTAATCCCCATAATAATCATATGAGATATAAGTTAGAATTATCCCCATTTAACAGATAAGGAAACCGGCAAGTAAATTGCCAAAGGGCTTATCAATAGTCAAGATTCAAACCTAAGTTTATGACTCCAAATTTCTTCTTATTATTGAAAAACCAGTATTATTGATTAGATTATTATAACTCCCCGAATAAGCTTTGAAATATAGTTTTCTAGTTCCCTCGACCCTCTCCAGGAAAGTACTAAATCCATTACATTTCCCCTGTGCAATTTTTTTAAATTTCAGCATGTTTTTGTTTGCTAAGCCTCATATTGTCTTGTTGATGTGTCAACCATATTAATTCCATGGCACACAGAGAAAAATGAGCCAACCAGCATACCTTGAATAGGATAAACATTTTCACTTCTGAAAGTGCTCTTAATAAGTACGCCAGGACAACAGGCTTAAATCCAGTCATCCTGGGCAAGCCAAGATTGTGGAGACACTAATTATGCAACACCATTGAAAAATTCTGGTCTGTATTGTTATTGGTATAAAGAAAACACAAAAATTTCCAATGAAAATACTCCTGGCTAAAAAGCAAACGCTAGAAATTCACTGTGAATTAAAACCAGTGTCTCCGGGGGTGGCTCATTTGTAAATATAGTTAATTTAGGTGAAAGGTTCATGGACATGGTAACTAACCATGCAATTTGGGGATTATGTAATTGCTGCTCCCATTTATAAAGTTCCCAAATATAACTTGACAACATTTGAAAAAATATTTTCAAGCTGAATTTCATTTAGTCTTCTAAAAATCTGTTAAAAAGAAACATGTATCTTGTAGTATAGCTAAATGTGAAAGAAGGTTAGAGAATAAAATCATGACAAGATACCCTCCCTTTTATTTTCCATAGATTTGGAAAAAGAACATTCACAAAACGTTCAGTACAAGTGTCTCATGTAGCTACCCTGCTGTTTATCCCTCAGTACTGGCTTAGCAGTATGGAGGATAGATCACTACATGTGGAATTAAAAAACAATAGTCTTTTTTTCCATTTATAGACATTATAAATTCTTTTCTGTGTGTGAGGCTCAGTTTTTTATTTGTTAAAAAAGAACAACTATGAACGAACTTAATACATAAAAGATGTTTAATATATGTTACATGCCCCTAAATTTCATTAATTTTCATCAACATAAGTGTATGTTGAATACCTCCAAGATCTTAGGCACTGGGGCTCCCAGAGAAAGACACAGCTCCTGACTTCAACTTTGTTCTGGAGGCTGGACGTGCAGGTCTAATTAACTCTTGACTCTACCTGTGAAAAGTTGAGACCTAACAGTGAGCCATAATGGCGTGGTAGGGCTTGAAGCCATCAACAGTGAAATCTGTGTCTGGACATAAGAAAGACCACTTTGAGAGAATTTACCATTCTCTTTGCAGACATAAAATATCTTTTCACAACTTGAACTTCAAGTTGTGGGTTCATATCTAGGCACAATATCTAGGATTCAAATTCTCTCTCTTCCTCCTTAAAAAAAGTGACTTTCTCTTTTTAAAATCCTGAATTCCACAATCAGTTTATTTAGTTAGCTTAGTGGTCCAGAATTTAGTTTAATCAAAGCATTTATTTCCTAGATGAAGAGACAGATTTGGAGACTAAGCGACAAGGCTGCACAGACACAACGTGGGAGCATTGGGACAAGGGCCAGAGGTTTTCCAGGACTCTAGCTACTGTGCTACCTCATTCTTGGTGCTCTATTGATGATAAATAATTTGCTGGTGAAATGGCTACCGATACCATGAAAGGAGCACTCTAATTTTGTCACAGTGTGTTATGTTGTTGCCATGCATGGGGATTGAAGGACAGAGAATCAGCAAGTTAGACAGTTTCCCCGTCCATTCTCATCCTGCAGAGAAACATGCCTGAGTGAGTCAGCTGAAGGCAACATGGAAAATGCCAGCTAAGCAGGACCCTGCCCTCTTCACACTCACATATTTGTAAGAAATTTGGAAAGGAAAGCAAGGAACATCAACTTCACTATGTAATAACAGAGGTTTCTTGGTTGAGCCAATGGCCTTGTTAGAAAGGGAGCCTCCAGGGCTCAGCTGCAGGAATCAGCCTGTTCTGTCTTTGAACTGACTCAGATCTGTACACCCAGCATGTTGAAAAGAGACACTGAGAAAGAGATAGAGAGAAAATAAGTCTGTAGGGCCAGCAGAACTTAACTTTCTTCACCTGTGTAAGGTTGGGTAGGTGTAAAATCAGTTTGCACATGAAAACACAAAGACCCTGGAAAATTTAGTCTATGAGTCCAAAAATAAAGTAAATTTTACATTATTACTTGAGATGAGTGGATTTCAGGAATTTTCTTTTTTTTAATTCATTGTTTGTTTTCCTGTGTACTTGAGGTGGGCCTCATTTCTTGTAGAATGTTAGAATTGGAAGGATCTTTAGAAATCATAGTGTCCAATCCCTTGGATTGAGGCTAAGAGAGGTGAACAAGTTTTTGGAAGGACATGAATAGAGTGAACACGATTGTCTAAATCAGGATAATTTTGAGAGCACCTGAGAGCATTATTATTCTGGGAGAATGGGCATAAAGGGGAATATCACAGGAAAACTGGGCCATAAAGATAATGAATAATCTATCTTTTGAATTTGGTTATCAAACAGTTTTACATGGGCCAGCCCGGTGGCCCAGCGGTTAAGTTCGCACGTTCTGCTTCTCGGCGGCTCAGGGCTCACCGGTTTGGATCCCGGGTGCGGACATGGCACCCCTTGGCAAGCCATGCTGTGGTAGGCATCCCACATATAAAGTAGAGGAAGATGGGCATGGATGTTAGCTCAGGGCCAGTCTTCCTCAGCAAAAAGAGGAGGATTGGCAGCAGTTAGCTCAGGGCTAATCTTCCTCAAAAAAAAAAACAAAACGAAAAACAGTTTTACGAATACACCCCCTTCATGACTGTAAGGGAGAGCATGTGGCTGGATGTGCATGTTTTATCTCAGCAGCATAGATAATGGTATTGCCCCAGTGGATGTCACCTGAACAGTCTGGCATTTTGACATTATGACTTTGCTGACTTGAGAGTAGGGTGAAGAGGTGAGGAATTGTTTTCCAGTTATAAGCCAGTGGAAAGGCAGAAGCACACGTAGGCTGCTGTCCATGCAAGTGTGAAGCTGCAATTCAATGTTCTCATGTACGTATGGGGCTGCCTACATGCTCAGGGTATTGAGCGGGTCAGCAGCAGACACATTTCAGACCCAGGTTACCTGTAAAAGGGAAGGAGGCCCCAACCTACTTCCACATTCTCCTTGGCTCAGGGTCTGGGAGACTAAATTTACCCCTAGGCAGGCTATAATTACAGACTGCCGTGTGGAAATAAAGCTGGCAGAGATGCATAGACACAGGTAAGAAATGACATGGAACAAAATAAAACTTTTACCAGTGTGAAACCAAACAACAAAGTAATGGGCAGGGAAAAATGCGTCTCCTGAGAACTCGTTTTGTTTCATTTTCCAGCAAAATGGAATGCTGGCGAAACTATATTTTTAGACTAAGTTTCCTGAGC
Organism: Equus caballus; assembly: GCF_041296265.1. Classification (NCBI taxonomy): domain Eukaryota; kingdom Metazoa; phylum Chordata; class Mammalia; order Perissodactyla; family Equidae; genus Equus; species Equus caballus. The sequence goes on from NC_091690.1 coordinate 59,901,083, forward strand.
ACAGAGTGCCAGGGAAGCTGAGAGATTTCATTTAGCTGAAGCTGTTAAAGTAACAGTAATCTTTGGGCAAATGAGGAAAAAGCCCATGAGACAAGGGTGAGAATGTGGTGAATATCAACAATTTAAAAAAATAAAACTAAATTTAATGTATTTCCTAGATCTATATAATGAGGTGATTTCATTTAGGGTGAATAACTCAAGTGTTGTAAAAGCAGTGATAGCTTAAAATCGGTTTGTTTTGAATGTGCACATCAAATGTAGAATCCCAATACTATGAGACCAGTTGATGAGGAGCTTATAGAATTCATTTATTTGACTATATTATTATCTAATTAAATATTCACTTAGTGAACCTGGAATCTGTCTATGATGTCTCTCCCTGGTCACTCAGCACAGCTATCTGGTTACCAAACACTGTTGATTCCAACTCCGGAATCCATTTGCAATTTTCCATACACATCGTCAGTAACAGACTTGAAAAATGCGTAATTGGCTGCCTTTATTTAGCACCTGCTGTACCAGGTATTGTGTTTTGTAGAAAAATAGTACACAGAACTTTTCTTTTAAGTTACTAGCATACGGACGGTAAAAAAAAAATGACCCAAATATTCTCAAATTAAAAACAGGGTCAACATGTTGAAGAAGTGCCACTCCTGGAGCCTTTTATTTCCCAAAGGAAATTGGGAAATAGAAGACTGTTTGGGTCAACTTACGCTGAGACATAGTGTTTCTTGAATGTCAGTCAGGATTATTTCATAATTTTTCATATCCATGTACTACCTATACTATTAGTTTCTTTGTTGTTTCTGAATAAAGTCACCTTTATATTGAGATAAGTTTATTTTAGACGGAAAATTTGCTTTACTTCTGTAAATGGAAAAACAGAGTAATTTTAATAAATGTGAGTTACCCATAAGAATACATGACTATTGAAATAAAAGTATTCATCAGTAAGTAGCCAAAATCATCTTGTATATTGCCAACGGTCCTCACACCACACTTTGGAAAACAGTGCTCGCCCACATCTTAGAGATGCAGAGCAAGCAGGCATCCAGAGACTCGGCTGGTTGAGAAGGGGCAAGAAACCTCTAATGTAAGGGTGGGATTGGTCATAGGCATTCCTTTTTCCCCACTTTCTTTCCCTACTGCATTTTTTTCTTAAGGAAGCCAATTGCCTTTTCTAAAGTTTATTAGGTCCCTTGAGCTCCCCTAGAACCATAAACATTTGCAAGAATAAAATCTACTCAGGTTCCTGAGACATTTCTCTGCTATTATATAACGCAAACAAGCAGAGGAAACATCTGCAGTCCTGTGGGGTCAACTCCCAGAAATCTGAATATCTAACCACAAAAGCTTTGCTATTTCCAGCTTTTCAATTTTCACTTGTTAATGTGTCTAAAACCACCATAGCATGCATGGCAGCTTGCAATTTCTGAAACGAGGAAACCTCGTAGTCAGAAATTTGCTGGGTTCTCAAGGTATGCCATATCAAGACAACCCCTAGCCCCTAAGATGCTTAAATTGCAAAAAGAGAGGATTCAGAGTCAGAAAATCTGGGTTCCAGTTCTCACAATGCATTGTCTAAGGAAAGTACTTTATTTCACTGAAACTCAAATATATACATATATATATATATATATACAAACAAATATATATATATGTGTGTGTGTATATATGATGGGAAAAATTATTTCTCATCTCGGAGTGTATATTTTTGTCAGGCTTTCCAGAACCTTCATGAACAGATGGGAGAATTATATATATGTCTTAATTATTCAATGACAGACTTTAATTTACAGCTATTATATTTAAGATACTATTCTAGATGCTGGGGATACACAGTTAAGCAGAATGTGGTTCCTACTTTCAAAGAGCTTACAGTATAATGAGGAAACAACGTATAAACTCCCAGAGAAATGACGCACTATAGTGCAAAGTATTGCTTGATCCTCTAGAAACTAAAAATGTTTCATCTGCCATTATATTTGTTATGGCTAAATAGTTATATTGGGCCATCCCTATGAAATCTACTTGAGAGGATCAATAAATTTTACTAAAATAAAAATTTTAAGGAAATTCATAAAAAAAAGAGAAAATGCACTGAAGTCATCATAGCTTTGGAAGGATCCTTTGACAATCATCCTAACTTAAGGCATCTACTGATGCCACCCAGTCCTAGAAAACTATGGCCAGGACACGCCTTCCAGGGTTTCCGGGACAGACTGAGTTCTATCTGCTTAGACCCAGAGATACAGTCAGAGACTGTCAAGAGGATGGGATAAGACTTATTCTGAGACCAAAAATGTTTTGCACAGGAGAATTACTTTTGGCCCTTAATCTGAGATCCCTTCATCTTCTTTCTCCACGTATTCTCTCCCTTGCCGAATATTTTTCTCTTTAAATAATAATCTCTCAATAGCAGGAAAAGGAACTTTAGTATGAGATATTCCTTACATTTATACCCCTGTTCTCTGAATTCAAGTTTTTTCACCTGAAAAATAAGGCAATTGCATTTACTTTGACAGGTTATTGTAAAGATGAAACAAGGTAATGTTGACAAAGTGCTTAGAGCCCAGCACAGCATTCAGTTCATGGTAGATCTTAGTCAATGTCAGTTCTTTCCCCAGAGCCGATGTTGGAGATTATATTATATTTTGCAAATATTGTGAATTTCTTTATTTTTATGTATCTATAACACCTATTCATAACACTCTACTTATTTCTATTGTACAAATGGTCATTGGTTCATTCATTCAAAACACATTGATGTGTCCATGGGTTTATCACTGGATTAGATTCTTGGAATTTAGAGATTAATGGAACACAGTCCTGCCTTCAGGAAGCTTGCAGTCAAATATGGGAGACACATTTCAACAACTGGTTTTAATATAATCTGATAAGTTCTCTGATGGAGACATGTACAGGGTGTGGTAGGGCTCAGAGGAGGGAGTTGTCAAATTTGGTGGTAGGCGGGATGTTTCAAAGAGGAAATGGATGAATAATTATTGTCTCAGTCAGTGAAGCAAGAACTAGAATGTGATCCAAGAGAACCTGGACAAATCTTAATCTTGGTCTCATTGTTGCAAGGTGTCTCTGACAATAGGAGTCGTTGATTCAGTGGTCATAGGTCAGCTTAGACTGTAGCTGGGACACACTTGTTATTTTTATAGTTTAGAAGAAATAAATTCTGAAAGCTATTAGGGAAGTCAGCAAATTCAAATATTTTTATAAGCTCTTAGGTTATCCAAGATGAACAAAAAGGATGCTGTGATTGTTTCGATAAACTACTCTTGAGGAAATCTGACCCTACTTAATACTGTTTGGCATTGATCATTCAGTTAATTTCAGTAAACTTAAGTCAGGTGACTATTCCATGTCAGGTTCTGGAGATAGAGCAGTGACCAAGACAAACGGTTTCATCATTGATGTTACTCCCAGTCTCAAGGGGAGATGGAAGATAAATATTCCAATGATGTTGGTGTAATTTGGTAAGTGATATTCAATCTCATTCATTAAATATGTGTTGAACATTTGTACCATGATATAGGACTACACAGAGTGATATGGCAGCACAAAGATACACTTGGCGTGAGCTGGGAGTTCATGAAAGGCTTCCTGGAGAATGTAACAGCTAAGTTGTATTAACAGGACTCACAGGTAGTTTGCCAGGCAATGAGGATCTTTCAAACAGTAGAAAAAGAGTGAGTGATGTCGCAGGGCTGTAAGACAACATGGTGCCTGTGGGGAACAGCAAACAGTTCCGTCCAGCTTTACTAGGTCATCACATACAAGGGAGAAGTGACATGTGTCGAGGCTAGATAAGCAGGCAGGAATGAAGTCATGAAGAACCTTGCATGTATCGCTAAGCATGTATGACAAAGGGCTTTATCAACTTTCTTGAGCCATTGAAAAAATGGCAATTTTTCTGGATGATATAACTTTCTGTTTTCAGTAGTGCATTGGGAAAGATTTTCTTTTTAATTCACAATAATTACTATCTAAAAGTATAATATTTTTAAGTTTGTTATCCATCCATTTACTCAATAAGTATTTATTGATTTCCAGCAATGCCCAATCACTATTATAGGTTCTGAGGAAAAAGCAGTGACTAAAATACATGCAATCCTACCCTCCTGAAACATACAGCCTTAGAGAAGGAAATAAATATCAAATAGATAACTATGAAATAACAATTATGGGAGATACTGTGAAGAGGAAGTATGGGATATTGAGAAGCCAGAAACTTGAGACCCAATGTGAGCAGAGCGCCAGGGAAGGTCTCCTGAGAAATGGTCAGTATAGAGGAGACCTGAAAAATGCATGTGATTTCAGTAGTGAAGATGGAGTGGGAGAGAAGGAACCTTTCCACTCAGAGGGATGGTATGTGCTTAGCTTCTGTTGTGGATTAGTAACTCAATATTCTCATGGAACTGGGAGGCAGCCAGTAGAGATGGGTAGAACTGAGCAGTCAAACAAGTGGGCAGAGATGGCTCAGGAGAAATAGGTAGTTACCAGCACACACAAGGCCTCATAGATTATGCTAAGAATTTGAACTGTCTCTTAAGAGGGTTTGGGTTATGATTTGCATTTTTAAAGGGTTGCTCTGGCTACCAAGTGGACAGAGTTAGAATAGGTGATGGAAGAGAAGACGTGAGTTAGAGTAGAGAGCTCTGATGTTGGCCAAGACGGCGTCGTGATTGCAGTGATTCAGGGTATTGGAGACACTAAACACAGCTTCATTCTGCAGCTTAAAACATTGAAGATATGGGCAAAGAACGCTCTAGCTTGGACAGTTGTTTCTTATCTCTTTACTTGATTTTTCAGATATTTCCCACATCAATGGTGAAAATTATTTGATTAGAGAGACAAGCAAGAAAAAGTAAGGAGCAACAGGGACTCTCATTCGTTGACGATGGGAATGCAAAATGTACAGCCACTTTGGGAGATAGTCTGGCAATTTTTATGGTACAAAACATACTCTTACCATACAAACCAGCAGTCATTCTCCTTGGTATTTATTCAAATGCATTGACAACATATGTCCACAGAAAAACCTATACACAAATATTTACAGCAGCTTTATTCATAATTGCCGAAACTTGGAAGCAATGAAGATATCCTTCAGTGGGTGAATGGATAAACAAACCAGGCTACATCCAGACAATGGAATATTATTCACTGACGATAAGAAATGAACTAGCAAGCCGTGAAAAGACATGGAGGAACCTTGAAAGCATATTCCTAAGTGAAAGAAGCCAATCTGAGAAGGCTACATACCGTATAATTCTAACTATATGATATTCTACAAAATACAAAACTATGGAAACAGTGGTTGCCAGGAGTTTCAGGGGGTTGGGTGGATGGGTAGAGCACAGGGGATGTTCAGGGCAGTGAAACTATTCTGGACCCTACTATAACAGTGGATATATGTCATTATACATTTGTCCAAACCCATAGAATGTACAATACAAAGAGTAAAGTCTAGTGTAAACTATGGACTTTAGTCAATAATAACGTATCAATATTGGTTCATGAATTTTAACAAATGTCCTACACTAATGCAGTATGTTAACAATAAGGGAAATGGGGTGGGGGGTGAGGGAGTATATGGGAACTCTGTAACTTCTGATAAATTTTTCTGTAAACCTAAAACCGCTCTAAAAAATAAAGTCTATTAATTTTAAAAAAACGTAAATCATGACACAGCCATTCATTGCTAGAAAACTCAAACTAAACAATTTTATCATTCAGCAAACAGTGGGGTATTTCTGGCTTTTTGCCCAGGGGTCTCCCTTGTCTTAGCGCAGAGAGATTTATCATGCCTGTCCCTTCTGGAGAAGAGTGAGAGATTTAGGAAGCCAAAGCAGCTGCCCAAGAGTTCTGTATGTGATGGTCTCTGAAAAATACAAAAGCTACGTGAAGTGATTCCTTTCACTTCTGGGTTTTCCCTCTGCTCAACACTTAGAGATGTGTCCAAAATCTGGTCACAGCAAGGGCCCTGGAGCAGGATAGAGTAGTGTCAAAAAGCTCAGCAGATTCCCCAAGAAGCTACAAATGGTTGGAGGTAGATGTTACACCAGGTCATCAGGGCATCTCTGAGGTGACACCAACTGAAAGTATCATAATTTTACTGGAGCAGTTTATTAATATAATTCAGCTATTCCATCCCCCCCCCAATACGCCAAAACCAGAGAAAAGTACAAATTTAATTCAAAATATGGTTGCAGGCTAAATGTGCAGGTGTTAATTGTTAGTGTTTCTCAGCCATGCCATGTAATCTTGACTAAATGTGGACCAAGAGAATATTCAGCCATTTGAAGTTTTCTTCTCATTGCTTTGCTAATTAATTTAGAAATGTGAATTGACCCAATACCCAGTGACAGGCCATGTGTTCAGCTTGTGATAATTAGATATCACTAGTCATTCAGTCACACCTTACATCCCCAGTCTGTTTTTCTGGGAAGAAATTAGGAAGCAATGAGGTGTGTCTTCATAAAAGTGAACAGTCTTTCAAATTTGCATCAGTTTTGTGGAGAACAAAAGCTGTCTTTTCCTTTGTCAATTTCTTTCACATATTTGATGATCTTGGTACAATAGGACATTCTCATCTATATTAACCTCAGAAGCATAAAAATTTCATTACCGGGAGAGACTTCATAGATAGATGCTTTGCACTCACTTCCAACAAACTGTCAATGGCTGGATGTCAGTCACAAACTGTCAGTTACCTAGATGGCACAAGACCAAGTTGTGGATGTGCCTTTGTAACAGTATGATTCTGGAGAGGTTTATTCTTGTTTGGAATAATTGCTGATATTTATCTTAAAATAATAAGTATGCATGATTAATGCCACTTATAATGAATGATAACGCTACAAACAGTAATTTTAGACTGTGTTTTTGTGGTTGCTAATATGCGTTAAATATGTGTGTCTGAATTAGAAAGAGAGGTCTCATTTTTGAACAGTTCCTTGTTCTATATTCCTCAGTTAATAAAATTAAGAAAAATATGAAACAATTCATTCTTACATTCATATTCTCCAATGTTGTTGAAGTGGCTATAATGATCAAATGCTACCGCCTCCATGGACCTTTCTCAAATCTATACTCTCACCAAAAAAGATTCAATTCCTAGAAAGGAGAGTTAGTCGTTCTTTCCATGATGAAAATCCTAGTATAGCTAACCATTACTGAGTGTGCTTCTGTGTCACAGGCAGTGTCGCAGGCATGATGCTAAATGTTTTATATATATATTTTCATCTACTCTTCCCAACAATCTCATATTAAGATTCCATTACTACCAAATTTATAGCCAAGGAGAATAATTTTCAGGAAGGTTAAATAATGTGCTCAAGTTGGTACATATAATAAAGTGATGATGCCAGGATTTGAATCCACATATGAAAATGCTACATCGTGACTATCCAACATTAACCACAGTGTATTTGCTTCTACCTTATGGAAAAACGTATTTAAGTTTTTGTAGACATTACCGGACACTTGTCACTCTCGATAGAAACTGGTTTTGAGCCAAGTAGCATTAGCTCAACATGGATCCCCACCACCACTACCACACAAACACACCTGGTAATGATTGTCCTACATAAACTGCATGAGTCTGAGTCCATAGAAATGGTCTTCGGATAGGGCACACAAGAATTTTCAGAGAGGTTAAACAGAAAGATGATCTCCAACATTCTTTTTAGCTTTTTCTAAAATGTGTTGAAGTTGTTTTGGATAAACTGGATATGTCTCCCCATTACAGAGAAAAGAATGGCCAGTGGTCTCTTATAGCAGACAGTCTGGTTTTACTAACTAAAGATAAGAAAGTTCTGAGTGAACAATAGGTCATGTTAGCTTCATATTGCCTAAAGGAAAACAGGGGGGACAATATAGAACAAAATTCTAAAGTAAAATTTCTCTTGTTCTTGCTCCCACTCTATTGCCTCGGTTTTCAGCAAGTTATTTCAGCTAGTTTCCTCAGTGCCTGTTTCTCATTCCTTTTATCCTTGTAGACTACATAAAAGAAGTCTGATGGTCTAAAAGGGGCTTTGTTGAGATTGTACCCTGCCTGGGATGGGTATCTGGTTAGACCTGCGCTAATTATGTTTCAGACTACAATTATTTTGGCCGTGATTTCCTGGAGAACTTTACAGCCTTCTTCACTCAGCTGACTGTGTGAAAGGCAGGGTCCTAAACAGCTTTTTAAGGTGACGTGTAGGCTTCTGGGCAGATAGTCCCTCAAGGAACTCGTACCAAAGGCTGAGAGTGGCCTCTTAGTAGATTATTTACATTTAATGAACAGATGCTCACTCTTCGCTTCGCTTAACTATCTGCTAAGGACAATTAAAATCCTGATGAGATCTGTACTCATCAGCCAATACACAAGATTCCCACTCAAAGCTCTTCCCCAAGTACTATCTTGATTCCACAGTCACTCATTGGTTGTCAAAACAATATTCAAGAAAAAGGCTTAGATTTTGTATCGTAGGGCCACTCTACTGTTCACACCACCTGTGCGTGTCTGTAATTTTTTACATGGCATTCACTTATTCAAAAAATATCAGTTGGATACCTCCTCTATGTTAGGGTCTGTTTTAGGGTCTAGGGATATAGCAGAGAACAAAACAAACACACAGATCTGTCTTCATGGAGCTTATGTTCTAGCGAGGAGAGACAAGCAATAAGTAGATAATTAAGTAAAGTATATCCTGTGTTAGATGGTAATGATTACTAAGGAGAAACATACAACAGGGAAGGGGAATCGAGAGTGATGGACTAGAGATAGGATGAAGCTACTTTAGACAGGCTGGCCAAGCATGCTTCACCACAAACAGGCATTGGAATAACCACTGGAAGCAAATGAAAAGTTTAGTCTGATGTCACCTTCTCAGTGATGTCTTTCATAGAGTCTGTGAGTTATTTGAGAGAGGAGTCATGTCTATGTCCAGTCATTATCAAATGTATGCTTGAGTTAAGCCTTTAGAGAATAAAAGTGAATTAGACCTTGTATTCTCCCTCACATCACAGGAGGGAAAACAGTCATAAATAAATAATTGCAGTGCAGTGAAATATGTAGATATAGAGACATAAGAAGCAAAATGGAAAATAGGAAGATAGAGAAGCAAAGTGAGCCGATTGGGAATAGAAGAAGGCTTTAGGAAAGAGGTGATATTTGAACAGAGGATTAAAAGATGATAATGGCTAATAATAACGGCTAACCTTTTTCTTTCTGTCAGAGAAAATTTTGATAAAACATATTTTCTCTTCTTTATATTTCAAATTGCATAAGTGGTATATGAATACATTTCCACTGTAAAACTTTCAAACAGAAATGCATAAATGTGAAAGCCATACACCCCTCTTCCACTTTCACTGGCTCTGAAGCCTAGATCTGACCACTTTATTATGCTAAAAGGGAGGGAGGAGTAGGTAAAAGAAGACCATTTACTTACTCAACAAATACGTATTCAAGGCTTACTGTGTAGTAAGCACTGTGTTAGGTAAATTAAGATAATATGAGCCCTCCCCTAGATTATAAATCTTGAAGGATAGCCAAGGGCTAGATTATAAGGGATCTTGTATGGTAACTAAGGCATTTGGATTTTTTAAGTATTTTCTATGAGGAGGCTTTAGAAATTATAAGTAAAAAAATATTATTGCATGTTCATATCTCTTTTGCCTAGATAAAAGCCTTCTCAATAGTTTGATGGATTTCCTTATAATCTTTCTAATACATCAATAGATTTTATTTCAATTGCTAACATAATTATCCTTCTAACTATAAATAATTATTAATAGAAAATATAGAAAACACAGGGAAGTATTGGGAAGAACACAAAATATGTCTGTAATTCAACCACCTGGGGAAAAATGCTAACAGTTTGATGTAGTTCCTTCAAACATTTTCCTAAATGTGTATATACATTAGTGTGCATCATATATACTTACTATTGTACCATGGACATTTACCCATACCTTTAAATATTCCTCAAAAATACAATTTAATGACCAGAGAATAATATTCTGTTGTATGGAAAGATCTAGTTTACTTAGAGCTAATTTTGTATAGTGTTTAAAAATGAGCTGAGGAGCCAAAGAGAAGTAGGCTGAGTCCTTGCCCCGACCTTGCCAGCTGGATAATTCAATCTCCATAAACCTCAGTTTCTTCATCAGTAAAAAGGGGGCAAAAAGGGATCTAGTTTATAGGGTTGTTGTAAAGACTGAATAAATTGTGGAAAATGTTTCAAAGCATAGTGCCTAGAGATATTAAACATTCAATAAATAATTGTTAACTACTATAATCATTAATTATATTAACAAATGTAATTATTATATTTATTAAAATATTAACAGCTATTTTTCTGATTTTGCAGTGTTTATAAAGAATCTTAACATACACAAAGACTAACAGGTGGTTTTTATTAGTATATAACCCTCAATAGCCACTAAGATTGGTTTTCTGTGATAAAGAGAACTGATTCCTATTTAAGTGGGTTAGTCTACAGAAGGCCATTTTTGTACTAAGTCCTTTTCCTCTAAAGAAAGGGAGCAGTTGCATTGTGTAGCTTTGCTAGTAAGGCACAGACATACATGATGAGTTACTGTTTTCCTAAATAGGAAAGACTAGAAACACAAGCAACAGGGCTGGCTTAGTCTTCATAATTAGTCTAAGTCACTCCAAATTCGCCAAACCTGAACAAAGAACCTAGGGAATCTACCTCTGGCCTCAGCCACTCAGAATTTGTGATGGTTCTGGCTCAATCTGCCTACGACTTTCCAGACCAAACTCTCCTCCTTACCAACAACTCTCATCCTTTTTGCCCTAGTGTTCCTTCTCAAACCAATGTTCTGAGGGCAGAAACATAAACCTCTTCTTTTTCCTCACTATTTTTGTAAGAAACTTTTAGAATAATAGAAAATCATAGAATTCTAAAGCTGGAAGAGATTTTAGTGTGCGTATAATTCAGTGTTTCCTAAATGTGGCTGTAAATCAGAATGATCTTGGACTATTGATTAAAACAAATTCTCAGACCCAGCCCCAGGTATTCTAATTCTGCATTTTTAACAAGCTCTATGGATTATTCTTATATACAACCAGGTTTACAAAACCCTAACTTGATTCATCCTCCAGCCTAAAATAAAACCGTGAGCTAATTCTGGCAGGAATTATATCTTTTCTCCATTATGTCCCTGATCCCTAATAGTGCATACCCAAAGCAAAAATCCAGAAGTGACACAGTATAAACCTGTTGAAATGAAAATGAGAGGAGAGTGATGTCAGCTTCATGGCAGAATGAGCTCTTCCCTCAGACTCTCCCTGCTAAGAAACATTTATACAACACAAAAGAGGTCTGAGAGACCCACACAGCCATACACTTGAAGGTGGAGGTGCTTAGACCCCCGGGGAGGAAGTGGAAGGAGGTAAGAGGATCTCCTCTCCCTCCCCCAATGGCAGCAACCCAGGGCACAGGACCATGAGCGGCTCTGAGAAAAGAGCAGAGAGAGACAGCTCTCCACAGGAACATGTTCACTCTCCAAATTCCCTAACAGCCTGTGGGAAAGCCCTACACAGTGGTGGCTAAAATATTGTGGGGGTGTCTTCATCAAGCCAGCACCCTAGGAGAGCAGATAGTAAGGGTGAGCGAGAATGATCCTAGGAGCACACATGAAAGAAAGCACGCCTCCTCCCACCTGGAGCTCCAGTTCAGCTGGTTGGCCAGAGGACCCACTCCCCACGCCACATGCATTAGGAAAGCAACAGCTGTGAGCAAGTGAGCCAGAAATCACAGATGGGCCCTGTCAGCTTAGATTCTAAGGAGAGGTACAGACACAAGGGATTGCAGTGGGCTCAGTATACACAGCTCCTGATTTCCCACCCCCACAGTGGCAGCAGTTGGGATCTGTGACCAGATACTATCACTACATGAAGGCACAAATCCACATCATCAAGCAATGTGAAGAAATATAGTTATACTCCAGACCAGAAGGAAAATAACAAGCACCCAGAAATCGACCCTGAAGGCACAGAAATTTGCAATCTAAATGACAGAGAATTCAAAATAGCTATCTATCATAGAAAAAATTCAGAGTTACAAGAAAATACAGATAGTTCAATGAAATCAGGAACAAAATTAATGAACAGAGAGAATTCTTCACAAAAGAGATTGAAACTATAACGAAAAACTAATCAGAAATGTTGGAGATGGAAAACACAATGTATGAGATAAAGAAAAATCTAGACTCCCTGAATAATAGAGCTGATATTATGCAGGACAGAATTAGCAGTCTGGGGGACAGAAATATAGAAATGCATCAGATAGAGGAGGAGAGAGAACTAAGACTAAAAAGAAATTAAGAAACCTTCTGAGAATATCTGACTCAATTAGGAAATGCAACATAAGGATTATAGGTATTCCAGAGGAAGAAGAGAGAGAGAATGGAACATAAAGCTTGTTCAAAGAAATAATATCATGTAAAATCTCTCTCCATTCTGAATCAGGAGAGGATTCGATTGTAGAATAATCCAGAAAGGATCAGCAGCTCTGTCTGCTTCCTAGATAAATTTAATTCTAAATTAGAAACATCCACCTTACTGAGAATTGTATAGTTTTCTTTTTCTTTCTTTCATGAACAATGTCATCATGGAGAAGTATGATATAGTTGAAAAATCATGTGTCTTACAGTCAGATAAACCTGCATTTGAATCTTCCTCCATGCACCATGCCTAGCCCACGGTAGCTCTGCAGTCCTGAGGAATATACTTATCTGCTCTTTACTACTATTTCTTCAATGACAAAATTCAACTGAATCCATTTTTATTGCACAAATATTTATTGAGCATCTAATATGTGACAGGTACTATTTTAAGCACTTGGGAAACAAAACAGACAAGACCACTGTCCTCATGATACTTTTATTTTACAAGACACAATATGCCTATTTCAGAAGATTCTTATAAAGGTGAAATGTACATAAAGGCTTTGTGTTAATTCTTTTCCCCACCTTTGATTCTCTTCAAGTGATATACACACCCCAAAATACCATTGAGAAAATAATTCTCCCAAATGTCCCTTTTCAAAAGAACTTATAATTCTGAAGAAAAATCAGGCAGAGGCTGGAGTCCAAACAAGTCCCTTGACCTGTATTCAGGCTCTTTCTTCCATGCAGAACTAGTGGAATTTAGTCTCATTTGGAATTTTTCACTTTGACTGGTCCCAGGGAGGAGCAAGTAATCACATCTTTACAGAGTTCTTGATGCAGCTGTACCATAGATGCATTCAATGTACATCGACAGGAAACACACATCCAGACTCATTCTCTTGCACATAAAGCTCCATTTCACAAGGTTACTTAAGAACTTTATGAAGTGACTGTATATGCACTTGCAAGAAGCAGAGGCAAACTGATTACCCTCTAGGTAATGATCAAGCTGCAACTAGGTCTTGGAGAAGAAACCAGTGATTTGTAAAACTGCCCAGCTCTTCAATGCCATATGGCCATACCTGTGAGCTATAAGACATGCTCTAGATTTCCATCACTTTTTCCCATAATATCTTCATCAAAATAATTTTCCTCCATTTTTACCCTGAATGAATACAATGCTCCTAAAGGCAGAGATGTTAATGTCCTGTTTCAAAGCTGACCTGCTAGCTGGCACTCCCACCTGGGCACCCCCATGTATGCCTGATATTAAGTATGCTTTTCATACTCTCTGAGAAACCTTCCTATGCCTCCCCTCCTACCCAGAAGTGTTCTAATAATCCCTTAAAACCCAGTTCATGGCCTATGTCCTTTAGAAACCCTTCCACAGGCGCCCCCAGCCCATGGTGGCTCCTCCACCTTCTAAATTTCTCCAGAATTTGTTCTCTATGCCACTCCTCACTAGTTAACTGAAACTACAAAACAAAACTCCTAAGTCTACATCGACTTAGGAACCATGATTGAAAAAGGTGACAACTAAAATCAATGTTCTTTGCACAAAATAATCCACTTATTGGAAATCTAAAAAGATATTTGATAAGTTAATTATAGCCTATAATTTTAGCTCATAAATCTTAAAATTTCAGTGTCAATCTCATACCTCTATTGTCTTTGAAAACTATACCGTTTTCAACTAAAAGAAAAAAATACTATTTTCTTAAGTTTCATGGGGAACTATGAATGATTTTTAGAAATAATTAGAAGTGTTTTTCTCTTGTAGTATTTTGACCCTTTAGGCCCCAGAATGAATCTAAGTCTCCAAAGATGGACCTGAGTGCCTGAGCTAAGTTGCACATACCTGCAGAAACAGAGTTGCACACTTCCCACTGAGAAAAAGATCACTCTTCTTCCTTCCATGGAACATTTACAACATCACGTTCATGTCTCTGACATTCTAATCTTTGGGTATACTGCAAAAAAGTGTCTGTAACCCAGGATAGTAAAAGAAGATGGGTAAATATTCTCTGGATGACCACACCACCTCTGTTCTGTCATTATGTGGCACATGTCACGGTAAGATCTGTTTCTGTACATGCCTTTCATAATAAAAATAAAAATAGCATCATTAGTTGAGCACTTACGTGACAGACACTGTGCTCAGAGCTTTATACTTCGTTCATCTTCACAGCAACCTTAAGTGGTAGATACAATTTTTATCCCTGTTTTACACATAACAAAAATGGAGGATTGGAGAGAAAGGACCAGGTTACTTACCCAAAGGGCTTACTTTTAACCGCCGCACTATACTGTAGTAAACCATGAAGTCCTTTGGGAAAGAGAACATTTTTATTAGTATTTATTCAGAGACCACTTGGAAACACAGCACCTGGTTACATGCTTAGTAAATACTTGTTATTTTGACTAAAAGTTCAAAGTGAATTAGAGATATAGATGGCACTATGCATCTGGAATGTAATTGCAAACTGAGTGTTCCCAAATTTTGCTATAGTCTGCTAAGATCCGCCCAAATCTAGAAGAGAATGGAAGTCAGGCATTTCTTTTTCTATACTAGGGCCTTTCTATCACCAGGCATAGCAGCAAACATTGACCAAATGGAATAAACAAATCTTGATGAATAACGAAGGTAACAAATAGGAAAACAATGTATAATTTCAAGTCTTCACAAACAGAAAGATAATAACTTTTGGCTTTTGCATTGGTCTTAATGTTATTCACAGCATGTTCACAGATAAAATTGCATCTGATTCTAATGACGTTCCTGAGATGGTGGCAAGGCATTATTTTCATTTTGCAATTTGGTGAAATTGCCCTGTCCAACCATCAGTGATATGGCCCAGGGCTTCTGACTCCTAATCTATTTTTCCTTGTGGATTATTGACATCAAAATATGAACAGGTTTTATTCTAAGACCATTCTAACCTAAGATGACTAAGTTACGTCTATTACCATTTAAGACTCCTACCTTACCTCCCACGCAAGTAAGACATTAAGGTCACAATTCTGCTTATACACTTACAGCCTCAATTTTCTCAGAGAAGCCCCAGGCTGTCCCTACACTCAGTGCCAGATGACATAAATAAAACTCCAGTGAGACCACTGAAAGTGTTTCATTAAATGATACGTTGAATAATGCATCATTCCTCTACCAAACAATAACAAAAACTCTAGACTGCAGAGAATGTTGGCTATAATGAGTTCCTGCAAGCTATAGACCCTCTCTGCTTCCAATATATACATAAGATGGGGAAGGGCTTCAGAAATGGTGACTCAAAAATTTCAACCAGGGCCAGCCCATGGTGTAGTGGTTAACTTTGTGCGCTCTGCTTTGGCGGCCCAGGGTTCGTGCATTTGGATTCCAGGTGCGGACCTATACACTGCTCGTCAAGCCATGCTGTGGTGGTGTCCCACAGGCAAAACAGAGGAAGACCAGCACAGGTGTTAGCTCAGGGCCAATCTTCCTCACCAAAAATGTCAACCAAAGTAATAGACCTCAGAGCAGTCATACAGTATGTCAATTGTTTGTCATTTATTACTGAATTTCAGTACCTTCTGGAAGAAGCCAAATTACATTTTGTTATTTATAGAATTATTTAGACAGGAGAAGAGAGGACTTTAGGCTTGCAAGGGAAGCTCTCATCTCTCCTTCAGTAATTACTTCTGTATCTTCTGTCACAGTGTTTCACATAGTCATTCATCAAATATTTATTGAGCAAAAAATTGGGTACTATGATGGGTTCTTGAATGCAAAATAAATAAGATATAATCCTTGCCCTCAAGGAATTTACAATTTAGAGGAACAGGGCAATGAGGGAAAGTATGGATTACCATTATTGGAGTTGGTGTGTTGTAGTGGAATCTCTCTCTCTCAGGTCGGACATTGACTAGTTGTATCATTTTTGGAAAAGTCTCTAAACCTGGATTCTTTATTCTTTGAAATACTAATGAATCAGGAGAGGAAGCATTTTTTAATGCCTGCTATTTGCCAGACACTGTTCCAAATGCTTTAAATGTATTATTGCATTTAATCCTTTCAATAGTCCTAATAAAAAGTTACTATTATTATTCCCATTTTAGGGAATAGAGGAAAACCGAAATATTAAATAACTTGCCCATGGTCACATAGCTAATAAGTGGTAAGTCCAGGTTGTGAACTCAAGCAATCCGAACGCAAAGCCTGTGAACTGGAGAAGTGCCTGTCAGCATGAGAACCACGGGAGCTATGCGCAAAGGATTCTGAGGCTGGAAGCTTCCCTTGCTGTTTGAATAAAGATGCATTCCTTTATAGGAATTCCACTTCCATTTGCTACTGGAGATCCACAATCTCCCCTTCTCTGCCTCACCCAGTGCTCTGGGAGCTAAGACATGCAGACTGCATCAATAGGTTCTTTTGCCTTTGGCTGCAGTAGGATTCAGCCAGTGACAGGTGCCAGCAAGAAGCTGGAGGAAGGAAGGAGAGCGACATCAGGTTATCTATTCCTCTGGCGGGCTCCCTTTCTGTGAGGTTATTTTGAACTGACTGCCTCCTTTCCCAGACCTCCACCTGTCAGGGCCCTCTCTATCCCCTGGTCTCTGTAAGGTCACTGCTCCCTCACCTTGCTCCTTTGCCTTTAGGGCTAGGAACTGCCCCACTGTCACTAGGATCCGGGTACGGCACTATCCCTAATGATTTCCCCACACCCTGCCTCCACCTTCATCAACAGTCCATTTATTAATCTTCCTTGAATTTTCCTAATTGTCCTAATCTGAATACCCCATCTGTTCTCTGCTGGGATGCAGACAAATACGCTGAGCTTATAAGCACACTAAATGATCAGCACGTCTGGCCCAGCTCACGCTTAAAGTGTCATTTTTCTACCTCAATTTTCAGTGCTCCTGTGACATGAACCTTTTCAAATTCTCAAACTCACATGGACTTTCTCTTTGCAGGGACTTTGCATACACTCCTCCTCCTACCTGGAATGCCCCTTCCCAACACTACCCCTCCCCTCCCTCACACACACACACACACACACACACACACAGATACACTCACATAAACCTACCTGCCACATAAAATAGGTTTCAATGACATTTTTAGAATTAATTAATACAACTAGGAGCCAAAGAAAGACTGCTTTATTCAAATTTTTATCAAATAATTTTGATCCTTTAGAGTTGAAATGGCTCATTATATTTTGCAAAGCAATTTATAATAAAGCATGTTATATTTTAATCCACACTCATTCCATACGGGTGGAGAATATGAGTTCTGAGGAACTTAAGTGACGTGCCTAAAATGCTACAAGTAGCAAGTGACAGAGCCATGATTTAATCTCACGTTGGTAGGAATCCACGTCCTACTGTGACTGCTTCTCTTGGGCTCTTGCTTGTAAACCAGGCCCACACAACATGGTCACCTGCTCAGCAAAAGTGTCTCTCTGGCTCTAAAAATAAAAAGGACTTCAACAAAACTTTCTTAGGGATGTGCTGGAAACTTCTTTTCCAGACCTTTTTGTTATTTTGTTGCCAATATGTTCTTCCTACCCACCATTTTTATGAAACCAAACCAAACACTTACTGTGGTGAACAAGATGGCAACTTTGCAAGTGCTTTGTTTTTGACCTGATGAAGGAACACTGCCTGTCTTTAGGGAATCTTGTTTGGAACCTCTTGATTGCACAGCAGCACAATACTGAGAAACATTAGCTGAGGTAAGTCAGCTCCTGGGGCAGTTTAATTTGAAACAATTGGAGTTGTGAATGTGAATACGCAGCATTTTCTCTCTGATTTGTGGAGGGGAGAGAGCCGAAGCAGCCTTTAGCAAGAAGCTGGAAGAAGCAGATTGGTAGGCAGCAGAGCAATTACTTGCTTTCTTTCCAACTTCGTCGTGCCAACTCCAGTGGCACAGTGGTTTCCTGTTGAGAACAGATTTCCGTTGGTTCAATGCACGTTTGTGAAGAGAGAGATTTTCAGACACTCAGATATAATGGGGCATTCAGACATTCAAAACCCAGCTAACATTGCCCCCAGGGCACATGGAGATGATGCCAGGAGCACACACTTGCCCGGAAATGGCCACAGGAATACAGCCTCTGGTGACTTAGGATGAGTTCAGGCAAATAGGCCAGCACCCAAGTCCACAGGTTCATGCTCAGAGCACACTGGTTTCTTCCCTGACCAGTCAGGATGACACTGAGGTGGCCTCCTCTCCAGAGCATTGCCTTGGTTACCTCACTTCAAACAACTGGGTTTGGATTCCATTTCCAAGAAGGCCCTTCCTCATTCTGGTCCTCACTGTCATTCCTCACTTTCTTCTATGCCAGTGCTCCAGGGAAATCCATCAATATTGCAAATCCAGGCTTACCTGACCCTTGCTTAAAGGAGTCCTTATTGTTCATCAGATAAAGTCTAGATCACTTAACCTGGCTCTGCATGCCTTGACTTCTAAGTAATCCGTCAGCCTCAGGGTTAATCCCTGCTTTATTTTCCCCCCAAGCTACTGCTACACAGGATGCTATGATCACTTATTTGACTGTGTCTTTGTACATACCACTCTTTCCTTGCCACATTCCTCATTTGTTGGTCCACTCACTGATCCTTCCAGATAACTAAGCGTCTTCTCCTTTGAGAAGCTTTCTCTGATATCTGCTCTCTCCTGCCCTCCCCAGAGCACACTGAACTTCTTTCTAAAACAGCACTTACCATTTTCATCATGTACAAGATGCCATCAAATCTAAGTCACATTTCACAAAAATGTGAAAATAAAAAAGAATTGTGGAAACTAGAATTGATAAAATATGGTAACATAATTTTCTGTTTACTTACCTCTCCCATTAGACCTTTTGAGGGCAAGTGTTCTATCGTTTATTTCCATAACTCAGCTCCTGCTATTGGATCTGGTTCATATTAGGACTTTAGTAAATGTTTTTGGTTTTCCAATAAGCAATGAGATTTTGTGGGTGGTGAACCAGGTGATAGCTCTAGTGTGTCCAGGTATGATCCACAATAGAGCCAGAAAAGCCAGTCTTTATCACTCCTCAAATTTCGGAGCTGAACATAGCAAGAATCAATTTTCCCATAAACATCTTGAAATAACTTTAGAAAAAATAAATCATTTACTTAACCTCTTCAATGTGCGAGGGTATGTGTGTGAGAATCTTTTACATACATTGTGTAATGTGATCTTCACCAAATCCTTGTGGTGGAGGTGGTCTTACACATTTAGAGACAAAAACAAGCTCTGAAAAGGAAAATGATTTGCAAGGTCACATGTTAAGTAGCAGAGACACAATTCAAACCCAATACTCATATCCCAAAGCCTTTAGTCTTTACACCATGTTTCTTTGCCTCTATTCCCCACCCAATGTTTCCCAAAATGTAAGATGTCTACAAGGGGCTGATAGAAAGAAAAAGCATTAAATAACACTGACTCTCACGCTGCCAAAGTTACTTCCTTTCTCATTCAATCTTTTCGATCATATCAAGGAGACACTCTCCCTTTGCTCAACACGTTGGCAGGCAATCATAGCCAGTTAGGCTACTTCCTTTGCATTGATCTGCCACTACTTGATGCTTTTCAGCCTCCTCTTATCAGCTCAGTAAAAGAGTACAGTTGTAAGGCTATTATATGGGGATTGTTTAGAGGCACAAAGAGAGTCCAAAACCCATACTTGCAAATGTCTTTCCTCTCTAAAGAATCCTGATGAACTTACACACAAAGAGGAAAAGTACCATGTTTTATTAGCTGGCTCGTAGTCCATAGCATCACTGGCACATAGCTGAAACTTGAGACCTAAAGGTCCTCTTTATTCCTCAGCTTGAATCAAAACCTCAGGACTGCATCACCTGGAAGCCTCATACTACAGAAATTTGAAGTCCTAGCCAATATTCTCAGCCACATACAGAAGGAAATAATGTATGAGTGTCATATATGAAGGAAGTAGAGTAGTTGGGGAAGGGCAGGTTGGTTGGCTCAGCCAACTAGTACCCCCTCCTGTGATAGAGAAGGGGAGAGAGCCTCACACATGAGCCTGGCCTTTACATTCTCAGGGATGTTACCCATTTATTTATCTACCATGTAATTATATGGAACCTACCACATGCCAGGCATCGATCTAAATATTTTTAGACATTAATTTAATCAACATAATAACTATATGACTTCAGTACTACTAATATTTTATACATGAAGAAACTGAGGCACATTAAATAATTTCTCCAAGATCACACAGGTAACGGGTTGCAGAACTAGGAGTGAAGCCCAGACATTCACGCACAGGTGACCATCTTGTTAATGACTAACCTAGGATCAGTCAGATTCTCCACTGGTGTTCCCCTTGAGGGACTCAGGAAGGGGGTACACAGAGAGATGCAGAATTATTCCTAGGACCTCATGCAGCAGAAATAAGAGAAAGAGAGAGAAGATTCAACTTTAATCTCAAACATTGCCATCTGTCAACCACATCAGTCAGTAATTACCTTTACTGTAAGAGCGACAATTTCATAAGCTTTCTCTTAACAACACCAACGACCTGTCACTAACTAAATATCATCTCTTTTAATGAGACATAAATTCTATACACAACTACTAATTCTGAATTTTAGCTTAGCTATAAGCAAAAGCATACATGTTGTAAAATGATAAGCACTCACATCTTGGAGAATTTGTACAACTCTTTCTTGCAAAATAAAGGAATTTACTTAAAGGTCGATCAATTGCTGTATTCTTTCTGAGGGAATTTGATTATTAAGACATGGGGTAAATAACCTTAGGAAACAGTTTTACGAATAAGGTAACCATACGTCCAGATTGATGCCTATTATCCCTGGACAACTGCTAATAGCACCGCCTGACTCCCTCAACAATGTCCTGGCAGATGTTGGATGATAAATTACATGGCCACTCTATCGAAGAGAACACCCCATGTCAGGGACTTCACTCTCCACTGTGGCGGATGATAGCAACACACAGCTAAAAGACACATTCCCCACCCCCCACCCCCAAGGATTTCACAAATTGGATTTCACAGCACTTTGAGGGAGAAACATAAAAAGAAAATTACAATACGGTACAATAAATGTCAGGATAGAGATGTTGAGACAAGGTGCCCAGATAGTAGAGGAGAGGTACCAACTGTAGAGGGAAGTGTGAGGGTGTTAGGACTGCTTCCAAGAAAGAAAAATTCACTTCAGCTGAATTTGAAAGGATCATAGATATTAATCAGTATTCGAGGACCTGGTGAAAGATGAACATTCAAAAGAGAGCAACAAAGGAACCTTGATGGGATATGTGAGGGTGGGAATAACACAGTGATCAAGAAGCACAGGATTGGGGATCAAACTTTTAGATCTGGAATCCCAAGTCTGTGAAATTCTGGCTGTGAGTCTTTAAGAAGTTGCTGAACCTCTCTGAGTCTTAGTTTCTTCAGGGATAAAATGGAGAACAATGGTATCTAACTCATAGGATTGTTGTGAAGTTTCAGTAAATTAGTATATGTAAAAACCTTTAAAAGTGGGTGACAGATAGTAAGTGCTATAAAAGATTGGTTATATTAGTTTAATAAGACTGAAATATGTAGAGTGTATGCACGTGAATATCACAAGTTGGGAGAGGAGAGCAGTTTCTCGTGTGGCATTCCCAAGGAGTTTGCACTTGATCCTGAGGGAAATAGCAATTATTGAAGAGGAGTGACACTCAGAGGAGTGATATGATCAGATTGGAGGTTTTGAAGATGAATCATTCTTGGCAAGTGTGCAGAGGATGGATTGGAGATGAGGTTAGCAGGAGGCAGAGAGAAAAGCTGTTGCAGTAGATGACGAGTGACAGCAAGGAAGGAGACAAACACTCCTGCTCTATTTAGGAAATGTTTAGGCAACATCACCTAACTCCACGTCCAAACCTTCACCATACTGGCGGGAAATCCTCACCACAATAGCTCATGAACGAAATTAGGGGTGTGGAGGTGAAATTTAAGCCTCCAACACAGCAATCCTTTTAGCATCTATTTTTATACAGGTTAGATTTGGGGGTGACTGAATGTTAAGGCCAGGAGGAAGCTATAGAAAGGATCTAGCCCAGTGGTTCTCTACCCTGGCTACCATTAAATCCCCTGGGAAGATTTTACAGAATACTAATCCCCGAGTCCCATGCTTGATCAGCTAACTAAGGGTTTCTGGGAGTGGAGTTCAAGCACTCATGGGTCGTCAAAGCTCCCCAGGCAATTCTAATGTGCAGCCAGGACAGAGAACCACCGCTGGTCTCATCCAACCGCCATGCTGGACGCAGGTGGAAGATGAACCCCAGAAATTCTTCTTTTAGGATGCTGGTAGTGATACGTTACCTGTATTATCTATTATATATATATATATATATATATATATATATATAGTTTCTTATGTACTTAGAACAAGATTAGAACCTCTTGGTCATTTGACACCGAATTGTATTCTGCAATAAGTTTATGCTGATGCCAGAAATGGGGAGAAAAAACAAGACATGAAAAAAATTGCAAAATAAAAATAAAAAGAGAGGAAGAGCTTTACACAAACAAGAGGAAGTGAGACTGCCTATGCATTCCACCGACCCAGGTTAGACAAGGCTCACTAAGTTATGCGAAGCTTGTTTCCTTGTGCGTTAGGTTGGGAAAAGACAAGAGAGAACAGAAAAAGCATAGAGATAAGAAAAAAATGCCCGATGAATGAAGGGGCTGTGTCTGTCTTGTTCACTTTTGCATCCCCAGCATAAAAGCAGCACTTTGCAAATAGACCAGGTCCGTGCCTTAGTTAGGGACTAAATAAATGGGAGAAAGGAAGGAATGGGAGGAGAGCAAAAGGGTCAGGCAGAGTCACTCATTCACTTTTTCTCTTAGGTCCATTAAATCTTTATGACCAGCCTCAGGGAAGAGAAAATAATTTTCAAAATGTTCTGTTCCTCTTAAATATTGGGCTTCTTTTTCTGCCAGAAGCAGCTTTGAATTTCTTTGGGAGAGGAGTATGCAATGGTCCCCATCCTGGGTCTGATGCTCTATGTAGAGAAGACATTTACTAATGCCCTGTGTATAAAGGTGTGGGCTCAGTAGAGAATAACTTCTGGATTCAAAATCAGGCCCTGTTGCTTGTCATGTGACCTGGGTCCTTAACTGCTTTTACTATCGCTTTCCTTGAAATGGGTATTACTATAGACCGAATGCTTGTGTCCCCCAAAAATTCGTATGTCGAAGCCCTAGTCCCCAGTGTGATGGTATTTGGAGGAGGGGCCTTTGGGAGGTAATTAATATTAGATTAGGTCATGCAAGTGGGTTCCTCATGATGGGATTAGTGCTCTTAGAAAAAAAGAAAGAGACGGGAGCTCTCACTCTCTCCCTGTGCTTGCACCAAGGAAAAGCCATGTGAGGACATACGGAGAAGACAGCTGTCTGCAAACCAGGAAGTGGACCCTCACCAGACTCGCAATCTGCTGGCACCTTGATCTTGGACTTCACGTACTCCAGACCATGAGCAATAAATGTTTATTAGTTAAGCCACCCAGTCCATGGTGTTTTGTTATAGCAGTACAAAGGGACTGACAGGTATATTCAGATTATTGTAAAGGTTAATGAGGTGATGCATATAATGTTATTAGGACCTCAGCCAGCAGATGATGTGTTCATAAATGTTAGATGTTGTATTATTGTATTGTAATGGTTGTTGTATTCTTATTTTCATTATCGTGTTTTGACCCATTCCACTTCTCATTGATGAAAGCAAAGAACCAGGGTGTGAGAAACTACAGCTATTACAACGAGCCCACAGGGGTAGATGCACCTTTATTGTCCTTTGCCCAATCTTTTGTTTTAAACTCAAACCTCCTAACTGGGCTTAGATTGGCCTGTCTATAATGCCACGGTGATCACAGAATGGGGATTAGGCATTTTCAGGTAACACTAGATGTCTGTATCCCATCCTCCAGGAGTCCAATCCTATCACAAGATGGTAGCTTTCTTGGAAAAAAATTGCAATTCTTACACTTTAGAGTATAACCAAAAAAGTGGGCTGGGCCTGGCCCAGTAGCGCAGTGGTTAAGTTCGCATGTTCTGCTTCTCGGCGGCCCGGGGTTCGCCAGTTGGGATCCCGGGTGCAGACACGGTACCGCTTGACACGCCATGCTGTGGTAGGCATCCCACATATAAAGTAGAGGAAGATGGGCATGGACGTTAGCTCAGGGCCAGGCTTCCTCAGCAAAAAGAGGAGGACTGGCAGTAGTTAGCTCAGGGCTAATCTTCCTCAGAAAAAAAAAAATAATTATAAAAAAAAAAACGGTGAGCAATATTGTGACTGAAAAGAGACTTATTTCTCTCGTTAAATATTTGCCTTAGGGATCCTGATTATTCCATGGGGGGTTACAACACAGAGCAGGGAGAGGTTATCTGAGGAGAGGACCCAGCCCTTTCTCCTGGTTACAGACATCTACTAATGACTTACAGTTTACGTATGGCAAGATTTCAGACTGAGTTCTCCATTTTTAGTTGAACATCTTGAGAAAATCTTTGCTGATTCCATCAAAGAGGGTATGAAATCCCCTAATTTAAAACATCCTTATGTATTAGTTTGCCAGGTCTGTCGTAAGAAAATACCACAAACTAGATGGCTTAAACACCAGACATGTGTTTTCCCATGGTTCTAGAGCCTGGAATTCCCAGATGAAGGTGCTGGCAGGGTTGGTTTCCTCTGAGGCCTCTCCCCTTGGCTTGCAGATGGTCGTCATCCCTTTTGTTGCCTTTTCACAGGGTTGGCACTCTGTGCCTGCACGCACACCTCTGCTGTCTATCTGTGTCCTAATGTACTCTTCTTATAAAGACACGAGCCGATTGGATTAAGCGCCCTCCCTCTTATGACCTCATTTAACCTTCATTAGCTCTTTAAAGACCTTATCTCCAAATATGGTTACATTCTTAGGCACTGGGGATTGAGACTTCAACATATAATTTTGAGGACATAATTCAGCCAATAACACCTTATTAATGAGTCTTAATTCAATGAAATCACATGGCTTTGACGCTCTGAAGTGGTCCCAAAACACCTTTGAAGTTACCCTCAACTACATATCACCTTCCTATAAAATCAAGTAAACACCGAATATTTAAGAGTAGCTGAATTTCCTTTTGGGATTATAACACAATGTTGTAGGCTGAGTCTCCAGGAAACAGACACCAAGAATCTGACATTTGCATGCAGGAGCTTTACTGGAGAATATTCGTTACAACACCCATGAAGATTAGCAAAGCAAGACTGGACAGAAAGAGAAGCTGAACTATGAGCCACTTGGAACAGAGAACATTCTCTGATCCTTTAGGGCTCTTGAGCAAGATAACCTTTCAAGGTTGTCCCATTTTTCCTTTTTTTTAAAGATTTTATTTTTCCTTTTTCTCCCCAAAGCCCCCCAATACATAATTGTATATTTAGTTGTGGGTCCTTCTAGTTGTGGCATGTGGGATGCCGCCTCAGCATGGCTTGAGCAGTGCAATGTCTGCACTCAGAATCCAAACCGGTGAAACTCTGGGATGCCAAAGCGGAGCATGCGAACTTAACCATTCGGCCACAGAGTCGGCCCCAGGGTTGTCCCATTTGAAGTCGGTTGTCCCCCTTTGTACCTCTGAATCACACAGTTGCTCCTATGGATGGGGAGTACCTTGGAAGAAGCAGCTGCCCTGTATCTACTGCAGTCTACTCCCTGTACTGTTTGGATCTAGCTGCTTCATATACTGAGGTTACTGTACTAGAAATAGCTGCTCCAAGATTTTGATTGGCCATTTTCCTGGAAAAACATACAAAAGGAAGGTAGGTGGAACAAACTACAGACCCCACCTCTGAGGCTGACCTTGAGTCCTTAACAGATATTATTGTTATCTCTCCTTCCTTTACGACCTATTCTAGATTTCCCTCATTCTTGGCAAGTGCCCTTGGCTATGCTTGTCTTGATGGCTTACCTACTGATTGTGATCCAGAACTTCATCCCTGAGGGGTCTGAGCTCCTGGTCACCGTGTACTTCATAATCCATGGCTACTGCACTTCTGTCAAGATGGGACAGGGAGCTACTACAAGACAACCCAGTGGTTCACCCAAGTGGGAATCATATTGTTCCCTGTCATTGTGGCCATCGTGTATTGGCAGCTCTTCCTCTTCCTAATGATTGGGTCAATTATCCATACCAGAATTGTGGTTACTTTCCTTGTTTGCTGGTCTCTTCCCCCAAGAAGCCTAAAATGACTGAGAAGCAGCTAAGGCTCAAGTTTATTGTGGTACTCACTGTGTCCCCTGTTGGAAGCACCCTCTTTGGAAGCAAGGACCTCCAGAGCCACAGAACCTAGCTGTGTGGGGAGGAAAAACAAAAATACCCCAAGTGAGACACTTAGAGTTCCACTGCCTGGTTGCTGAACCAATGTATTCTACCTACTAGAGACATGGCACCATTTCATTGATTAAATATGTTTACTGAATTTTAGAGAATGGCACCCCATCCTTGCAGGACATTGTACCCAAGCTAATATCTCAGTTTTCACTTCAAGATGCTGTCCCATTAATCCATAAAGCTGGAAGCTTCTAGAAGGTGCAGTATTTGGTAGGACCAGTGAATTCTATGGATTTGTGACTGCTGTCACGCATTCTTAGCTAATCCGTGAGTTCCCTGGTCTAGGGCAACATTATGCAGGATCCTATATCAGTGGATCTAGCTGAGCCCTTGTAGCTAGGAAAGTTAAATCCATACGTGGAATATGTATTGATATCAGTGAAAATAAATTGCCCCTTTCAATGTGGAAGAAGTAAAACACAGAGAACATGCCGCCAAGTAGCTGGTTGGTCTCTTTCAGTGGTATTTCCATACAGTGGACTTGACCTTGGTCTCTCTTGCCTGTAGGCTAAGTCTTTGACAGTGCCTGTGGCTAGATCAGTCTTGGAGATGAGAGCCCACAGTGTTAGACCCATGCATAACCAATAGCTACTCTCTTTGAGTCCATTATGCCAACAATGGAGCGGCCAGTGACAGAGAATGGCTGATACCAGGTGGTTGTTTGGTGCCTCCTCTGTAGTGGATGCTCTCTGATGGACTTTAACATGCAACATAAAGCTTTCCACACTTTGCCCACTCCCAATGGTTCATACACATGTCTTTTCCCCAGGCCTCCTTGTTGCTGTTGATTTCCTTTTTTTTTCCTGATCAACCAGTCATTCAAGACACTGTCCAATAATCCGTATGCATTCTACTTTAGGCCACTTTTCTTCCCACATAAAGTAGATATCTGCCTCAGTTCTGCCAGATGGGAGGATTTTCTCTCACCACTATGTTTCAGAGCCACTCTGAGAATGTCTGTGGTGTAGAAATAGCTCATTTTTCCCTGGACCCATCCACTAGCTCATCCATTAATTAAGCTTAGCTTTTTTCTCCTCTGTTATTGGGTCATAAGAGACTCCCCCTGTAGCCATAGAGGTTAACTCTGGGAGAATTACTGATTTAACAGTGGTGGATGACATGGGATCTGGACTATTTATGCGGCATACTAGTGCTCACTGGCCTTATTTATGCTTGATTCAAAATGTACCATTTTTTTATCTCATAGTGGAATCTTACTTCACCATCCAGAGTTATCCCCGTGTTGAAGTAAGAGCATCAGCCTTTGTACCTCTACATCTACCAGTCATTGGAAGCAGGCTGCTCCCGTGGATGTTGAGAGCCTAGGGTGAGGCAGCTTCCTAGCTCCTTTGGCTGAGGTAACTTCCTGGAGAGTGGCTCAGTTGTGACCTGTCAGCAGTCAACACTCCTGGCAGCTGAGAGAATGAATGCCTTTGTCCTGAAGAGCAATCTTCATGGCACCCCACAGCAACCACTGCACATAGTTTTTTAATCCTCACAGAGATAAGAGCTATGAAGTGAGATAAGTTTGGTAACTCTAAACCTTGCTTGGGGTCTGATTCCTCAATGAATTTTTTGTTTACATACTTGAAAAAAATTGCTTCATTTAAAAGTCAGAGCCAGAGCTTGTGTTGCTATTTACATGTCTAAGTCTCTCTCACAAATGACCTGATGAATGTAGATAACAGACTATCTCAAACTGCACAAACTGTCATCCCAAACTCTTTTAGTCATCGTAATCAAGAGTGACCGTTAGAGAATAACTAATCCGACTCTTTCATTTGTCAGAATAGGAAACTAACACATAGGAGGAATGGTTTACCTATTTGTTGTTATTAAGCTTCAGTTTTCTGCATCTGTAAACTTGAAATAACAATAGTTCCTTCTCGTGGGTTGTAATCACTTCTAAAACACAGAGGCTCAGAGGGACCCAAGACCATATCACTAGAAAGTGAATGGAGAAGGCATTTGATCTTAAGGTGAATGGTTAGAAACTCTTTAATTTAGTAATAGTAATCCACTATAAATTTATCATTTCTACTTCTAAAAACCTTATGGTTCAATAGAAGAGACCATGCCTTCATTCAGTCAGCAAATACTTATTGATGCCTCCTCTGTACCAGGCACAAAGCCAAGCCATGAAAATTCAACAGTTAAGAGTACTTGCTTTCACAGAGCCTGCAGTCTAATTGGAAGGATTCACATTTATCAAATAATCACAAAATAAATAAAAACTTACAATTGCAATAAGTGCTCTGAAATAGAGAAATGTGGTTTCATGAATGTACGTAATAGTGGAGTTGACTTAATCATGGAGGTTATGGAAGATTTTGCTAAGATAATGTCTACTGCATGGAGATATGAAGGATTAATAGAGTTAAGTGGATGAAGAAAATAAAGAAGAGTTCTCAAGGCAGAGGGGATGATACATGCTGAGACCCTTTGGTGGAAGACGGCATGGCACATATAAAGGATTAAAAGAAGTTTATTCTGGCTGGAGTGGAGAAAACAAATGGGAGTGTGCAGAATAGCCGGGCTGCAGGGGTGAGCAAGGGCCAGAGCATACAGGGTCATGCTCCAGACTTTTTGTCTTTACCCTGAGAGAACTCACTAAATCATTTCAATCAAGGAAGGATGTAATCAGATTTGCATCTTTAAAAGGTCCCCTGACTGTCCTGTGGAGAATGGATTGGTGGAGGACAACACTGGATGATGATAGAGTTAGCAGGCTATTGCTGTTGTTCCGATGAAAGATGATGATGGCATCGCCTAGACTTAGCTGGTAGAACTGGAGAAAAGTGGACATATTTGAAAAGCATTTAGTCAGTAGAGTCGACAGCACTTGATGCTAGATTACATATGGGAGAGAAGATGTCCAGGATGACTTTCTAGGTTCTGAGTTAGCATAACTGAATGAAAGTTGTGCCAACATACACACATATAAACATTTCCAGGCAGAATGTAATTAGATATTTAATGAGTTTACTTGCATACAAAGAGAATTCTATGAATTTAGAGCCTCAGTCTTCAATATGGTCCTTAATTTTTGAATTGTGGGACCTTAAAAAATTGATGAAAGTTATGAAACCTCTGTCCAGACCAAAGCACTTTCCCACAGACTCACAATTTTGCATGTATTTTATGTCGCCTGCATCCGTGTAAATTTCAGTTCACACGCATTCACGCAGTCTATGGATCTGAGGCAAAAAAGACTCTACCAAAGCTTTATTCTATAGTGTGTCCCCTGCTGCTTCTCTTGCACACTGCACTGCACCAAGTTGGAAGATGGGAAACATGACTTCGCATGGCTGCTACAGTTACCCATTTATTGTATTTTACTGTTGGTTAACAAACGAGTATTGAGTGGGCACTTGGAAAGCGCTATCACAAAACAGAAATGCTCCTCTGGGAACCCAGGCAAAAGCACATCAATCCTTAATGACAGCACCAAACACAAGGGTCGCTCTGGCACTTCTGTCAGGAAAAAGCAGCTCTCCCTCAAAGAAAAAATGCCTTCTGTCAGCTCCTTTTCACCTTCGTGGCTTCATGTGGCCTTGGGGGGAAAATAAAATATTTCCTTCCCCAGGGAGAGAGTCATTTGGTTGCAGCTGCGTTTGAAAGAGAACTGCTGACTTAGGATTTGATTCCATGATGAGCATTTTATAAACATACTATATATAGCAATTATATATATTACATACTGTGTACACACGAGACATAAATTATATGCTAAATCAGTTCCTATGATGATCCAGAAATAATGGAAAAGAGACTAAGTGCTGAAATTGCAGCTGGAAGGCTTAGAAGGAAAAATATTTTAAAGGAGAATCACATACAGGAAGATACAGTATCACCTTCCCCAGAGAGCCTTTTAAAATTATACAATTATCTGACATGAAATTTAACCATAATCTTCTCTCAAGTTTAGGGATAAGTCTGACGAAGTTCAAAGATTTCTTCTATTTCTCTCATTCAAAGGTAATAACTCCAAATATGTATCGAGGGCCTACTGCATGCCAGATACTGTGCCAGTACTTTCCATACATTCTCCCATCGAGTCTTCACAGTCATTCTAGGAGGTGGGTACCATTATAAAACCCATTTTACTGAGGAATAAACTGAAGCTCAGAATGTTCAAGTATTTTCCCAGTGGGACTCCATTATCAAATATCAAATGCCATCATCAAATCCAGGTGTGTCTGACTTGGAACACCCTTTCTTATCAATAGAAAGTGCTCTCTTATAAATGACCGTTTTCACCTAAACTATACTTCCCATCTAAGTGGACATAATGAGGAGTAGTTTTAATATCCAAACCACCTGTCATTCTTAACCACTATGGTAATACAGCTACCAGATATATGTGTTGATCCTTTGAAAACTAAATTACAAATGTTCCTTTAGGACCCTTGTAATTGGAGGACACAGAAATACCTCACCAGGAAATATTCAAATATTAAAAACAAGTGTAATCTAAGTCACCATGTTATAATCCTGTCAATGCTTCTTTGGTAATGAGAAACATAGAATTAGTTGGGATCTGGAGGAATTCCTCAAAAAACAAAAAGGGGCATATGAAAATACTGACCTGAGGCCTTTCAAAGCAATAATATGATCACACAAAGTAAAAATATGCTCTTCTGTGAAAAATGTCTTCTTAGTGAGTCTTAGTATTTTGTCTTAGAAAGCAAGTAGGTTAGCTGCATTATAGAAATAATGGAAGTACATATTTGGAAGATGGCTGAGTTAAGAAGTGGTCAAGCAGTAATTTTTTCAACATCTAAGAAGCGTACATTCTTTGAAGATAAACTCATTCTTACATATTACATAATCATTTCTAGAGTTTGTTAAATTGCAGTCAGACAAGTCCTTTTGGCCTCCTTCTGAAAATATATTTGATGGAAATTAAGAGGCATGCAAGCTCTTTGCTAACTTCTTTACCCTTGTCGGATGTCACACTTAGATGGCTGCAAATAATCCCTCCCAATTATTCTATATCCTTTCATCCAGACACATAACTCATCTTTCTGAACTCAGTCATTAAGCCGGCGTAAGGCCAAGTTTTATACGCTTAAGTTCAGAGCTCATTTAAGAGCAGGTACTTCATCAGGAAGCTTAAAAACATTTCCATTTGAAGATCCCAGGTTGTCATGTAGTCTTCTAAAAAAGTCTGTGTGATGGATGCCCTTTCACATTCTAGCACATTCATATACAGGATAAATAGTTCATCTTTCCCTAGAGGCACATGTAATCAACAGCCTAAGATGATTCTATAGCCATAAACACTCATATTTATATAATAGAAGAAAAATTCCTATAACATTGCTTTCTAAAAGATCAAGAAAGTGCATCCCTGAATAATCTTCAGCTGTATGTTCATGATGGTCTTCTGATTGTTCAATCATGCATTTAGAGGAATTTAGGGCCCTGAAGCATTGAAGATACCCTTTGCTGGTTCAGTTTAAAGCTTATTCAGGTTCATTAGCCTGCTCCCATCGAAAAAGTTAGATGCTCTAAGAAGAGTGCAACTGGAAATGAAATTCTGCCCAGTGTTCTTTCCACCCCTATGCCCTTTAGCAGTCTTCATTTACATTTAAACCACTTCACTTAAACTTAAACTCACATCTTTGCTCTTTTTTTGTGCTATTCATTGTGCCTACCTGTGATGTTCTTCTCTCTTGTCCTACAAATTCATACGGGAGTCTTCCTACACTAATACACTAGAGAAATATGATGGACTAAATGTGTTTAATAGGTCCAATTCACTTCGAGAAGACCCAACACACAGGAATTGATCTCACCAAGCTGATAAATCAGAAAGAAATAGATCATTTAATAAAATTCAAAATCCTAAAGTCACTTTGTGAAAGAAGCTGTCCACACAGCTTTGACACCCTTCTGTCCAGTCACTTTGGTAGTAGAAATTATCATAGCTACTATTTATTGAGTTCTGTGAAACTGGGACTATTATCCCCAACTCGAAGGTGAGGAAACCGAGTCAGAGAATTTAGTGACTTGTTTAGATCATGAAAGAATTAGGATTGAACCCATGTCTGTTTTACTCCACAGGGTGTCTCACTCGTCACATTATTTCATCTCCTCAGGGCTTCCTTACAAAGTTCACATTCAGCTCTTCTCCTGCCTGAAATGTCCCTCCCTCTCTTTCACCACTCAGACCCTATCATATTTTGGGAATGTTTCTTCTCTACTCCTAACATTTCCTCCCTCAGAGGGAGCTTAATTAGTGTGGCTCTGGGCTTCTTTCTGAGAAGGTGGAGTGGTTTCTCTGCTGGTAAGTTTGGGAAGAATAACTTGGATCAGCCCATCTTTACTTTTCTCCTGTGGGGAGAGAGCTTGCTTTTAGAGCAAGAGCTCTAAGTCCTGAGTTCCTGTCTTATGTGAGCAGCCTGTCCATATGGAAAGGTGTTCCCAGTCTGCCACCACCATGGTGGGTGGGTAGGCTTGCCTAGTTCGGGGATCAGTTTTAGAAGCCCAGTTGACTCTCCTTTAGACTAGTCTCCCAGCTTAGTGTCATCAGTAATTATGGTGATGCTCTGCCCTACACTGTTACTCTTTATTTCTCCACTTTTTCAGAATTGGGCAGAGATGAGGGGTGCAGTTTGGGAGCCCAACCCAGGCCCCAGATTCTACTTCCTCTGAAAAGCTTTTCCCAAATCAGAAATCACTTTTCCCTTTACTATCCCCAAAATACTTTATATTTCCATACTAGCCTTTATAACAGATTAACTTAGATTAGGGACACATTCTGCTACTATCTATGTGACACTGAAGAGGCTTGGAACTGTTTCTCATTCATTTATTAGTGTACCTCCCTCAGAACCTAATAAAATGTTTTATAAATAGTAGAACCTCAAAAAGATGTTTGTTGAATTGAATTGGTTCTATGTCATGTCATCTTTGTGTGTTGCTTTAAACTTTTTCTTTATTTACACTTTCCTTACTTCCCCAGTTTGTTAAAAGCTGTAGGAGACACAAACTCCATTTTCTCTCCTCTGCAGTAGAACACTCAGTGCATTGATTCAGGCCCAGTGGAGAAACTAAAATTGTTGGCCTTCTGACTGATAGGGAGCCACTCAACTGTTCCCATTAGGAGAATTACCTGTTGCCTCTCCTCCCATTCACTCTGATTACTCACCCTGCACTGGCCCCCAGGTGCAACCATCATGAAAGATTGCCCTGGAATTAAGAGAAGCGACTTCCATCTCAGAAATGGTGACACTTCCATGTTTGAAGCTGAAGCATCTTCAGGAGCAACTGGGAGCCAGCTGCCATTAAGTCTATTTCAAGCAAGAGGGAACCTAGCATTTTTAATTGAAAATGGAGTATTGTTGCATATCTTATAGTCTTATTCCAAATGAATATGAGCGTGACAGTGTTTCTGAAGCAATGAATTTAACACCTAGCATTTTAAGAGCTTGAACTTATTGCTGAAGCACTAATTAAGCTTTATAGATGAGAGAGTCAGTGACTCATTAGAGGTCACAGAGAATATCAGTGACAGGGCTCTTGAATGTCGTAAGGGCCTTATGTGAAGAGCTCTGTTCATTCAGCATTATTTTTTAGTCGAATTTCATTCTGTAGCTAATCATAATCCAGTTCATTCATTTACTCACTCATTCTTCCATTCATGCATCTGTGCCTTAAAACATTCGAAGAGCTCTTATTGAGCACTTATACCACACAAAACCCGAGAGGAGGTGCTAGAGATAGAGATAAACAAACCATCACTCCTGCCCTTAAGGAGCCCATAGGGAAGGACAGATCAGAAAATAAATTATTAGAGTTCACAGGTTATGAGATTAGGGTGCTGCAGGAGGATAAGAGAGGGTCTCTAACCAGCCTGGGGTCTAGGAAAATTTCCTGAACATCAGGTTTGAGCTGAACATCATCGAGGGTTTTCTCAGGAGTTATCCAGAGACAAAAGAAAATGGTGCAGAGCTTCCAGTGTTTTCAGAGCAGAGCATTCCTCTGGGGAGAACAATAGCAGGGAAGGACTGAGTAAGAGGAGCTGGGGCCAGATTATGGAGAGCCCCATAGGCCATGCCAAGTAAGTAATTTGGATGTTATTCTGCTGTTCATAGGGAGTGGCATCAAGCAGGAGGATGATGTCATCAATTACATGATAAAAAGTTCGTTGTGGAACCATGGGAATAGACTGTAGGCTGCTCTGATGTTCTTGTCTAATAAGAGTCAATGGGGTGGAGAAGAGACTTGTTTGAGGGATATTTATGATAGAATGACAGGTCTTGGTCCTGATTAAATGCCTGTTTATTGGAGCTTCACAGGAAAGACGGCATAAGAGAAGATGGGAACTGTTAATAACTCCTAAAACTATGGCTTAAATGCCCGGGTGGTGGTAGTATCTATTAACAGGGTTAGGAAACACAAGATGGCAAGTAAGTGTAGGAAGATAAATGGTAAATCCAGATGCTGAGATTGAAGTGTTTGTGGAATATCCAGATTGCTGTGGGCAGACATAGTAGAGAGCAGCTGAGGAGTATGGTCAGGAGGCATAAAATAGTCATCAATATAGAGAGAGTGGTGGAAATTATCCATATAGATGGAATCTTTTCTACATATAACCATATTTCCAATCACTTTGACTATATAAATAACATTTCTTACTTCCAATAAGAAGATCACTTTCAGGTCGTCCTACATGGCTGAGCAAAGTAACTATTATTCTTTTGAAATACCAAACACCAGAATTATGACACATCTACACATTATTCCACACTATTTTTAGGAATACAGAAAAATGACCACATGGATAAGTATAATAATTAAAATACATTAAAATGTGATCTTTTCCCTAGTCATAGAGAAAAAATAAAACTATGGTCACAGGAGAAAAGTTTTTAAATTTTTTTTAAAGATTGGCACCTGAGCTAACATCTGTTGCCAATCGTCTCTCTTTTTTTTGTTCTTCTTCTTCTCCCCAAAGCGCCCCCGTACATAGTTGTATATTCTAGTTGTAGGTCCTTCTGGCTCTGCTATGTGGGACGCTGCCTCAGAATGGCTTGATGAACAGTGCTAGGTCCACGCCCAGGATCCAAACCTGTGAAACCCTGGGCCGCTGAAGTGGAGCATGCAAACTTAACCACTCGGCCACAGGGCTGGCCCCAGTAGAAAATTATTTGACTCAAGCCCCTATTTAACTTTATTATATATGTAATATCCTCTGCTACACCACCTTTTACGCTGCTCTCCTCATCCTCCTCGCTTCTCACCCTATCACCCTATGCAATTTGCAGACCCACGCTGCAGTTTTAGCCTTCTCTTCAAGTGCCAGTGGCAGCTTATTTAAAGAACCAAAAGGGCAGAGGTGCTCTTTGTGTTCTAGAACCTTCACACGTCAAGTTAAGTAAACCTGTCTATATGCTTGTTTTAAATTAGTTCTCCTGCAAACTCTACATATGCAAGTTCCATCTGTAAAACTAACCCAAATCACAGAGCAGAGAGATGAATAAAGATGTGAGGTCAAAACTGAGTGTGGATTCAGTGATTTTAGAATTTGCTTTTAGGCTCAATTCAGATTGTACCTGTGGGCAAGCAAACTTCCTTGGCCCATCTCACTCCCAGCCCCAGCCTTATTTAGAAAGAGCGTTTTCCCACACCATGTCAGAACAACTTGTATCTCTGTGACTGGAGTGACAGCTCCTTGAGGGCAGGGACCATGCCATTTATTTTAGGTGTCTTAGCACCTATTGTGTCACCAAATCAAAATAGGTATTTAGTTATTTATCTATCAATGCCAGACCATGACCAGTCATATAAATTAGGAACTATTTCTTTTAAATAAATTGTAATTCACTCCAGAATTCATCTCTTTAAAAAGATAAAGCATCATGAATAAAAATGTCATTGGAGAATTGCATATAATATCCTATTTTAATGAATGAATACATTTCAATATATCACTTTCTTTGTTCAAGGTTTATAACATGCCTTCCCACAATGATGGAATTTCTCTTCTCCCAAAAAAACAGATTGAGCTCTGTTCAAAAAATGAAATGTGAGCTATTAAGTTAGAATCAAATATTCTGAATCATATATCTGAAATTCAGGGTCAGGAAAGCTTCTCATATTCTAAAGCCATTTCTGTAATATAAAAAAGTTGATTTAACCATAAATAAACAGAAAATAATCACACTGTGATGCCTGATGTATGCATTTGTATTATATTTGCTCAACTGTACTCTTATTTATCTGCAATAATAAATTGACCGCTAGAGAAGAATCATCTCTGTGTTACTAGATCTTTGCACAAATTTTTATCAGCACCTCCCTTGCTGGGCCAAGCATTTGTTTTCATGTTATTTGCCCAGCTGGATAACGAGCTCCTGAAGGACAGATTGTTTTGATTCCTCAGTATCTATGATGATGTCTGGCATAAGGAAGGAACTTCAAACGTGTATCCTCAATTAAGGAAAAAAGAAGCATTTCTGTAGATTAAAGGCATCAGGACCATTTCTACCTCCCCAGCTTAGTCTTGGATGGCATCTGGTGGTCATCTGTATCATCATGCTCCACAGCCAAGCCTCTGGGTTCATGCTAAGAGCGGTGCACAGGAAAGAAGCCAGGGAAGGTTCATGAACTGATGTCAGACACTAGGAAGAATAGGCATGACCTCAAAGCTGAGAAGGTAGAAGAAAAACAGAGATGAGGATCAGAAAATGATCTGCTCAAGCTGAGTCCAGACGCAAGGGAGAACAGTGGTGTCTGAAGGACTGTCTGGGATCAGGTCCAGAGGAGTTAGTGAGATACAAACTGAGGAAAACTGGCAGGTATGTTCTCAGTGTATAAGTTCCTCACTATAGCCATACAGAACCATCATGAACCAGGCTTTCTCCAGTGCTCAACTGTCCCCTCCACTTATAACATGCTTTCGTCACCTCAGTTCTTCCACTGCCTTTGTACAGGCTCATCCATCTCAGTCATTCTCTGAGAAGTCTTAACAAATTCCTCAAAACTAGGTTGAGCACACTTTCTATAAGTTCATATTAGTTTTTGTGCTACCAAACTCAGCACAGTGTATGGAAACCGTCTATTCAGGGATCTACTTTAGTAACTTCTCTGAAAGTTACACTTATTCACTGTACCCAGATCCTAATACAGAGCCTAATACAAAGTAGGCATTTGCTAAATATTTGTTGAATGAAATAAAGGTGAATGTTTTATTTTTTACATATGGAGGAGAACTGTTGACACACAGAGTTGTCTTTTAAGTATCACAGTTTGCAGTTTTTAATATTCATTCAGTCAACAAATATTTATCAAGTGCCTATTAGGTGCCAGGTACTGCATTAGACACTATGAGCACTATATTATGAATTTTTATCTTATCTATATAATGACCGTTTCATTTAATGTCTGTTTTGTATGGATGCTTTTTGTATTTTAACATTAATTACTACAATTTCTGTGTAGAGGTGGTGCTTTCATCTCACATTTTGCAGATGATGAAAGTGTGTTTCACGGAAGTTAACTAACTGCTCAAGGTCTAATCTAAGAAGTTGAGGAGGCGGCTGGAATCAAACTCTATCTGATTCAAAGACAATGTTTTTTTTACTATGCATCTATGAATATTTACTTATATTACTTATATATCTCACTTGGTGAACAAATAAAGTGTAGAGATTGTGTTCCCTTTTCATGTCTTTGGGACTAGTGAATAAAATGTTTGGGTAATTTTGTTTCCTTGAGAATTTGTCTCTATAACCATAAAAATAGTCTCAGGTTAAGTGAAAAGTTTTCTAGCTGGATCTTTCTATATGCCTTAAAAATTGATTTTCACTAGGCTATATTTAGTTATAAAATCAAATAGACTTTATTAAAATATAAGACATCCCACTTTTGGTCAATATTTTATGAATGCCATTAAGTTTTGCATTTGAAATTGGGAGAATACTATTCTGAGTTCTTTTCTGGGCCCCCTATGGCCTAAGCATCAAAAAATAACTTGCTCATTGTCCACTTGCACCTTAATTATAGCTATTGGGAATAAAATGATTTAAAATTAAATACAATTGAAAAAATTGAAAGAGGTTATATAAGAACTAGATGTTAAGATGTGAACTTTGTTTTATCCACTATTCGGTGCCTCCAGGACGTTTATTTCAATACCCGATGATTGACTGTCAGACTTGAAGGCTTTGGTATTAAGTCCAGGACTGAGGGTACCGATGAAAGTGAAAGAAGAAAGTGCTGAAGCAGGACTGCACTTGAACGTCAAGAAGACACGAATCATGACTGCAGAAGAACTACACAACTGTAATGTAGGCAATGAAGACACTGAAATTGTTAAAGATTTTGTTTTCTTGGTTCAGTCATCAATTTAAATGGAGACTGCAGCCAAGAAATCAAGGGAAGACTGAAACTCGGAAAGCCAGCAATGAAATAATTAGGAAAGATCAAGTGTAAGGCAGTGTCATTAGAGACTAAGGCCAAGATTATCCGCGCGCTCAGATTCCCAATTGCTATGTGTAGGTGTGAAAGCTGGACAGTGAAGACGGCTGACATGAAAATAATTGATTCATCTGAAATATGGTGTTAGAGCTTCACTGTGGAGGTCTATTATCATACCTGTCATATTGCCGTCTTCATTTCTCATCCAAGATCTTTCCAGATGGTATGGCCTATTTGACATTTACTGTAAATGAGTATCTATATGCAAATGCCTGTGGATGTGTGTATGTAAATACATGGAGTAAAGAGAAACAAAACATTAAAAATTAAATTAAGGCTAAAATTAAATATTTGGGATGTCCAAATAAGCTGTGTTAGAGAGGAGGGAAGATTGCAATTGTAGGCAGAGTTCTGGATTTGACTCTCAATACTATCACTATCTTATAACTTAGATAAAATTTTTGTTTCCCCTGAAGAAGATTAGCTCTGAGCTAGCATCTGCCACCAATCTTCCTCTTTTTGCTGAGGAAAATTGGCCCTGTGCTAAGATCTGTGCCCATCTTCCTCTACTTTATATGTGGGACACCTGCCACAGCATGGCTTGATAAACGGTGTGTAGGTCTGCACATGGGATCCGAACCAGTGAACACCCAGGCTGCTGAAGTGGAGCGTGTGAACTTAACCCCTACACCACTGGGCCGGCCTCTAAATAAAAGTTTTTAAGTCTCCTAAGCTTTACTTTTCTCATATATGGCATAGTAATACTAATAGTTAATTAGCACAAGACCTCTGATGAGTTAATTAAACAATGTTGATGAAGGGGCTTTTCTAAATATAAAGCACCGTACAGATATACGTATTGAATTAGAAATTCCCATTTTTCCCAGTGAAGCTATATAAAAGTATATTTAGATGCAAAGTATGTATAATTCATTTTCTACGATCATATGTAGATAGATGTGGAATACATATTTTTATAATGATGAACTTCTGAAATGGCTTTCCTATGATGGGAGAACCTAAATCTAGAGTTGTGCCAGAGCATCATTTAAATTAGGGGCCTGGGGAAGGCTCTAGGGAGGAAAGGCTCTGTCCAATGAATAAATATAGTCCAGATAAAATGCTGCGGGAAGAGCAGGGGGTGGAAAAGGAAATAACATTTCCAGGCAAACTGAATAGAAAGTATAGAAGCTTCCAGGTGAGCCTCTTGTCTGAGGGTCTAGTAGTGGAGATAAGGCTAAAACATAACTGCAACAGAAAGCAAAATCTAGTCAAGGCCATGAGAGTGCCATGAGATAGGAAAGGGACAATTTGAGGGGAGTCTGGAAAGGGATCACTTCCAGCTGAGGAATCAGGGAGGAGGGTGCAGGGGTACATGGAGAGTGGGGAGAAGGGGAGGAAGGAGGAGGGAGGAGGGAGACTCTCTGAAAGGCACAATACTGTCCTGTGCTCTTTGCTTCTTATTCTCATTTTTCCTGTCATTTTGAAGGCCATGTCTATTGCCGTTGATTCTGAAACTTATTGTCTCCAGGCCAGATCTCGCCCCTTGAGATCCAGATTCATCTATTCAGCTGCCTGTTCAACATCTCAACTTAAATGTCTAATAGGCATTTTAAATTTAATATATTGATATAGATAACTTGATCTGTGCCTCTAAACATTGCTCCATCCCGAGACATGTCCACATTAATCATATTTCTACCATGTATTCTTCAAGCCGAAAACTTCAGGCTCACATATTACTCCTATTTATAACTCCTCATAGCCAACCCAACAGCAAATTATAGTGTGTTTAAGCTTCAAAATATATATCCAGCACAATAACTGGTATCACCAACATTTGCGCCTCTGAATTGCAAGCCGTCATTATCCCTTACCTGGACGAGTATATCAGGTTTCACATCACATTTAGAATAAAATGGCCTACAAACCCAACGTGATCCAACCCCTCACTACCTCTTCTAAGTAATCTCTTACCACTCTCCCTTTTGTTCATTAAGCCTCAGCTGCACTGTTCTTCATTCTATTCTTAGAACATACGAATGCTTATTTCTGCATCAGAACACTTTTGTTTCCCATTTTCTCTGCCCAGAATATTCTTTTCCCAGACTTCCTTATGACTGCTTCCTTCTCATTCTTCAATTCTCAGTTCAAATGTCACCAACTCAGAATACTGTTTCCTGATCACTAGCTGAGTACCACAATGCCCGCCACCATGATTATCTAATCCATTTCATTTTACTGTCTTTTATTACAGTACATATCACTATCTAAAGTTATTATATGCGTGTGTATATGTGTGTATTTGTTTTTCTGCCAGTCCCTCTGAAAGGAGCTCCATAAGAGTAGGCACCCTTCTTATCTCCTGTCACCACTAATTTTCTGGTGTCTAGGCCAGTGCCCAGCCCATTAGATATTTCTTAGTTGTTGAATGGTTTGTTCTATATAATCAATTTTAATTTATTCAAAGTAGGTGTTGAATCTTGCATGAGAGCACCAAGAGTTCTTTTTAAACTGCCAACCATAAATTAACTTATCCAGAAAACTAATTCCTAAGATATTTAAGATATTTTGAGTGGGTATTAGTTAGTTTGAGGGAAATGTCAACTGACAGTCGTCATTCGATAATTCCACGTGTAGCTGATCACATTGGACCTAGGAAATCATTAACGCGTTTTAGTCTAGCAGGAGCAAAATAAGTAAATAAGTAAATAAATAAAATTAACAAGTGCAATATAAAATGCTAAGGTAATAGAAGATGATTGTGTGCACAGTTTACATGATGCGCCATTAGGCAGTGTTTTCCCTGGTGACAACTTAGTGGGAAGGACTTCTTGGTAAAGGAATAGAGTGCAAGCCAAGTAATCAGGAAACATCAGGGATTCATAAACCCCCATACCTCCTGGGAGCATTGACAATACCATTAATGAACCACAGTGTGAAATTAATGCACTGCCTTGTGGGGACAATGATCTCCTGAGACCTGCCTGTGGTGGCATTGTAGCTATGACTCATTGTCATAAATTGTTAGGAGGAAAAGTACCTTGAAAACAGGATAGAAACTTTATTAATAACATAATGTTTATATGAGTTGGGAGAGAAATATCTTGCTTTTGTTTAAGAGTTGAGAAATTAACTATTTCAGGTAGTAATGAAATTGACATCATCGAAAATGCTTAATACGAAATGGTTGCCTAAAATGTCAGTTGATTAAAAAGACTATTCAATTTAAACACCAGTAACCTACTGAGCAGCTGTAATGAACTAGACATGTGGGAAACACCAATGAAAAAAGTAGAATGAAGAAAGGGAGGGAGGGAAAAAGAATGTAAGAAAGGAGGCAAAGCATGCAGGCAGTCAGACAGATTCCTTTAATTGATGGAGATCACAGATTAGTGATAGGATACATAAGTAAACACCTGACTGTACGCTGTCCAGCTGTGATTAGAGATAACTGCATTAACAGGCATATAAACAAAGCATCACAAGCAGATGTATGAAAAATAAATTCATTATTGAGAAAGAAAGGAGAATTGGGTAAAGTGTCAGGAAGTGATTAATGCCAGAATATGTCCTTGAAGGACAAGTAGGATTTAAACAGAAAAAAGAATGGTGTGCAAACATTTCTCAGTTGTTGAATAACTGATATGCTGGTGATAGCTGCCACATAGCTAAATGGATAGGTAGCCCACTGTCGTGTATATTATTGCTACACATTATTATACCTAACACCATACCTAATTATAATCGGTTTACTTTTTTCTGTTTTGAATCATAAGCTCAATATTTTTATTAAAATCATTATTCTCCAAGGTTAGATCATTGCTGAATTTTTATGTTATAGTCACTGGAAAGTTGTATGATGCTGCTTGCTTCTTCCAGGCTCTGCCTCTTTACTTCAGCCAACTTCCCAGTGGCCCCATAGACATGTATTGCTACATTGGGAAATAAATTATCTATTCTTGGCCCTGAGTCCTACGTTACTTAAAGTCAGCTTATTGGATCTAAATCAAACAGTAATCACAAATTTTAACTTGTACTAACAATAACGGTAATCTTGGTATTCTATGTGAGCACTAGATTTTTCATATATAAATATGTGGTAATACACTCGGTACCTACAATTTGGATGAATTGAGTAGGACAAGCAATCGCCATGAGAATGGTTAGATTTCTTTAAAAAAGAGCATTCAGGGGCTGGCCCCGTGGCCAAGTGGTTAAGTTCGCGTGCTCCGCTGCAGGCGGCCCAGTGCTTCGTTGGTTCGAATCCTGGGCGCAGACATGGCACTGCTCATCAAACCACGCTGAGGCAGCATCCCACATGCCACAACTAGAAGGACCCACAACGAAGAATATACAACTATGTACGGGGGGCTTTGGGGATAAAAAGGAAAAAATAAAATCTTTAAAAAAAAAAAAGAGCATTGAATATGAACAACAAAAAGAGAAAAATTCAACCTCTAGCATTTGTGGACAACAGGGGAAATATAATCAAGACATGAAAAGAAAGAAAAAAGTCAGAAAAGTAGTTCCAAAACAAACAGTACTGGGTCATGAAACCAGAGAGGAAGGTGTTTTAACAAGAAAGGGCTCCAGAGAGGTCAAAGGGAAAAAGGACAAAATCTGCAAAAATAAAAAAAAGTTATGTCAGTATTTATGTACTTTGACAAAGCAATTTCTGTAGGAAGAGTAGAAGAGATGATGACTTTCACAAGGTAGGAATTTATGAAGGAGTGGAAGGATAAAGTAGGCTTGATTAATGCAAGTTTATAAGTAAACATAAAGGAATAAATATGACGTAACTCAGGGGAGGATAGGCGCAAATTAAGATTGTTATTTCCTTTTAAGATATTGAGACCTGTGCAATCTGAAGATCCAGGAAAGGAGGGAATGCAAAGAGAAAAACTGAAATGCTGACAAGGATTCTGAGAGCAAGTTCACTGAAACATCTTAAAGAGGAGGGTCTGAGATCTAGAGGCAACAAAGGACATTAAACATGAGACTTAGGATCACTCATGAGGATATCTTACAAAAGCCACAGAGTCTTGTAAAATTCTTGTTCTGATTATCTCTCATCTATAATTCTCAACCGCCTTTTTCACATAGTATTTGACACCAGGATG
Organism: Equus caballus; assembly: GCF_041296265.1. Classification (NCBI taxonomy): domain Eukaryota; kingdom Metazoa; phylum Chordata; class Mammalia; order Perissodactyla; family Equidae; genus Equus; species Equus caballus. The sequence continues at coordinate 59,945,445 of NC_091690.1, forward strand.
AATTTCTGATTCCCAAATTTGTTCCAACATATTCTCTTCCTTGTATTAAGTGATGTAGCTCTCTTCATTCAAGAGGTCTCTCAATCCAGCTCTGGATTAAAAAATAATAATAATGAATCTTATACATAAAAAAGTAGCCTCTTCAAAGACCTCCTAAAAGTCAAGTGGGAAATGTATATCATAGGTTACTCCGGAAGAGTGGAACCCGTATCATCATTCCTCCTTCGCCATCTGCCTTATATACTTCTTTCTGAGTGGTTTTCAGAAGGTCAGGAAGTCTCATAAGGAAAATGGTCAGGGTTATGTGATGGAAGTGAGATGCAGTCATGACGACAGATCAAGAAGGTGTGAAATTTTGGTTTAATACTGAGAGTGTCACTGAAGTTACTACACATAGAATAGCAGTACAGCATCTGGAGAAGCCAGGGGAAGGATAATAAACTAGGTTCACATAAGTAAACGTGGTTTAATCATGGAAATTGTAGCAAATCTCAGGTCTTCGTTTTTGTTTTTTGGTTTTTGTTTCTTATTAAATAGACGAAAAGTGAAGGTGTCACGAAACACAGGGTTGAAGGAAGGAGTCCCAAGTTCAAGATCTCAAAAGTAGAAAAGTGCCTTACTTAAAATGGACTCATCCAGTATGTGACCAAGCTTGTGTTCTACTGAATTTAATTAATAGAAATCACGTATGGTGAAGCCAAGTGGCATCAACAGGGATATCTCTCAGAATAATGACACTTGCAGTTCAAATTATTCACCTTCCACAAAGTTTTCAAAATAATTCAATCCAGCTTCCCTCTCAACTTCTAAATTGAGGAGGCTAATAAAATCATTTGAGCCCTAGGATATAGTGATATGTGAAATCAACTCTATGAGTAGACTTCCCTGTAGTATAAGGCAATAAAACTCAGATAAATGGATTAATAGGTAGATAGATGATAAATAGATAGATAGACAGAATACGTACATATACTTACACAAGCTAATTTGTATTTGATTTCTTTTATAACCTAGAATCCTAACTCCTTATTCTCAGATTCATATCTTCCGTGTAAAATCTTTGGAATTCCAAACTAGTATATCTAAAATCTCTACTTGTATATTAAAAAGTCCATCATATTTAAAAAAGAATTCATAATCTTCTCCCCAAAACGGATTATTCTCTATGTACCTTCTTTCAATGAATGGTACCATTAGCCCTCCAGTTGTTTAAGCAGGAGATCTGAAAGTCATACAATCACCTATTTTTCTTCCTATAGCCTGTGAGTCTATAAATCCCACAGTTCCACTCCTCACGATCTCTCAGATTTCTTGACTGTTTTCCATCTCCACTACCATTGTCCAAGCTACAGCGACCTCTGTCCTGAATCAGTACAATTTCATCTTAATTTGTAGCTGCATCTTCTACTTTTGCCCATCATTACTCATTTTTCATATTTTAATTAGCATATAGAGTGGTGTTTCTAAAATACAAATCTGATCCTATCATTGCTTACTTGAGACTCTTCGGTGACTTTTAATTGCTCTTAGGACAAAGACTAAAATCTTTAAAGTGACCTATGAGGTTCCTATGATGTGGCTTTTGGCGTGTTAGGCCACTATCCTTCTCATTCTCTGCCCTGAGCTTCTTTCATTTCTCTGAATGAGACATGTGCCTTCCTACTTAGGGGTTTCAAATAGAATACTTCTTCCTAGGATACTGCTTTACCTGGTTAATTGTTACTGGCATATTTCTTTACTTGGTTAATTATCACTCATCTTTTGAGCTCAGGTTAATTGTTTACTTCTTCATGGAAGTCTTTCTGGCCCCCAGATGAGGTCAAGTCACCTTCTGTTATTTCTTCATTGTTGTACTTCTTTCCCTGGTTATAATCAACTTATAAATAAAAATTATTATGTGATCTTGGTGTTAATATTTTTACTCACTATCATGGCATCAAATATATCTTTTATGTTATGTTGGATGTTTGTACCCAAGTTCATTGCCTGGCATATAGGAGTTGCTAAATAAGTTTGTTGAATGAATGAATTAATAAGTAAATGGAAAAAATTATGGAGGGAAAAGAATTACCTACTTGCTGAAGCATGTTAAAAGGCTGAAAATGAGGGCTCATGGCCAGCGGACTAAAGAAACAACAATTTGGATGGCATGGTTCAGACAATGGACAAGTGAGAAGTTCAGGATGGAATATACCAATTAAAAATGCATCATGTTTGTAATCTGAAGTCTACATTCTTCCATATACTGTAAGTTTTAATTTTTTAAGGATCACAAGTTCATCACCAATACTATATATTAATTGCAATATTTTGAAATATATACATCATAATTGTCAGTAACTATCAGAAAGTAGTAACAGCACTTCATGTATTGTGATAATATGCAATATTAATTTAAAAACTTGCCAATTTTTAGTATTCTAAAAATAAAATAAAATTCTCTTTCTTCCAATTAAACATTTAATGTAGCAAATCAAGCACAAAGATACAGCCTTATGATCAATGATGAATGCACAGCCACATCTTGATTTAACACTTACTTGTAACATTTAATATTTTTGTTTTTGTACAAATAACAGATAACTCAGCATAGACCGGCTTCAGCATTAAAGAGGATTTATTAGTTCATGTAATTAAAAAGTCCAACAGGGTCAGGTTTTACGTATGGTGTGACCAGGACTCTGACTCTGTTTCTTGGTGACTCTCCATGTTTCAGCTTCGCTCTCAGGCTGGTTTCTCCCTCATAGTGGAAGAATAGCAAATAGTGGCTTTACAACCTCATATAACATTGTCCAGAGAGAGAAAGAGAATATCTGCGTCCACAATTCTCAGCAAAGGTTCTGATGAGGTCAGCAGAAATATAACTTCTAATTATATTAGCTAAGGCTATCTAAACGAATAACTGTGGCAACAGGAGAGATTACCCTGATTGGCTGAGACCAATCCAAGCCCTCCTTTGGTATTACACCATGTGTTCACTACAGGGGAAAACAAGAGTGAATACTGACAGGAAAACACTACCCGCTATATTTTAAGTCAGGGTTTCTGGATAACGCTGCAAATGTACAATTGAAAAAAATTATATCTACACACACACATACACATATATATGTAAATGTTTGTTGAATCAACAAAAGGAAAGACCTTGGAGTTCAATGTGACCATGTAAAGATTAAAAACAGGATGGATGGATGGAGTATGGAAATGCAGAAAGAATATATAGCTTCTAGTCACGTAATACATATAGTAAAATTAACTTCACTGGGCATTAATATAAATAAAAATGTGTAATTACGGGTTATCCACCAATAAAAGAATTTAAAGAGTTATTAATTCATTTATAGAACAACTTATCATCTCACTGCTCTGACTGCGTTTCCACAGCTTTCAAGTTTTTTTTCAAGCACTTAGGTAATCAAAAGAGATTATTTTCATTTCTCAAATATAAATTGCTTTTCTATAATTTCAGATGAATATTCACTGAGTTCTTTCAATGAAAATGACCATGTCTTGGTCACCACTTGACTACAAGCTTTAAATTCAGTGCCTGGCACACCGTAGGTGCTAAATAAATAGGTGTTGATTAAATGAATGAATTAACTTCAAGTTTTAAAGATCCATTAACTTATAAAGTCTGTAATCTCCACTTTCATTATCTAGCAGCTTGATAACAATGGAGCCCTTGAGGAACTCACTGTGTCTCATTCACTATTCATTCCAAAATTTATCAACAAAATTGAAAATTCACTTCTAAAATACACAGTTCTAGGCAATGAATAATTGTCATTCTTTTTATGCTTCCTATATAATCCTGTGCGTATATAAATCAATCACTTATAATATTTAATTTTCCATCCATTAAGTCAGCAATATTTATTCAGTGTTTACTATTTGCCAAGCACCGAGATATAAATATAACAAGGATACAATACCTGCCCCCAGGGAACTTAAGTGTGTGGAGTGTGAGGGTGAGAGTGGATAAAGAATGTTTTATTTGTTATTATAACTCAAATGATAATATAGATGTATAGTAGGTGCCTAATAACATTTGTTAAGTTTACAAATAACTCATTGAAGTCTGAATTAATAATGTCCTTTGGAGAATTTTACAGCTCACTCAATTCCTCTAGAAAGGAGGGGTGTGGACTCCAGTCAATCATGTTTATAAAACCAATCAATTAGGGGAATAAAACACTGAATTAGATAGACTGCATTTTATGAGAATGTTATAATAAAATTCAAGACATTAAATTAACTTTTATAGAACGCTGGTAACTTCCCTAAAGGATAAAATACTCTGATTTTCCTAATGATCCCTGTTGCCAAGTTCTTTGTTATAATTAACCTCAGGGCTTTTATCCAAGGGTTCGTGAAACCAGAGCCACAGTTTCCAGCACCTCATGTTTCTAACTCTCTAACCACTTTGTTTCTCTTACATGTGAGGATGCCCAGATCCTCAATTGTGGCCAACTGTTCTTTCTGCATTTCCACACTCAAACCATCCATCCCTGAGTTTGACCTTCACAGGGTCACATTGGGCTCCAAAGTCTTTCCTTTTGTTGATTTAACAAATATTTCTGGAATGCCTGTTATGTGCCCAGACCATTACTTGTCTCTGTGTATGAGGGATGTGGGAGAATCAGTCTGGATGACGTGGAGAAGTCTGGACAAGGCAACTGACAAAGGGGGAAAGAAGATGAGTTTGATTTGGGGTATAGAGTTTCAGATGAAGATGGGACACCAAAATAGAACCATATGACAAATAGTTATAACGATGGGACAGAATCTTTGCAGAGAGTTTGGATCTTCATGGGCATAATAGTTAAGATGGAATTCTTGCAATCACTCACACATGCCATGAAAATCTCCATCCTTATGCCTAGTGATCCCTTTATCTGAAAAATGTCATTTTTCCCAGCCTATACAAAACCTATGGATACATCAAAACTCAGTTCAAATCCTCTCTTTGTTTTAAAGCCTGCTCTGACTATCCTTGTTCCTGTAACGATCTCCTACTGCTGAACTTCTCTTCCAGTGCACATCGTAACACTTGCCATTTGCTTATAGATAGCCTTAGGTTGTTTTAAATTATTTTGTGTACCAAAAGTTTATAAACCAAGAAGACTTTAATCTTCTCGAAGACATAAAATATTACTTCCCCTATCAAATCCCCCATAGGCCATGAACTTCAGCATACACTCCAAAATCCTTATCCTTTTAAATTGCTGGCACATCTCTCTTTTCCTTCTGATAATGAAGTCCTTCTTCTTTAACAACTGCCACACTCCTTGTATTTATCCAAAATTATGGAGTCCCAGTTTTACTGACAGGCACTGAGTTAAGTGGTGGGGCTGTGGAACCAAAACACCATCAGTAAGAAATTCACTTTCTTGAAGTTGAATTTCTTGAAGTTGAATTTCTTTCAGTTAGTGGGATCACAAAAGGCTTAGAAGAGAAAGCATCTAAAATGAGGTTACAAAAACAAGTAGAAGTTAGTAAAATGAAGGGAAGAAGGGTGTGACTAAGCGAATATGAATGATTAGTAAGATTGGTGTAAGGAGGATTAGTAACAAGCCATACTATCTTCTAGGAACTTAAAGTATCAGGGCCCACAGAAAGAACAGAGGAACAATGAGAGATAATACTGAGCAAGGACAATATCATGAAGGATCAGATTACTTTGTTGAGGAGTTTAGACTTTATTTAAAGGCAAAGAGAGCCAAAGAGAGCCAAAGAAAATGTCTAAGCAGAGATACAAATATTATTAGATTTGTGTTTTAAAAAGCTCACTGATAACAGCAAAAGAAGACCAGTAGCACCTATTCCGAGAGAGAGAATGAGATCCTACATAAATCCATCACTGGGATGGTCATGGGAAAAGGGGTAGGGTTCCAAGATAGTAAGGACATGGACTCACCATGGCTTTATTTCTAGGAGCAGGAGACCCCTGATGAGGAAGAGTGACACTGCCCCTCTCCTAAGACTCTGGTTAGAACAATAAGAGGAATGATGGTAGCACATATCTAGAGACATACAGCAGAAAGGGCAATAGTTTCTGTTAGGGAAAACCATACGTATTGTAGTTTTGGACACGTCATCTTGGAGGTACCCCTGGGTCGAGCTGTCTCATAGGTGTTGAATACTCTGACTTAGAGCTCAGGAAGAACAACAAGGCTGGAGATGAGATCTAGAAATAACTAGATAAAACTGGCAATTGCAGTCATAGAATGAAATGTCAAACAGAGACTGTATAAAAGTGCAGATAAAAGATACCAAAGACAAAATGCCAGGGAACACTAAGACCTAAGGTGCACGTGTAGGCAGAGAGGCTCCCCCGGAGACTGGAGGAGGTGGGGCAGTGAGAGCAGTGCCAGGAGAGTACAGTACCACAGAAGCCATGGGCTAAAAGATTTTCAGTGAGGACATCAATCATCTACAATGCAGCAGAGGTCAGTGACCGTCAGCACCCTTTTCCACCCAAATTAAGTGATTCTGTACTTCAGGCTGATATTTCCTAGATCCACCATATAAACAAGACATGCTGATTCTTCCCTCATGCTTCTCCGAATCCTCTCAATGCTTCTTTCTATATGTCTGTGCCCTGTCCTCACATCTGCTAGTTTCAAACACTTCAGCACAGTCCCCCAACCGGCAATACATGATGCTTGCTAATTACATGTTGTTGTTTCTAAAAACAGTGTGATGTCTCCTGGTCTGATATTACAGATATTAAACTAAGAACTATTTGGCCCTGTCCACCGCTTCTCTATTCTTCTTTCATTGGATGGGTTTATATTCTCTACTAAAGAAAAAATACCCCTCTCTAACCACCATTTTCTCCCTTTCAACTTCTGACACATGACTTTTGCTATAACTAGACATTCAAGTTTGCATAGCCAGTACGTTGAAACAACTTAGAGGCAACAGCAAACTAGAAAAGTGATTTTATCAACCTAAAAAAATCTATAATAAAGGAATTTGATAAGATTAAGATTAAATGAGTCTACCTCTCAGAAATAAATTAGTCTTAAGTTGCCAAGCTTCTCTGGGGTGACTCTAATAACTAGACACGGATCCAGAGCAGAATGACTGAACTGCTTCAGTTCACATTCAGAGTATCAATTATTTTTTGCTGACTGTTCTATATTGAATTGCGACCAAAATCTTGCACTACTCATTGCCATTAATTTCACAATTGCAGTTCGTCATATTGTCTCAGTTCTTTGAAACAAATGAATTTCTCTTTGCCCCTTTCTGAAATATCCTGTCAGGAAGAACGTCTCAGATGAGGTGATGCTTACACTGAAGACAACAGGTCCTCTTTCTCCTATGCAAATTTATGTGCATCCGTGTGTGTGTGTATGCGTGTATGCATCTCTGTGTTTGCACGTTAGCATGTGTATTGATGTGTGTGTACATGTGTGTGGCTGTATGGGTAAAACCATAACTGCTCTAGAGGACAGATATTACCAGTGCTTTTCTGATTAGCAGAAAAGACAAGAGGGTCAGGTACCCAATTAGATAAAAATATTCTGTCCATCAGATAAGCAACACATCAAATTAAAACAACTCAAATAACTACAATAACAAACAAAATAGCCTCCTTGTTATTAAAATGTTGTTTACTGATGCCTGTTTAAGAACTTCTAGTAGCAAATTCTTTTGATTATAATCTAACATGATAATATATGGATGCTTGCAAATAATTGGTTGAAGTGAAATTTAATTGAAAAGAATAGTGTTGCATGGTAGATAAGGAAAATAAATGCCCAATCTATGTCAGCACATGCCTCGTGGCACATCCTCAATTCTTCCATCACCTAGAAATTGTAAATCCAGTATCCCACTCTCTGAATAAGCATCTCTTAATTTTATTTCTTAATTTCACTTTTACTATCTTTTTTGGTTTTACCATCTCTTATTTTCAGTGCACGTTTATAAGCCCTTATTCTCATAGAATACCCTTGCTTTAAGATTTCCCTGTTTTTTCCCCCAATATCTCAGCTCCTTCTGGCCAGCCTGACTTTCCTAATCATCCTATACCCTAGGTAACTACTCAAGTTTCTCAACCAAACCCTCAAATCTCTTGCAAACTGATCTCACATTACATTCCTTTTGCAAATCCATGCTACAATCCACCTTCTGCAGCCCTACTTCTAAAGTGCTGAGAACTACTAGAGAAAAGCATACACTTCTTATTCTGTCCTGATCCACGTCAGCTCTGTCTTCTTCCTCTCTTCTCCTTCAGTCTTATTCCACTAAAATCTGTCTTCTATCCTTGCCACTCCACCAAAACTCCCCAATTGCGTTGTCAGATCCTAAGGACAGTTTAAAGTCCTGTGCTGTCTCTTGGATCTGACACTGTTGCCTGTATTGTTCCTTTTGAAGCTCTCACCTTTCTTGGCTCTGTATGAGTGCTCCTCTTCTCATCATTACTCCCATGGTTATTCTCTTCCCTCTTTATCTTTGATTTATCAATTTCCTAAAAAGATATCTTCTCCTCCACGTATTCTTTAAATATTGGTATTATCTGGACATCTACATTTCTCCCTTGCTCATATCATGCAAAACACTCTCATTGGGTAATCACATTTCCTCTAACAGTTCTACCAAATGATGATTTGTTGACAACATTTAAATTAAATATCCCAGACCAGACTTCTCTAAGTTTCAGTTATATGTGCAACTGCATTCTTGACATAATCCACTTGCGTGTCTCACCAACACTTCGAAGTCAATATATTTAAAACCAAACTCCCCCAATACACATTTCTCTTTTGTAAATGGTACTGATCACTCAAATGAGAAAATTCAATCATTCTAGACCCCTTTTTCCTCCTCCCACACTACAGAATATTAACGCACAAACTCTATCTCTTTGAACTGCTATAGCATTTCTTACTTTAGTCCCCTACTTTTCATCCTATGATCACTTCCCTTTTTCAAACCCTCATCAGTCGTCATCTGAAGACACCATAGTGAAAATCTGAGAACCCAGGAGTGAGGCTGAAGCACCCCTGGACCACAGAAACTGAAAAGGACCGCATTAGAAGGGTAAGAGGAGCAGCTACACTCTCTCACATGGCCGCTCCCCCAGCCAGCGCAGTGCCACAGTGAGAGGGCTCTCTGGGCCTATGGTTTGTCCAGTGGGAAAAGAAAGCCCAAGGTAGACATCCAGCTCTCCCAGCACACTTGGGTCTTGCCTCACAAGTATCATTGAGGAAATCTGTGGGCTTGTCCACTGAGAAACAGATCAAAACAGAGAAGGGGGCTGGGGTTTATAGCACCCAGCACTCAGAGCTTGGCAGACCACATTCCTCCTTGTTGTTTCCCCCCTGTGGAGATCCCAGCCAGTGGCTCTGCCCATTTGAAGACCAAAGCTGTTTGCTGTGTCTGGCCAGGGAGCCCAGTGGGCAGTTCTGCCTGGTTGAGGTCCCAGCCAGTGAGCTGTGATGGCTGTAAGCTTGTTCTACAGCCCCACCCAGGCTGGGAACCAAATTCAAAGCCCTGTCTACTGCTGAATATAGCCTCCATGCCCACGAGACCAGGAAGCCTAACCAGAGAACCTGGGCAGCTGCATAGCCCAGCCTACAGCCCATCCTTGGAGCCAAGCCAGTGACTCTGCCTGACCAGGGAGCCTGGTGGGCAGTTCTGCCTGGTTCAGGTGACCAGCCAATGAGCCATACCAGCTTTGGAGTGCATTGTTCAGCCCTGCCAGGGCAGGGAGGCAAATCTGAAATCTTGCCTACTGCTAAATATATCCTCAAGTCCTGTCCTACCAAGAAACCTAACTAGAGAATCCACGCAGCTGTGGAACCCAGCCTACAACTGCATGCGAGCAGGGAACCAAGCAGGCAGTCCTGCCCAACTGTGAACTATAGCCTCTGGCCCCACATAATCAGGAAGCCTTAAAAGTGACCCTGGACAGCCTTAGAACCCAGTCTTCAGAGCCACTCAGCTGCAGAGCCAAGCCTACAGTCCCACCCCACAGTGGAACCCAGCATAGGCTTTGCCTTCTTGCTGAACACCACCTGTATGTGGCCTTGCCCAGGCAGGAAGCCCAGTCAGTGACTCAGTCCAATCATGGAGCATAGCCACAGGCCCTACCCTATAAGGGAGATCAGAAAGCAACCCCTAATGAAACTCAGAGCACAGTCTCTAGCCCCATCCATCTATGGAATACAGCTGGAGGCCCCTCCCAACCAAAGAGTCCAGCCAGTGACCTTACTCAATAGTGTAACATAGCCAGTGACCTACCTGATTGCAAAACCCAGCCCTACCCAACTTCAGGGTACAGTCTGTGTCCCCAGCTGATTGTAGAGCATAGCCTGAGACCTTGACTAACCACAAAGCCCTGTCTGTAGCCCTGCCTGAACAGAGTCTAGCCAGCAGCACCATCCAGTCAAGGATCACAGCCTGAGACTCTATACACAACCAGGGGCAATTGAGGAGCCGAGCTTATAGCTCTGTCAAGAAGTCCAACCAGTAGCACTGCCCTGCCAGGAAACATACCCAATGACCTCACCTGACCAGGGGCAAAAACTGTCAACCAAGAATACTATACAAGGCAAAGCTGTCCTTCAGAAATGGAGAGATAAAGGGTTTCTGAAACAAACAAAAGCTAAGGTAGTGCATCCCCATTAGACTTGCCTCACAAGAAATGTTAAAGGGCATTCTTCGAACAGAAGTAAAAGGATGCTAATTAACATTGCAAAAACATATGAATGTGTAAAACTCACTGGTAATGGTAAATGCATAGTCAAATTCAGATTCTCTAATATCATAATGGTGCATAATTCACTTACAAGTCTAGATTAAAAGTTTAAAAACAAACATATTAAAAATAACCATAACTACAATGGTTTGGTATTGGATATAGAATATAAAAAAGATGGAAATTATAATAGCTATAACCTAAAATGTGAGAGAGGGAGAAGTAAAAGTATAAAATGTCTGTGTGCTATTGAAGTTGTGTTATCAGCTTGAAATAGAATGTTATAAATATATCTTAGATAAGCCTAATGGAAACCACAAAGGAAAAATCTGTAGTAGATACACAAAAGATTAGGGTGAAAGAATCAAAGTGTACCTCTACCAAAGGTCATTAAATCCCAAAGGAAGACAGCAAGAGAGGAAACAAGGAAGAAAGAATCTACAAAACAGTCTGAAAAAATTAACCAAATGGTATTAGTAAGTCCTTACATATTGATAATTACTTTAAACATAAATGGATTAAATTATCCAATCAAAAACCATAAAATAGGTGAATGGGGGCTGGCCCCATGGCTGAGTGGTTAAGTTCACGCACCCTGATTCAGAGGCCTGGGGTCCACTGGTTTGGATCCTGGGCACAGACCTACGTATCACTCATGAAGCCATGCTGTGGCAGCATCCCACATAGAAGAACTAGAATGACTTACAAGTAGTATATACAACTATGTACTGGGACTTTGGGGAGAAAAAAAAAAAAAAAGAGGGAGATTGGCAACAGATGTTAGCTCAGGGCCAATCTTCCTCATCAAAAAACAAAACAAAACAGGGCTGGCCCCGTGGCCGAGTGGTTGGGTTCGCGCGCTCCGCTGCAGGCGGCCCAGTGTTTCGTTAGTTCGAATCCTGGGCGCGGACATGGCACTGCTCGTCAGACCACGCTGAGGTGGCGTCCCACATGCCACAACTAGAAGAACCCACAACGAAGAATACACAACTATGTACCGGGGGGCTTTAGGGAGAAAAAGGAAAAAATAAAATCTTTAAAAAATCAAAACAAAACAAAACAAAACAAAACAAAAAACCATAGAATGGCTGAATGGATAAAACAGCAAGATCCAATGACATGCTGCCTACAAAAGACTCACTTTAGCTTTAAGGACACACATAAACTGAGAGGGAAGTGTTGGAAAAAGATATTTCAAGAAAATGGTAACCAAAAAAAAGCAGAGGTAGCTATACTTATATTAGACAAAATAGACTTTAAGTTAAAAATGATCAAAAAGTACAAAGAAGATCATGATATAATGATAAAGACGTCAATCTATCAAAAAAATATAACAACTGTAAACATTTATGCACCCAACATGGGAGCACCTAAATATATAAAGCAAATACTAACAGAACTAGAAGGAGAAATAAACATGGAAGCGTTAATAGTTGGGGACTTGAATACACCACTCAACAATGGATGCATCATCCAGACAGAAAATCAATGAGAAAACCGAGAATTTGAACAACACTATAGATCAAATGGACCTAACAGACATATACAGAACATTCCTTCCAACAGCAGCAGAATACACATTTCTTTTCTTACAGGATAGATCATATGTTAGGACACAAAACAAGTCTCAACAAATACAAGAAGATAGAAATTATATCAAATATCTTTTCCTACCACAATGGAGTGAAACAAAAAATCAATAACAGAAACCAATATCTTAACTTCTAACACTGTAGGTTAGTGCTGTCTTCTGCTTAATTTTATATGAATGGAATAAGTTTTTCTCCTTCTTGTGTATTTTTTCGCTCAATATTGTGTTTATATTATTCATCTTGCTTCATGTAGCAGTAGCTTGTTCATTTTCATTGCTATCTAGAACTTTGTTATACGAATAAACTACAAATTTATTATCCTTTTTATTTGCAATGAGCATTTTGGTTGTTTTCAATATAGCACTATTGCAAATAGTGCTAATGTAAACATTCTTCTGTGTGCCTTTTGGTGTGTATATGATAGCATTTCTATTGAGATGTAACCAAGACTGGAATTGCTCAGTCATAGTGTATGCTTATGTACGGTTGTCATAGACACTGCCCAGTGCTTTTCCAAAGTAGTTATACCAAGCTATACTTTCGCTGTCAATGTTTAAGAATTGCAGTTGCTCCAGATTTTGCACTGTGTCAATCTTTTTCAACTTCAGCCATTCTTGTTGGTGTGTGATGCTATTTATAGTGTTTTTACTTTGTATTGCTCTAATGACAATAAAATTGAGTACTTGTTTTATCTGTTTGGTCATTTCAAATCCTATTTTGTGAAGGGTCAAGTGTTCAAACTTTTTGACCCTTTTTTTCTATAGGACTTATTTTTATATTAATTTATAGGAATTCTTGATATATTCTAGATATGAGTCCTTTCCAGATTATATATCATCTGTGTACTATCTATCTATCCATCCATCCATCATCTGTATACCTACCTACAAATACATACACACACACACACAAACATCCTGCAGAGATCTCCAAGTGTGTAGCCTACCTTTTCACTCAATTAGTGCTGTCTTTGGATGAAATGTTATCAATTTTATTATAAATACATTTAACAATCTTGACTTTTATGGTTATCGTTTCTGTACTGTGTTTGAAAAAGCTTTCTTATTCTAAGATGATAAAGATATTCTCCTTTTATTATATCTAGAAGCTTTTTGTTATTATCTAGAAGCTTTATTGGTTTATCATTCACATTTAGATCTACGATCTACCCGGAATTGATTTTCATAAATGGTGTGAATTAAGTATCAAAGCTTTTTTTCCATATAGATACAAATTCACCCAGAATTATTTATTTAATAGAACTTCTTTTCTTACTTCTTTGTAGTGTTGCCTTTGTCAGAAATTGTCTCTATATACCTGTATAACTTGGTTCCATTGGTCTATTTATCTATCTCTATAAATTGTATATAATTGTAACTGTATAATAAGCCTTGGCATGTAAGAGTGTATTTCCCCAACTTTGTTATTCCTTATCAACATTATCTCAGCTACTCTTGCTCCTTTACATTTCCATACAAATTTTAGAATCTGTCTATAAATATCCGCCACACCTCACCCCAGCAAAGAAAAACCTGCTGGGATTTCAATTGGGAATACACTGAATTTATAGATCAATTTCAGGAAAATTAACAAATTTACCTCGTTAATGTAATTTATGAATGTAACATTGCCTTTATTAAAGTCTTCCATAATTCCTTTTACATGCATGAAGAAATCTTGCACATCCTGCTTAGATTTATTTCTATCTATTCAGTAGCTTTATTAGTGGTATATATTAAAATTGTATTTTCTAATTGTTTATTCCAGATATATAGAAATTAACTTTATGTAGGCTGAACTAGTGTTCACCAAATTTCCTGAATTCATTTATTAATTGTCATAGTTAATCTACAGTTTAAATAGATTCATTTCAGGTTTTCTATGTAAACAAACATTGTCTGTAAATAATGACAATTTACTCTTTTTATTTCTTTTATTTCCTTATTGAACTGGCTATAACATTCAATAAAATATTGAAGAAAAGAAGACGTCCTTTAGGTGTTCTAATATATATCAGGAAGAAATCGCTCAACGTTTCACTGTTGTGTATGATCTTTGCTGTATAAACTCCTGCACAGATTAAGGGAGTTCTCTTTTTTAGCTAGTTTGCTCAGGACTTTTTATCAGAATGATGATGAATTTGTCATGTATTTTCCTTAATTTATTGATTGCTGGATAATATGGTAATCTATTTTAATTTTTTGAGGAACCTCAAAATTGTTTTCCATGATAGGTATACCATATGCCAAATGCAACAACATGGATGACCTTTGAAAACATTATGTTGTGAAAAAAGTCAATCACAGAATCATAAATGTTGTGTGATTCCATTCATCTGAGGTATCTAAAACAGTCAAACTCAGAGAAGCTGAAAGTATAATGTTGGTTTCCAGGGCCTGGCGAGGGAGAAATGAAGAGTGGCTGTTCGACAAGTATAAAGTTTCAGTTATGAAAGAGGAATAATTTCTAGAGACCTGCTCTACAGCATTGTGCTTATAGCCAGCAATGCTATGCACTGGAAAGTTTGTTAAGAGGGTAGATCTTATGTTATCTGTTCTTACCACACACAAAAACATCCTAACTTCACATCCTAGGGGTAAACCCAACTTCATCATAGTGTATCTCACATTTTTATATATTGCTGGATATGGTTTATTAATAGTTTATGATTACTGGATACGGTTTGTTTAGGATTTTGCATTGATATTCATGAGAGTTTGGCCTATATTTTTCTTTCTTGTCAAATTCATTTGATGTTTTGATATACAGTTTTGTTGAATTTATTAAATGAATTGACAAGTGTTTCCTTTTTCCTTTGCTCTGGAAATTTTGTAGAATACTGGTATTATTCTTCTCGGAAATATATGGAATAATTTGCCAGTAAAGCTAGCGGAACCTGTGTGTGTGTGTGTGTGTGTGCGTGTGTGTGTGTGTATGATTGTTTCTGGAAAGGTTTTGATTAAACTTCCATTAATTTAACAGATATCAGATTATTCTGGCTTTATATTTCTTTTGTGTCAGTTTTATTACATTGTATTTCTCTAGGAATTTGTCTATTTTGTCTACATTTTCAAATATTGACAAAAAACAATATCTTCTTATAATGCCATTTTAAATTTTCATTTTTCATTTGTGATATTTGTAACTTGTGCCTTTTCTCATTTGTTCTTTGTTATTGTGGCCAAGTGTTCATCAGTTTTATTAGTCTTTTCAAAGAACCAATTTTTACTTCAACATTTTTTTCTCCTGTACATTTATATTTGGTTGCAGCAATTGTCGACATATCTTTATTTTTCCATTACCTCTCTTTTCTGGCTTTAGTTTACTTCTCTTCTAACTTCTGTAATTTACTCCTAAGTGCTTTGTCTTTAATTTTTAACAGCTTTACTATGATATGCCTCGGTGCCTAGGAATTACTTTGTATTTATTTTGCTTGAATTGATTACACTTATTAATCTGTGTTTTATTGGTTTGGGAAAACTCTCCACCATTATCTCTTCAAATATTGTTTCCACCCCTTTCTCTTTTTCCTGCCCTTCTGGGAATCTAATTACATACATTAGGTATTTTCATCATGTTTCATATGTGTTTCATGCTTTTCTTTTCTATCTTCAAAAATTGTGTTTCTCCATGCGTCAGTTTGGATATCTTTTACTCTTCTATGTTCAAATTTTTTAAACTTCACTTTGGTTTATTCTGCTGAAAACAACATATAGATTGAGTTCTTAATTTTAATGCTTGAATTTTTAATAGCAAATTTCTCTTTTCTTTTTCATAAATTATTCTGTCAACTAAATTCTCTCACTTTTCATCTATTGTCTTGAATGTATTAATCACAGTTATTTTAAAATTCACTCCCTATTAATTCTAATGATGGGTTGGGATGGATTTTATTGCCTGTTTTCCCTGGTTTTCAGTCATTTAATTGTTTCTTCTATGTTTGCTCATTTTCTATTGAATGATAGACAATGTGGATGAAGAACTGTACAGATAATCTGAGGCTATGTCTCATGGTACATTCCTCCAGAGAGAATTTGCTTTTGCTTCTTTCCAGAAGTTAGAACAGAGAGAGACCATTTTAATCTAGTTCGTTATGGAGATGAGTTGAAGTTGGGTCCCATTTTTGTCGGGGCTTGTCTTTTTCTGGTTTGGCCTTATAACCAGGGTATAGCTTTTAAGGATCCCAAATGAAAGCCTGGTGTGTTTACTGATATTTTTTCTTCTCGGAGGTCCACGATTCCAATTCTTTTTTTCTTCAATCCTGCGTGACTACTTAAAGCTCTGCTCATTTTTGCAACCTCTTAGCCATTGTTTTATGCTCAACTTCTAAGCTATTCAGCAACTGCCTACAAATTGACAAGTGGCTCAAGGGATAAAATAGCACCAAATTTCTATTTCAAATCTCTTTGCTTCTCTTCTCTCCCAGATATTTGCTAATCATGTTTTGGATGTAATGTTAGCCCAGGACTTAAAAAACTTTTGAGCCTCACCTACTACTTTTGTCCCAACTTCTTAGCCTCTCATCCTTGCCCTTCATTGAATTGTCTCCTACCTTAAAGGGAAAGTCTTACCTCAGTATGTATTTTTTCTCTCCAGGAACTTGGTCCCTTGAGTCCTGGCTTGAGTTTCTATTATGTGACTTACATTTTCAGTCTACTTGGATTAACTATGGGGCATGTGGCATCTAAATTTTTCAGGCTTTTAGGTTCTGACTTTTGTCTGGCTTCTTATTTAATGACTATTTCTAAAACTTAATCCCACAGTCAGAACAATTTTCGATTATTTACTGGCCTTCTACAGCTTGTAAATGTTCACTGGTAAACCATATCTGATAGATGTGAGAAGTTAACAATTGACTTGGTTTCGGTGGGTGTCATGGGGATATTTTGTCAAGGAAAAACATGTTGCCTGAAATCGAAATGTGAGTTGAAGAGAGTCATTCTGTGTTTATGTACAGATATCAAGGTCTCTTGAGCCGCTTCTAATAGCTCTTTTCCTTGAGAGTAGAGAGACTCTTAATAACTGCCAGCATATTCTACAAAGATGAGCATTTTATCAGAAGATGAATGCAATGGTTTAAGGCAATTCATTGTTTACAGACTCAGGGAAGGAAAAAAAAAAGAAACAATTCCAAGGTAGGTGTGTGTGTGTGTGTGTGTCTATATATACATATAACAGAAATTGAAATAACTCTTCTCTCTACATTTTCATGTACAAAGCCAGATAACTTTGGATACAGATTTGCATCAAAGACCACATTAATAGCTTGTACTGGTTCAGTTTTGGCTTCCAGATTAGGCAGACTGAATTTGAATCCTGTATAACCCTGGGTGATTTACTGCTTTTCAAGCTGAAGTTTCCTCACGTGAAATGTGAAGATGTAAAAACATCTACCTCACAGGATCATACAATATATGTATAATAGCTGGCAGAGAGGAAGCATACATAGAAAGTGCTTAGAACAATGCCTGGAAGACAGCTTAGTTTACTGGCATTAACAGAAGAAATCAGTCCAATTCAGTGGAAGAGGGGTTTTCAGATTGAAAACTGGAAGGTTAACCCAAATAAGGAAGCCTCATGAAAAAGCATTTAAAAAGTTATGTAAAGCTGTGGATGCAGTAGCCTACTCGTAATGTGCTTTCTCTATTTAATTGAATCCATTATCTTACTATATTACACATTTTACATGGTTGCCTTAATTTTCGCATTTCTCCAAATGGCTATAATATGATAAGAGAAATAGTAGATTGTGTAATTCACAAAATAATCAATCTATTCACAAAGATTTTTCTGAGCTTCTCCTCCACGACGGATGCGTATGGTAAAGAAGCATCCCTGGAGGGACAAGACTTTACCCTAGAGGGGAGAATGCCTGCCATCCTGGAGTTTGACTCGAGGCACGATGGATATTCCAACTGTTCTAGTATGTTTAATATTGTCCATCATTTTCTGTAATCCCTAAGTCTGTCAAAGGCAGTCTACTCTGGCCAAACCCAGAATGAGATCAGATGTCCTAAGATCGTATTCCTTCCAATATTAACGTGCTTTGGCCTTCCAAGTGAGGAAATGTAGGAGAGAGGTGGGGAACGAGTAATAACTTTCTATTGCTGTGTTACAAATTACCACCAGTTTAGCAGATTAAAAAAATATTCATTTATTATCTCTTACTTTCTGGAGGTCAGGAGTCCATGTATAGCATAAGTGGGTTCTCTGCTCAGGGTTAAACAGGCTGAAATCAGAGTGTTGCCTGAACTGCATTCCTTTCTAGAGGCTTTGTAGAAGAATCTTCTCCCAAGCACATTCAAGTTTTGGGCTGAGTTCAGTTCCTTTTGGATGTAGGCCTGAGTCCCTCTTTCCTTGCAGGTTGTCAGTGGGGGTAAACTCTCAGCTCCTAGAGGCGACCTGCATTCCTTTACAGAGTTCCCTCCATCTTCAAAGTCAGTGATGGAGCTCCGCCTCCAGCTCTCTCATGTCATTCCCTTTCATATTTGAATCTCTTTGTCCAGGAAAAGCCAGTCGCTTTGCAGGGATTACCTGATTAGGTCAGACTCTCTGAGAATCATCTCCCTATTTTAAGGTCAATTTATTTGGAGCCTTAATTACATCTTGAAAATCCCTTCACAGCAGCACCCATCTAGATTAGTGTTTGACTGAAAACATAGGAGAAGGTGTGTATACGCCAGAGAGCGGAAATCATGGGTGCCATGTTAGGATTCTACCTGTACAGTCCCAGCTCTACACTCTGCTCCCTGTCCTCCATTATGTGCCTTTTACATGTGATCCCCTTAAAACACATTTCTCAGTGCTCTCATCACTGTATGTCATTACTTCGGAGGCTCTGTGAAGTATGGAAAGGGCTGGAGTTTTGGAGCTAGAAAGACCTGGGTTTAAAACTCCTCTATATTTGCTGTGAAGTTTTGAGTAGGTTACTTAATCTCTCAGAGCCTCAGTTTCCTCAATGGTAAAAACTTGGGCTAATAATTATTACCTTTAAGACCTGCAGAGAATTAGGATAAGTGATACAGTGGAAATCACCTGACTTATGCTAGACACATAGCAAACTTCAGGTTCCTGATTTTGCATCCTTCTTTTGAATATTCTGATACAGCTCCTGCAATCCACATCTACTTATTCCTTAGAAAGCCTTGGAAATGAGAAAAACTAAGATGGACAAACCCCAGAGATAAACTGATTCTCAGTAAATAACCTAATCATTTTCTCAAAAATTCCACATTGTGCTTCTTTTCGGAATTAAGTAATCCATTGGTGTTGACTGGTGTATATTCACAAGAACTTTTATTTAAAAGCTCAATATCCTTCTTTGCTTTTTGCTATTATTTAGAGATTCTAAGACCTCTTACTATCCCAGGCGAGAAAAAAAAAGGGAATATTAGATGAAGACAGCTAAGCAGTCATAGACTCCCACTATTAGAAAGCAAAAAAAATTCCAAAAATATCTGTTAAAGTGCTATTGGTAAGAGAGTTGGCAGGATGATGATTACATGTGGGTAGAACAGCAGTTTCCATAATTATGTGGGTTGCGAACAGATTTAAAAAAAAAATGCTGAGATGTGGCCTAATGAATGTACTCATTAACCTTAATAGCATTAGGTAGAGAGTGGAGACCATTTTGGAGGGGGAACCAATTCAGTCTTTCAGAAGGCACTTTTTTGTGTGTGTGAGGAAGACTGGCCCTGAGCTAACATCTGCTGCCAATCTTCCTCTTTTTGCTTGAGGAAGATTGTCACTGAGCTAACGTCTGTGCCAGTCTTCTTCTATTTTATGTGGGACGCTGCCACAGTGTGGCTTGACAAGCGCTGCAAGATCCTCATCCAGGAAGTGAACCTGCAAACCCTGAGCTGCCTCAGTAGAGCCTGCAAACTTAATCACTACACCACAGGGCTGGCCCAGAAGGCACATTTTATAAGGCACATCTGACAGCATTGTTTTCTCAATTGAAAATAAATATGTCAGGTTATCTGAGAAGAATTCTCTGTAATTTGAAGTTTGTCTTTTAAAGTCTAATTTTTAACAAGTTATGTTAAACATTTCTTGAGTGCTTCCTCTGTGCCAGGCATTATAACAAACATAAGGATGAGGAGTTGTCCAAAACACAAAATTGATAGTCTACATGGGTAAAACCTAAATAAATGTATTTAACTTTAATACAATGACGAATGCCAAACTAAAAGCACCGTAATATTACCCCTCTGAGAGAAGATCTCTTCTCTTCTTGCTCACCACTCTGTCCCCACATTTAGAATATTAGTTACTCAATACTTGTTCAGTGAATAAAGGAATAAATGTCACTTGGTTTTGGAAGCAGAGGGGCGGGAGCTGTCGAGCCCAGGGGAGCTTGAGAAAGGTTTTGATCAGTTGTGTTCAAGCTCAGTCTGTCTGCTTGATAGATGAACCGGATTTTATCAAATCAGGAAACCTGGGAGGAGTTGAAAGGATGACACTCTGTGCAGAGGGAATAGCCTACTCAAAGGCTTGGAAGTGTGAAAGTGTGACATATTTGAGAAATAAGAAACAACACGCTGTGTCTCCAATACACAACGTGTGTGCTTAGTCTCAGGAGTGCCAATATCATCGTGATAAGCAGGACTCAAGATTTCAGTGAGGAAAAATAACTGTGTGTGCCTGGCACACCCATGCTCCCCCTCCTCACGCACACACATGCTCACGTCTCCTGACACACATTTAATGACTGCCAACTTGAAGGAATAATTATTCCGATGCCTGAATTTTTCATCTGGTATTGCTCCTCTTGAAACAGACTTTGAGGTGATTTATTTATGTTGTTTGCCCATCACAGATGCCTCCCCAAGAACTCTGTGGAGTTATAGTAAATAATCGTGTTGCCATTTGAGAGTTCAACTAATGAAATCCATACCCATTGTATGTGATTAGCCTTCCATGTAAGCACATCAAGAGATTGTAAATGTAAGAACTAAGAGTTTGGAAACACCCAGAATACTAATTGAGGTGATCTGGGAATAATCTGAGGGAGGCAGGACAGGAATGTGATTTTCAGTAAGCGATGATTCAGTGCCTGGAAACCTAATGAATTGTACTCTTCGTGGAAAGATTGAATAAAAATGAAAGAAGATCTTTAGTCTGAACGATAAATAAAGAAAATTCCAATGAGCTGGAAGTCAGCAATGCGCATTCAGGCAGCTCATGCCTAATGTACTGTTGGCTCCTTGAGGGCACGAATTGGAACCTACCACAGTGTATGTGCAGTCTGAGTGCACAATAGAAGCATGCAGAATGTTTACTGAATTAATGAATTGGAATGAATAGAACATGGGAACTGTTACGAAATGATCACCCAATGCAGTTTTTGGTTCTATATATATTTTTCTGTTTTCTATACCAATAACTTAAAATACGTATTCATAGGAAAGAATATATCATCTGCATTGTGCAGATTTAGATTTTAAGGGAGACAAAGTTTAAAATTATTTAGCCTCTCTACTCTAGCATTCAATAATTCATAAAACTTTTCATAATATCCAAGAATTGTTTTTGTTCCTGTTAGCGTGTAGCCCATAGGGATTTCCACATGCCAGAAATATATTTTAATATTGAGTCTAATGGTTGTAAACCCTGCAGTAATTATTTTATAACCATAATCCCTTCTTTATATATCACTAAGTTAATACAATGAATGATAAAAATAATAATTCTAAAGTTAAAATATTTTTAAGGATAAGTGTTATAGAGTATCAGGTTTTTACAATTCTAAAATTTTAATTTCTCTCTCTTTTTTTTTTGAGGGCCAACAGCTATTGCTCAGCATACAAACATAAACATAGTAGAATAGGATAGGTTAATATGGTGCTGAGACCACAGATAAGATAATTGTTAACTTGTATTTCTTTAACATTCAAATCCTTTATATATGCAGAGAACAGATAGAAATCCAGGAGAAAAGAAGTGCTAGAGAGCATATAAAGGGAAATCTGATCATCACTGACCCAACTTGTATTCATTTCTTCCTTTTTCACACCAAACCTGTTCTGTGCCTGTATTTTACGGCCTAGGATGTGGAGCTACAATATTGCTAATCTTCTCCTATAAACCAGGAAAGTCCCCCTTTATTCCCTATTCTCCACACATCTAGATTCAGGGATTCTTAGAATTCCTTCCAACTAAGGCTCTTCATCCCAACTGCTACTGCTTTAATTTAATCCTCCATCAGTTTCCTTGACCACTGCAACACGTTTTCTCACTTGATTCTCTAATACTCATCTACAACTACTCTGATCTACCACTCACACTGTTACCACAGTTCACTCCCAATTCTCATCTCTCCTCATATCATTTCCCACCTTAAAAGACACCACTGGCTCCCCATTAGCTGAACGATAAAGTCTAAAACTTTGGGGATGGCACCAAAGACCATTCACAATTGGTCCTCCTTAGCTTACTTTCTCATTAGTTCACTATCCTTTGCACTCTACATAGCTGCAGTGCTTAATATTCACCATTCCTGATTCAAAAATACCTTCTCATTGTCTAGAATATTTCAAAATACTATTATCATTCCATTATCCATATTTTTCAAACTCAATTCAAATCTTCTCTTCCTAAGAAAAGTTAATTATTTACTGATCCTCTCTCCTGTTGCATGTGGTTCATATCTCAACAATACTTGGGGGTTTTTCCTGCTTTTTCTCCCCAAATTCCCCCAGTACACAGTTGTATATTTTAGTTGTGGGTCCTTCTAGTTGTGGCATGTGGGCTGCCACCTCAACATGGCCTAATGAGTGGTGCCATGTCTGTGCCCAGGATCCAAACCAGCGAAACCCTGGGTCGCCAGAGCACAGGAAATTAACCACTCGGCCACAGGGTCAGCCCCAACAATACTCATTTGTATGTGGTCATTTCTTTCTACATCCATCCTCCTCTCTTATTTCTCCACTAGACTGGGAGCTGCTGAAGTTTAGTGCCTAGAACCTACTCAACCTGTTTTTCAATTGCAATACAACTTCAACACATAGTAAATGTGATAGAGTGCGTTTTTCACACCATATTCACTGATCCTCTCTGAAAGAAAAATCATACACACCTGTCCCATCCAGGTCGGGTTTGGCCATATGACTTGCTTTGGTCAATGAAATGTGAACAGAAGTGATGTGCGCCACTTCTAAGCAGAATACTTACAAGTCGTTATGTGGTTTCATTATGCTCTATTTTCCCTTCCACGTGATCAGTCACGTCCCAGAAGGAAACTGCTCTTTCAAAGTGTGTCTCAGAATGAAGCTGACATGGAGCAGAGTTTAGGCCATCTGCAGTGAACCTAAAGGCTGAGCAAAAAATAAAATTTTGTTTCAAAGCACTGAGATATTGGAGCTGTTTATTGCCACAAAATAATTTAGTCTAAGATGGTAGATATTTGATAAATGTTGAGGAAAAGAAGGAAGCTTATAGAGAAAAAGAAGATGGATTTTGGCTGGAGAATTCGAGTCAATTTTGTTTTAAACAAGAATCTTCTGTTGAAAACAGATAAAAGTTAAACTTTCATGAGTTGCTAATTATGAGAAATAATGGGAATTGGAGTTTGTGAGGAGACGGGAGGAAGGGTAGATGATAGAGTAGGAGTAGATATTTTAATAATGCCATCTTTGGAAGAAAATGAAAGCAAATTCTTGCTAAATGAGCATGTCCTTAAGATGTCTGCAGGGAAGACTTAAGGGAATTTAAGGTATCGATTGAGGAGGGGTTTTGAGACTGGGTTATACAGATTGAAATTCCTTCCTTGGTTAAGCCAACCTAAGCAAGTTAAAAATGTTTTTTCCTGTTTCAAATGTCCAAGTTACTCTGTTTCTATGGCCAAAGAAAGACTGGAGGCCTGACTAAAACAACATCCAAATGAGAATATATATGTACACTCAATTCTTGTTTTTCAGAGTAGTTATGTTCTGTAAATGTGCACCAAACACTGAACTAATGACTACTGACCATTGCTCCTGGGGGAGATATAGGTTTAAATTGCCGTGAGCCTATAGTCACTATGTTTTCATCAACTAATCAACATAAGCGTGCTTTATGTGTGTTCCTGTCTAAAAGACAGTTTACTTAATATATAGTGTTGATTCATTAATATTGAACTCTCAGAAAACAGCGCTTTACTCATGCCTGAATGCTGCTGATTTAACACATGTATTTTCCATGCAAAGCATATCACAGCCTTCTTGCATTTGGGAACACTAGATAACACATTAGCACTATGCCTGGGGTTATCTTAAACAGCAAAATCAACAAAAGACACACAAAAATGCAAAAAAAACTTGGCAGTAAGTAGACCATGACAAGGACACTTGTTTATAGTATGAAAGCTGAAACAAGGAAGCAGAGGGTCACTTGTTCAACCTCAACTGGGGACGTGTACATCAGGAGCTCAAATTTTTTGTCACTGTGCACATCTGCAAATGACCCCCAAAATTTCAGGAGTATTGATTTGGGGGTCGCAAATAAATTTTAGAACAGGTGAATTTGCAAATGCAGAATCCGCAAATAATGAGAATTGACTGTATGTCAAAGAATTCGAAAGTAAATAATGAAATGGATTATGAGGAGATTGGTAAAATGCCCACCCATGAGAAGGAAGAGAAATTAGATGGATGGATAGATGGATGGATGGATGGGTGGATGGATAGGTAGATAGATGAGAGAGATGGAATCTAGAAAATTGCCTTAAATGTAGTACATTTCTAGTTTCTTTCCTTGTCTTTCTCCTCTTTTTTTTTCTTTTCCTGATTTGGTAAAATATATGTCACCCAAAGGCATTAAAGTAGTGCCAGAATCTTGACAGTCCACTCTATCAATGTAATGGAAGGCATTAGATAGTAGAAAAGTAAGCTTAAGTTTTTCTTGGCACTTAATTTTCCTTTGGATTTATTATTCCTTACTTGGAGATACCCTATCATCTTAACGCAAATCTTACAAGCACTTTTTTATGACAGTGTTAATGTTTAATATTTAATAACCTAAAGTCAATACAGCACCATCTAATTTAGCCAGCATGGGATGAACTTTCTCAAGACATAGCAGATATTCCCGAATAAGTTTAAATAGAATAACCCTGTTTTGTCACATAGATACTGGAATTTTCTGTTTACACACAATCTCCTTTATGATTTTTATTTTGTTGTTCAATGAAAACATCTGGAACAAAATTATTTTAAACATAACTCCAACTTATAGGCTGCTAATAAAGCATCATCTTTTACTAAATTCTTCAATGTAGAGAAGAGATTTATACCTGGAAAAAAAAAGCTAAAGAACATGATGAGAGATGAGTAAATTAACACACTCTGGGCCTGACAACTTTCTTCTTGGAAATATTACTTCCAAAAAAGTTTATCAAGACAGGCTTTTTACAATTCCCATTAAATTCGATAAATGAATTGTGAAGGGTAAATTGGACCCATTATAATCGTACATTTCTTATGTAATATTCATAATCATAGCGTTACATAAGCACGAGCTAGTGTTAACAAAAGGAGCAATTTAAATTCCCACTTCCTTGGAGAATGGGGCTCTGCCTGTCAGACAGAGCTTCCTGTCCCATTTGCAGCGCGCCCATGCATATCCTCAAGTGCCAATGAGACCCACACTCTCATATCAGTGATATAATAAACCCTCCAAAACAGAGGAGAAAATGAGGCAAGCAAGCCCACTTCATTTCAACTTGTCAGCTTTAAATAAAATCTTCTACAGCTGAAAATGAGAAAGTTAAGGGAAGATAATGTGTGAAATAATCAAATTCAACATTGGGACAAAACATATTGCATTATTATTTTTTCCTGATCTGCCTTGAAAGTTTTTGAAATTTCACCGTAGATAATTTTTAATGAAATACCGTCTTGTCAAAGAGGACCTGGAGGAAGAAATGATTTATTTTGTTTATTTTTTTTTATCGCGTTCCACCCACCGATGCCTTAGGAAATATCTCAAGCCCCTATGATGTCTTAATGAGTAATCTATGACCTTTGAAACAACTCTCACTATCAATTTTTTAAGTCAGAGTAGATATAGCAGACCATGCTGAAAAAACTAAATGCTTTTTGTCATATTTGTTTTAATTGATTACTTACATAATATGTTTCCTGGCACTGATTTTATATGCAAAATATTGGAGCATGCTTTCTGCCTACAAAAAAAATGTATAAAGGACAAAAATGCATTTGAAGGAGGATAAAAATAAATTAAGATTCTGGCAAATGGAAATATCTGAAAATGATGAAGTGAACAATGATGGCTAATGTAAATCCTTTCCCTCAACCTTCCCCTGGTGCCTGCTTCCCCCTAACCCAGCTTCCCTCCAGATGCATTCCTGCCTTGCCTTCAGGAGGCTCCATTCTGTTCTTCCCCTCAACTTTCTCTATATCCCTTCTCTTTTTTCTTTGGTGTTACTTTTTTTCATCGTTAAACTTTTCCTTGACTTTATTTGTCTTTCCTGAAAGACCACTTGCACTTCTTCAAAGGAAAGATAGCATCACTAGGTCCCACCAGATACATAGCACAAGTTGTACATGTCCCAATGGGAGAGAGGATGGGAAAAGTTGTTACTGAACCAGATTCATTTTTGCCCATTGCCTAGAAAGTGAAACACCGAGACCATGAGATTGCAGCAGAGACAGGGTTTTAATCACAAGGCAGCCAAGCGAGGAAGCAAGAGAATGAGTCTCAAATCTGATTCCCTGAAAATGGGGACTCAGGGATATTTATGGGGTCAGGGCAAGGTGGTCTGCAGTGTGGAGATAGATGATTGGAGGTGAGGAGAGATGAGGTAATTGACGATCTGCGCAAGCACAGTCAGACTTCATGCTTCTTCGTAGGATGCATGTTAACAAAATGGTGGCTTAGCATGATCTTAGTGTGGAGTTTTTAGCCTCTTGATGTCAAAAGGTCACTTAGTGGGCATCTGCACAGGCCTGCTTGATGGGCTGGTGGTCTCAACTGGCCTGAACTGGAGAAGGGGCTCCTAATTCCTGAAAAACAGCTCAAACACCAGTTACCATGGTGACCCAGGCACCAGGGAGATGTTACCTATAGGAGCCTAGTGGGAGTCAGAGAGCATATTGCCTAAGCAGCACAGTAACAATGGGTGGGTGAACAACCAAAAGCTATAATCAGTAATTGCAAAAGGGAAAAAAAAACTTTAGTTACTAGCTACCTAATCATCAACGGCTAACTGTTTACCAATTTCAAAGTCAGTCTCTTTTTTTCCTGAGTACCCCAAGGGGTGCCCAAATTTGATATAAACATCTTTTCATGTTGTTTATTTCCAATGTCGTGTCTCATGTATTTTCCAAATAAGCTTAGAATACTTTTCCTTATTCTGTTATACTCCCTCATACCATTATAACATGACTTCTGCAATTTCAAAGTCTTTTATTTTAAAATTCCTAGATTACTTTGAGCGATCAGTGCATAGAATGATAGTGATATTGAGGAGTCTGATCCCTGTCACCATCCTTGATGGCCCATTGTTAAGAAGTCCTTTCTTTCAAACACTCTAATCACTGATTTCATATTTCCTAAACATGATTTCATATGTATTTTCCATGTGTGTGAGGAAGATTGGTCCTGAGCTAACATTTGTTGCCAACCTTCCTCTTTTTGCTTGAGAAAGATTGTCACTGAGCTAACATCTGTGCCAATCTTCCTCTATTTTATGTGGGATGACACCACAGCGTGGCTTGACAAGTGGTGCTAGGTCCACACTCAGGATCCGAAACTGCAAACCCCAGGCTGCTGAAGAGGAGCACATGAACTTAACCACTATGCCACCAGGCCAGCCCCTGTATATTTTAAATGTGTTAGAGAAGTATCATGGGATAAGAAAGAGTTTATGGACTATGGACCACAAGGACTTCAGGTTGAGGCTCTGACGAATTAATATTTAATAGAATGACCATAATCAGCAAGGTTCTTTTTAACCTCTCTATAATTCAATTGTAAAGTATAAAACATAAATAAATAAACATGATGTCATAGGATGGTTAAATTAATGATAGGCACATTTTAGAAATATTTTTCATTCTCATTTTATGATCATTATAATGATTATTATAAATTAAAGGAAAAGAATGTATTTAAAGTTAACTTGACCTAAATATTAAACTTCAGCAAAGAGTGTGAATTGTGATATTACGCAGCTTCCATGGATATACTGTATTTTGCAATCAGTAAAATTCTGCCAAGAGCCTTAGGTTATTCTCTGCAGTTCAAGGTAAGTGAGGTTGGTGCCTTCCAGCGCTCTTACACCTAGAATTCCCATTGTGTTTTGCACTTTTTATTCTAACAAGCTGCTATCTCAGTAATCACATAGGAGTAATGTAAGACCATAGTGTGGCCTGAGTAGCCATTTAACTACTAATCTTTTCAAAAGGAAAGGAAATGGAATCATTTGCTTAGAATATACCCGTTCTAAGCTGAGGGGTTTTTTGTTTCCCCGCAGTGATGGCTGGGCTGACAGGTACGATGTGACAGATGGATATCAGCGAGAAGCTGTTGGTGGAATCACAATCAAGCTCCAATCTCCCGATGTCAAGTGGTTTGACGATTATTATCTGAAGCTCCGGCCAGAAACAAACCTCCGAAACCCTTGGTTTCAAGAATTTTGGCAGCATCGTTTTCAGTGCCGGCTGGAAGGGTTTGCACAGGAGAACAGCAAATACAACAAGACTTGCAATAGTAAGCAGATTTATTGTTTCATTTAATGTGGTTCAGGCTAAAGCTCCCATTTAAGTAAACTGTGTCATGGGGATAGTGGCTGTAATCTGTTAGAGAAGAGGACTCTTACACAAACAGAGTGGGTATTGCCGCTTGTAGCGACCAATGGGTTTATTCCCACTAAGTAAAACATATCAGAGCAACTTTTACGTCACTGAGATTTCAAACCATTCAATTGCCTATATTTATATCATTCAAGAAATTGGCACTGTGCTAAAAAGATAATGTGAGCTCCAGAGAGGAACTATTCTTGACATCCTTGAAGGCAAGAACTACATTCTGTTCATTTCGATTATCTTTAGCAGTTAGCACAGAGTGAGGCACATGGCAAGGGTTTCATGCATTTCTGAAGAATTAATAAGCAAATGCTGCAGGAAGAACCGATTCCTACTTCCATCAATAAACTATAAAATAGTAGCAGAGATTTGCTATGTATTTTATGATGTTTCAGGAGACGTAACCTGAGCAGAAGTGTTCATTCAATCATTCAACAAGTACTTATAAGGGCTTACAATGTGCCAAATATTGTTTTAGTTGTAAGGGTACCAAGATGAAGCAAACTAATTCCTGCCCTCAAGGGGTTTAGCATCTAGTAAGGAAGATGGTCATGCCAACAAAAATTACAATACAATGTTGTAAGTGATACAATAAGGGTTAAACAAAGAGTTGGGTTATTATTATTTGTAGCACATCCAAAGAGAATCTTAACTCTACTGATGTGGTAGGACCAATATTGATATGTATGTCAATGCCTGCCTGCAAAGGTTAAGGTTTGTTAAAATTGAGAAGGGATTTGCTGAGACTGACTTACACCACATTGTGTAATGAGAACCCCAAATGCATTTGCATAGGAATAAAATTTTTTAGTTGGTGGTATAGGTGACTTTATCCATGATTCAGGAACACAAGAGTGCACTGAGGCAGTGGGTTTGAAATCCTGGCCCATGAACCAATTCCAGTCCACAGAGAAGTCATCATATACTAGCACGAAAATGAGGAAATGGGAATAGTGTAGCAACTTTTTCATAATGCATTTTCCCTGAGTTCATGTCCATCCTACGTTTCTAGTATCAGTTCATTCTTTTGTGAAATGAAGAGGTAGTAAATGGTGATTTGTGATTGTTTTTAAATGTCACTATGGCTAAAATAAGAACTTGGCAACCTTATGTCAGTCCCTATTTGGATAGTGGGAGAGGAGAGGGCTGCTGGAGCATAGGATATTGTATTGGTCAGTGAAACCCAGAAATCATAGGAACACAGTGTGAGACTGTGTTTCCTTCCTCTCATTTTACTTGCTAATGCTTATCCAAAACCTTCAAACGCTCATTCATTTCCTTTGTTTTTATTCTTTATTTTCATGAAAAAATGTGTATGAATAAACAGCATTGTGACTTATGTTTCCCAATTTCAATTTTCATAGCTAATTTCATATTTTTCACAGTTCTACCCAATTTCTGAAGGACACAGATGTCTTTCCTCTGTCGAGATTTGGGGAGCATATACCTCTCTGTGTTCCAATTCTATGATTGTGTACAGGTTACTGTAAGTAGCTCCATTGGAGGAGTTATACAGGATAAGCAGTTAATCTGATATCATCTCCATTTCCTCTTTAGTAAGGAGTGAGTGACATCCCCAACCAGTGTGACTAAGGGAATTTTTCCAGTTGGTCTTCACCCTCTTTTTACTCATATTCTTCCTTTCCTACTCCTTTTTATCTGAAATGTCTTCTTCAAATAGTTCTTTGTTTCTCTGACTCTTTAAATTTTTTTTTTTTCTGGAGGTCTTACTTAGATATAGTCTTGAAAAACTCTTTTAATTGATTTCCATGAAAAACACTATTTCTCTGGAAATTGTTCTGTAAGATCCTCCCCTTGAACCTGTTGCTGTAGCTCTCTGCCTCTCGCATGAGCACCCTGATGTGACTTTTCTGCTCAGATCTGTTCCTTGCTCTAGTACTGGAGTGCACTCTTTAGTCCTCCCTTGGAATCTTATCAGACAACAGATGTCATTTAGCACATAAACATAGACACTTATATGTACTATCTCTGTTATTCTTCTCAATGAGGAAAGTACTATTATTATCCTCATTTTAAAGATAACAAAACCAAGATTTAGAGAGACAAAATAACTTGCTCAATGTCACATAACTATGAAACACTGGAACTTGGGATTGAACTCAGATTTGTCTAGAGTTTAACCAATATGCTATAATTTATACTAAGGAGGTAGAACATATTAGAAGTTTAAAAAATCACCATCAAATTTGCATTATGTAATAGACAATATATAAGTCAAAGATACAAAAAAGAAAAATAAATCATAAAATTATTGTGGATAACAATAATAGATCACCAAATATTCAATCCCCTCTACTTTTAACCATATTTCCTTTTTTACCTAAATGTCCTTTTAGCATCTCAGTCCTCATCTTCAGAAAGGCCCCAGGTAGTTTACTCATAACGCTTCTGAATATGGCTCGTGTTTTCCTAAATATAATGTACTTAAGCCTTTTCATCAAGCAGCATGCATAAGACAACATTTTGAGTTGGAGTGGTAAGAAATATTAGGAATTTATAATTCATGTCGGACAAGAAAGCTTTACCTTATTCACTGTCTACAGTACCTTAAACCTAATAATAGGTCAACAAGCAAAATGTCTGGACCCAAAGAATGGAAATACCCGGAGCTAAATTACTGCTTATTTTTCTTAGGAGCTTTTTGGAAGGCAAAGTATAAAAGCTAGGAGAGGTATCTAAATCTAGTAGTCTAGAATTAGCAGCAGCCTTATAGAGAATGAAGTAGAGAAAAGCTCTGAGGAATCAGAAAGTGTAAGGAAAACTCCTAACCTTGAATAAGTAACAAAATCACCCTGGAAATAGACCATTAAATACTAGAAATTAATTCTGAATAGATTACAAATAAGTGTTTTTTTTCATCTGGCCAGAAAACCAATGTGACTAATAACAGCATAATGTTAATGGGAAAGCCACTAATGCTACTTGAGTACAATTTTCCAAGAACAATTTATTTTTTCTTTAGCCTAATGATTTATAATAACACCTGGATATAGTCTTTCATACAGCATCTTAGAATTTCTCACTAAAGTATTAATGAATACATCAATAACAAAAGCAAAACAAAGCTCATGAAACAACAATCTTAACTAAGAATGACAGCCATCAGAATGCCCGTGCCTGGAGGACTTCCACTACATAGCATAAGATCTATGAAATCAGGTCTTGGACAACTGGTTAACTACTTAGAAAAAAGTTGATGGAGCATCATTTCAAAACATGCATGCATGTGAACACACACACGTACACACATACACACACCAATGAATAAAACAGTTAAGTGTGAAAAAGAAACTACTGTAGGAGGATGCGGGAGGTCTTAGTTTTACTCAGAAAAAGAGTGATAGAGTATACGAGAATGGAAAGATTTGGTGGTTTTGATTAAATTAAAATTTTAAAGTCCTTGTGTTAAGAAACATAATGAAGATAGAAGGTAAAAAAAGATGGAAAATATGACCATGTAAATATTGATTTTCTTACAAGAAAAGCTCATACAACTTTATAATATAAATATTAAAAAATAGGTAAATGTACAATGGATATATTGGCAGATGCTTCATAGAACAATTAGAAATGAGTAATAAACATAAGAGAAATTTCACTCTCATTGTTAATCATAAAAATATATGTTCTTCCTTTTATCTTTCTATATTTTCCAAACATTCTAAAATGAGGATAAGTTATTGGTTATCCAAAACATAAAAGCAAAAATAAGATTTTCAAATTATCCTTTTGGGACACACACATTTTCAAGGAAGCTGCTTTCATTTATGTGTGTGGTGTGTGTATACGTTGTGGAATAATATATATATATATAGTAATGTGAATAAAACACACAAATCTTAAGTGTACAGCTTGGTGAATTTTTACATGTATATACATCTCTGTAACTACCAGGCAAAGCAGCAATATCAGAAAATTCTCTCATACCCAATCCTAATCAATAACATGCCCCATTAATATGAATTCTTTCCACACCCATTAGTTTTGCCTATTCTTGTACATTGTCCAAACGGAATCTTACATCACTTACTTTTTTTTGTTTGGCCTTTTCCCCCTCAAAATAATGTTGTGAGGTTCATCCCTGTTGTTGCATGTATCAGTGTAGTTTATTCCTTTTTATTGCTGTGTTGTGTTCCGTTGTATGGATATACCAGAATTTATCTATCAGTTCTCCTATAGATGGACATTTGGATTATTTACAGTTTTAAGTATTAGAAATACAGTTTTTATGAAAATTCTTATAATATCTTCTGGCAGACATACATTCTAATTCTTGTTAGATGTATAACTAGTACTGGAATTGCTAGGTCAGAGGCTTAGCACATGTTTAGCTTTAGCAGATGTTGCCAAGGAGTTTTCCAACGTAATTGAACCAATTTATACTTTCACTGAAAGGTAAGAGAGTTCAAGTTGCTCTGCACCCTTGCCAACACTTGGTATTATCTTTTTTATTTTAAACATTCTGTGAGTGTGGGGTTGTATCATATTGTGACTTTGATTGACTTTTCCATTATGTACTACAAAGTTAAGCTCCTTTTCATATGCTTATTGGAAATTTGGGCATCCTCTTTTGTAAAGTATCTGTTCAAGTTTTTGCACATTTCTTTGAGTTGATTACCTTTTTAATATCTTTTTTAAGAATTCCTCATAGACTGTGGATATGAGTCCTTTGTTAGATCATGAAAACTGACTAATTAGAGTGTAGCTCATTACTATTTCCTGTTTATCTCATTTGCTATTTGTTTTCTATTTGTCCAATTTATTCTTTAATTCTCTATTCCTCCTTCTTTACCACCTTCTTTTAGATTAATCAATAAATTTTATTATTCTATTCTATCACCTCTCTTAACATTTTTGTTTCATCTCTTAGTACAATTTGTTTAGGGTCCTCAACAGAAATTACTAAATGAATTCTTTATTTTTATTTTTTTCTATTTTTATTTTTTTAAATTTTTTTGAGGAAGATTAGCCCTGAGCTAATCTGCCACCAACCCTCCTCTTTTTGCTGAGGAAGACTGGCCCTGAGCCAACATCCATGCCCATCCTTCTCCACTTTACATGTAGGACACCTGCCATAGCATGGCTCAACAAGTGGTGCATAGGTCTGCACCGGGGATCCAAACCAGCAAACCCCTGGCCACTGAAGCAGAACGTGTGAACCTAACCACTGTACCACTGGGCCAGCCCCATGAATTCTTAATTTAATGCAAACTATTTTAAGCTGATTGTTGCTTATGTTCAAAAATCTTGCAAATATTTAAGTCTATATACTCACATACTTTTTTTTTGCTATTGCCATATAATTTACTTTTATGGGGACTATATGTACTACAGGGCTTTGTTACCATTGTTGCTCTAAATGGTCAACAGTCTTATATTTACCACTCCAGTGTTCTTCATTCTTCTTGTACTTCCTTGCTTTCATCTGTGATTCTTTCAGCCTAAAGAATTCCCTTTAGTATTTTTGGTACTGTAGGTCTACTGCCAACAAATGATATCAGCTTTTTTTCTGAGAATATCTTTATTTCACCTTTATTTTTGAAGAGTATATTCACTGAGAATAGCATTCTATATTGGCAAGTTTTCTTTTGTTGAGGTTTTTCTTTTTTCAGTTTTTCTTTGTTTAAAAACAGAATTACATTTTTTTTCTAGATTTCATGATTTCATTGAGAAGTTAGCTGACATTCTTAATGCTGTTCCCCTGCTGGCAATGTCTTTTTTTCTAGGCTTTTAGGATTACCTTTTTTTTTTTTTTTTTTAAGTTTTTAGTTGACCATGATGACAGTAGGTGTGATTTACCTTGTATATTTCTTTCTTAGGGTTTCCAGAGCTTCTTCAACCTGTGAATTAAAGATTTGCATGTTTTGAAAAATCCCAGACATTATTTCCTGAAACATTCTTTCTGTCACATTTCTCTCTCTCCTCCTTCTAGTGCCCAGTTACACCTAGGTTAGATAATTTGATTGTGTCACACATGTGACTTTTTCTCTGGGCTCTCTTTCACATCTTTTTTTCCTCTGTGCTTCAGTTTGACTCTTTTCTATTATTCTGTCTTTGCATTAATCATATCTTCTTCTATGTCCAGTCTGTTAACCAAAACAAGAAGTTCTTAATTTCAGATATGGTGCTTTACAATCCCAGAATGCCCTTTTAATTCTTTTCATAGTTTCAATTTTTCTGTTGAAATTCTCCTTATCATCCATTTTTTCAATCCTTTACTCTCTTTCCTTGAACATATTGATTATAGTTATTTTAAGGTCCTTTTTTTCTAATTCTAACATCTGGGTCTTCTGCCAGTCTGCTTCTATTGACTGATTTTTCTTGGTTATTGGTCACATTTTATGCTTCTTGACACATCCGCATTGTGTTTTCTTGTATGCCAGACGTTGAGTATACAATAACTGTTAAAGACTGAATTTGTATTGTTTTTCCTCAGTGATGGCTTGCCTTTTTCAGATTCAAAGAATTGAGATGGGGTAGGTTGCAGCATAAGATAAAAGCAGTCAACCTCTGGTTAAAAGTGTCTTTAAGGGACAATTGGCGTGGAATTTTAATTGAGAGTTCGGCTACTATATTCCTTGCCCTAGAGGACTGACTCAGTCTGATTTTGAGTATTTTTGAGCTTTGCTCTCCAGTCTCCTGCACCAGGCTGTCTCTAAATTTGGCATGGATCTTGAGGAAAAGACATATTGAAGTGTGAACAGTCTCCATTCCTCAAGTGGGGCTTTTCTTCCAAATATTACAAAGCAATGGAAGATTTCATTCTTCCTTTCAAAATCTTAAGACTCTCATGCAGCCCCACATTCAGCAAGTGAATCATGAGGGAAAATGTCTACCATGCATTTAGGGCTCCTGGAGCATATAGATTGACATATCAGATCATTTCAATATCCAAAAGTTTTCTGGTTTCTCTTTTTTCCCGAGGTGTCATATACTAAATGGAATTACCCTTCCTCCTCCCCCAGCCACAACGCTTGTCCTTTCCCAAATCTCAGATTGTGACTTTATTTAGAAATAGCGTCATTGCAGATATAATTAGTCAGAATGAGGACATACCAAAGTAGGATGGGCTCTTGATCCAACATGCCCAGTGTCTTTATAAAAAGAGGAGAAGTGACACAGAAACAGAGAGTCAGGCAGAGAAGACACCATGGGAAGACAAGGCAGAAACTAGAATGATGCAGCAGAAAGTCAAGGAATGCCAAGGATTAATGGCCATGACCAGAAGCTGGGAAGAGGCAAGAAGGCATTCCATGCAGAGTCTCTGAAGGAGCATGGCCCTGCTGACACCTTGACTTTGGACTTCTAGCCTCCAGAACTGTGAGAGAATACATTTCTGTTGTTTCAAGCCATCTAGTTTGTGGTACTTTGTTACGGCAGCCTTAGGAAACTACTGTCTCTTCATTCAGACCAGGCTAGACTATCAGCCTGGGTCCAGAACCTGCAGACACCCTCAGAAGATAGAGCAGCTGCTGATACCTGCCCAGTTTTGCAGGTGTTAGTTCATTTTGTCTTCCTTGCTTCTATACATCTTCACTGTCTTTAAAATTTTTAATTTTTGCATTTCTTTGGCCTTTAAGGTGATGCGGCAAAAGAATTTACATTTGTTTTCTTCTCCATCCCACCTAACACTAGAAGCTCCTCCTTTATTCTTTTCTTTTCTTTCTTTCTTTTTTTTTTTTTTTGAGGAAGATTAGCCCTGAACTAACTGCTGCCAATCCTCCTCTTTCTGCTGAGGAAGACTGGCCCTGAGCTAACATCCGTGCCCATCTTCCTCTGCTTTATATGTGGGATGCCTGCCACAGCATGGCTTGCTAAGCAGTGCCATGTCCACACCCGGGATCTGAACCAAGAAACCCCAGGCCGCCGAAGTGGAACGTGCAAACTTAACTGCTGCACCACTGCTCCAGCCCCACATCCTTTATTCCTTATTTAGTTTTCATTACCCCTGCAACTCCAATTCATGTATAAATAAAGCTTGTAATTTATAATGTTTAAATGTTTATACACTTGTTAATTTTGGTTTTATTTATTTATATTTTTATTTTTTTGTGAGGAAGATTGTCCCTGAGCTAACGTCTGTGCCAGTCTTCCTCTATTTTGTTTGTGGGACACCGCCATAGCATGGCTTGATGAGCAGTACGTAAGTCCACGCCCAGGATCCGAACCTGCAAACCTCAGGACACCAAAGCAGAGTGCATGAGCTTAACCACTGCACCACTGGGCCAGCCCCAATTTTGGTTTTATTTTTAAACATTTAAAAACTTAAATCAAAATATAACTATAGCCCTGAAGTGTTTTAACTATGTGGTATTGTTAGGATTCAGATTTATATACTATGAACAGTGAGCCTGATATCAGTGTTTTACTTAAATTGAGCAGTCATCTTAAACAAATTATGAATTAATAATTATAAATTAAAGATATTAAAAATATAATCTAATTCTTCTAGTTGTTCACTTAAATAACCCGGTAATAATAGCTACAGAGAATTAAATTAAACTGTTTTCTAATAACTGTATGCTGTTCTATTTTTAAACCAATTGAAGGACCCATTTCCTTTACAGTTATATTCTGTCACCCACTGACACTCATTTACCATCTCTTTTCTGTAATTTCTCCCAGTCACTTCCGGTAACTTCCAGAGGTGTCATTTATGACATTAATGCACAAACAGTCTCACTGGTATGTCCTGAGGGTACCTCAAACTTAAATATCTAAAACTAAACTCATTATAACTTCTACAACCACAGCCCCAAACTTTGAATTTCTCCTTTTTGGCGCCTCCAGTTAAAGTAAATGATACACTCATCCACCCTGTCTCCCAAGGGGTGGGAGTAAGTGATCCTCACTTATTCCCCTTCTCTCATCCTCACAGCCAACTGGTGACCAAATACTGTTTCATTCTACTAGCTGAACGCATTTCACATCTGTACCCTCCTTTTCATTGCTGCCTGAATCCAAATCTTTATACTGCTTCTGCAGTTTAGTTCTTCATTATCTCTCACCTGAAGTATTAGAATAATCTCCCTGCTTAGTCTTCTGTTTGACACCAGCTTTTCTTCTTCCATTTTACGCTGGAAACTAGTCCCAAAAGTGTCCATCTAAAGAACAAATCTCATCATGTGACTCCCATTCTTAAAGGTCTTCCTTGGTCCTCCATATCTACAAAAAGGAATCCCAACTCCTCTGCTCCAGTCAAAATTCTTCAAACTCATTTACATTTTCAAGACTCACCTTATATTCCTTAAACCCAGGAAATCTGTGCTCCAACCACTTCACAGATTGTGCTGTTCCATTTTAGAGTGGCATGCCCACTGAGTCCCTGTAGTTTTGCACGTGCTAAGTCTTGCTCAATGAAAAGCATACCTCGAGATATTTGTCAATTCCACTGAGCTTACATTCTCATGGTTTCTAATTAGTCCAGTTTCTTGTTCTCAAAGAAACTATTTCCCTTAAATATCACTTCCTGAGCCTTTTGACTTCTTTTTGTCACTTACCAATCCAGATATTGAACACAGATCCTCCACACTTTTATGTTTATGCCAGCAAGTACCACTCACACAGGCATCTATGTGTATGCCAAACTACTTTCAATAAAATGAGGAGAAGAGGGGCTGACCCCGTGGCCGAGTGGTTGGGTTCATGCGCTCCGCTTTGGCAGCCCAGGATTTCACCAGTTCAGATCCTGGGCATGGACATGGCACTGCTCATCAAGCCATGCTGAGGTAGCATCCCACATGCCACAACTAGAAGGACCCACAACTAAAAATATACAACTATTTGCCGGGGGGCTTTGGAGAGAAAAAGGAAAAATAAAATCTTAAAAAAAAAATGAGGAGATAAATGGGTTCAGAGCATCACAAAAGTACTTTAGCCATGAGAGCATTTCTGGGGTTCTAGTAATGTTCCATTTCTTGAGCCAGTGGTGGTTACTAGGATATGTTTATTTTGAGAAAAATTAACAAATAGTTAAGATTCTTGCCCTTCTAGGGTGTCAATGTTTTACTTCAATAAGAGTTTACTTTAACAACCACTCTGTCCAAATAAAAGTTCTACGGCCGCTATACCCAGTCTAACATTTCTTCCAATCCAGATTCTTCCACAGTATTCGCCCCCACACACTCCCACCCCACATACCAGCTTTCTTTTCTGCCACCATGTTGCTTGATCTCTCCTCTTCTTTCTCTGTAACCCTTACATCCTTTTTTCTAAATATTTCTCCACATCAAAATAAATACCTCTCCGTTTCACATGTAGGGCTATTCCACTGTTTCTCTGTTTTCTTATCACCTTCAAAATCCTACCCTTGGAGAAAGGATGCTCACCTTTTGAGCTCAAAGCTGCTGCTAGTTACTTTGCCACACAGAAGGCCATTTACTCCAGAGAAAAAACGATGCCATTGCCACAGGGCATAAAGCAGCTATGGCAATATAATTTTTTCCACTATATTACACCAACACATAAATAGAATTTTCACATTGTTACACCAGCATGTAGACATTTTATGTTCATCTTTCTCCATTAAATTATAAACTTCTCAAGGAGAAAAGCTGTCTTCCTCATCTCTGTTTCCCAAATTCATAGCACAATGTCTTATATATAGCAAGTATTTGATAAATGTTGTTAAATAAATGTGACTTTATTTCTTAAACCTAGGGTAGCATTACAGCGACTAGGGGACCTAAGACAGTGGTTCCCAGACTGTGGGCTGCAGGTCCCAGGGGTCACTGTCAATTTGTTGACTGGGTCTAGAATTCTTCTGGGGTTGAGCATTGTCAGTAGATGGAACTGTGCCTCGTATATCCTTGTGTGAACAAGTGTGTAAGTCCACATACACTTTATATTTATGCACAAGCTGTTGCTGTTAACAAATTATAAATTCATTTTTTAAATTACTGAAATCATAGTAGTTTATTACCACTACATGTTTTCAGCATCAAAAGATTCTAAAAGTAAAAATATGTTGTTAAAAAAACAGATTAAATACTTGTCTTTAATCCAGCATCTCCTTTTTTTGTTTTAGTGTGAACACACCTTCTTGTGTAATACTGATTAACACCATACTTCAGGAAAAACTATGTTGGAACAATATTAATAACCACCCATTGAAGAAGAAATTTGATCACATTATCCTAGTGTATGTGTTGAAATCTGCTGAGCAGAAGCCCATTTCTGTCTTTATATCAGCCAAAGAATTAAGTTAATTAGAATTTTATCTGACAGTTTAGCTTAATACAATTCGTGGGTTTTTTTACATTTTGATACTTTTCTTTGCCAGAGGAAAAAAAAATGTCTCCATGTTGGAGTCTGCTTTAAGGAAATGGAACATAGAGCTCTATCAAGACCCAGATACTAACATATCAAAGTTTTAAGAAACATAATCTGTTACATTTCTTATTTGATTCCAGAGTTTAAGAAATGAGATTATAATCTATCCAAGTATTAGTGCATGTAATTTTCCATTATGAATATCCACCATCAAAAAGTACTCAGAGAGACCCCCAGAAGAAACCCTTGTATTAGAAATTAAAAATGTTTCCAAACTCTTAAGACGTTGGAATGGGAACCCAAGATGTATTGTATTAAAGATATTTAAAATAAACCCAAAAAAGAGCTGACAAGCTTGCTGAATCAGTCACTGGAGGCAGTCCAGTTTTCAAGACCCTGGACATCAAACAGCGAAGGACAGTTATTCTTAAGAGACAAGAAATAAATGAGGGGAGCCCTCTGAGTTAAGAAGATGGAACTGCAAGTTCAGAGAGACCCTAGGAGCTAGAGTTTGCAGAGCACAGCAACAAACAGGAGAGAGCTGCAAGAGGCTCCTTCTTGAGTGTTCAGCTGAATAGTGATCACTATATGCACACGAGGATAACACTTGAGACCCGGGAAAGAACCACCCCAAGGGATTGGAGGGAACACTGCTCCCGGCACCCATGTGGGACAAGAAATAGTGCCTGTCCCCAGCAGTCAGACTGGAAAACCTTACAAGTCAGAGGGCTAAAACAATACGTAGGGGAAATTTTATAGTGTTATTAGCTATATTAGAAAAGAAAAATATCTCAAATCAATGACCTTAAGAAATTTGGAAAACAAGGAAAAATTAAACCCAAAGTAAGCAGAAGAAAGGAAGTAATAAATCAGAGTGAAAAACTGATGAAATATGAAATAAAAACACAATAGAGAAAATCAGTGAAGGCTGGTTCTTTTAAAAGATCAATAAAATTGAAAAACCAGATTGATCAGGCAAAGAGAGAAAACACAAATTACCAATATCAGGAAGGAGAGAGGAAACATCACTAGAGAGTCTGTGATATGAAAAGGAAAACAAAGAAACGTTTAAAAAACAACTTTATCCAATAAATTAATCCACTTAGATGAAATGGAGAAATTCCTTGAAATGCACAAACTACCAAACTTCACTGAATAGACAACCCAAATAGTCCTATATCTATTAAAGAATTTAAATTTGCAGTTAAAAACGTTCCCACAAATAAAACTCCAGGCCAGATGGTTTCACTGGTGAATTGCTACCAAATAGCTAAGGCAGAACTGGTATAAATTCTACATAAACTCTACCGGATAATTAAAGAGTCAGGAATACTTCCCAAATTAAATCAATGACGCCAGCATTACCTTGATACAAAAACTAGACCAAGATATCACAAGAAAACTACAGACTAGTATACCTCATAAACATTGGTGTAAATATTCTAAACAAAATTTTAGCAAATCATGTCCAATATCACGTTAGAAGTATAATATATTGTGGCCAAGTGGAATTTATCCCAAAATGTAAGGTCGATTTAATATTCAAAAATTGATCAATGTAATTTATTTTATTAACAATTTATAAGTTGTTAAAAATGTCAAAACCTAACATTAATTTCTGATATAATTCTCAGTAAGCCAGGAATAGACAGAAACTTCTTCAACCTATCAACAAGATTTCTCCATAAATGAGGCAAGGAAGCTGGCTCTTACCACCAGAGCTTCTAGTCAGTGAAATATATGTCAAATAAAGAAATAAAAGATGCCCAGATTTGAAACAATAAAGTAAAACTGTGCTTATTAACAGATGACATGATTGCTTATCTAGAAAATCCAACAATATCTACAAAAAAAGTTCTAGCGAGTTTATTAAGTTTGCAGTATACAAGATTAATATATGAAAATCAATTATATTTCTTTATAATGCTAGTAAACAATTATAAAGTGAAATAGTTCCATTTAAAATAATTTTAGAGGCTGGCCCAGTGATGAGTGGTTAAGTTTGCACACTCAGCTTCGGTGGCCCAGGGTTCACAGGTTCGGATCCCAGGTGCACACCTACAGACCACTCAACAAGCCATGATGTGGCAGCGTCCCACCTACAAAATAGAGGACGATCATCACAGATATTAGCTCAATGGGAATCTTCCTCAAACAAAAAGAGAAAGATTGGCAACAGATGTTAGCTCAGGGCCAATCTTCCTCACCAAAAAGAAGAAGAAGAATTTTTATAATATTAAATACTGAGGGGTAAATCTTGGAATAGAGGTGCAAATCTTTATGCTGAAAACTATAAAACATTGCTTAGAAAATTAAAGAAGATTTAAATAAATGGAGAGATATACCATGTGCATAGATCAGAAGACTCAATAATGTTAAGATGTCAATTCTTCAGAAATTGATCTAGAGATTCAAAGAATTCCAATCAAAATCTTAGCAGTCTTTTCTTAGTAGAAATTGACAAATTGATTAAAAAAATTTTATGGAAATGCAAAGGACCTGTGATATTCAAAACAACTCATAAAAACAATTAAGTTGGTGGGTTAACAATACTTTATTTCAAAACTGAATCTAAAAATAGAGTAACCAAAATAGTGTGGTATCAGCATAAAAATAGACAAATAGATCAATGACACAGGACAGGAAATTCAGAAGGAGACCCACATGTCTATGAAAAACTGGCTTTGACAAAGATGCACAAGCAATTCAGTAGAGAAAGAATAGGCTTTTTAACAAATGATACTGGATAATTTGGATATCTGTATGCTCCCTCTCCACCCAAAACTTCAGTCTATACCTCACAGCATGTACAAAAATTAACTCAAAATCAACTTTAGATCTAAATGCAAAACCTAAAACTATAAAACATCTACAATTTTACAAAAGGAAAAACTCTTTGTGACTTTGTGTTTGAGAAGGCTTCTTGTATGTGAAACCAAAAGCATGATCAACAGAAGAACAAATGGTTAAGTTGGACTTCATCAAAATTAGGAACTCTTCTCTTCAAAAGACCCTGCAAAGATAATGAAAATCAAAGACTGGGAGAATTTGCAAACAATTTCCCTATGTTCAGGATATATGAAGAATTCTCAAAAATAAAGAATAAGAAAACTCAGTTTTAAAAAATAGGCAAAATATTTGAACAATCACTTAATCAAAGAAGATGTAAGGGGGCTGGCCCCATGGCCCAGGGGTTGAGTTTGTGGCTCTGCTTTGGCTGGTGGCCCAGAGTTTTGCCAGTTCAGATCCTGAGCGTGGACATGGCACCGCTTGTTAAGCCACACTGAGGTGGCGTCCCACATGCCACAACTAGAAGGACCCACAACTAAAATATACAACTAGGTACTGGGGGGATTTGGTGAAAAAGCAGAAAAAAATAAAAAGAAGATGGAAGGATGGCAAATAAGTACATGAAAAAAATGCGCAACATCATTAATCACTACAGGAATGAAAATTTATACCACAACTAAAATACTACTATACTCTTATTAGAATGGTTAAAATCATAAAGCCTGGTCATGTCACGTGTTGGTAAGAATGTGGAGGAACACGTAATCTCAGACACTGATGGTGGGAGTGTAACATGATCCACCCATTTTGCAAAACAGTGTGGCAGTTTCTTAAAAAGTTAAATATACACCTAGGGTGCAGCATTCCACTCCTAAGTATTTAAGCCAGAATGTTCGTAATGATTTTGTTTTTAATAGTTCAAAGCTCAAAAGAATCTACATGCCCATCAGCAGGTGAAAGGGTGCACAAACTG
Source organism: Equus caballus (assembly GCF_041296265.1). Taxonomy (NCBI): domain Eukaryota; kingdom Metazoa; phylum Chordata; class Mammalia; order Perissodactyla; family Equidae; genus Equus; species Equus caballus. The sequence continues at coordinate 59,989,614 of NC_091690.1, forward strand.
TGGCACATCCATACAATGGATATTAGTCCTCAACAGAAAGGAATGAACTCTTGATACCCCTAACAATGTGGCAAATCTCAAAATAATTATGCTGAGTGAAAGAAACCAAGTAAAGTATGATTATTGCGATGATTTCCAGAAGTATTCAGATAAGAAAACTTACCAAATTGTTCACTTGCAATCTGTGAAGTTTATTGTATATCGATTGTACTTTAAAGCCTTTATGAATTGTCTAAGTGTAAAGAAATAAATATATATGTAAGGGAATTCTCTAATTGCCAGACTTATTCTCAGTCTTCAGAGAATTCTAGCAATAATGAAATCCTTTCTCTTTCTTATCTCTTGTGATTTTGATGCCCATAACCAAATAGAAATTTATTTTATAGAAGGATTTTCTCCTTTTGCTTTTAATCCCTAAAAGCACCCCTTCGGAGCCGCCCAGCGCAGCATTCTCTCCTAGTCTCAGATGGCTCAGTCGGCTGTGCTGTGTAGTGGAAAGGAGTGAGAGCTTCAGAGTGAGGACCTGTGTGAAGTTCAGCTCTGCCACTCACTTGCTCCCTAACATTGGGCCAGTTATATAGCCTTGCTTTCTTCAATTATATGATTCAAATAATACTTATACTTTAGACTCGTTATGAAGATAAAACAAGATGACATATGTAAAGATCCTGTAAGAAGATCTCTAGAAATGGTATATTAAAACTTTGCACTTAGAAAGTTATTGCAATAGATTGTGCTTTACAAAATATTTGCATTTAAGTTATTGTGAAAAAGAAATGTGCCATGTGGTACTAGTAAATATATTTTCCAATAATCTCCAGGTTAGGAATGATGATTAATAGCGTATTATTAGAATATGCCATAAAATAATAACAAACAGATGTTTCTTCTGCCTCTTGATGGCCTTAATCTTCATATTAGTGTCAGTGTTTTTGTCCAGTCTACCTGGCTTATAACAGGTGCCATTCCCTGAGCCAGTATATAGAGCTAATTTTAATTTTAGTGTTACGACTGAGTGTCAGACGCTATACATGAGTATACCCACATCACCATGGCAACTGTGTGGGATGCTTGCTGCCGCAGCCCTCGTAGTTGGCCTGGTGTTTTGACATTTCAGTAATTGCCAGTGTCAGAACCTTTAAAAATTGTAGAGAACTGACACCCGGGCCAGATGGCTACTAAATAAAGACGCCACTGTCCCCCACAGCTGTGATGTGGCACTGAGGTGACAAGAGAGACTTCTGTCAAAGATATGGTCACTGAGACAGTGATGTGAACAAGGTTGATTATTAGCAGATAATTCACATTAGTAAATTTTTCTTGCACCCTTACAACATTGGGTAATGCTGGGTTGAATCCAGGGGTAGCATATGATCTGGTACTTGACTTCAGGGTATCTACATAAAAAAATAAAAGGTATACAATTAAAACTAAATAAGTTATTTATCTCTTCAGCAAATACTTCCTGAATGTCTACTATGTGTCTCTCATTATTTTTTTAGGCACTAGAGCTACAGCAGCTAAACAAAATAGACAAAAATACCTGCCTTCATGGAGCTTACATTCTTGTCAGGAGAAGATAGGTTAAAACAAAATAGAGAAGTAAATTATGTGTTATATTAGATGGTGATAATTGCTAAGAAAAAAATAAAGCAGGCAAGCAGGATTTAGAATGTTAGGGAGGATGCAATTTAAATAGAGTGGTCAGGGATGACCTTAATGAGAAATTTACTTTGTATAAATCTCAGAAGATGAGGGAGTAACGCAGGTGGACATGGGGGAAGATGACTCCAGGGATAGGAAATCACAGGAAAGAAGTCTAGAGAGGAGTGTGGGCTGCCATATTTCAGGAAATAGTTGGAAAATCACCATGGCTGGAGCGGAGGAAGTGGGGGAAACTAGTAGGAGATGATAGCAAAGAAGTAACAAAGGGTGAGATCTTACAGATCTTTGTTGGGTTTGCATTGACCTTAGCTTTTACTTAAGTGAAACAGAAAGCCTTCAGAGCCTTCTGGCAAAGGAAGGACTTGAACTGGCTTTTTTTTAAAGACCATTTTGTCTGTCATGTCAAGAATAGATGGTAGGTGTGGGCAAAAAAAGAAGGCAGGGGGATAATTAGAAGGCTATTGCAGTAAAAAGATGAGGAATGATGGCTGGGATCCAGGCAGTAGCAGAGGAAGCAGTAGGTATTTTTAATTAATGAAAGTAAAGCAGAGGGTACCTCCCTTTGTTGAGTCCTTATATGCCAGGCACTGTGGAAGGGAGATTCAAGTACAGATCTATCATTTAGTCCTCATACAATCCTACTGGGCAGTAGAAGTATAACTATTTTGTTCACTAGGAAACTAACACTTGGAGAAGTTCACTAGTTTTTCCAGGACAAGTTGCACTGCCAGTACTTGAACTTAGTCTGACTCCACCACCCACACTCTGTTGACTGTGACACAAGGTCTGTCAGGTTTAAAACACTGCTAGAATGTGCAACTCAACTAGTAAGAGTCATGGAAGTCTACAGATAGGAGAAATCAGTGCAGGTCAGGGAATCCAAGGATATTTGGAGAGAACAGCTTGGATGTGGTATGGATAAGTAGAGAGGAGGGGCCAAGCAGAGAGAACAGGCTGAGCAAACAGGAAAGTAGTGATGGAATAGAAGTGTCCATTACAAAGAGGGCTTCCATTTGTTTGTGGACATAACAACAGCATTCCAATTCACAAGTCACGTGATAGAAAGAACTTGGTTCCCTGAGTCACTTGGAAGACTCAGGACAGCTTCACAACTACATTAGACTGTGACGTAAGCAAGAAATAAACTTTTATTGTATTAGCTACTAGAAATTCGAGGATTGTCACAGAAGGTACTGTTAATTACCCTGACTTGCTATACCTTCGTACTGCTGCTGATGGGCAGCAACTCTCAGACTTTTGTCATGATGTGTAAATACTACTCTCCTCCAAAGTGACTACAAGAACTAGAGGATCCATCTGTTACCATGGTGATTCCCGCTGACCCTCTCAATTCAATCTTTGGAATATATCCATGATATTTGAGCTGTTGCTTCCCAAAGAGCTGTTACAAGCTCTGGTGTCTCTTCTTATAAGGATCCTAATCCCATGTTGAGGGCCCCACCCCCATGATGTCATCCAAACCTGGTTATCTCCCCCAAATGCCATCTCCAGATATCATTACATTGGTGGTTAGGGTTTCAACATATGAATTTGGAGGGGGGGGATTGGCACAATTCAGTCCATAGCACATAGTCTCTGTCATTTAGTAAAATTTAATAAATCATATCGTTATTAGTATTTTTCTTCTGTGTAATATTTTTCTTTAGCAATTTCATAGAGCTAAGAATCCCAACACTTAAGAAAAAATAAAAGAATGATTCTAAGATAGTGACTGTAGGAAAGAATTCACCCAAAAATTACATTGTGTGAAAAATGGAACTCAAACAAAACGGAAGTCACAAACCCCTACAGGTCACAGTAGAGAGAAACACAAGAAGTTTGTGCATTTATAAACTGTGTGCAAACTCTTCTTCTATGAAAGTCCTAGCTTAAATTGTTTTTCATATTCTGCTTGAATTGGCATATGTTGCATCTGGGAAATTCTAGCAAAATATAACACTATTCAAGGGTATTCTGTGGTTCTAGAACCCCTTATCTGACATACAGCAAATTGCTTCAAAAAGGGGGATATTTTTTAAATCCTGGATAACTAGCTGTTATCGTACATCATGTGGAAGATTTGGAAAATAAAACTGGTGACTTTTTCTGATTGTCTCAGAAGCACATGACGAGTTTTCTTTAGTAGGAATTCCCTTCATGCCTGAAATTTTCAGTTTCTCTGTTGTCATTTTTTCTTCTCCCATGTTTCTCAGTTTCTTTGGAGGAGGTAAAGAAGGAGGCATGGAGCAGGGTTTCCTTTTATGCTCTCAGGCAATATTTAAGACTCAATCAGTGACAAAAAAGAGAAGAAAACTCATCTGGTGATTCTTTTTCCAAAGGAATCAAAGTAGTCACAGTGCTACAAACAATCACAGGTCATCAGAGAGTGCTCTCCCTTGTGAAATCAGCTTCCAAGGTGCAAGGCATCTGCTATCAGATGAGAGAAAGCAGGGGGAGTGAACTGAATTTGATGTCTGTACTCTCTTTGTCAAATAATTCAGCTCCTGAAATCTTTTGGTCTGTTTTCCATTTTAATACGAAATTAAATAATTCACTGCTGTTGGATTGTAGACACCCATTCAAACCCACGGAACACTGGGTGGAGGCAAAACAGTAATTATTATAAAAATTAATGGTTAAATTGGAATTCAAATAATTAGTAAGGAGTTGTCCAGTTGATAACAGGTTGCTTTCCGAAACAACAATCACTGGAAACCAATTTTAGCTTGGCTCTCTTAAGTAAAATAAGTAAATATAAATAAATAGTATGATTTGGAACGATATTAAGGCCCTCTGGGATCTATTGGTAACTTGAGGACCCAGTCTGGAAACTTGGGCCAGCTCCCTAGGGTCATGAAACTAGCAGCTCAGCTTTTAGCAGTCTGGCCAGCATATAACTGCATTTTGACCCTACCACTCACTTCACTGCAAATAAATACTGGCCGTTCTTTTGTTCTACTTCACTTTCTCCAGATTCTTGGGAAGAAGCTTCCAATTTCCTGAGCCTGGGTTATAGTCCCATTACCACGCAGCCAGGGCATGGAGAACACAGGAGGATAAGGCTACTTCAGCTTCCTTAAAGAAAGGATTACACAGCCTTCTAGAATCTAGGTACAATAAGGAGTTCATCAAAATTAGGGAGGGCATTTGGATTCTATGCAGCCAAATCATGAAGATGACTACAGCTTAATTCAATAATTGGGAACGATATAAGTGGTCTCATTACCATCATTATCATAATTAACATTTAATAAGCAGTTACTTGCTCTCTAGGCTCTATTCTTACTCACACTTTCCCAACACTATCTCATTTTATGTTCCTATCAATCTTATGAGATAGCTACTATTAATATCTTTTTATTTATGAAAAGAAAACAAAATGGAAGAAATAATGCTTAGTGAGGTTAAATGACTTGTCCAAGATTACACATCTTATAAGTGGCAAAGCCATCTCAAACTGTATGACTGCAAATAAGGTAAGCCGTGTGCATGCACAGGAGATTGCCTTCTCTGTGTCACGAGGCAATTTTTATAGATTGTAGAATACAGTAGATGCTTAGCAAATATTTGCTGAAAATTCTGGCTAGAACAGCCCTGGAATATAGTTGGTGCTCAATAAATACTTGTTGAATGAATAAATGAATGTGTATTACATATTTATTAAAAGACCAGCTATCAGGAGACAGGTGTCCCCTCCCCTCTATAGTTGTCCCCAGCATGCAGCTCTGAGCCTTGTGCCAATCTCATGAATCAAAGAGATTGAAGTCCAGGTTATAATGAAATTAAAGCATATTCATAGTGGTAAGGTGAACTGTGTATTTAAGCAGTGGCTTACCTTTATTACTTCTTTTTAAACATGATAATATTTTAGAAAATGTTCTTTTTAAATAAGAGATTGTATACAATTGAAATGTCTTTGTGAATCATTTAATTTTTTAACTCAATGGGTTTCCATTCTATTTCTTTTAAAAAGTGGATTAATCCTGGAGACTAAGTCAGGAAAAGAAGTATTTCAGACACAGGGCAGAAACATCCACAGATGGGCCACAGTTCATATACCCAAGGGCAGGTCCGACCTTGACCTCTAGTAATAATTAGACCGAAGAAGGAGGAATTCTTTTCAAATGACAGTAATGTCTCAGTTCTGAATTGTTTCTCTGTAGATATATGTCAGGCCAGAATGAATCAGCCCACAGATTTCCCTGGAGAACTGGTATAATTGACACTCAGATCTATAGATTATAAAATAACAATATTAATCTATTATAATTGTATATTGGTTTCCTCTTGCTCTTTCATTCACTTGTTCTCACTTGATCCTAAGATAGTATTATTGTTGTTGCTATTTTACAGTTGAGCAAACTAAGGCTCAAAGGGATGTACTGGCTTGCCCAGGCAAGGACATACAACTGACAAATAGCTATAATTGGAATCCAAGCCTCTGAAATAATATTTTTTTATTATATTGTGCTGCCTTCTGTAAATGCAAAACGTTAGTTTGAGATCATGCTCACACCGCTGACTCTAAATCGGAACTTTGCAGAATTCACTGAGTAGTCTCAAGGACAGTTAGGTAGTGTTTTCCATGTTATCGGATTTTTCCTCAACAAGCACTATTAAATACCAGTCCACTGGAAAGGACCTAGCCTGTGTTCTATCTGTCTGGTACTTTGATGACTGTATCTGTCTGGTGACATGACGACATGGAGTTGAGTTGGGACTGAGCCTAAGAGATAAGAAAGTTAATGTTTCAAAGAATGGTTTCTTCTATTGCACCCCTCCATGATTCTCTACGTTAGTACAGTGCTAGAGGGTTTACAAAAGTGTTCAGTCCATATACTATTGATGCTTTAAAATTTGATGTGTTTTCAATCTGTTTGTCCTTAGGAAAATTCTTCAACGTATATGTACCTCAGTTTCCTTGTATAAAAAAAAAAATGTGGCTAATCATGGTATCCACTCACAGGGCTTTTGTAATGGCTAAATGAGAATAACAATAATTTATGAATAAATATTGCCTCCTATTATTAAGCAAAATCTTTCACATATTATCTTCCTCTGCTCATCACCTGGTACCCTCAGAAGTTAGTAGAGATGATTATTCCTGTTTCCAAGCGGAGGAAGATGACATTCACAGTAGTGACCTTCTTATGTTTATAAAAAGTTAGTTAGGGATGATGCTGGTACAGAGAGGTCAGCCTATAGAGCTGGAGTGAACTGAGTTTGAAATTCTACTGTACGTTTTAACTTTACGTCATTGGGCGTTTTATTTTAACTCTCTGAGCCCAAATTTTCTCATCTAAACAAAGCCAGAAAATAATTCTTAGCTTGTATGTTTGCTGGGAGGGTTAAATGAGGTCATGAATGTAAGGCATCAAGCATCTGTGGGATACTTTCTTCTCCCATCTCTTCTCTTTTAATGACTGCCTTTGAAATATTTCAAAATAAAATGTTTTCTAGAAAATAATCCTTGTCATGGTTGAATGTGACATTGTTGTGATTTTACAATGATGTCTATAATAAAGAAGCTAGTACAAGTGGTACCGTAACTGGCACACTCAGAAGAAAGAGCTTCATAAATATTTTTGATAAAAATGATCCAACATCTATCATATTGCGCAAGTTTTTTTACCCTAATCAAATCTCTTATATTAGACATGATAATTAATCTTCTATGGGTACAGTTTGTAAATTCTGCACTTTGTTGTTGAAGTCTTTGCAGAAGGTTTATATACTGCAATGTAATTCATTTTTTTCAATTTTCTATTTCATTTCAATTACAGTGCTTATTATAAGAGATGGGGTTTTCATTTAGCATGCTTGTTATTTTTAATTAGAAGTAAAAGTCTTAATGGAACTTAAATTTTTAGCATCACTCATTTTCAGAAGCATAAACTCTGGAACATTTTGTGAATTAAAAAAATATAGTAATTCTCAAATCTTCAAAGGTAAGGAGTGCTAATTCTCCAAAGACTAATCTAACTATGTGTTGTATGTAAATTATACTAGATATACAGCAACAAGAGCAAGAGTTTCCAGTTATTTAGTACCTGTTTTGGGTTCATGACTTCTATATGTGTTGTCTCACATATGGACATGTGTACAAATATGTATTCTCACAACTCTACAATAAGGTATTATTTTCCTTGTTTTCCAAATAAGGAAGCCCTGAAAAAAGAATTATTCAATTCTACCTGGGAAACTCAAGCAAGACTTCAGAGTAAAGTGACCATTAAACTGTGTTTTAAAGTATGATAGGAAGCTAATCAGACAGAAATGAGAAAGCCACATCTTCAGGAAATATCATAAGACACAGCAAAAATGGAAAAGAATAATGGTGATGAAGATGGACAGACAGATGGGCGAAGTGGGAAAGGCCTGGTCTAGGAGTTTGGTCTTAGTATAGTAAAGAGAATGTAATGCTACGGATTCCTGCCACATCCTCTTTTAAATAATATCATAACCACCAGCCTTCTCCCTGTGGAATTCTTCCTTCAATTACATACCATATGGAAGTTCCTCAAAATACTGTAATGTGAATGAAAGAGATATGCTATCTGAAATAGCACATTCATCAGAGGGCTGCCAACCGGCTGTTCATGGTGAATCATTTAAATTTAAAATTTGGTTTTCTGCACATGGAAGTGTAGAATCAGGCTTGAGTTTCTGTAGCTCCCTGAAGACGTGTCTTCTTTCTGCAGCTGCTGTGTTCATTTGCATTTCAATACGAACATTGCGAGGTCAACTGCCTGAATTTCAGGCACAGTTATAAACTGGAATCACTGCAGAGATTAGAAACTGGTATCTCCATAGGTATATGGATACAGCTCTGGGTTCCCAGTGTTGCCATGCTTCTTGACACAGAAAAGGCACATATGTGTTAGGAAAGGGGGTGAATGATTTATATGATGTCATCAGTTACTTCAGCCCCTTCAACGACTATTCTTTCCTTCTTGACATCACTAGTCTCTTTCCAAGCCCTAGATCACATAACCAGTCCCTTATTTTATTAATCTTAACCTATGCTCCCAAGAAGCTACCTGCATCTTCATGTGTCTGGCCCACTATGTATTAAGTTCCATATAATAAATCTATTCATATTCATCCATCATTCATATGATCCACCAATATATTATTGACAATGTTGACCACTGTTATCGGTATGGAAATACAATAGGAATAAGCAATACAATAAGCAAGATCAATGTGGACCTGATCTGCATAGAGCTGATTATCTATTCTGAACTAATCTCTGAATCTCGTGGTATGTTTAAAGGCTTTTGCACAAAATAGGTGCTTAGTAAATGTCAAATGAAGGAATGGATTGCCCACTCTATGCCACAATGCTAGGAACTGTGGAGGGTACAATATAAACAAGACAGTTTTAGCCTTCAGGGTGCTCATATTCTGTGGTGGGCAAAGGCAAGTACATAGATAATTCTAATGCAGGGCAGAAAGTATTCTGTGTTGTAAGAGAAGTATAAACACATTTCTGTGGGAGCACGTAATGGCAAAAGATTAATTCTGGCTTGGGGGATGCTCTGCCCTTCTGTCACTGCAGGAAACAAATTATTGTGTCATCCACTGAGCATAACTGGAATCCATTTGCCAGATGCATAAGGAATGAGTAGCTTCAGAAAATAAATGAGAGTAAGGAGAATTTGTTTCACTTCAATTTTTTTCATTGCAATGCTACAGTATATTATCCAATGGCATCTTCCAGATTTATAATCTCCTTCCAAGAAAATAATTGAATCCTTTCCCTTACATCCTTCTTCCCTTTACTATCCTTCCCCTACTGGTGGGTAGAGAGGAAACAATGAGGACAATCTGAAAGTATTTTAGTGTCTACTATAAGGGGTATCACAAAGAATTAACTTGAGATTTTTTTTAATAAACTGTTGCCGGTTTCATTGCTCTATGGTCATGAGTTAATCTGCTGAAAACAATTTTAATTCATGGTTTCCTTTGTCTCCCATGTGAAAATAGCACTAGTCCAAGAGATTGGGCACAAGGGGTCTGGGGCCAGCTGCCACTAGCCAAAGATATGAGATAGGATTTCCCCTTTAGGGAAATCCTTTTCCCTCTCTTGGCCTTATTTTCCTCATCTATAAAATGAGCTTATTGGATCATATTAGGAGGTCCCAGTCTCAGATGAGTACGTGGGCCAAAGAGGTGATGTAAAAGACAGAATCAGGTCATCGCCATGTGAGAATGTGAAGCCAGTATTGTGATGTCTCATTTTTTCAAAAGGGTCCACAAAGCTGGACTTTTATGTAAAATTTCCACAAAATAGCATTTAGCCCAAACAAAACATGTCTAAAGGCCAAATTCAGGCCAAAGGCTTCAATTCTGTGACTTCTAGACTGGATGCTTTCTAAAGTCCCTTGTCCCTCAGACATTCTCTGATTCGGCGTTGTTAAGACAGTCTGATTTTGCTTTGTTTAACAGCTACTAAGCGTCAAATTTCTGGTTCCCCAGATGAATTAAAGAACATGTTTTGAGTGCTGTAAAATTAAATTGTAATCACAGATTGGAGCATTTCAGTTTCTGCTAATCCTTTTGGAGCCTTCTGATTTGATTAAACAATAGTAAAATTAGGATTCACTGTTAAGTGTTCTAAATCGGGGATCCAGTTTTCAAAGAAAGAAAGAGAGGACAGCCATCCTTTCCTGCTTCCGTTTCCTCTCTCCAGGCTGCTGGGAGGCACATCCAGCCTAACAGCAGCTGGCAAGTTTGGCTTGGCACCAATCCTCATGCCTCCATTGGGCCTCACCCATAGTAGACCCTAAAAAATAATCTTTGAGCAAAATAAATGCTGCTGCCTGAAGCCCAGTTCCTTTGTGCATTAGAATGCCAACTAATTAACATGTCCTCTCTTTCTTACTGCTTAGTGGCTGAAAAAAAGAAATCTGGATGAAATGAACTATTTTATTATGTGCACTCAGGACTTTAAAATTTTCCTAATAACATAAACTCTTCGGGACCCCACAACTTCTGTCACTGAGCCTGTACCACACATGCTGAGCTTTTTTGAGGAAAGAGATACTACGTTACTCATGTTTGTATCACCAGCATCCAGCACAGTGTCTGACATACAGTAAAGACAATAAATGTCTGTTTAATCCATAACTTAATTAATCTCTGAATGAGTCAATGAATAAATTAACTAATGAGCCAGAATTTCTCTCTAGGGCCTAAGCAGCAAGAATAAAGGACCTGGATATAACTCTGTGTTCTATTAAGACACCTAAAGAAAGGCTGTGTCAACCAGAGGGTAGGGAGTTTGGAAATGCAGACAGAAAATCAGTAAAGGTGGTGGGGCCCTTACAGCTCTCCCAAGTGACCATGGACAGTTTCCTTACTCCACGTGTCATCTCATGATTCTGGACATTGCAAATATAATGTTATCTTATAGAGAATATTGATTAAAAAAAAAAAACAAAACAGGAAGTCAACCTGGTTAGCTTCAGGCTGCAAGTTCATACCTTCCTTCTCTGGGTTATGGTTCCATTGTCAGTGCAGATTTTTGGTTTTCTTTTTGTGGGAGATTGGCCCTGAGCTAACATTTGTTGCCAATTTCCCTCTTTCTTTTTTCCTTCCCCGTGCCCCAGTACATAGCTGTATATCCTAGTTGTAGGTCATCCTAGCTCTTCTATATGGGATGCTGCCACAGCATGGTTTGATGAGCGCTATGTAGGTCCATGCCCAGGATCCGAACCAGTGAACCTTGGGCCTCTGAAGTGGAGCATGCAAACTTAACCACTTGGCAACTGGCATTGGGTCAGCCCTGGTGCAGTTCTTAATGCCTTTGCAGTGCTGTCAGAGTTTGCTGCACATCTGCCTCACTGAGTGGCCAGTCTGGGACCTACGCAGTGTTATATCCTGTAGTTCACTTCTCAAAACCTTGTTGTGCTGGCTAGGGTCAAATTCGTGCCAGAATAACTCAGAGGGGAGCCCAGGAGTCCATGTACAATTTTGTGGGATCACTTTTTTGAGCACCCCTGTCTCCATAGTCTCCCTGACACTTTCCGGCTCCCAGCTTCTCCCATCTCCACCCTGGTCCTCTGGGTAGAAATCTGAGGCTTTAGTTTCTCCCTCTGCCTCACCCTTCCTGTTGCTTTGACTAGATTGCCATGGGAGTCAAGTGGGGAGAGGCTAGAGAAAGGAAGAAAGCAACAAGGTCTTTCCCCATCTCTTGAGACACAGTTCTTTGGGTCACAGAAAAGGGTTGCCCAACCACCAGTGCCTTTGCTCCCACCACCTCTGCAGGGCTGTCTTGGGGCTTCCATAGGAAAACAACCAAATAAAAAACAAAAACGAAATTTCCCCCACTCTCTCTGACTGGTAGGGTATCCTTTGCACTCTTCAGACCAGAAGTAGAGGCTTCTCTTGGAGCTCTTTTGCCTGCCCCTGGAGCACAGTTCCATGTCCAGGGCTGCCTTCAAGTCCAAGCCCAGAGACACTGGAGGAAAAAGATCTAAGAATCTTATGCATGGTTCAGTGGTGTTCTGAAATCTGGTTTTCTTCCCCAATCCACCTGTTACCACTTACTTTTCAGAATCCTCAGAAGGCTTCTCCAGTCGTTCTACTCAGGGTTTGTAGCTGCATCCAGTGAGAGAAATGGGGCGGAGAGTGCTTACTCCTTCTGGACTCTGGACCAGAACTTCTCCCATGTGGTTTTGTTAGACGGCAGAAGCACACGAGATTGCTTTGTTATTTAGTTTTGTTTAGTGTCATTCTACAAAGGAATGATTGCTCTAATAAACTGACTTGACAATCTGAATACCAGACTTGTATTTGGTGACACCCTTTGAGACATCTTGTCAACTGTAAGGGAGGAAGACACTTCCTCTACCCACTCTGGGTCCTTCTGGCCAAATACAAATTAAATTCACATGAGACAGAATAACAGGAGAAAATTAAACAAAGCTTTATAACATGTATACATGGGAGAGGCTCAGGCAAATTGAGCAACTCGCCAAAATGGCAGATGCTCTCCCCTTAAATACCACCCTCAGCTAAAGACAAAGGAGGATGTTGGGGGTGGGGGGAATCAGTTACGGGAGATTACCAGAAAAGCACAGTAAACAGGAGTCAGGTTATTATGCAGACTTAAGTCCTTGCCTTCTGCATTGATAAGAGTTTCTAGAGATAAGGTCATCCCCCCTTCTTCCTGGTACAGAGAGGGAGATACCTTTACAGATGGAGATTTCCTTTACAAAGCTAAATCTCTCTTAACAAAAGGTAACTTCTCTTTTAAGAGTTTCCCACGTGTGCAGTTTTTAAAAGTAACCAGCCCCAAATTATCCTCATGCCAAAGACACATATCTTGGGGTGGCCAATTCCAGTCCCCCACAAAATTATAAACATTCTAGAACTAGTAAAACTAAATCATGCTATATCTGTACAAGGGAACACTATACAACCAGTAAAATAGTCTAGCATCTCTATGTATGTTAAAAGAGTGATCAGGAACTCAAAAAGAGTTTGCTTCTGTGACAGATCCAATCAATAAGCTGGTCACATTTCAAAATGTGTCCTGAATCTGAACACTTCTCACCATCTCTACTGCTCTCACCCACATCTCAGCCACCAACATCTGTTACCTGGCCCAATACACTGACCGCTGGCTGATCTCTCTGCTTAACATGTTGAACAACACTTTTGATTCCCCGTGCCCACCAACCTCCTTTTCATGCCTCAATGCACTCTAATCCATCTAGTTGCTTAAAATGAAAACCTGGGGCCAGCCCAGTAGCATAGTGGTTAAGTTCGCGTGCTCTGCTTCAGTGCTTGGGGTTCATGGGTTTGGATCCTGGGCACGGACCTACACATCATTCATTAAGCCATGCTGTGGCAGCATCCCACACAAAAAAAATAGAGGAAGATTGGCAACAGATGTTAGATCAGGGCCAATCTTCCTCACCAAAAAAAGAAAGAAAGAAAACCTGGACTAATCCTTGACTCTTCTTTTTCCTTAACACCTCACATCCCCATCCATTAACACATCCTGTTCTCCCTACTTTCAAAATGTACTTAGAATCCTACCCTGGTTTAAGCCACCATCATCTCTTAGCATCCTATTTCAATATTCCCTAAGTTTTCCTACTCTCATTCTATTTTCCATCATCAAAGTAAAATTTTTTAAATGAAAATGAGATCATGATATTTCTCAGAGAAAAACAGTGCAGAGCTGCATATTATACAGCCCCTTTCTAGCTCCCTTACTTCATATCCTGCTTTGTCCCCTTACTGTTTCAGCTTTTCCTTTATTCCTCAAAGAACACACTAGTCCCATTTGCATGCCTCTGCTTCTTCCAGATCTTTATATTTTGAATGTGAAGAAACAAACCAGATTCTGAGTAACAGAATTCAGATCAGGGACCAAGCAACAATCAATTTATTTTATCAAATATTTTGTAAGTATAAACTCATTTAATCCTTGTAGAAATCTATTAGTTAGATACTATTATTAAACCCACATTTTTAGGCACAGAGAGGTTCATGACTTTGGCTGAAGTTGCACAGCTAGTAAGTAGCAGAGCTGTGATTCTAACCCGCTGCCTGGTTCCAGAATCTGTACTCATGCCCTCTATGCTCTGCTGCTCTTACTAGTTGAGGTGCACTCTCTATGACAAAGTGAGATGACATCTTGCAGATTCACCATCTTCAGATGTGTGTGGAATAGGGAGGGGATAAAGATAGACAGAGATTTAAGCCTGAAAAGATAAAAAGCAGAATTCCCTAATTAACCAGGATCTCCCCACATCTACAAATATTGAGTCTACTGCATGAATTGCACACAAAAAGCTAAGCTTGCCAGCTATTGACAGTCATCATGATTTCCTTAGTTTCTTCATCTGTAGTGGAAACAGCCCCTAGCTCATTGAGTTTTTTGAAATGAAAGTATTTTGTAAGATATTCATTTTGTTAGCACACGTCTCAACAGAGCTCTCTCAGCTAACCGAAGGTGATAGCTCCCCCACGAGCTGCTTTTTCTGATGGAGGAAAAAGGCTGGAAAGTAGGTGAAATGGTAAAGGCAGGATTCAAATTTGAATTTCTCTGAACTGACCTCCTGCTGCATCCTGAATGCTAAAACAGATGAGACATCTTTCTTTAAAAATATATGCATCAAAATGACTTAAGGAGAAATTACAAAAGTTAAACTTCCACTAGTTTTTTTCCGGCAAGTGTTTTTTTTTTTTTTAAATTTGAAATTGTTACTCCCTGGGGGGGTCGTCTGCCCACCGCAAGACATGCCAATAGTCAGGAGGCAAGGTGGTAGGAAAGAAAGGACTTTATTACAACTTGCTAGCAAGAGGAAAGATGGCTGACTACCGTCCAAAAGAACCATCTCACAGAAAAAAGACTACAGGCCAGTTATATACAGGGCAGGTCTCCAGGTGGGGCCTCCATCTGGTCTCTGGGTCGGGGCAGACATCTAGTCTTAGTTCCTGATAGCCTTTTGCTTCCCTGGATATGAATCAGAGACCAGAACAATCCCCTATACCCTGATCTTTCAGTTGTCATTGATGATGGCTATCAGCATGGATTCTCTGCCTAGGAGTCATCACATTCCTAAGGAACTAAAAAGAACAAAGTTATTATCGTCTCGCAGCTAGGAGGGGCCATAAATCTACAGAGCCTGCAAACCCTTGGAAGACAGACCCTTACTTATCTAGGCAAACTAAAGCAAAGATTCAAAGGGGCTGGTGAGTCAGGGCTAGTTAATCAGAAGTCATGCAAAGTTACAATATGATTTCTTTTCTACAATATGGCTTCCCTCATGTCAACCTTGTGTTGAGCTGGTATCAGAATCTTTGGGTGACAAGAGAAAATAGTCAATAGGAACTTATACAAGACCTTAATACTGCCCAAATACGCCAGTTGTTCACAGATGTCCAATAACAACAAACAATTCAACAGACTGTGCACAAACACGTGTCCACTAGTTTCCAAGCTCCTGCCCCAGTCACCTCCTTCTGCAGATTCCTAGGCCCAGGTCTTGGACAGCACTCGCGGGTATTATTTGAGTGAATAGAAGCATAGCACTTTCCAGGAAAGAGTCAATCTTGTTACTCGTTTGTTCTCCCTAACTTTATCTCTTAATTAGAATATTTTTTAAAAGGTGATTCAGTAATATTGTTCAGAGAGAGCCTATTTCCAGCAAAAAGCAATAGAGTATAGCAAAAAGAACAGTCCTCTTGGCATTAAAAATTCTTGTCTGCTTCTGATTTTTACCATCTGCGTGACCTTGGAAAATCTACTTGACCTGTCTACGCCTCAGTTTCTTTATCTCTACAGTGTGGATAGTGTTGACACACATCACTGATATATGCAAAAATTATTTTGAGAAGTGCCACACAGATGCAAATTGTCATTATTGCCCCCATTTAATTCAACAGACAGTACAGAAATCATGCCCTAAGCACTGTGATTTGATTTACAAATGAATAAGGCTCCAATTTTGCCTTTCTGCCAGTTGCTGTCTATTGTAGACAAGGCAGAAAGAAAAATCCGGAAGGGAACCTGAAAGATGACTGCCTGAGAGCTCTACTGGGCACATTAGCCGAGACCTTTGGCTTGCTTTTATTCTCCAAAGTTTGCCCACAAAACATAGCGGCTAGAGGTTATTATGATTTACATTTTGATTTGGTTACTATTATGAATCATCTACCTTGTGCCAGGCTCTGTGCAAGGTACCTACAACTTTTCTATAACATTTAATTCTTACATCACCCTTGCAAGATAAAGGTCACCATTTATTAGATGATTAAACTGAATCCTAGAGAATTTAAGTAACTTGTCCAAGTTACAGAGCTAGGAAGACGTAAAGCAGGAATTTAAACCTAGATCTTTCTATTCTGCTCCTAAGTGGAAAAATAAAAGAATAATAGCCACAACAGTGCCTATTGCTGAATCCTGACAGTGGATTGGGAGGCTGAGTTATAGTAAGTGGTTTAGGCTCAAGGTCAAGCACCTAAGCATGGCCTCAAAGACGGCCACTGCACAGTCAGTTTTCTGGAAATACAATCAATCAGGTGAGTAACCGCCTCTATTTAGGGAGTTAAATGAGAGAAGGTGGGAGATGCACTGACTTGGGGAATAGCTGTTTCAAATTCTCCTTTCCCTAAGTATGCCCACATTTCTGTAGTGTGATGTACAAGGTGCCTGAGAGAGGAATAGAGAAAGTGATAGGGCGTTTAGAAGAGCAAGATTAATTTCAGTATCTGCAATCATGGTAGTCTTCATGAAGGAAGAGTTCTTGGAGCCTTTGAAAATGGATGGGATTAGTCTTTGTATGTAAAGGAAAAGAAACAGAAGGGATGGTCTAGTTAGAGGGAAGAGTTCTTTAATTCATTCAACTAATATTTACTGGGGACCCACTATGTGCCAGGCACTCTTCTAGGCACTGAGGAGTGAACAAAACAGAAAAAAATCCCTGTCCTCACAGAGTTTACATTTTAGTAGGTGCATGACACAGACATAATCAAGACAAGTATATAAAATAAGTAGTATTTTGGATGGTGATAAGGAGAAAAATAATGTTGGGAAAGTAGAAAGGGAGTGTGTGTGTGGGCAGTTGGGTAGAGATGAGAATTAGATGGGAAATCCAGAGAAGGTCTCACAGAGAGGTTAATATTTGAGTAAAGACCTGAATTAGGGAGGGGACAGCCCCTGCAGCTCTCTGAGGCAGAGCACCCCAGGTAGAACGAATAGCAAGTACAAGGGCCTGGAGGCAGAAGCGCACGCCTGGCATGTTTGAGGATGCAGAGGAGGTCAGTGTGACCGGAGAGGAGTAATTTAAATGAAGAGTGTCAGGAGATGGAGTCAGAAAGGTAAGGGGCAGAGCGCCATGAGGCAAGCTCCTGTATGTCTTCGAAGGTCATAGCAAGGACTTTGGCTTTTAATTCAGTAATAAGGGAGCCACTGGAAAGATTGACTAGAGGAGTGTCGTGATCTGACTTATATTTTAAGGGAATTTTTCTGGCTACTCTGTTAAAAATCGAATGATGTAGGGGGAGGATGGGCAAAGGCAGAAAGAAGGAAACCAGCTGAAAGGCTATGGCCATCATACAGACAGAAGATGATATATCTTGAACCTGATGGAAGTAAATTGGTGTGAAGTAGTTTAATTCTGTGTGTGTTCTGAAGACATATCAAATAAGAGCTGAGAAGTTACAAAGGAAAGAGAGGAGGCAAAATAACTCCAGAGTCTTTGAGTTAGCACCCAGAAGAATGGAGTTTCCAGCCGTATGAGGTGAAATGGTGGAAGTACAAATAGAGTCTGCGTAGAGAATGAAATGTAAGATTTGGGTGGAAAGTTGCCAGAGGCCAGTGTCCAGTCCTGAGATGGAAACAGGATTCTCCATTTTATACTTATGTCAGGACAAGCCCTGCTGGTTTCCCTAGAGAGCCTCTCTGCTCAGGGAAACTTAAAGTGTCAGCATTTCGACCCGCAGTCAACAAGAGGATAATATGCCTCTATAGTTTGTAAGTCATGAAGAACCATACTATCTTTAGAGAGTTCCTTTTTATCTCTCTTAAAAAAGACTTTGCCCAAATACAAACTCTGTCTGTACCTCAGCTGTTCTTTTCACCTTATTACCATGCATTCCTGGATGTCTCAATCCTCTCCATTCCTTATTCACCAAGCCTGGTAGTATATTCAGCCTTCTAAACACCTGTGTCCATAACCATGGCCTCTACCCTGGGCAAGGCCATTCTCAGCTATCACGGGGATTGTTGCATTGCTTCTTAAGGGGTCTTCCTGACTCCACTCTCACAGCCCTTTAATCTTCCTCCACACTGTAGCCAGATTGGTCTTTCTAAAACAGAAATCTGATCAGGTCCCTTCCTAGTTTAAACCCTACAAAGGATCTCAATGCTCTTATGATAAAGTACAGCAATCTTAACGGCTTAAGCAGTCCTGCCTTCCTCCACTACCTCAGTGTCGCCCATTCTTCTACCTCCCACTCCACATTCTGGCCATTCCAACCTGCTTAAAGTTTCCCAAACACAGCATGCTTTACCTCATCTGGGAACCTTCAAACACGCTTACAACCCTCTTCCCCCAACTCTTCTTCCAGCTGATACTCGGCCATAATGCTCAGCATCAGCGAGCCTCTTGGTCTGATGCCCCTCCTGATTCAGTCCTGCCTCAGCCCTTATCAAACTACATTGTAATTGCCTGCTTAGATGCTCATCTGCCTTTTAGACTCTAAGTCAATGAGAGCAAGAATCATGTCTATCTTGTTCAACATTATGTCCCCTACTCCCAGCAAGTTCTGAGTAGTCAGAAGTAACAGGCACCCACTCCATTTTTATTGAATCAATAACCCATTCCAAATGTTATTTCTTTAATGAAACTTTCCCAAGAACCCTCCATTGGAAGGCATGTCTCCCTCTTTGAGCCTCTATAGGTTTTAATTCTAAGCGTTACAAATTTATCACCTCATACCTTTCACTGTAATTACATAATTTATCTCTATTATTGAACAAGTTTCTTCTCAAGTGCATAATCCAATTCATCTTTGTATTTTCCCTAGATCACTTACCATACAGCTTTATGTATACTCAGACTCCAATAAATGTTTACTGAATTAATTAGTGGATTAATGAAGTTTAAATGCTCCATTATATTTCAGAATTTCCAAGTATGTAAATTTATGGAGAGCATATGCTTTGAGTTTGGAAGTGATGGGTGGTCAATCTAAATAGGTAAATTGGGGCAAGATGGTGGAGGATGTAGTTTGCTCAGCTAAGAGGACTTAATAGTTTGGACACTGGAGACTTGTTGAGGATTTCTAAACCAAGGAAGTATATTATCACAGCTGAGTACTAAGGAGATTAACATGTCCTTCAGATAAATTTTGTGGTACAGAAATACAGTGCTATCCTTCATCCATCCCAAGAGTTTGGTAAAGGAACAAGTGAATCTTGGTACTGTTGGGGATTCAGGTCTTTCTTTAGGATTTAAGGGAAGAAACCTGGAAATAGAAACAATTATTAGTCATACTATGTTGGCACCTGCATCTTAGTCTTGCCTCTGGTTCTAACAATTGCTCCAGTTCATTCTCTAATTATTCAGAAACCATGGGTATAGCTATAGTAGAATCATATCTCAAAGTTAATCCCTAATTTGTT
The DNA here is from genome assembly GCF_041296265.1 of Equus caballus. NCBI lineage: Eukaryota > Metazoa > Chordata > Mammalia > Perissodactyla > Equidae > Equus > Equus caballus. Next base: position 60,009,430 of record NC_091690.1, read on the forward strand.
TCCCAACAGGTTCTCTGACTCTGAGAACACATCACGTTCAAGATTCCAAAATGGGATTTGTCATCAATGCGATCTATTCCATGGCCTACGGGCTCCACAATATGCAGATGTCCCTCTGCCCGGGCTATGCAGGCCTCTGCGATGCAATGAAGCCTATCGATGGACGGAAACTTTTGGACTCCCTGATGAAAACCAACTTCACTGGGGTTTCTGGAGATATGATCCTATTCGATGAGAATGGAGACTCTCCAGGAAGGTACTGTTACAATTCTCTTCTAGATAATAGAGCCTGAACAACAGCCATCTCTTGATCCTGAGCTGCCTTTTTCTCTCCTTTGTGGGTATCTAGGCATCCTGGCCATGTTTGAATAGCTCTGACATCACAAAGTGAGCAAAGATAGAGAGGGAAAGCCCCATTTCCTGTGGCTAGGGAAAATTATTGATGCTGATGTCCAAAACGTGGTCCGGAAATCATCACATTTCAGAGACCTAAACTTAGAGGCAGGAGCCTCACATTATCATAGATCATCAAAAGCCAGCTCTGTGGTTTCTCTGTGTGTGTTTGCCATGTTGGTCTCTGTATTCTGATCTCTTCTTGGGTCACAGAACTATTCTTAAACAAGAATTCAATTTTCAGTCATCCAGAATAGGGCTGAGGTGCTATTATATTGTTTGCTGTACAGATCGTTCATTAAAGTCATATTTTATTTTAAAGTCATATTTTATTTTACTATCCTCCAACTGGAGCACTTTCTCCTTTCTTGACGATGAAATTGCCTTTTTCTCTGAAATTTTACCTTTAATTATTTACAGAAAAGAGCCTAAGAAATGTGAACTTACTCATAATTATAGATCAGCCTTCAGGGAAAATCATTAGGTACCTAGAACTTATCAGAATTCACATCTATTTCATACTCCAAATTCTTAAATGACTTTACACATGGAGATTTTAATCTATGAGGGGTACGGTCATTGGAATAACATCTTGAGTTGTGGCAGGGCTGGGTCTTCACTCTGCCTTGCGTCAGAACAGTCAGGGTCCTTTGGTCTCCCACTGTAAAATCCCAAGTACTTCTCCAGCAACAGCTAATGTTTGACAGCTGTGTTAGGACAGGATGACTTTACACTCTGTTTGCAGTTAACCACGCCAAGAGAAGGTCTCATGAGCCCCTCCATGACTCACACCCAACGTGCCTGCACATCCTACCAGCCACCATGGTTTAGCTCGTTTCGATATTCTTGAGGTAAGCTGGAGCTTGTCCCTTTTACCATCTCACAAGCTGGACTTCTAAGTGACAGCTAGTTTCGAGTCACATAGCCTAGAGGAAAACTGGATATCTTCTCTATTCTAGAAACTTGAAGAATCTTGCTCCAGGCAGACTGTTAGCCAAGATAAGTTGACTTTTCATGAGTGTTTTTCTAATTTTGGGCTATTTAGTATATCTGTTGTTGGGGGAGGGGGAATACAAGCATTTTCCCAGGGCCAAAAAAAAACTTCACATCTGTTTAAGTCTTCTTAAGTCAGGTTGACCAATGACCAATGAGCTCAGTCTTTGGGCTTAGGTCAAGGCCTATGCTCTGAAATCTGCACGTGGATTTATTATTCCTGTGTGCGTCCTGGAGCACTGACATCAGCTTGGGACTTGTTCATAGACTTTGATGATTGCAGCTTCACCAATTCAAAGAGTTTTCATGCCATGTACCCAAACTAGTTCCACAAACCAGTGAAGAAATATCGCAGATGGCTCAGCTCTATTTCAATGGGAAACCTTAATGGATCAGACAGAGCATCACTATCTCATTCATAATCCTCCAAATATACTGTAAGGGGTACATTTAGGACATTTGTTCCTAACATTTTTTGGAACATGAATCTGTCTAAACTCAGATACAATTTATAGATATTCTCTCAAGGACAATACACATAAAATTTTGCAAACAATTTCTAGGAATTCACAGTTGTTTAGAGATTTCCCATGCATTACCAAGGTTGGGTATTATACTAACCCATTAATAAATGATCAGAATTGGCCCCTGAGGGCATGAGCCAGACTCAGGAGAAGGTGGTTTGCAACTTTTTGTTTTTCCAATTCATTCAATTATATTTACAAAATTATTATAACTAACATTTGTTGAGTGTGTGTTCTGAGCCAAACACTAAGGTCTCTATGTATTAATCCTATCAGGTAAGTGATATTATTCTCTTTTCCAGCTGAAGGCTTACAAACTGAGGCTTACAAAGGTAAATGACTTGCCCAAAGACACAGTCCAATAAATGAAAGTCAAGATTCTAACTCAGTCTCCTGGGCTTCCACTCCTAAGCATATACAGAAACCTACCAATTAATCAACCAGGATCAAAATCAAAAAGCCACTATTTTCTGAGAAATGTGTTTGCAGGCATTACATTATTTCTGTGGAGTAGAAGTTATGGCTCCGCTGGATCAAAGACATTCCACACTGGGAAATGAACCAGAGGAGGCGGAGTTATTAGGGATTCCCCTAAAATGCCAGATTTATAAGAAGATCCTAAACAGAGGAAGCTGGGAAAGAGGGCAATTCACTCAGGCATACACACTTGTGGGTTGTTGGAGAGTAAATTATAATCAATGTTTTTAAACCGCACCTCTAATTAGACTACTGTCGGTCTACAATTCTTTAATGAAATCCTTGGTACCAGGTGTTTTACAGAATTCAGAATTTTTGAATTTACAAAAGGTTATACAGCCATACAATGCCCCCAGCATGTGTGGAGCAGCACTCCTTAACCAACACATTAATATTTCTGCAGCAAAACGTGAATATTCACAAGAAGCGTGATAAATAGACTATAAATAACCTCACAACAGTGTGACTCAAGTTCTGTCACTAGATAACTTCAGATTGGGTCATGTTTTGATACCAAATGAGTTATCAAAAAAATTTTGGTTTTCAGAGCTCTAAGGATTTCAAATTATAGATAAGAAATATGGGGGGCTGGCCTCATGCTCGAGTGGTTAAGTTCACACACTCCGCTTCAGTGGCCCAGGGTTTTGCTAGTTCGGGTCCTGGGCACGGACCTGGCACCACTCATCAAGCCATGCTGAAGTGGCGACACACATAGCCCAATCAGAAGTACCTACAGCTAGAATATACAACTGTGTACTTGGGGGTTTTGGGGAGAAGAAAAAAAAGAGAGAGAAAAGATTGGCAGCAGATGTGAGCTCAGGTGCCAATCCTTAAAAAAATGAAAAAAATATGGACATTTACTATTTACCACCAATGGTATAGACTACAGTGGGCAAACTATGGTCTGTGGGCCAAATTGAGTTTGTCTTTGTAAATAAGGTTTTATTGCAACACATTTACATGCATTTCTTTAGATTCTGCCCATGGGTGCTTTCGCACTACACTGGTAGTATTGAGTAGTTTCAACAGAGACCATCTCACAAAGCCTAAAATACTACTGTCTGTCCTTTTACAGCAAAAGTTTTCTGTCCTCTGGTATAGAAAGTCCACTGAGAACTAAGGTTTAAGAGGCCTTGCCATTGTCTGAGACTGACCTTAACTGGAAAGAGGAAACGTGGAAAGTCAACATCAGACAAGTACAAATGACTACTTAAAGAAAAAATTTTAACATTCTATTGTGGGGCTTATAAGTATGTGGATATAAAATATTTGACAACATGAAGGAAAGGCGTATAGAATTATACCAGGGGCAAGGTTCTTATATTTTGTGTTAAGTGACAGCATTAACCTTAAGTAGAATAAGATAAATTAACAATGCATATTATAATCCCTTAAGCAATCACTAAATTTTTAATACAAGAGGAATAGATAAAAAGCCAGTAGAGGAATACTAAAAAATAAATTGGTTAACCCAAAATAAGACAGAAAAAGAGGAACAGATGGACAAAAACAGATGTGGCAAATAGAAAATAAGGCTAGAACACTAGAAATTTGCAGATACTGAGCTGGTTTGCACACAAATTTTTAGTATGCGGCTCTGGTCACAGAAGGACCACAGAGATGATCTGTTTCCTGGGGAGAAAACCGAGTCTCAGAAAGGAAGAGGTATGCCCAAGTTTACATAGTCAATTAGCAACAGAACAAGGATACTATATAACTCTCAGGCATAATCAAATAAGAAGAATTTAACTTAGTTTTTTTTATTTTCCTTGTATTATATTTGAAATGATTCTATGTGTATAGTGGAAATAGGTTTTATTATTAGTTACCGTTAAAGTTTTTGGTCAAACCAACTCTGTGGTCTCTCTTTAATGTGTGATTATCCAAAGACATAGACCATTATAATTGCTTTGTTGCATGGACCAGTGCTTGGAGAGTCCATTATATTTGTTGCTGTTAGTGACGTCAAGTCGATTCTGACTCCTAGAGACCCTCCGTACAGCAGAGGAGAACCTGTCCAGTCTTTCTGCACCATCCTTTCACATTCTGGTGCTACATCAATTCTCTGCTGCTATTCATAGGGTTTTCAGGCCAATTTTTTCAGAAGTAGGTGGCCAGGTCCTTCTTCCTGGTCTATCCGGAAGCTCCACTGAAACCTGTCCGCCATGGATGAGCCCACTGGTATTTGAAACCTGGGTGGCACAACATTCAGCATCACAGCAATATGTAAATGCCACAGTGTAAAAGCTCAGACAGGTGGTGTGGTTCCCTGACCAGGAAATGAATGCAGGCCACAGCGGTGAGAGTGCCAAATGTTCACCATTAGACCATCAGGGCTGGCTTCATTATGTTTACCAACAGACAACTTTTATCACATATTTAAGAACTAAAGTTCTTTTTAAAGCACCTTAGGATTAGAATTATAGACTGAGAGGACCTTAGGAGCCACAGAAATCTAGTACTCTTCACAGTCCCCTCCACCAAATGACGTTTCAGTTGCCCTGACAACAACCTTGCTTCAGTCCTTGGGTAAGGAGAGCCTCACTATCTTCTGGGGAAAACTTCTCTAATTTTCAGAGAGGTATAACCACTTAGAAAGTTCTATGTGTCTGTTCAACTGAATCCTGTCTTCCTCTAGGTTCTATTTAGTAGTTTAATAGAAATGTTTTTCCTTTTGGTTAGAATATATTTTATCTGTTTAATTTTGTTTTTGAACAATATACAAAATACAATTTAAAAATTTTCAGGATATTTCAACTATAAATTATGGCCAGTTAAGGAAGAGGCAGACGTGGGGAGACAGAGTTTTCTTTTTTTTCCCCCCACAAATTGGATCTTTTCACTTTTGAACATTTCTCCAATATAAAACAAAAAAGACATGGATAAAGAGATAAGAACCTTAAAATCTAAAGTAGTTCTGATTTCTGCAATATTTAAGCAATGGAAAATTGATATCTCAGCTTGCCCAGCAGATTTGGAGTGGTCTAAGGGAGAAGAATGCACAGCAGACCTGAAGTCGACAGGCACAGGTTAGGGCTTGGCTCCATCACTTGCATACTCTGCAATCTGGTCCTGCTCATTAATCTCAACGAGCTTCAGTTCCATTATCTGTAAAATTTACAGTTTGAACTAGACCTTCTCAGAGTTACGAAGTGGTAGAAATGGGGCTGATGGCTCATTTCGAAGTGAATACTGAAACCCTCATATCTCTTTAAATCAGTAGCAGCAAAGAAAGAAGCCTCCAGACACCAAAATTTCTTTCTTCCTCCCAGCCTAGAATCTTCATAGGTTATTTGCTCATAGAGAGTCACTTTTTGAAATCTTAGAAGCCCATGTATTTGAAGTAGCCAGTGACAGAATATGAATTCTTTTTACCTCAGTGTTCTATGTTCTAATATCTCAACTCATTGCATGCTTAGTAGCCATGGGGTAACTGATGGAATAGAGAGATGTAGGACTCAGTTTTGTACCCTATAGGTTGATACGTTTGGCTTAGAAGTAGAATTTAGACAGCTCCTCAAAATTGTTACTGCCTGCAAATAAAACACTGTAGGATAATCCTTAAGCCACTGAACAGCTAACAAAACTTGAGAATGAGTTAACATTCTGAAAAAGACACTACTAAAAATTGTGATTGGGAGTGAAAACAGAATGCTATCATTTTACAATATAGGTCCAAACAGATTGATGTCAGATTTGTTCTAACCATTTCTGTACTGAGCATTGATCTGAATATGGTAATCTGGCCACTTGAACCCAAAAGCTAGAAAGCCTTCCATCCACGTCAATTTACGGATAGCTAAATATGCTGAGCGTGGAAGCTTGGAGGAGGCATTTATAAGATCCCATCTCCCAATCCTGTAAGTCCTGGGAGATCAAAGCATAGGGTACTATGTGACGACATTGTGTACCTAAGACATACTTACAAGTATGTCTACAGAAACTGACAGTGGTGGTATTGCGCATCCAAGGTCTTCAGATTGGAAAATTATTTCAGGATTGCTTCTCTGGAAATATTCTTACATATAAGAAAAATCTCATAAATAAGCACATTAATTTTCCCTCTTTACATCTCTATCCCCATACTCAAAATAAGAATAATAGCTAATAAAAGCTAAGAACTCATGAGGGACTGGAAGCTTCCAGCATGAGGTACTTTAGAAGCTATTTTCAGACTTATTTTAAACATCACTCCTAAAAGTACCTTTAAACAATGAATTTAGCCGTTGATAAAGAGCAAAATAAGAAAGATAAAATCAGGCCCTAGCCAAATTACCCCCACATTGCTTACAGCTGAAGACAAGATTAAAGATTTACCAGATTTCTCGCTTGGTTAGAAAAGGAAAATTTTATCATTGTACTTGAGTGGAGATGAAAACCTTTCTAGCTTTTTTAGAAGCCTAACAGTGGTACTTGTTTAAACTTCTCAAAGTTATTTCAAAACTGTCTTTCATTCTGCTGAGGTCAAGTCACCTGCTCACATGGGATTATTTTCTATTTCAGGTGTAAGCTTGAAAGTTAAAAAAAAAAAGGTCTCTGAAGAGAAAGTGAAACAGACAGGTTTTTTGTTATTCTAAATGTACTGTCATGGAAAATTCCACTGCCACTAATACGACAATACATACATTTTTGGGGAACGAAATCTATTGCTTTTTCATAGCTGAATATTTATATTCTTAACTGAATAATTATTATATTCTTGTTCCTAAGGTATGAAATAATGAATTTCAAGGAAATGGGAAAAGATTATTTTGATTATATCAATGTTGGAAGCTGGGATAATGGAGAATTAAAAATGGATGATGATGAAGTATGGTCCAAGAAGACCAACGTCATCAGATCTGTGTGCAGTGAACCATGTGAGAAAGGCCAGATAAAGGTAAAATAAAGTCCGTGTTTCTTTAATTTTTGCTATAAACTCAGAAGTGTTTATTATCACTGGCTATTTTTTTTAATTTTAGATATTTGTTTCACCTTTTACATTGTAAGCGTGTAACATCAGAAACTGTATTTTTTACTTTTCTCTCAATAATTCCTTATGCTAGCTAGTGCAACTCAAAATAGTCTTAGTAGTTGGACTGATTGAACCAACTGATGTGTTGTATTTGCCCACATCCTTTCTGCTCACGTAGCCTTTAAGACATGCTTCCTGGGAATAAACAGTTCACAGTTGGGGATCACATTAATTTCTAATTAATTTAGCAAATATTTATCAAACTGTTGCTAGCATAATAGTTTATATCAATGGGGTAAAAATATCCCTTACTGCTAGAAGATTGGCATGAGACTGTAAAGTCTAGATGAGGAAAAATGTCATGGGCACAGATAAGCAACATCATGTAAAATGTGATGACTTTATTAAGAAAGAAAAAAAAAAAGGAGCTATTTAAGTACATACAAAAGAGAAGGAGAAATTTCTTCTGAATAAAATGTCAGACACTGGATCATGAGATAGAAGAATAGATATGATTTCAGAGAGCGATGTGGGGAAATGATCACTTACAGAGACGGAACAATAGGAAAGGTACAGAAGTGGTCGAGTGAAGACTAGTCTGGAATAACAATGAATAATCTAGGGTGCATCACTCTAACTGGTTATTGTGAAAAAGAAGGTTGAGGCACCAGCTCCAAGACTGAGTTTGCAAGCTCCACTTCGGTCGCCCAGGGTTTCACTGATTTGGATCCTGGGCACAGACATGGCACCACTCATCAGGCCATGCTGAGGCAGCATCCCACGTGCCACAAGTAGAAGAACCCACAATTAAAAATATATGACTATGTACTGGGGGGCTTTGGGGAGAAGAAGGAAAAATAAAAATCTTAGAAAAAAATGTTGAAATGATAGGTTGAAATTTGTGGAGAGTTTTGAAATGTCATACTAAACAGGTTGAACTTAATTTTTGTTAAGCAGGAGTCTGAGAATAATTTTGACCAAGATATTGACATAAGCTGGGCTATGGTAGGTGAAGATTCATGAGAAGAGTTATGAAACGTGAATAAAGAAAGAAGAGACACATTAGAAGGACACTGTGATGGTGGTAGCAAGGGCCCTGAATTATGAAAGAAACAATGAGAATGCAAAGAGGACAGGGGAGATACTTGAGAGGAACATTATGGAGGTAGACTCGATCAGTTGTGCCTACCAATTGGATGTAGGATGGGAGAAGAGAAAGAAGTCCAAGAAAATCAACTGCAATTCCAACTCTTGGTAACTAGAAAGTGCCGTTGTCAGGAATAGAAAAATGGGAATGGTTTTAGAGAAAAGGCAATGGCTTAGTTTTGGGGCCTGTTGGTTTTGAGATATCTAGCCAGTGATGGAAAATACTGGTCTATAACAATGAGAAATAAGGCTGAAGATACAGATTTAGGAATTAACTGGACAGATCTAAAGTTGAAGCTGTTGGAGTAGATAAGATCACAGAACCTGAAAGTACATAGAGAAAATACATGTGGACTGAGAATAGACAAGGAAGATCCGATTTTAACGTGTAAAGGTGGAGGAGAAGGTAAAGGATCAGCGGCAAGAGTCAGGAAGAGAGAGAACCCAGGAAGAGCACACTGTCAGGTAAGATGGTGGTCAGTGGAAGAGAGGGGTCAAGGGAGAGAAGGACTGAGGGAAAGACAAGAGAATTGGGGTTTAGCCCTTCAACTGGGGCCTTCTGGAAGCAGAAGCCTGCCGGACTGAATAGAATAGAATGGTAATTGACCAACGAGAAGGGCGAGATGCAAGCAGGTAAGGAAGGGAGAGTTTGCTAGTTAGAAGACGTTGGAAAGCTACTTTTAGGCTAAGTAAGATCTGGGCACACTTATAGGAAATAAAAAGCCAGTGAAAGAGAGGATGAAGATATAATAAAACTAAAAACGAGATTAGCTTTTGGGGTACAATGCTTTAAGGAAAGAGAAAACAGTATGAAAATAATTTATTCATCAAGTAGTTTTTTATTGTTGGTTTTTTTTTGAGGAAGATTAGCCCTGAACTAACTACTGTCAATCCTCCTCTTTTTGCCAAGGAAGACTGGCCATGAGCTAACATCCATGCACATCTTCCTCCACATACTTTATATGTGGGACACCTACTACAGCATGGCTTGGATCTGAACCAGCGAACCCTGGCCCCTGAAGTGGAATGTGCGCACTTAACCGCTGCACCACTGGGCTGGCCCCCATCAAGTAGTTATTGAAGTACTACAATACCACTTTTCAGGCGGCGTATACACCTGGAGCAGTTGGCCTGTCTTTTCAATTAACCTCACCTTCACTCTGTTTAGAACACATTCGAGCCATTCTTTCATTGGTCATTAAAAATGAAACTGAAATCTTTCAAAATCAGTTGTAAGGCCTTCAAAGTATAGTTCTGAAAATTTGGTAAGCATAAGTCCAGAAGGAAGAAAGACAAGGTAAATGAAGATAAGTAGAAATTTATTAAGATCTGCTAAATAACCCGATAGCTTATGGAATATCTGAAAATGTCTGAATATTTTGTTATGGTATACAGCAAGGGTTGATAAACTATGGCCCACAGGCCAAATCTGACTTGCTGCCTGTTTTGTAAATAAAGTTTTATTGAATTACAGTCATTCTTATTTATTTATGTACTGTCTATGGCTGCTTTCATGCTATAATAGAGTTGAATAGTTGCATTGCAATAGAAACTGTATGGCCCAAAAGTCTAAAATATTTACTATCTGGTCCTTTGCAGAAAAAGTTTGCTGACTTTTAATATAGTGACAGTCTGCATCTTGGTTAATCATCTTGCAGTTAAACTCTGCAGGTGAAATTCTTTATAGACTCACTCAAAATATCGATTGTTCTTAATTTCTAGTTCTTCCTATAGAAAGATATCTTTGTTGTTGGACATTGTTTTGATCCTTCACAACAATACACTTTGAACCTGTGCCTTCAAAATGCTGAATGGCTGATTTGAGAGATTTCTTTATATATGCTTTTCTACCCCATTCTACTAGGAAAAACACACAATGAAAGAATTTGACAACCTGTCGTATTTTTAATACTCGTTAATTTGTAATAATGTTTATTTAGTCTTTTTTAATCCCAAATTCTGTTTTCCTAACCAGATCTCATTTTCAACTCATTAAATACACAAGTGACAACATTTTCTTAGTATAATTAAGGTTGTTGCTGAGGAACTTCATTAACGATATCATCATCTCATAGCATTGTTCAAATCGGTTAACTTAGTGTCCATGAAAGGACACTTAGTCTAGCAAAGGTTCAAATATGTTATATATTGTTATTCATAAAGAAAGCACCACAACTTCCAGTGTGTTCAAAAAGAATGGGAATTCCTATGAAAGACAATTGTAACCACCTGTTGTATTCAAAATGAATGTGAAACAGAACATAACAAGCAAAAAAGAAAAGTAAAACAAATCAGTTCTGAATGATCAGAAGAATACATTGTTGTGAATGATCAGAAGAATCAAGTTGTCACTATTGATTCAAAAAGAGATTGTAAGGGCCAGCCCAGTGGTGTAGTGGTTAAGTTTGCACAGCCTGTTTTGGCGGCCCAGGGTTCACAGGTTCAGATCGCGGGCGTGGACCTAGCACCACTAGTCAAGCCATGCTGTGGCGACATCCCACATAAAATAGAGGAAGATTGGTACAGATGTTAGCTCAGCAACAATCTTCCTCAAGCAAAAAGAGGAAGATTGGCAACAGATGTTAGCTCAGGGCGAAACTTCCTCAGAAAAAAAATAAAAGAGAGAGAGAGATTGTAATATTGGAATTAATCTTGGAAAAGGGCATGAACTTATTTTGGTAAAAAACTGAAATCCACAAACCAATGCAAACTGAACCTAAGAAGTCAGCATATTTGAGGGAGGAGGGTAAAGGGGTTGGAAAATGCAGCTGCTTTTGTTTGCCAGGCCCTGCTAAGGTCCTGGAAGGAGAACCCTTCAGTGTTTGAAATGTGCCTACTTGCAATACAAAACCTAACAAGTGTCCAACAATAGATTGTACCAAGTGTGGTTAAAATTTCCCTGAAAATGAAATTCTTCATTACTCTATATGGATGTTTATGTGCATATTTCTAATAAAAACAGTTAACATTTTTAGAATGTTCTTCCCTTTACAAATCACTGTGATATATTATTTAATCCTCAGGAAACCATATAAGGTAGGTATTATTACAAAAGCAATGGTCTTAGTTTGAAGAAACAGGATCAGCTAGAGGACCATTCAAGGTCGCACAACTACTTCGTGGCTGTAAGTCAGACTAGAATCCTGCTGCCTCTTGATTCCCAGGCCAGCACTCTTTCCACTACATCTTTCAAAATATCATGAACTCTATCTTTATATAGACCAGTGAGGCTCAATATTTATGAGCACGAGCCTTGAAGTCCAACAGGCGTTGTTTGATCCTTCATCTACCCATATGTGTTGTGTGAGCTCACTGTGCCTCAGTTTTCTTCTCTTAAAAAAGAAAAGCATAGAATTAAAACAACCTACCTTATTCAGAGCTGTTCCAATATTTTAATGAAACAACAGCATATGGCATGCACTAAATAGCCAGTAAATAGTCAATATTATTGTAAGAACACATTAGCTAGATTAAGCAGATCTAATTAGAAATTTTGCCTCACTTATCTGGTTATTTTAGGGAAAAGGCATTTCAGGCCCTTCTGTCACCATTCCCTACTTGTATTCAAGAGCCAGCACAAGGGACAGTACAAAATATAAGAAAGAGGTGCCAGCTTAAAATACTATTTGGATATAGATATCTGGACGTTGCTATTATGAAAGGTCATTAATAGAGTCAGCATCTAAGACAAAGAATATAAAGTGTAATCATTGCTGTGTGTGGTTATTGATAGTTATTAATCACAGTTTAATTATTTATAGGAATGTTTAATGAATGCCGTCTCTATTCCACAGAGGCTATTCATGCACTAGTAATGGAAAAAAATAAAAGACATCCATTTCTAAAGAATAACATCTGGGACTCTCTCAACTGTTAAATTATTTCAATTATTTTCCACTGCCTTAAAAAAATCAAACAGATGAAGGGGTATATAATCGTCTCGGTGACCGTATCCACCTTCATCCAAAGCAAATCAAAGCTACTAGAATAGAAAGGAACGGACTGAATTATTGAACCAGATTTGTGGTAGACCAAGAGATGACCTCCAGAAAAAACTTCAACTTCTGCCTCTTAATTCAATACAAATTCCTAATTATTTTTGATCAATATGGATAGATTTTTGAACTTTAACAGATATGCAATGTCCTTTGCTAACAATTGTTCAACTAGAAGAAGGGAGCCAAGGTAAATCCAGAGAGTAAAAGTTCTTAATTAGAGGGAAAGAGACACAGACTCTGGGGAAAGTTCAGTTATATTCACACATATGTGAATGTATGTGTATTTATATATGAGCACGAACACAGGCACTTAATTAAATATAGGTATCTAAGGCTAATTATCCAAAGACTTGCATTTAATTTCATTCTTGACTCTGTCACCAACTAGATTTATGATGTTGGACTGGTTGCTTAAACTCAGCCAATTTCTTTAATTATAAAATGGGAATATTAATACTTATATTGCCTCTCTGATACCATTTGAAATAATTTATGTGAAAGTCTTTCCTGCTTTGCAAAGCAGTACACTTGAATAAAGGCTTGCTGGATTTTTATCTATGCAAATAAAAATAATCAAAATTTTAAATATTTGCCTTAGGTGATCCGGAAAGGAGAAGTCAGCTGTTGTTGGACCTGTACACCTTGTAAAGAGAATGAGTATGTCTTTGATGAGTACACCTGCAAGGCATGCCAGCTGGGGTCCTGGCCCACGGATGACCTTACAGGTATATGTATCACAATGTCAGCATTGGTGCATCCCTCAAAAATCAACTGGAAAACGACACAGACATGGCAGAAGGGGGTCGCATCTCCAAGTATTTCTCATTTTGGTGGTCTTGTTTATATGGCAAAGAATTCCCTTAGGAACAAAAGCCTTCCTGACAGCTGGGCTAACCACAAAAATCATTAGATCTCAGAGAGAGATTGACCCATATTCCCACGCTCACCCCCAAACTAGATCAGAAGCCCTAGGTTTCCTTTTAGGCGTTTTCAGCCCATCCTCAGGATATGCCCAGGAGTTCCCAAGCAGAGCCCGTGTTAACTGTTATTTGAGGTGGAGAGAGGGGTATTAGCCAAGCAGAGACTAAAATAAGTCATGACATAGCCAAGAGCAAAAAGGTCGAACAGAATTGGGTGGAAGTTGGTCTAAAACTCTTTGCTTCTCTTAGTGCTTTTCTTTAATCTAAACTAGGAACCTCCAACTAATGAGTTTTCAAATAATGTTAGCACAGGGCAAGACTCATTTCTGCTTGTTTTTTGGGTTTTTTGGTTTTCCTTTTTTTTTGGCTTTTGTGTTGTGGTTTGGGTGTCTTTTTTTTTCTCCAAAAATGTTAAGAAATATGTCATTGTGTTCTCAAGATTATATTTCATAGCTATTTCCAATTTTCACAATATGAGAATCGAATATTATGCATTCTTTCTTTCCAATTTAGTCAATAAACATTTATTAAATGCATATCACATGCCCATTTGCTTACTGCTGAAATAAAAATATAGAAATAAAGATACCACCTCTATCTTAAAGAAGTTAATGAGAGAAGCAAAAAGGTAAAAATATAATTACAATATAATAAAAGGACATAGATTTGTGGACATGAGTATGAGGAGGGCCCTATGAAACTGAGTTTGCAAGAAAAATAAGATCAAAAACATTCCAGGTGGAGGGCCCACGACATGGTATGTCAGGTCAGCTAGTGGTTTTATAATTAAGATGGATTTATCACAAAACTCCTAGAGGCTAGAAGACTATAATGTCATCAGTGTTCGACTCCATCCCTCACAGGATGAGAGATTATCCACGGTAGTTGTACTGGTTTATTCCAAAAGCTTGGTTCTAAAACTCCTGTGATCCTGGGCCTTTTGAGACCAGCTCACATTAAGCTTTGTTTTCAGTGATTGGTATTTATGCAAAAGACTTTCTTTTCTTAAAAAATAAAAAATTCTGATTTAATAAAACACCCAAGTGCCTTATGATAGCATTTGAGTCCTATTTTCACCATTAGACAATGAGCTTTCTGATACTCATACACATCCTGGTACCCTCAGAGCCAACTCAGTGCTAAACACAAAGCCTTCAACCAGTTTAGAGGAACAGATGAACTACAGCACGCGCGCGCGTGCGCACACACACACACACACACACACACACACACATAGAGTACAAATGTCAGAAAGAAAAAACAATAGTATTGGCTTCCTTGGAAGGGTGCTGACGAGAAGTACTGGTGATCTTTTTCTTTATACTATTTTTCTACCTTTTATTTTCTAATTTCTGACATTAATGTGGATTATCATTAAATTGAAAAACTATCTTGCGGATTCAACTATCTGCATGGCTAAGCACCTTGAAAGTGAATATGTAGATGTAATTTTTTGTCCTATGTTTCGTAAAATCATGTTACTGACAATGAACATGGTCTGCTTTTTCATTCATTCAACAGAGAAGTATTTTATTATTACTATTTGCATTATACTAATAGGTGCTGGAGAAATTGAAGTTAAAAAACAAACATGGTTCCTATGTCATTTGGTCCCCATAACATAGTTCTTATATATTTTACCATCTTGTTGGGAGAGAGACATTCACCACACACATTCTCTCTCTCTCTCTCTCTCTCTCTCTTTCTCTCTCATACACACAGACACACACACACGCATAGACAAATTGTTCTAAGTAATATGAAGTAAAAGAACAAGTGAAAATATTATGGAAAATGTAATTTAAATTTGTGGTCATAAAAATCTCTCTGAAGAAGTGAGAATTAGCTGAGACCTGATAAATTGAAATAGCTAGCAAAGAATGGTGAGAAAGGCACTTCTGGCTGAGGAAAAAGCCCATTTGAAGCCCTTATATGGGTAAGCAAATGGGAAAATGGTGTCAGAAGGGATGAGAAAGGGAGCAGGGGCCAGATCTTACACAGCCGTGTAGAACATGTTCCTGATTTGAGTGACTAATGTTAAGTGCAATGAGAAACTATTGCAGGGCTTGTGGTAGAAGAAGAAAACGTGATTGGATGTATATTCTAAAAGTACCATCCTGGTGGCCGTGAGGGAGAATAATCTGGAAGGGATGGCAAGTGGAAGCAGGGAGACAAGTTGGTTGACAAGTTGCCATAGCAGGCAAGAGTTTTCGGTGGACTAAACAATGCATCCAAAGAGTTGAGATATCCTTTGAAGTAGAATCAACAGGAGGTAGAGATGAATTGGCTGCAGTAGATATTACATAATGCTAACAAATTTTCTGCCTTGAAGACTGGGAAAATAAATACATTCTTTGATAAAGAGCAATAGTTTGGCTTTAGGCAAGATCAGTTTGAGATGTCTTCGAGATTTTCAAGTATGAATTAATTAATTTAACAAATTAAGGCCTTAGTTTGTGCCAGAAAATTTAACAGGTACTGGAAATACAAAATTTAGTCTGTTTCCAAGAAATTTATAATCTAGTGGGAGAAAAGCATGCTAACAGGTAACAACACAGCGTACTGTGTGCTGGGGGTGAGGAATGAACCAAGGATTATGGAGAAATGGATGAGGGCATACCTAACCCTGGAGAAGTGGGAAAGCTTTAATCTCAAGGCATAATCTTGAAGCTCACTTTAAAAAAAGTGAAAAAGATCATATTAGAAAGAGTGTGCAGTATCAAGGCTATTAATGGCACCATCATTCTCCCTGTTGCCCCAACCCAAAAGAAGTGAGTCACCTTAGATTCTTCTCTATTCCTGGGCACACATATCCAGTCACTTATCAAGCCTGGCTAATTGAATCACTAAATATTCTTAGTCCCTCCCTGCTCTCCATTTGTACAACTCTTCCCTTGAACAGGTTCTCTTCATCTCACATTTGACTCTTGTAGTCATTTCTCATTTCCCTGCTCCCAAATTTATGCCACATGCCTCTAAGTCCACTTTTTACCTTGCTACTGGATAATCTATCTAAACTTGAGATTTGTCCCTTTTGTTTCACTGCTCAATGCTTACTAATGGTTTCATATCTCTACAGGATATATTTCAAGCTTTTTAACATGGGATACAAAATTCTTTCTCTCTCCCACCCTCCTACGATCTTTACAGTTTCAACCACCAGCACCTTACAACTCTCATTTTACATTTTAGTATCAAGGGCTGCTTATAATTCTCATCTATACACAACACAACTTTATTCCTCTAAGTCTGTACGTGTTATCTTCTTTCTTTATTTGAGTAACTCCCACTCACCCTTCCTTACTCTGCTCAGATGTCACCTTCTCGATGAAACCTTCTTTGATTACCTAGTCTGATCAGTCCCCTATTCTGTATTTCTAAAGCAAATTTTGCTTCCCTTTTTAAATCATTTTTCAAATTAGATATTAATGACCTATATCCTTATCTGCCTCCCCTGCTGAATCATTAGTTTCTCAAGGATATAACTGTGTCTCAATCATATTTGCATTCCCAGCATCTAAAACAATGTCTGGCATACAGTTGGCACTCAGTAAATGTGTGGCCTGCAGTAAAATTATGGGGAGTGTTACAAATGAAGATGAAAGTAGGTATTAGGGCCATCCTATGAAGAAAGCCTTTAACAAGGCATTTGGACTTTGTCCTGTAGACAGTATGGGACCAGTGCAGGTTTTCAACCAGAAAAATGAAATGATTTTCTTCTAGCTATGTGCATACATGTGAGTATGCGTGTGTGGGGTTAGGAGTAGGGAAAGGTGGAGGGATGGAGAGGGAATAAAGGCCAAGCCTGGAAAGGTCTCCACATTGATATTATGTGAAGTTTAACCTTTAATTGAGATCTACAGCCTTTTCCAAAGAGCCTGTAGCTGTTTGCGACCCTATCTCACTCACTCTGATTCGAAGTAACAGATCACTTGGAGCTGCTAGCCGGAAGACAGCTCTTATGGCTTCTGCTATTCCAAAGCCTGCCAAGACATGCTTGGGGCTGGCTTCAGGGAATATTATAACCCTTTCTTCTACTCACTTAGCTTATAGTTACCCCACCTCAGCCTGTAACATGACAGCTCAGGTCACACTTAGGTCAGTGGCTTTATTGTGATAATGGCAACTAACACATACATAATGTTTCCAATGCACCAGGAACAATTTGAAGCATTTTACAAATGTTAATTCATTTAATCCCAACACAGCTCTATAAAATTGTTAGCATCGTTGAGAGATCTGAGCCCACTTCGAATTGAATAATTGTTTAAAGAAACAACTAGGCGTGGCAATCAACTGACATTAATGTCTATCTATATATTTATCCATGTACTTGTATATATGTATATATCCATAGAAAGACGTCTGAAATGAAGGTTACCTACTATTAAGAAAAGATGTTAATGAGTGGTGGGATCGTGGGTTACTTTTTTGTACACACATATCCATACATATATGTGTGTATAAACATATATGAATATAATATTGAATTACGAGGATGTATTTTCATCAAAAAAGTCATTAAAATAATTTTTAAGATAATCTCTGTGGGAGGGGAAAATTCCCCCCTTCCCCTCTTGGTTCTTATGGCTGGTCAAATAATTAAAATGACAGAAGGCAGGTTAACAGGAGAAAATCAAATAAAGTTTAACATGTATGTATGGGGAATTCACATAAGCGTGAAAAATTCCAAAGACAGTCAGACAATATGAGATATGCATATCATTCTGGACTAAGGAGAAGGGGGCAGGGGTCTGGGCATTCAAGGGGAAAGGAAGCAACTTACAGGAAGATGAAAACAGTTAGTGTTTAGTAAACAAATGTTTGTTGGGCCATCTAGATTCAGTGGGACACAGAGAGGACTTTGATCCAAGGGGCCTAGCTGGGTTCCTCCCTGTCTGCCATACCCGGTTCACGTTATACTATAGTTATCTGTGATGATAGCTCCTTCCTGAAACAAGCTCTCTCCCTTAAATTCTTTTAGGCAGTTAGGGGGAAGGTCAAAATTTCTTCTGAGTCTTTTGTTCATAAAAATAATCAGAGGCTAGCCCAGTGGTGCAGTGGATAAGTTCACACGTTCCACTTCGGCGGCCCAGGGTTTGCCTATTTGGATCCCAGGTGCGGACATGGCACTGTTTGGCAAGCCATGCTGTGGCAGGCGTCCCACGCATAAAGTAGAAGATGGGCACGGATGTTAGCTCAGGGCCAGTCTTGCTCAGCAAAAAAGAGGAGAATTGCCAGCAGATGTTAGCTCATGACTAATCTTCCTCAAAAAAAAATAAATAAACAATCAAGCCAGAGGCCAGCCCTGTGGCATAGTGGTTAAGTTAGATGTGCTCTGCTTTCGCAGGCCAGGTTCACAGGTTTGGATCCCAGATGTGAACCTACACCGCTCATCATCCATGCTGTGGCAGCAACCCACATATAAAGTGGAGGAAGACTGGCACAGATGTTACCTCAGGGCTAATCTTCCTCAGCAAAAAAAATAAATAATTAAATAATAAGCCAAAGAGACACATATTGGGGTGGCAAATTCTGCTCTCCTACACCATATTCTCAACAGCCATCATAAGTTGGTGGGAACCAGGAGCCAGGAATTAGGAAGAGAGAGAAAGAGAATCTGGCATGAAAACCAGGAAAAAAAGAAAGAAAGAAGATTATAAATGGAGGATGAGACAGAATATAGTGTCTCTAATTTGACTTATTTTCATCGTGGACAGCAAGTACTCACTCTTTGTCTAACAATCTTCACGTATCTATGTTAGCAGTGAATAGGATAAGCAGGAGCCCTGCCCTCAAAGAGATCATCATCCAAAATACCGACAAGTAATAATAAGATATTGAGTGTTAACAACAGGGAACAACAGAATGGTGTAGGACCCTGTATCAGTGGAAGCTGCTCAGAAGAGGTTTAAAGTTGCCTCTTCAGTGAACTACATGCATGCGAAACTTAAAGATGGAAATTGGCCAAACTAAAATGAAACAGAAGAGTGTTTTGGACATAGAATACAGGAGCTGAGGAAGAGTTGAGAGTACGGGGCAGAGGGGAATGAGACGGGCTAGGCAAAGGCCACCTCTTGGAGGGCTTTGTAACCGTGGCAAATATTTTAAAGTTTATTCTAAGAGAAATTGAAAACCTTTATTTAGTCATTCAGTCATCTAGTCATTCATTCAACAAATGTATACCTAGCACTGCCTCTGTCCCAGGCAATGTTGTAAGTGCTGGAAACATTTTTATGACCAAAACATAAAATTCTCTGCCCTTATGATGTTTACATTGTAGTGGAGAGAATAGTTTTAAACCAAGCAATTATTATCTCCAGGAATATCAAGAAAGTGAATAAGAAAGAAAACACAATCATGATGGACTGCTTTATAAATATCATTCACATGGGCACAATGTAAATAGTGAATGTTGTTTACAAACATGAACAGGAAGGATACTGATTTCAGAATAGTAGTTTCATCTGGAGAGAGAGAAGGGAGGAAGAGAGGGAGGCAGACGGGAGTTACAAAGCAGGTTTAAATTATATCTGTAAACTCTGTGTGTGTGTGTAATTTGAAACAAATATGACAACATATCAACATTTGTTAAATCTGGAGTTTTTAAATTTTTTTCCCATTTTTTTTCTTTTTTGTTTTTTGTGGAAGATTAGCCCTGAGCTAACATCTGCCACCAATCCTCCTCTTTTTGCTGAGGAAGCCTGGCCCTGAGCTAACATCCATGCCCATCTTCCTCTACTTTAGACGTGGGACCCCTACCACAGCATGGCTTGTCAAGCGGTGCCATGTCCACACCCAGGATTCAAACCGGCGAACCCTGGGCCTGCGAAGCAGAACATGTGAACTTAATCACTTTGCCACTGGGCTGGCTCCTTAAATCTGAATTTTTTTATGTTTGTTCTATACTTCCCTGCATGTTTAAAAATTTTATATTTAAAATACTCCATACTATTTGAGTTATTTAAATATTAAATTTAAAAACAAAGACTAAATCAGGCATTTTAAAAAGAGGATAAGAAAACTACAGTAAGGAAATTTTGCAAATCACAATGTGAATCCATTGGTGGTTTGGACAACAATGATGCAGTGGGAATAAAGAGCAATGAAAAGATCTGATTAGGAATTAAAACCAAGAGGAGGAGGTCATTGTCTCCCTGAGAGAAGAGGGTAACTACAGCGTGATCTCATTTGAGAGAGGAAGGAGGAAAAAATTAGTGGAAGGCAACGATTTAGGCTAGACGCTCAGAGAATTCCCTAGAAGCTTCCGCCAAGACAACTTTTTCATTGCACACCATTCCCTATCAGATATATGCAAAAATTGTCCTAGAAAGAATCTTTCATTTGTTTTCTCTCAAAGAATTCAGGATGGCGTATAAGTAGCAGATTCTTAGCTCCCCAGTCCAAAGCCAAAGCCATGGAAAGCCTTCCAGGTGGGTTTGCCAGCACTGACAACCTTCCAACAAGCCCAAGGAAAAGGAAGAAGCGAAAGTAATGTGGCTTTCAAAAAATAACTCAGGGGGAAGCTTTCTGACAGGAAGTTAGAATGAGTTCCTGCTTTTCACTCCCCAAGAAATGTACCTTTTTTATTTTAAGTGCAAAGCTGTAAAATAGAAGGAAGGCAGTGCAGATCAACATTTTAATGTCAATAGGAACATTCTCTGGCAAGTTCCTCTGGTTCCCTGAGTTACCTAATTGCTTTGGAGGTTGGAACCTTTGTATCTTACTCAAGGGGAAGAAAGAGAACAGAAAAGGAAGTTGGTGGGAACCTGGGAGGGAGTGGAGGATGAGCTCCAAGGGGGCGGAACCACTGACAAGGTTTATAACTCTAGCATTTGACTTACTCTGTTCTGACAAATAGTTACTTCATTTGTGTTCCTCAGTTTGTCCCACTTTTCTTGGGACTTCATTTTGCCCTTTAATAAATAAGTACATTAAATAAGAACATGAGGAGAATTGCTTTTCGTTATCAATAATTATAACTAGCTTAAGCATTATCCTTTTGAATCCAATGAGGTAGATATTATTATTTTACAATTGAATTAATTGAGACCCAGGAAGGATCTGTATATTGCTCAAGATGACAAAACTGTTGGAAAATCAAGCCCAGGTACTGTGACTCCACTGATTTATGCTACACCACCTGCCTTTCTCCACGATCACATTTTGGAGCCCCATATTTTCAGGAAATTGTAGGAAGAAAAAATTCAACTTTCAAGTCACATGTTAATTATCTCCAGGTTGCACTGATATTTTTCATTTCAAATGTGCTGGCTATTTGATTATTATGATTCAATTTGGACAAGGAAAGGGGTAAAAAATCCTTACCATTTATTAAATATTATGTGTTTCTGGTTCTTTAGGGAAAATCTATTATGAGTTTAGATGAGAAATGTTTATTTTATTATAATTATAATAAATAGTTCCTGTTAATATTGAAAATAGAACGGGTTTTCAAAATGGTAACCTCTAATTTCTTGGCTTCTAGGTTAGGGAGTAATCTGAATAGGAACATATGCCATACAGCTGATTATCCTAGCATTCATTCATTCATTCAGCAAAAGCTCTTTTATCAAGTTTGTACTGTTTTCAACACTGTGCTGGTTTCTGTTGAGGAGATATAAATAGGAGGTGTCTGACCTTCCATTTATATGGAATCAAATGTCCATAGTAGAGGAAAGCTGACTTTAGTAATTGCCTTAAGAGTACTATAACATAGGATGCATCCAATAATTGAACCATATGCCAGGTGCAGTGGTGGCACAAAAGATAGAAGTATTCATTAGCAAATAGTTTCAACTGGGTGCAAACACAGCACTGGGCACTGGACACACAGTATTCATGGAGCCACAGTTCCTACCCAGAAGTATCCTAGAGCCCAGACAGACACACACACAAATAAAGAGGCAGTTTCAATACATTAAGAATGCTGGGCATATAGTAGAACATGACAATGTTTGTCTAATGAAGGAAAAAAAGAGACAGGAGGAAATAAAGGAAAGAATGAATGAGCAAACAAAGAAACAAAAGGAAAGAATGAAGGAGGAAGGAAGAAAGTGCTAGAATGAGAGTAAGGTATGATTACTAAGAACATTGAGGAGAGAAAATTAACCAGGTCTTGGAAGTTTAGTAGTACCTTGTGGGAGGAAATGGAATCAATGCATGTGAAAATGAGAAGTCAACCAGGTGAAAAACAGGAATTTTGAAGCAGAAAGAAAAGACTCTAGGAACAATACAACGTGTCCTATTTAAGGAATGTGAATGTGTGTGTGTCTGAAAAGATTTTTTCCAATATGACAAAGCTATTCAGAGGCAAGTGAATCACTGTCTCACATTCACCTTTCTATTAAAGCCCATAGTATAGGAACCAACCTTTTCTGATACCTAACATCAGAATAGTGACCAGTTGTAAAAGAAAGTGATTACTTTGTTTAACAACAGAATTCCCAGGTCCAGGTGTGGCCCCGTGGCCAAGTGGCTAAGTTCACATGTTCTGCTTCATGGGCCCAGGGTTTCACAGGTTCAGATCCTGGGCATGGACCTAGCACCACTCATCAGGCCATCCTGAGGCAACATCTCACATAGCACAACCAGAAGTACCTACAACAAAAATATACAACTATGTACTGGGGGGTTTTGGAGAGAAGAAGAAGAAGAAAAAAAAAAGATGGGCAACAGATGTTAGCTAAGGTGCCAATCTTTAAAAAAAAAAAAAAAAGAAGAAGAGGGAAAGAAAAAGAATTCCCAGGTCCCTAAGCACTTTCTAGATTTTCTTTGTTAAGTTTGCTACATAAATACTCACCAATACAGTCTAAGGAAGATGAACTTAGGACAAATGTAGTAGAAAAAAATCACAGCTGAGAATACTGGCTGTGTGCAAATAAGACATGTCTGCAACAACTTATCTTTATTATCTTCTGACAACATAATGGTTTAAATCAAAAGGTTTTGGAGTAAGACACATCCATGTTCAAATCCACATGCCACCAAAGACTCATTGTGGGTCTTTAAGCAAATAAATCTCCTTCTCTGAGCTTCAACTTCCTCATCCATTAAATGGAGGTAATAGTAGCAACCAGTTCATATAATTATCAGGGAGATTAAACAACATACAATTAACTTAGTACCTGTTAACAGTTCAGTTATATTAACTATTATCACTCCAGTGTTAGTAAATTTTAAAAATATATAGCAATGAAAAATGAATATTGAGATGGATGGATTAATTTAAGAATGAGTAAAATGAATGAGAAAATTTGGAAAAAGTTCCAACCTCTCTCTATTGGATGGCTTAGAACACAGTAAACACTCAATAAATATTTGCTGAAGAAATAAATTACAGAGTGGAAGAAAGGAAACAAATCTCCTCGTATTGAGTGCCTATCATCCATTATAATAGGAACTTTGTATTCTGCCAGCTATCCTCCTTATACCCCAAAAAAGTTGGAATCATTATCTCCATTTTACAGAAAACTGAGATTGAAAATGTAAAATATCTGTGCTGTGGTGACACAGTAAGTAGCAGAAGTAAGGCTCAAACCTTACTGTGAAAGTCTTTCTGTAAAACTCATGCTTTTTCCTTGCTGTGAGGCTGCAAGTGTTGACCTTAAACAAATAGCCAGTTATTTCTCCAGCAAAAGTGGGTTTGAGATCAGCAAAGAATCACAATTCAGAGTCTGCAATCATGGTAAGGGCAAGTCCCCCAGCAGCAAGGGGAGGAGAAACTTATAGAGGGGAAGAGGAAGTTGGGAGGGCTATTGTAAACAAAGAGTCCATTGGAGAAAATGAGAGGTTGATGTCTAGTGGCTTTTCATTGGCTGAGTTGTGACAGTCTCTCATTGGCTGAACTTCTTGCCCATCAAGAAAAGGAAATCTTTCTTCTTCCTGTTGGGTTCTGCCATGGTCATAGGGTGTGACAGTGCCCCCTTTTGGCTTCCTGATTCTAATTTAATGAGGTTTCTGTTTATTAATTTTCAACAAGCAATATGGACATGACCGTGAATCACTGGATTCTTTCTGAAAGGATCTCTAAAATGCAGTGAAAAATTTTGTGCAGTGGTCCATTTCAAACAATGAGCTTGATCAAGTTATTTCAGTTAATACTCAAAAGAACAATGATTCTTATTTTAATAAGATGCCAGGGCTCATACACTGATAAATTGGAAAGTGCTTCTTCCAATTCCCCAATTCTCGTTAACTTATAAATTTGTTTATCATACCAGATGAGTCAAAAAGATGGTTTATTTATAGATGTAAACACCATTTACTCCAGGGGAAAAAAAAATTCTAAAAGGTCCTGTCTCAGTGGAACGTCTCAAAACAGGTCCTCAAAGAGAACATAAACCTGTTTTCATCTTGCCAGAAATTATGCAGTGAAAAATGTGCATTGTATTCTTCACAATGATAAATTTGTGGTCTGGCCACAAATGGTGTCATTGTGGTCAAAAACCACTCTGATATAACTAGACTGAAAAAAATAATATGGTTTCATTGATTTCGGTTTTTGATAAAAATAGCTTAACCAAAATAAATTATCACATTTTCCCCTAAGAACATAAAACATTATAACACACTGCTTACCACTACATTATCTAACCCACTTGGAAAATGCTTCATAAAGCATTGGTATATTATATGAGTAATACAAAGCAGATAAATGTCTCCTATCTTGCCACCTCTTAAAAATCACATTAAGTTGAGTGAAAAATTCAGAGAGCATATGTGCTGCCTTGTACTTACAAACAATTTAAGACAATATAGTACCATTTACTTGGGGCTGTGTATATATAAACAAGCCAGAAGGATAAAATAGGCCTGGCTTTTCCCCAGAAGAACACAGGACAATCTAATAAAACACGTAGGCAATTTAGCAGATGTTGAGTCACTACTGTTTTATGCATATGCTCCTCCTTCTCCTCTTTTCCTCGCTTCATAAATATTATGCCACTGTTCAAGTCACATGTTGTTTTATATGGTCCTCACACTAACCCTTGAGATGTAAGCGGGAAAGTAGCATTATCTTCTCTCCTAAAGCTTTAACTGATTTCCCATCTGAACTCTCAGCAGTAATTCCCAGAGCCGTGATAATTCTCTTATGACACTGTATTACTGTGCTGTAGAGGTATTCCTCTCGGTACAGCTGATTTCTGCACTTAGGCTGTTTCTTTCACATTTCTTCCTTTGCCTTTTATTTTCCCCTACGTCCGTATTTCTCCTCCTATGCTTCCTTTCACTTGAATGCTCTTCAGTTCCAATCCTCCCTCAGCTCCCTGAACTTAAAATGCATGAAATATCGGTGCCTACCTCACAGAACGGTGTGGGTATTAAAGACAGTATGAAGGGTACGGTGCTCAGCACAATGCCTAGCAGAGGAGAGTCACAGAGCCTGAGCATTTGACCAGTACACTACTTTAAAGGCATAAATGATTGCCTGTGTCTCACCATGGTGTGGGCCCAGTGCCTTGAGTAGAGTAGGTGCTCAGTAATGTACGTGGAACTAAGAAGTGAGTGTAACGCTCCAGTTGTGCTAGATGAGCCATTTTCAATCTCTTTAATGGGTAAGACAAGGCACTAATATTGCCCCTTGTCTACTTTTCTTACATGTGTGGGATTTGCTCCCACATTTTCTTTTTAAAATAATTATGAGCATTTTAGTTACTTAAATATATAGCAGTAACTCAATTGAGGAATACTTACAACATCATGATACTTAAAATTCAGCATCTAGTAGGCTTGGGAAGAGAAATAGGAGGGAAAATCCATGGCAGAGCATGCGTACAATTTTGCAACCAGCCTTAATCCAGCCTTAGAACTGTCCTGGTATGTTTCAAAGGAAAAAAAAATCAAGATTGTGTCACATGATCTATGGGACACAGAAGGAATACTGTGGGGCCTAGACTGGGGCTGCAAAAACTCTCATAAAACCAGAAACCTTTTGAACATTTGGATGGAAGACCAGCCACAGGAGGAAAATGCTTTTTAGTATGCAGATTATTTGCAAAAAACTGCACAATTTTATAAGAATCTGACTAAAATTGGAGGAAAGGGACCCTGAAAAGAGTCTAGCGAGCCAGGAAATTAATAGAAATAAATAAAAATTAATTGTAAAACACTCATTATTGCTCATATGTGGACATTGATAGGTTTGAAAGTGATGACTTTGTTTTATTCTAGTAAAATGCAAAAATAGTTTTAAGCATTTTATAGACGCAGTCCTGAGAAATTGCTTCACTGACACTTTTTAAGTAATTGGTGTTTAATTTCTCATATGTGAATTTTTCTACAAGGATTTCTCCAGATTAAAGCCCTCATTATAGGGAGGGAATTCTGTATTATTTCCATTTTATGTACAGAAAAAATGAGACAATTAAATAGAGTAAAAGTCTCATATTCACAGGAATTATTTGTGCACAAGGTGAAAATGAAATGTGTGTCTCCTGATTCTTCAATTGTCCTCTTCATTGATGCAATCATTCATTCATTCATTCAAGCTAATTAACTGCCTGTCATGTGCCGGATACTGTGCTTGGCACTAGAAATACAACAAAAAACAAACAAACAGTCCCCTGTTCTCAAATTGCTCAGTCTACCATGTGAAGCAGACAAGCAAGCTTGCTATAAGCATAACGGTTGTGCTATTATTCACAAAAAAATGTTGTGCTAGCGCTGTGATAGATACAGGCCCAGGGAGCTGTGTGACCACATAGGAGGAACTGTCATTCAGGCTCAGATAATCAGAAAAGCCCTCCTGAAAGAGGATATGGAAAATGAAAGAATAAGGAGGAGCTAGCCAGGGAAGCGGGATGGGGAAAGGTAAAAAAAGGAGTGAAGTATTCCAGTCAGCACATTTGATTATATAAATTCATACACCGTGTTTTCCTCTCTTATTCATCTTCACTATGACCGGAAGTCATCTTGTTCAAAGCTGTTCCCTACAAATGTGCATCTGTGGTAATCCTTCCCGTTAGCACTCTGCAGTACTATGAAATCATTCTTTATGCCTCAATTATGAAATAAATCTTTGCATACAATTTCAAATTCCCCTGTAAAATATAACCAATGTCGAAGAACAAAAATGAAAACTATAGCCCTGAGTTGTCAGCTCTCTGGGGGAATTTCATTAAGGGAGTTTAAAACAAAAACACGTAATAAACCTTGAAAGGCGTGAAATAGGCTGGGTCCAAAGACAAATGGATGGCTGTGAGCCCCCTATATGGCCATGTTAGGCATGTCTCACAATCAATCCTTATTCTCTTGTGCTGTAGGTATTTGGTGCCCATTCAGAACAATTTCTACACTAGAAAACTTTAGGGACACAAAAGCAACATTTACCAATCAGTGTCTCTGGCCAGCGACCTTAGGACATATAGGCCAGGATGAGAACCTTGCTGAAGAGTTTGAACCAATGAGATTTCTCAAAAGGGAGCATGGATTTATGTCAAGATAACAAATATCAAATATTTATGCTACCACTAGCCCCGCCTTGGCCACGGCAGGCATTGTTATTTACTCATGATTCTCCTTCCCACTAAGTAGCCTCAGGGCCCCTTTCCCAGGGGCACTTGATTAGTTTGCTTTCCCTGATGTAGCATCAATCCATCAATCAAAAATTCCACAAGTTTTATTCTCAGCCCCAACAAGTTAGCCTATTAACCCTTCTATTGTCCCTCTGTGAAAGAGAATTAATGATACCACCTCACTTGCTTATTATGAAGACTACCTCCTATCCTAGAAAACATCTAGGATAGCGCCTGACATATAGGAGGCACTCAAACTAGGTTAGTTTCCTCCTCTTGTAAAATGCTGGCATAAACAGGAATAAGGTGGCTTCCTATGGAGGCAGTTTCCAACAAAACTTCCCTAACATTTTGGGTAGAGACCACATTTTTATTTGAGGGAGCGATCACGGTATGTTTTGTTTCATGCTAACGTGGTGGTAAAAGTCACTCAACTCTAGAATATGGCTTCCCTGCAGAGGACTTGGGGCCTTTTTTTTTTCTGGCCTAAAGTAAACAATGTTGCAGTTAATAGCCTTCTCGGGAACCGTGCATCTGAATTTCAGAGTTAGATGGCACTTCGATTTACTGCCTCCCTCTTTCCTCTATCCATAATTTCCAGATCCAATGAATTACTCAGAATTAGACTAATTAGTCAATCATAAAACATTTATCAATGCTTAGTTGGTATCAGGAATACTTCTAATGTGAAACATGTCACAAACTTAGGCAAAAGTAAGCCTTTGAGGTACTTAGTTTTGCCCTTTCTTGGTTATTAGAATCTTGACTAAAATTCGGGTATAATGCACTGACTTTAGACTTCTATCTATAACAGTACCAAACAGATCTGTAACTTGGAACTTTTTAAAGGTAACAAAAAGGTCTGTTGAGAATGATTTGACCCATATACCAGAATGAGAATTATATATTTTGATTATATAGTAAATATATTAATTCATAAGTTGCTATGGTAACCATATGAGTGAGGTACTGTGCTTAGTACTGGCATCCATTTGTGAGCAAAAGAGACAAAGTCCCTAATATAAGGGTGCTTATAACCAAGTAGAGAGGACAGACCTTAACAATATAACCTTCTCTCTCTCTCTCTCACAAACACACAGACAAAATAGACTATAATTATAGTAAGTGATACAAAGAAAAATAAGGTTACCTAAATATAACATACACACACACACTATTTCCACTTCTCCTGAACTTAGCTTAGGCTAGGTGAAGAGAAAATATTCAAGGATCAGGGATATGAACAATACAGAAAAAGTTCTGAGCCTGCATTCTTCTGATATCTCAGACTAACATCCTAGAGTTCCAAGTCCAGAGGGGTAAAGAGAGGAGGAAAGGCATTCAAACGGCCTACTGATGGAACAGATTGAAAGCAAGCACGATATTGTCAGTCACCAGTCAACACCTTGTACTCTGGGCAGATCTATTGCTCATGTTCCAAGGGACAGTCCCATAACAGCCCCATATCAGTTCTGTCTGTCTGAAATGGCCTGAGCAACAACTGAGGACCCATACATCTGATTCTCAGAGATTCTCAGCAGCAACTTCCTTTCCTCCAAAAATATACCAAGAATTACAGAGCTGGTTAAAGAGTTCCTACCTAGCCTGACTTACAGAATATCAGGAATCTGTCCCAGGATCTTTGCCTCCTCACTCCATCTGCCTGAACAGACACTTGAAACAAGGTTTGAAAGTGCAACAGTCTGAGAACTACTAACTACAGGCATATTACTCCTGTAAGACTAACACCCAAACCGTAAGCTTGTGCACCGGTCATTGCGGAGTAGTCATAGCATTTTTAGGTGTCCAGGAAATCAGTGGGCCGTCAGTTCTCCCATTAAATGTATGGGGAGCACATCAGTGGAATCAGAGGCTGAATGTGAATATACAGTTTCGGCTGCTCACTTTCCCTTTAAAAGAAAATGTGTTTTCAACATATGTCACTTTAAGCTATGAAAGGAAGGCTTGTACTACAGAATCGTAGAATATGGATCAAGCATGAAAGGGGAGGAAGGTGAGAAGTGGATAGCTACCTAAATAGATGTTATCAGAAAACAGCCCAAGGTTTTCTAATCTATGGCTCATCAGCATTTCTAGAAAGGAATGTAATGTGCCTCTTCTCAGAAACTCCAACATGCTGGTTAGGAAGGAACTTCACTGCATGATCAAGAGTCTTTAATCTAAAAAATGATAACGTGCTAAATTGATCAAATTTATAATAAAACTATAAAATATATATACTGTAGATTCTTAGTTAACCTCTATATACCCTTCCAGGAGGTAGTAACCTATTGGTACGCTAAAAGTACTTCCAAAAACTTAGCATTACACCAAGAATAAAGCAAAGATTAAAAAAAAAAAAAGGGGGAAATTAAAGAGGAAAATGCCCAGTAATTCACAGAAGAAAATAAAGAAGAGATTTAGGAAGAATAACAGGTTATTCAGGTGTTTGTAAACCAATGCACATTGGGATAGTAATCAATGAGAATTTAAATTTAGATCATAATAGGTTAGCATTATCTCAAAATTCTGAGATTTGGTAGAACATGTTCTATGATAGGAACACAGCACTGGAAGGATACCACCCCTTGATCCAAAGAAATAGATCTGCTACTAGTACAAGGCAAAAAATGTAAGAAAATGAGAAACCACGAGGAGCGATATCTGTAAACCTGAAGCTCAAAGCTTTGTGCAAACACTTTGGGTAGGAATTGAAAAAAAATAAGAAAAATTGAAGTGTTACTGTTAGAGGAGATATGGTGGGCCATCCAATTAACCACTTTCCTTATGTCTTCCTTGATATATCCTCTTCCTCCGCCATTCCTTAATGTTGGTGTTACGCCAGACCTCTAGGCTCTGCTCTCATCTATATCTATGAATTTCCTCCCTGATTGCATTTATTTCCGTGTCTCTTATTTCTACCTGTAAACAGATGACCCGTAAAGCTATAACTTCCACCCTAATATCTTTCTAAGCCTTTGCTTCCATCTGCTCAGTAGGTCATAGACACTTTGAACACCACATATCCAAACTGGAACTAGATATCATTCCCATAAAATGTGACCCTTTTCTTCCTACAGTCCTCATCTTAGTTTATAGCATTGCCATCAACTCGCTTAGCAGCCTCTCTCCTGACTTTTCTGTCTGTCTACCTCATACTTTCTTTCAATCCTAGCTCTGAAATGTCTTGGCCAGATGAATATTTTCTTCAGTAGAGTGAGTACTTTTAGTTTTTGCCCTATCATCCCTTGGCTATCCTTTTGAGACAGACTTCTGACCAGCTAATTTACCTCCAGTCTTCACCTGCCATCTGACCGCCTGCCTTTCTATCTTCCCCCACCACCAGTCCTGGCCTTGAGACAATGTAGTTCACAGAAGGCTTTAGGTAAGGTTAGAGTGATCACATCTTAGAATTATTATATAAGACATTCACACACTGGATGAGAAGTCAGCCAGATAATGTCTAAGGTTGGGTTGTCAACCAAGGACCAAGGACCAGGTATATAGTCATTGAGCTTGTTTATTCAAAATAAGATTCCTTTGTCCCACCCCAAATATGTTGATTCAAAATCTCATGAGTTTAGAGCCTTGAACTGTATTTTGTAGGCTCTCCAAGTGATTATGATGCACATCCGTTTGGGGAAATTCTAAGATCTTATCCAATTATAAGATTCAGTGATTATAACACTCTAATCAGAATCCAATTTGCTATTCCAAGAGAATAGTTACAAAAGTATTTTGTGCAATGGCAGCCTCATTAAACCAAACATAAAGCCTTCTGAGTGGTTCACGTTAAATGAAAAAACATTCATTTGAATGTATAAATTCTGGTAAATTTGTGAAAATAATCACATGCCTTATGCACATTTCCTCCAACACGTATATCTAAATGGGGTTTCACACATGATGTTAATGGATTTCACATGAAGACTTCAAGAATATATTTGCTGTAAAAATAGTGGTGAATGTTATCATATGCAAAACATTTAGTAATTAGGGTGCTAATTACATTTAGATAAAAGCAATTAAGATTTAGCAGAACAGCAGAAAACCAAGAGTAAAATGAAAACCTTAAAATAAATATTTATTTTTTTTCAGTTGATTCTCTTTAGCCAATGAAAGGATTCCTGCTTCGTGTACCACACAATGTTTCCTATATCGATAAGTTGCTCCGGACATCAGTAGCTCACGACCTAGCAGGAGAAACAGGCCCCTATAGAATTAACTAGAGTAGGTAAAAAATTTCATTGTCATATCAATGTCATAAATAAACTGTTATGGACGAATAAAGACAGGAATGATTAAGCCCTATTTTCCTGTTATAAAATAGTCTCTACAAGGAACAAATCTGTAAATATGAACCTAAACTCTATGGTATACTAAAGTCTCAGGGGTTGAATTCTAATATATAAGCAGCATATGTGAACAAAGATGCCTGAGATACGGATACAGGCATATTCATTAGCAATGAGATATGCATTTATTTATAATTAATGATATTATGTAAAATAACTGTCTTATACTTAGTCAAAGCTATCCACATAACTTTTTTTAAGTTAAAAGCCCTTTGTTTCAGTATGAAATGTATAGGTTTTTAGAGTAAGAGTACATTTGCCCATAGAAACAATTATGTAAAGTGTGCTGAGGCTCCCAGGCTAACTCACAAATCCTATTAAAGCCATAATGAATGTAACTATAACACTAATGGTACCATTTGAAACCTGAGGTCTTGAAGAAAGAGACTGGCAAGGTAGAATAAGGGAAAGAAGAAGGAATGTTTCCTTTCCTTTTTTTTTTTTCTAAAGATTTTACTTTTTTCCTTTTTCTCCCCAAAGCCCCCTGGTACATAGTTGTATATTCCTCATTGTGGGTCCTTCTAGTTGTGGCATGTGGGACACCGCCTCAGCATGGTTTGATGAGCAGTGCCATGTCCGCGCCCAGGATTCGAACTAACGAAACACTGGGCCACCTGCAGCGGAACGCACAAACTTAACCACTTGGCCTCGGGGCCAGCCCCCATGTTTCCTTTCCTTTTTACAACAGAGCTGCCCTTAGACATATTTTAAAGAACCGCATGCTTCTTTGTTATCCTTGCTTATTGTTGCCTCCCTTACCTCCCAGTAATCATTGATATTCAAAGCCATTTACTACAACAGCCTTGATCATGGGATGTGGGAAGTTAATAGGAGAATCTTACACCTATATTCATTAGAATTTGGTTTGTCTGCACATATCAGGAAAAAAAAAAAAGTAGCTTAAACAAGGTAAATGTGACATACATAGTCCAGAGCTAGTCAGTGGTTTCATGGTTATCAGGGACTCAGGCTCCCTATTTTTCTCTTCCAAAATCCAGAACATGTTTTCTGTCCCTAAAGCTACTTTGCAGTCCAAGATAACTGCAAGAGCTAGCCATCATGTTTATATTCCTGGCAGCAGAAGGAGAAAGCAGGGAAGTGCAAAAAGGGTACTCTCCAAGATGAGTCATTTTCCTTTAAGGAGTTCTCTGCTTACATCTTATTGGCTAAAACCTAGTCACATGGCACATGTGACTGCAAAAGTTGCTGGAAAATGTAGTGTATTAGCCACATCCTTTACCACCCCAAATGAAATTGGAGATCTGTTGCTGAGGATGAAGGTGAGAATGGATATCTGTAGGCAATTAGTAATTTCTGCCACATTCCCCAAATGTCCAGAACTCCAGATTACTTAACTCCTTTCCTGCTCACTCAATAAAGCTATTTCACTTCTATTTAAAAAAACAAAAGGGGCTGGCCTGGTGGCGCAGTGGTTAATTTCGCATGTTCCTGCTTTGGCAGCTTGGGGTTCGCTTGTTTGGATCCTGGGTGTAGACCTACACACTGCTTGGCAAGCCATGCTGTGGCAGGCATCCCACATATAAAGTAGAGGAAGATGGGCACGGATGTTAGCTCAGGGCCAGTCTTCCTCAGCAGAAAAGAGGAGGATTGGCGGTAAATGTTGGCTCAAGGCTAATCTCCTCAAAAAAAACAAAAACAAAAACAAAAACAAAACCTAACTGGCAGGAATTATCCTTCTAGAGCAGTGGTTCTCAACTTCAGCTGCATCAACTTCAGAAGCACTTGGCGTGCCTTTAAAAAATCCTGATGCCCAGGCCAATTAAATGAGTGGCACAGGCCACAGTATTTTTAAAAATTATCTGTAGGTGATTTCAGTGTGTAGGCCAGTTTGAGAACCACTGTCCTAAGAAATTTAAAAAGAAGGCACATAACCCAAATGATGCCAAATTTTGTCACCTTCTCTGCTGTGTAATCAGGTGATGTAAAAAACTGCAAGCCATGAGTAGAGAATAAATTTGGGAGTGCTGACACTTCCCATACAGGCCAATTGTTTGCCTTTGAGGTCAGTTTTTCTCTACTATAATCCTCCTTTTTTTTTTTTTTTAACAGCATCTTCTCTTTAACATTGAAACCATATGATTCTCTGAAAATCCTAACTTTTCTGTACAGTGGATCCAAGGGCCATATAGATGGATGCAGTGTTGGTCATCCTGATGCCTTTACCTCTCACATACCCCTACGTCCTTTTAAACGCTCTATAGTGCTTCAAATAGTTCTCAAATCTGTCCACACCTTTATCTCATCCAAAATCCACACAGCAACCAAAGGAATGTTTAAAACATACACACAAACCTGACAATTACTCTACATAGATCTCTCAGTGACTTCCTATTGATCCAAGACTCTCTGTCTTGCAAGATCCCCTCCTGCCTACTTCCCAGCCTTATCTTAGGCCACTCATCCCTATTGTACCATGGCCTCCTTTCATGCCTCCAATGCCCCCTAGTGCTTTCCTTTCAATTAATCTCTGTTTGCCACACCTACTGAATCCCCAAACTCAGTCAAACCAACACCTTCATTTGCTAACTCCTGTTGAAGAGGCATTTACTCTCCCAGACTGGGTCAGGATCCATGCTTGACTTCATGGCTCTGACCACAACAGTAAGTAATTCTTTAAAAGCCCCCTCACCCTCAATTATTTTTCATGAGA
This sequence comes from Equus caballus, assembly GCF_041296265.1. Classification (NCBI taxonomy): domain Eukaryota; kingdom Metazoa; phylum Chordata; class Mammalia; order Perissodactyla; family Equidae; genus Equus; species Equus caballus. The sequence goes on from NC_091690.1 coordinate 60,044,377, forward strand.
GCAGGGAACATATTCTTCATCATTTTGTTTTCAGAATCTTGAACAGCTCCTATCACAGAGTATTATTTGATAATATAAAGATAAATATTTAATGAATGAATACGTGAAGAAACGAATAGTATAGAATACTCAGATTAGAAAGGTAGATTGGAGACAAACTGAAAGGATCATAAGCAGCTGCTTATAACTTAGGCATAAAGGACCCTAGTAAATGTCTTCCTTCTTTTTCAATATATGTCTGTGTCTCTGCAGGTTGTGATTTGATCCCAGTACAATATCTTCGCTGGGGTGACCCTGAGCCCATTGCAGCTGTGGTGTTTGCCTGCCTTGGCCTGCTGGCCACCCTGTTTGTTACTGCAATCTTCATCATTTACCGGGATACACCAGTGGTCAAGTCCTCCAGCAGGGAACTCTGCTACATTATACTCGCTGGCATCTGCCTGGGCTACTTATGTACCTTCTGCCTCATTGCAAAGCCCAAACAGATTTATTGCTACCTTCAGAGAATTGGCATTGGTCTCTCCCCAGCCATGAGCTACTCAGCCCTTGTCACCAAGACCAATCGTATTGCGAGGATCCTGGCTGGCAGCAAGAAAAAGATCTGCACCAAAAAGCCCAGATTCATGAGTGCCTGTGCCCAGCTAGTGATTGCTTTCATTCTCATATGCATCCAGTTGGGCATCATCGTCGCCCTCTTTATAATGGAACCTCCTGATATAATGCACGACTACCCAAGCATTCGAGAAGTCTACCTGATTTGTAATACCACCAACTTAGGAGTTGTCACTCCTCTCGGATACAATGGATTGCTAATTTTGAGCTGTACCTTCTATGCTTTCAAGACCAGAAATGTTCCAGCTAACTTCAACGAGGCCAAGTATATCGCCTTCACTATGTACACCACCTGCATTATATGGCTGGCCTTTGTGCCAATCTACTTTGGCAGCAACTACAAAATCATCACCATGTGTTTCTCAGTCAGCCTCAGTGCCACAGTGGCACTGGGCTGCATGTTTGTGCCAAAGGTGTACATCATTCTGGCCAAACCAGAGAGAAATGTGCGCAGCGCCTTCACCACGTCTACTGTGGTGCGCATGCACGTGGGGGATGGCAAGTCATCCTCAGCAGCCAGCAGATCCAGCAGCCTAGTCAACCTGTGGAAAAGGAGAGGCTCCTCTGGGGAAACCCTAAGGTAAAAGTTCTGGGGGTGTTGTGGGGCACTGGCCCCTATTTCAGAAGCAGTGGCAATTGCTTCCTGGGTCTTTTAAATGGGAAATACCTGAGTGAATGAAACTATGGGAGGCAGGGTGCTGGGAAAGGAGCTTTGGACATTCTCATTGAATGGTTTTTGTGGGGCTAATTAGATGTAGGCCCAGTTACTTAGGCCTGGGCCAGAAACATAGAAGTTGAGATAAAGAAAAAAGCAAATAGTTACAGCAAAAGGGACATGAAGTCAGAGGGCAGAGAGAGTATGGTTAAGTCATTGAGCCAAGGCAAGGACCTCCAGGTCCTGAGGGACAGAGATACATTATGGACTAAATTCTAGTTCACCAGAACAGAGTAGAGAAGATTATTGTTAACAAAGAAGATCATGCTGAGAGTAGAGAACCAAGAGCCTTACACATCTGACTGCACTTGCATGAGCCTGAACCTTTTTCCAGCCCAGAGAGTCCCTGACTGCCCATCCCACTGAGGCACGAGAATGGAGCATTTATATTTGAGTTCTTAATAGGCTTGAGTTCTTGAACTCTGGGAAATGTCCAAGTAGCTGAAAGGGGAAAACTAACAGGTGGCTTTGCATATAACCTTCCTAAACAACCAGCTAGCATCCCACTTTCTCTGTTGCCCATCGTCCCATCCCAGCCCCCTAAGTTCAGTATCATAGGTAGTTGTTTCCAATTACCATGTGGAAAGAATCTGAGGCCAACAGCCAATGATTTATCCCCATGTGGGGAACTTCCTTATATGATTAATGCCCCCTAAGGCACTTCAAAAGGCAATGAGATCATCTTACAGTGGCTTGGGAACACATTTGGAGGGACTAAAAAGACTGCATAGATTTTTATTCGGAATAAAGACCTCCTCTATTTAAGAAGTCATATCAAAAGAGCTAGTCAGGACATCTGCTCACTCTACAGAGATTTGACAATTTTCCTAAAATCTAGATAAATAAATGGAAGATAAATATCTTTCAAATACAGATAAATAGCTAAATACTGTTGCTTCAACAATTCTCTTATATTATCATTTAGCCTGCATGAAAATCCAATTTTTCTACCAGCCCTCCTTCAAAGGCTGACTTATGGTGATGGTAAAGATACTGTGTCTGCTGAGGACTGGAAAGGACTCTCATGATACTTGGAGATTTTCCCACATGGCCCAATTCATTTGCATTATTGACTTGTAACCTTGCTTCTTTCACTTCTTTTCTAATTCCTGTATGCCTCTCATCTCTTTCCACACACATTATGTAAGGTATTCAACTACATTGCAGACTTCAAGGGGAAGAGCCGTGTCTTCTACTTCTTCAATAAGTCCTGACGATGTCATCATGGTCTATACACAGAAGGCCTTCCATATACCTAACCTGCTGGCCTATATTCCATCTGCCTTCCTGACTCCTCTCTAAAACATTCTTTTTCTGAAACTTCCACAAGATCAGCCTTTTATTTGTCTAAGAAAACTTAGTTTTTTCAAACTTTTACTTTATCAGCCTTTCTTTAAACTCTTTCTTCAAATAAAATCTTCCAGGACATCCAGACAGATAAAACAAACAGATTGCTGGAGGGATGGAATTGTGAGTCTGTGCCTAGGCACCCCAAACCTCACTAGAGTAGTGTGTTTCTCTCTGAGAGAGACAGCCTAGAGCGACGGTGAAGAGCACTGGCTTTGTAGCCAAGTTCTCCTGAGTCTGAACACTGGCACCACCATTTCTTCCCTCTTCACCTGCCAAACTGAGATCATATCATCTTCATCATAGGATTGTAAAGAGGGAAATACTATGTGTAAAGGCCAGGCACACAGTAGATACTGTATTTGTTACCACCCAAACGGGGTCCTCTGCTCACTGCAAGACATGCCAATAGTCAAGAGGCAAGGTGGGAGGAGAGAAAGGGACTTTATTACAGCTTGCTAGCAAGAGGGAAGATGGCCAACTCATGTCTGAAAGAACCATCTTACAGAACAAAGACTACAGGCCAGTTATATGCAGAGTGGTCTCCAGGTGGGGGAGATGGTTAGTCTCTGGGTGGGGCAGACCTCTGGTCCCAGGTCCTGACAGTCCTTTGTTTTCAATGCCCTATACCCTGATCTTTCAGGTGTCATTGATGATGGCTATCAGCATGGACTCTCAGCCCAGGGTGGTCATGACATTCCTAGAGAACTCAAAAGAACGAAGTTATCCTGTTAAAGCAGCTGGGAGGGGCCACAAAATCTACAGAGCATGTCTGGGCTAGTTAATCAGAGGTTATTTAAAGTTACAATATGGTTTCTTTTCTATAGTATGGCTTCCCTTATGTCAACCATGTGTTGAGCTGGTATCATATGGAAGGTGGCAGAGTACAGAGCTAGGCAGCACTGGGACTGAGTACTGGCAGCATCACTTATCAGCTGTGTAACCATCAGCAAATCACTTAATCCTCTCTATGCCTCGATTTCCTCCTCTGATGAATAGAGATAATGAAATACATACTTCATACACTGGTTGTGAGAATAAATGAGTAAATACATATAAAGTATATGCCATACAGTAAGCACTTCTTATTTGTTTGCTATTATTATTAACTAAGTTAACAAGTATCACTCTTCTTCCACACCTGAAAGTCTCTGTGTCAGGTAAGCGACCAGGCTCATCGTAATAATGAAGAGAGCATCATAAAAGGCAGTACAGAACTATAGACACATTGATTATACTGTCTAGGCTTTCCAGGGCATCTCCATCTTTACGTTGTCCAGCTCCTTGCCAGACTGTAGAGCACACCCTTTGTCCCAGTGAAGGCAGAAGAAGCTCCTTGGGAGTGGAGGACTTGTCTTCCTTGCTCATCACTGTGCCTCCAGTGCCTGGAACTACAAGAAGGGTGTTTGGTACATAGGAGATGCTCAGTAATCATTTGTTGGTATGTTTGTTGAATGAATGGATTTGAGAAGGTAGTTATGTGGGGTATTTTTTGCTTGTCTTCATGTGTGCTTACTACTACCCCCTTGTGGTTTTACTAACTTTCATAAGACTAAGCCTACACTGATCTGTATCACAAATACCCCCTGTACTCCTGTGGGCATCAGTTTCTGCTCAAGAATCGGGTCATTAATCCCGTCCATTGATCTCATGTTTTGCTATAATTCTATCATTCCTCCAGTAGCATCAGATTACTATTTTCAACTACTTCATTTCTGCTTTAATAAATAAAGGGACAACATGAACAAAATATACTGATAGTACCAATAGCAAACAGGAATTCTCAGGATTTGGGGCAATATTTTAACCTGTTTTCCCTACAGTGTCATGTGTTTCTTGATGATTGGACTTTGCAGTCAATACATTTGAGTATTTAAATATGAAAGAGGGCAAGGAGGGAAGTTTGGCAATTGTTGGGTTTTCTCTAATGCAGTTGCGGCAAATGTTGGTCTATCCATGTGATTCCAGCTAAGACAGACTATAATCTGATTATATAGAGACTTCTTTTTTGCCATTAAACAGGATATTCAGGCTGGAACTTGCTTTTGATATGGAGAAGAAGAAAGGCCAGAGAAAGCTATAAAACGCTTGCATCACAGACACCCCATACCTGCTCCCCCCTTTTAAGCTGTAATCTTAAGAAATAAATCGATCCAAACTAAAATTCCTTTCCTCTATGCCTCCTATGAGCTCTCAAAAAAAGGATTTCTTCTCTGTGATCCAAAATCAAGATGATCAGAACATTAATATAGTATTTATCGCATTGAAGGATGTAACTAGTTATATATGAATTTATCTCCTCTTTTAGTTTACAGTTTTATAAAGGCCAGTGTGTCTCACATTGCCTGTCACACTGGAGCTTAAATAATGGGGAAATGTGAACTTGAGTGCTTCTAATATTTTCACATTTTATTCTAAATTACCTTCATTAGCTGTGCTTCTCAGGCTTGAATTCTATAATGTGCCAGTGAGCTCATCTATTGGGATCTAATGTGGGCTTGAAGAGGTAACTTAAATCTTTAGATGTAGAGCTTTGGGGAGAGCGGCTGCTCTGCTGGGCCCAGCCTGTTTCTGCTCTCTTCCATCTGGTTTGTGGAGAAGCAGGCTGCTGTAAACCCAGACTGGGTCCGGGCCCTGCTTCTGAAAAGGCCTGTGCAGGTCCCAACCACATCTCACGGCAGACAGCAAGGGCCCCATTTTAAAGAGGACACATTGCATATTCTAGAAGGAAAAACATAAGATCTCCCAAAGTTAAAGTGACTACGTTTCCGAAAGTTAGTACACATTCTTGGAGCAGTGTACACAGAGACAGCAGATACAAATATAGCAGGCTAGCTTAGAGTTCTGGCTTTGGAGCCACAGCTGGATTCAAATCCAGCTGCGTGAATTTCAACAAGGTACTTCAATCTGTTTCCTCAACTGTAAAATGGGAGATGATGATGCCTGTTGTGAGGAGTAAAGGAAGTGATAAATGTTAAATGCTTAATCAGCGTGTAGAAGGCACTCAATAAATAGATAAACAGATAAAACTTTTAGAAATGTGTTCACCTGCAAGTAAGAGAAAGCCTGATTTTCAGAGACTGATAGGATTTGTGTGGGTTTCATTTCCACATGTTACAAGAAATATGCAGGTAGACTGTTCTTGGCATCCTCCAAGGCTCAGTGATGCCAGAGCCAACATCTCTGCTAACCTCCAGGCCTTTTTCTAATGGTTGCATGATGGCTGTCACAGCTCCATGCATTGTGTCCTTTTATTAGGAAAAACAGTAGTCTTCTCAGAGTCCTATAAGAATTGCCTTTATGTCTCATTGGCCCAAACTATCTCATATAGCAATGCCTACCTGCAAGAGAGTATAAGAAAGTGTGCATTTAGCTTTTACATCTTCTATAATGGAAACCGAGAGGGAGAAGGGGGTGTCAAGTGCTTGTCCGATAAGCCAATAAATAGTGTCTACCATGGAAAGTGGCAGTACCTAGTGATATTAGTGGTAGTAGTCATAGTAATAGAATTGGCTAGTGGTCACAAAATATTGAAAGTAGAAGCAATGATCATTCCCATTTTTTGAATGAGGAATTTGAGGTCCAGCATGATTAAAGCACTTGCCCATTGTCTCATGACTAGTAAGTTACGGAGCGCTTTTTAATTCAGCCCGTAGTTTTTTGGCATTAGAGCTCAGCATTTCCCAGAATGTATTCTTTGGAAAGCTAGTCTCACAAATTGCTCCATGAAAAAAAGATTATTTGGTCAAACAAGTTTGAAAAAACTCTGACTATTCTTTTCTTGGAGATAAACACTGAGAGGTCTTACAGTATAGAAACCAATCATTCATTTGTTAGTTCTTTTCAATCTTTGCCCGAGCTTATTGAAGGCAGGACTCCTTTTTTCAAGTAACTCTCTTAACTTTCTGGAGAACTGATACTACAAAGGGGGTTCACTTTGGAAAACATCGTCATAGCCAAAAGAGGAGACATGTTTCTGGGGACCTGAAGAGTAGTTCACATCTTCAGTGAGAAGGAGCCAGAAACACCGCTTTCTACCTCTACTCATAGAGAAAGAATCACTTTTGTTCTATGAGCACCTGAGGGAAGAACAGAGCTAATTCTAACGGGTCTAGCAGTTTTCTGGGAAGTTAAATAGGCTCACCCTAGGGCACGAAAAAGGAAAGTGCCCAGAGTCAGTCATTCAATTCGCTGAAATAGCAAAGGGAGATTTTTACTTTAAAGGAAGTGAGTCACTATAGATGTTTTTATATAGAAACATACTATTTATGCCATCAATGTATAGAGGTCCCTGTGATTAACATTTTGGTTCTAGACACTAATTTTCCAGCACGCCGTGTGCAGCATCAAATCATTGTCAAGCGGATAATGCCATGCTTCCGTTTAAGGCCTTCACTTGAGCTGCAAATTGACAAATGAACACAAAACCAGTTCTGACCTAAATAAAGCATTGAATTTGATGAGTTTAAAGTTCTGGCTCCACAAGATTCAGGCTTTCCAGGGTCACGGGGCTGAAGTTCTAAGATGAAGGGGGCCTTCCATGGGCTAAAATGATGACAGAGGCCTACAGCTCTAAATTATGAATTTTCTCAGAAGGTACAACCCTGCCTGGGTATTCTAGCTAGGTGGCAGAACATTAGTTTTGCCTCCACCTTAATTTTAGAAACTGTCATTTGCTGCTTTTGTTTTAATTAACTAATTAACTTTGCTTTAATTAACATTGTCGTGAGGGCCCACTTAGGCTGTCTGCTAAAGCGACTACTAGGCCTTCACATCCATTGCCCAAATTACAATTTGCCTGGAAAATTGGTTCTCTTGTATGAATTCCAATATACTTCAACTATTATCAGAGCTTTGATGATTTCCAATTGCTCAGGTTTCATTAAGGGGTTATTAGTCTGGATAAACTAATGTTCGTGCTATTTCTCCCTCTTTAGAATCCTTTGCCTCTTCCTTCCATCTCTCTAGATCCTTTTTATCTTCCAAGGCCCGGGTTCCTCAATGAACTCCGTCTCACACTTTCTCTCATCTGGACTCTTAGGACATTTAGCACATGTTCCTCACAGCTTCTTCTTTTATTATTTGTTCATAAACATTTACTGAGAACGGAGCATTGCCGGTCACTGTGCTAAACCCTGGGGATATGGGGGTTGCTTTGTGTATATACACAATATTTTCACAGCTATCTAATGCTGTCTTAGTAGTATTCATATTTTTCTCAGTGCCTAGCACAGTGCCTGACACATAGCAGTGCTCAGTGTTAGACAGATGATGAATCTGGTGGGCAGCATCTCATAGGGCTCACACTGCCATCACTATGACCAAGACCACTCACTTTGTTACTTGATTTCCCAGATTTTACCAGATAATGTTTTGTTCTAAAAACATAAGAACAGAAACTTTTTTTCTAAAACAAGACTTTTTTGTAATCAAGCTTCCATTGCTTGAGTACTTGCTCTGTGGCAAACACTGTTACAGATTCTGGGGAGACAGAAATAAACAGAACACAGTTTTTGAGGAGCTTTCAGTCTCCCAAGACAATTAGAAACAGATAAGTCCAATTAAGTGATAGCGTGCCATGATAGGAGTCTAGAAGGGACCAGAGGGGCCCAAACGTAGAAGCAGTACGTTCTACATGTTGGGAATTAGAAAAATTTTCCAAAGGAACCAGTTCAAACAAGAGAAACTATTTAAACACTTTAATCCCTGCTAAGATGTTTTCAGGGCTTATCCAGTGGCTAGGATAGGACAGAGCCAGACTTTCTTTACCTGGCAGGAATGGCCCCTGGTGGTATGACTCCTTTTCCCCTGGCCAGCCTTGCATCTAGTCACCCCTGCTTGACTTTCCATACTCACCCACTCACAAGCTTCTTGCTTTCAGGCCTCTATCAAGGCAGCTACTTTGGTATAAAATACACCTGCTCCACCCACTCTCAACTCTCACGTGGCCAACTTATACTCATCTTCAGAATCACTTCTACTGGAAAGCCTGTCCTGCCTCTGGGACTGTGTGAGGTCCCCCTCTTTATGATCCAAATGAGCCATATACTTCTCCCAATAGAGTATTTATCATCCTGTGTTATAATTACCTGTTTAATTGTAAGACTCCCTTATACACACACACACACACGCTCACACACTATACCATGAACGTATTAAGTACAGGGACCATGTCTTATTCATTTTCTGTGCCATTGGCACCCAGCACAGTTCCAGGCACATAGTCAGCACTCGAAAATGTTTGTTAAGTAAACAAATTGATAGATGGATGGATAACAATGTTTGAGCTACATTGGCATTTGCCAGTGAACAAAGAAGGGCTGAAGATAGTGAATAATTATATTTATTGAGCACTCACTATGGGCCAGCCATTGCTCTAACCCTCTGACATATATTAACTCTTTTAATCCTCAAAACAATCTTCATCTTACAGATGAGGAAACTGTGGTAAGCAGAGGCTAAATTGCTTGCTCAAGCCCATAGAGAGTAAGCAGAAGAGGGAGGATTAGAATGAAGACAGGCTGGCTTGAGAGCCCATGGAGGTAACCGCTGAACGATGTTCCCCATTCCAGCTGTTAATACATCATAGCATGAACTGAGAAAAACTGGGCTTGATCGGGTGTGGAGTGTGCCCCCCACCCCCAAAGGACTTTCCCTGGATCTGTATTGCACAGCACTTTCCTGACAGGGTCAAACCTTCAGCTGAGCCTGATCTGATTTGCTTTCTGGCTGCAAGAATAAAGTACACAGAAGCCTCTGAGATAAAATTTGACTGTTCAGGGCTCCCTGAAATCTTTTCTATTTAGTGTTGATTTTTAAATATCTATATAGATTTTGTTTGTGAGAAAAAAAATGACAGACTCATTTTTATTATTTATATTTATTATAGTTATTAATACTATCACTTTATTATAACTAGCAATCATGAGAATTTAAACTACTTTTCTGTATACTTCTTCTTCTTCTTCTTCTTCTTCTTTTTTTTTTTTTTTGGTATGCCTAATCTCATATAAAATCTCATGAAATAGGCAAGGAATCCTGATGTTTCCCGCCTTGGTCCAGTCCAGTTAATTCCAACCAGTATCTTCACAGTAACCACTATATACTGGGTACATTGCTGAGTTCTAGGAGTATAAAGATAAATAGGGCACAAACTCTGCCCTTAGGAGCAGCTCACAGAGTGCTGGGGAAGACCAGCTCATACACATTTCGTTACTGTGCATGAAATAATAAAGGAGAGAATGCACAAGGCAGTCAGAAGTCACTAAAGAGGGCACCCTGTCCAATCTGGAGGTTTCAGGAAGGCTTCCTGGAAGGGCAACACCTAGGTTGAATCCAAAAGGATGGAAGATTAAGCAAGCCAGGTGAAAACCATGGGATATACTGTTCTGGGGAACAACGTGAACAGAGGTATGTCCTAACATGGCATGTGCAGAGAATTACAGCATGTAAAATGTGTGTTGGCAGGTGACAGGAAATGGGCTGACGAGGCTGATAGGCAGGAGGCTTACCCGGAGGGCCTGTCAGCTGACCACCTTCCAGCTCTCCTGTCTTCCTTTCCAGAGCCTCTTCTTTCTGTTTAACTCTCACTTTAGACATGCAATTTCTTCATACTGGTGGCCACCTCCCAACACCAACTTGATGCCTCTCCACCCATCACCAACCCAAGCTTATGTGTTCTCACTCTTTCTCTCTGCTAGAGAACCATTTGTGCTTTTACAATAATGGTCATTAGTGACTTGTTTCATCCTTTATGCTGTGAACACTTACCAAGCAACTACTTTGTTACAGAGACTGTGCTAAGTACTTTTATATATATTATCTCATTGGATCGTCACATAATATTTTATAACAGACAATATTAGCTCCATCCACAGATAAGAAAAAATAATAACTGAGACATGTAGAGGTTAAGCAAGCTTATTTAGTTCATATTTAATAAGTGGTAAAGCCATAATTTGGGATTCAAACCCAGATCTAAAGCTCTTTTTCATTCTAATGTTGCCCTTCTGATGGATTCATTTTCTCAACCATGTATCCCATTTTGTTGTTGTTGTTCATAAATAAGGTCACTGTGAATGTATTTCTGCCATATAAATATTCATATTTTGGTTCTAATTTTTACTCCCAGAGATATGACTCTAAAGGTGACTTTTTTTTTTGGTATACAGACAGATCAGTCAAGGTGACATCAGGGAACAAGGTAGCCTGTCAGTACCTCTCCTGTTATAACTTGGCAGAAGTAGTGTGGTGAGGGGCAGTAAGCCTTGTCAATAAAGATATGGATTTCAATCCTGGCTTTGGCTACTTACTAGTTGGGACCTTAGACAAAGCCCTTAACTCTCAGAGCCTCTGGAAAATGGGGACAATAATGTTCATCATACTCTGAATTATGCTCACAGGGTCATTGCGAGCATAATACAGAGTACGTCCCAAAGTCCAGGCTCACAAGATGTGAGTTTTCTCTAATCATGCCGTCATCTCAGTTAGCATCTACCCAATTTACAGCTCGGTGACATAATGTGAGGAGGGTTCCATGACATCATTCCTCAGGAAAGTTACTGAGATGGAAATATTTGACTTTGGGAATCTGGCCTGAATTACTCATAAATCACTGCTCTATCCTGGGGGCCCATGGCCCTCCAAAACTCCATTATATTCTTAGGAGGTAAGTTTCTGTTAAAATGTTTTTTTCAGAAATCAGGCTTTCCTCTGAGTTTAAAGGTGGTTTCACTGTGTTAGCCATTTTTCTCATTCTGCTTGTGGTTTTGGCAGTGCATTCATATTTCTTCATTTAAAAAAAAGTGATTTTTTTTAACTTAGCCCAAAATATGTGGATCCATTTTACCTAATGATGTGGAAACTAGATGACAAATCACTCTAGTAAATTTTATACATAACATAATATGAAGCTCTCTTTGGTGAGGCAAATGTGTGTTCATGTTGTTCACTCATGTTTAGGGGGGAAAAAAGCAATTGAAGGAAATAGTCACAACATCCCTCATGTGTGCAAGCTTGCTGCCTGGCCTTGCTCTCAGGCATTGCAACACTGCACTATGGATGGTAGAGCTGCCAGAGAATGTGACTCTGTCTGCTGAGTAAAAATGGCACAGGCAAGGAGCCAGCTCAGTGGCACATTGGTTAAGTTGCCTGCTCTGCTTCAGTGGCCTGGGGTTCATGGGTTCAGATCTCGGGTATGGACCTACATACCGCTCATCAAGCCTTGCTGTGGTGGCATCCCACGTACAAAACAGAGGAAGATTGGCACAGATGTTAGCTCAGGGCTAATCTTCCTCACCAAAAAAAAAAAAAAAAAAAGGCACAACCAAAAATGCAAACTAAAAATGCTGTTTTCTCCAATTTGTTATTCATGTGGCTTTTCTAGTTGGAGACAGAGAGACCATGACTTGGTAAACAAACATAGATCTGTCACTGACCTTGCTCTTCCAAAACAAACAATAACTGGAAAGCAAAACCTGGTGAACCTGATGAAGCTCCCAGGGGATACAAGGATAATTACAATCAGCATTTGTTAAGCCAGTCCCAGTCATGTGTGAGGCACTGTACATGTGTTTTATACATTAGTATCTCACAGAACAAAGCCCCTCAGCCCAGGTGTAGTAGGTCTGGAGTGGGGCCAGAGAGTTTGCATTTCTAACAAGCTCCCAGATAACAGTGATTAAGGTGCTGCTGACAGAGGGATCACACTTTGAGAACCACTGACTTACATATTCTAAGTTCACAGCAACCATTTGAATTAGATATTATTATGATCTGTTTTAAAAGAGAGAAAACTGAAGCACAGTTTAAGTGATTTGTCCAAGATAGCACAGCTGTCAAGGGACACAGGTGGGATTCAAACCCAAGGTTGTCTGAGTCCAAACACTATGTTTTTTCCACAATAGCATAATTGATAAGCCTTCAAGAGGATATATCAGTGAGTAATGGTTCCTCCTTCCCGGTAGCCCCATATTAGGACTTTTGCTCTGTGGGCTCATTAAACTCAGGGCATTACCTGCCTACCCGGGGAGAAGATAACACTATTACAAGAGGCTTGCTAGTGATTGAGTTATTAAGCATACTTTCCCTTCTCTGCTCATCTGGTAAATTCCACAGCAGTCCCAGAGATGACTCTTCTAAAATGTTCTTCCACCTTCTCCCCTTCTGACTGAGGGGAGTACACTCCTCGCTGGAGCCAATGTCCAATCAGGAGATCAGTTGCCATTCCCCTACACTCCAGTCCAAAGTGCACCTGTATTAGTGCCAAACGGGAGGACACTGTTATGTAACTGAGGATGTGAAAAGGCTTTGGAATGTAAGTTGGCTAGAATCTCAGAGTGTGGTCACCATCTAATGTTGCCATAAAAACAAAAGCAAAATGAAGCAAGCAAAGAAAACTTCTTCAATCTTAGATAGCATGGGTAGAACAAGGGATCTCATTCCCTGGAAACTTACGTGGCAAAAGAGACTTCATGGATGTGATTATGTGAAGGATCTTGAGAAGATTATCCAGGTGGGCTCAATGTAATCACAGACTCATTATAGGAGGAGTGCAGATGTGTCAGAGTCAGAGAGAGATTTGAAGATGCTACTCTACTGGCTTTGAAGATGGAGGAAGGATCTAGAAGTCAAGGGATACAGCAGCCTCTAGAAGCTAGAAAAATGCAAGGAAATGGATTGTCTTCTAGAGCTTCCAGAAGGAACATGGTGCTGCTAACACCATGATTTTAGCCCAATGAAAGCCATTTTGGACTTCTGATCTCTAGAACTACAAAATAATAAATTTGTATTGTCACTAAATTTGTGATTATTTGTTACAGCAGCAAGAGAAAACTAACATACCCTCTGAAGGATCTGGAACTCAAATAAATGATCCTATCCTGACCACAACACTCCCTAAAAGTTATAGGCCATCTTGGCTGAGGCAGAGAGAAAGATTTCTGTCTTCTCCACACAAAACTCCTGTGAGGTTCCATGACATTCTACAAGGTTTTACTCTGGTCATATGTATCGCACACATACACATTCTACCAGAGATCACTGAAGACAGGAACATTTTCTTATTCATCCCTACGTTGGCTCTGAGCAGGAGCTCAGTAAATTGCTACTGTGGTAGTATAGGAGGTAAAGAGGAGATCCAAGCCTATTGAGCCCCCTACTTCCGCTCTTCAAAGGATAAAGAGCTGTGCTACACCATCATCTTAACTTTCCCCTATGCTATGTCCTGTCCATTCTCGACCCCACCAATGTCTTGGTCAGGAGCTGAGGAGAGCAGGGCCCACTTGACCCGTTGGTAAGAGTCAGGCAGACCAGACAATGTGCTCTGACTCAGGCAGACACACTATGACTTGCACAAAAAAAAAAAAAAAAAAAAGGCACAGCAGGAGCATCTGAGGGAAATGAGAGGGAACTTGAGTTCAGAGTGAACTGTGACACCTCTCTCAGGGACTGTCCAGCCACTGGGTACAGCCAAGTGTGCAGCCTATTGCTAAAGAATGGACTAGGGCAAAAGCAGGCTTTCCTCCTCCATGCACAGAGCTAGTGCCTGCCAGGACAGCAAAATGAGAACCAAATGTTCAAGCCCAAATGGACTAGCCAGCACTTTTCCTTTTCATTAGTTAACTAATGAAAATACAAAAATAATTGATTTCGACATCCACTCACAACAGAAGTCTAACTGTAGGACTTGTTTTAATATAAAGGATGTTTGAAATGTCTGGTGATACTTGAGAAAAACTGAGCAAATTGACTTCATTGAAGAACTCACAAAGCCACGTTAGCAGAATGCTTATGTGCTGAACTGGAGCTAAGCAGATGCAGACTTCTGATGTCTTGCCTGTCTTTTTCACCTTCAAACTCCAAATCCCTGCATCAAAGCACATGTTATCTAATTTCCCCTTGGACATTTCCAGAGGCTTTCATTTAATTGTATTCACTGTGCAGACACTGCTTTGTGACTGTATCTCTGGGGAAAATGGTGCCAGACAGAGAGTGAGTTGCGGGCTGAAAGGAGCAGCCAGTCTTTAAACTCCAGGGCATTTCTAACCATCCTTAGTGATGCTGGTGAAGAACCCAGCTCTGTGTGTCAGCTATTTACAGACACTCCCCTTCTTTCCTCCTTTCTTCGGCCCCACAACCTTCATCCCTATCCCCAGCAGTCAGCAGACTCAGTCACTCTCCTGGCCACCAGGTGGCAGGCCGGGTTTTCCAGGTAGCTCCAGTGGGAGAGAGCATTTCCGCTCAAGATGCACTCAGCTTGTGTAGCAGTGACAGAGGACTGCCACCATGGGCTTGTACAGAGAGCTTGATGCGAGCAGCCGGAGGCAAAGTTTTGCAGAAGCAGTGCTAACAGCAGATGCACTGATTCCCAGGTGCATCAACTGAAGAAGACTCCTAATACAAACTTGTTGCTTTTCTGGCCATTGATGATATCACATTTCCATACCTATAAAAATGGTGTGACATCTAAAAGCTAGAAAAAATCAGCATTATTTCCTAGAACATTGAAGTTAGATTTTAAAAACATACAAATTATTCTCACACACCACGAAGGAACCTTACGTAACTATTCTCCTGCCACTCACTTCTGCCACCAGAAATGCCTTTCAAATTCGAAACGTCATGTTTCCAGTGTTTCTATTCTTCAGGAATCAAACTGACTACCATCAAGATCTTCCATTTATTAGGGATGCACTGTGTGCCCATGTACTCTATATTTAATCCAATTCATTTCTTGCAACAGCCCTGTTTGGAAGGTTTATTATGCCCATTATACTGAGGAGGGCACTAAAGGTCAGAGAGATGATGACACTTGCCCAAAGTGGTGAGTGGCTGCACCAGGGTTTGAACTCAACTACTGCATTAAGAACTTTAGTCCTAAAATGCGCTACAGCTTAAGGCTTTCTCTAAAGCTTGACCTGCTGAATGAGAAGCCAATCTGCCCTGTCACATGCTTAGTCACACCATTTCTGGAGGGAAACAAAATGGTGAAGGGGCAGGTAGCCTTTACTTCAGTGAAAATTAATGAGTCAAGTTTGACAGCATTTTGTACGTGAGTGCTCAGTGCAAGTAAGACGTGGTTGGGGTCCACCGGTGGAGATGGGTGTCAGGCAGTCCAGCTAAAAGTGTAAACAGGCAGAATCTACAGAAGAGAAAGGGGAGTGTAGGATGTGGAAGGAAGATGATCAGAATGATGACAGCTAACATTTATAATGTGGCAGGCATTATTGTCCATGCCTCTTAAACATTCATTGAATCCTTAAGACAACTCCATGAGGCAGGTAACATTAGTGCCTCCATTTTATACATGAGAGAATTGAGACCCAGTGAGGTTAAGCAAATTGCCCAAGGACAGAGAGCTGGAAAGGACTGGACCTTGAATTCTAATCCAAGCAGTTTGGCTCTAGAGTCCATAGCAGCTAAAGCTGCTAGAAATTATCAACACTAAGACTATATTTGAAAGGGAGGTAAAGAGTTTGTTAGGAGTCAAGGAAAGGTCAGGATTGAGAAGAACATTTGAAAAAGTGTCATCATCGCTGCAATTTGCTTGAGGTTGGATAGCCTCCTATTTAACTCCCTTCACAAACTAAATGATTATCCATTGCCCCATTTTCTTTTGTTAATCCCTTTCCTTACCACTTTCTCTTTCTGTGAGACATAAAGCCACTGTCTAGAGTACTCTGCCGAGTTATAATCCAGTTAAGGCCCAAAGCCAATCTGGTTTGGTCACCGAAGCAACTCTCCACAAGAAGGACGTTTCAGTTTCTTGGCAGAAAAGTCTGCAAAACAAAGACAGCACTGACTTGAACTAAATTGGTACAAGAAATGGGATGTGTTTCCTAAAAGCAGATTCAGATTAAGTACATGGTTTCATTTTTATCAGCTATGATTTATTTTTTTTATGATTTATTTTTACTTCCTTTCTTCAAATGAAGACTATTTCTAAAGTTGTCAGTTTAAAAATGTGTGAGATAATGGAAAGTATCTTTTAAAAGTGGTCTGATATAGTTGAAATTCACCAGATATTTCTTAAGCATCTACTTCATGCAAATATTTAATCAACTTCCTAAACTAAATGCATTTCACATCCTGGATAATTTTAACACGTAAGATGGGTCAACAGAAAAAAATATTATGTTGATTAAGAAATTAAATAATGATTTCATCATCACTTCTCTAGACATTATCATTGACAACTCTTCCTCCTCTTACATTTCCTCTCTGGATGAAAGCTACACCTTCAACCTAATTGAACAATCCTGTATCATTCTGAACTTTACTTTCCTTGACCCTTCACATCCAATCATTTTCTCGCCTTATTTTACCTTACCTTTTGCATTCTCACTGATATTACCGTGGATCAGGACTCCATAACTTACGGTCTGAGCTACTGACATGGTGTCCTAAATCTCTATTATGGATGCACCACCCTGTCCCAACAGCTGCCAGAGTGACCTTCCTAGAGTGCAAATCTGATCACATCACCCAATCTTCAAATTAGCAGGTATATATGCCTTAGAATGTGAAAATCCAAAACTCATTCACCTGGCTCACAAAGCACGTAAAGACCTGGCCCTTGAAGATTGACCTTTCCAATATGAGGTCCAGCCACCCTCCCCCAATGTCCCTACCACTAATGCTCCTCCAGACACATTTTCAATACCCCAGCAGTGCCAAACTGCATATAGTGCCCAAATACACCACACCTTAGCCACTTTGTTTGGCAGGTGCCTATCTCGTATAGTCTACTCTTTCTTCCTCTACTAATACCTGCATTTATCTCAGTTTTTTTACCTAGAAAATACCTTCTTTTACCTTCCAATTCCTAACCCAAATATTACACATCTTTAAACATTATATTTACATTGGGCTTTCGGGATCTCCTCATGGAGAACTCCGCAAGTTGTATTATCATTAGTTTATGTGTTTTTCTCCCTGCTAGACTGTAAGTTTCTCCATCACCAGCAACTAACACAGTGCCTGTTTTAACAAGTTCTCTAGTAAATATGCGTTAAGTGAATGACCAGGAAAGATTCACTTCTCTAGTCTCTGGTAAAGACCTAGCTCCTCCTTTAATGGTGAATTAGCACTCAATAATAGTTCATTTTTCAAGAGAATAAGTCAACTTTTCAGGTCTTGCTCTACCACTGCCTGATAACATATCATTTCAATATATTTCTGTCTCTCACTAGGCACGTAGAAAGTAAATGCTGAGAAGATTTACAGCTGGTGGGTTGTAGTGTTACGAATGATATGTTTCAGGTGTTTAATTTGGGGGACGAGAAATGCTTTGAAATGATTAAATGGTTTGGCTCTGCAATAATTGAAGTATATTTGTGGAGCTATAAAAGACTATGTCTGGATGATTTTGATGAATTGCATCTAAAACATTCCCTTTGTATAATGAATTGATATTCTTGAATGCTGTGATTACAGTGAGTTTTAATTTGCATGTGATGTTAGTGGTCTCGTTTGTTACTACTTGAATTTGATTAAAATGTTTTTGATTAATTGATATAAATTATCTGGGTGGTGGGATAAACTAAGCATTTTGTTCAAAATTCTGTTTCTAGAAATGTTCCTTTTATTTGCATTCGCCCTGCTTGGAAGTGGCCTAGCTACACCACATCTGGGGCATGCAAGTCATATCTCTTTCAGAACATAACATTTCATACCAGAAGAAAGTATGCCTCAGGCATAATTCTGTGAGTTAACAATTCCTTCTCTTCCCTCAAGCTCCATATCCTTGGTAGGAAAGATGGAATTGTTGAGGAAGAAATAAACAATGGAAACATAATATCCTTTTCTCTAGCATCTTGGCTAAAATAAGTTCTCTACCTTTCCTGAGTCATTTGGCCACCCACTTCTCTGGCATCCCTCCCAATTTCCCCCAAAACATACATACACACGAGAAGAAAACAAACATTCATCAAGCTCCTTCAATGTTCTCTGTGCTATTACATGTAATGTGCTAATTTGTACAAACTTGCAAAGTAAAAAGAAACTAATTTTTATAGCTGTGGAAACTGAAACTCAGAGAGATGAAACAATCTTTCCAAGATTGTACATTTACCTCTCAATTGAGCTGATTTGAACCCACGTCTGCTAGGCTTCTCCTCATGCTCTTTGCACTGTGCCTTATTATATCCTCCACCACTCCTTAGCTGAAAAAAATATGCCTGGGGCTGCCCCATGGCTGAATGGTTAAGTTCATACGCTCTACTTCCGTGGCCCTGGGTTCGCGGGTTCAGATCCCAATGCAGACTCCACTCATCAGCCATGCTGTGGAGGCAGGAGGGATCCCACGTACGAAGTAGAGGAAGATTGGCGCAGATATTAGCCCAGGGCTAATCTTCCTCAAGGAATAAAAAAAAGAGGAGGATTGGCAACGGATGGTAGCTCGGAGTGAATCTTCCCCACAAAAAAGAAAAACAAAAGCCCATTGTTCCAAAAAGGGGGAATCAGTTATAGAACTTCAACTCTCGATGGTCTACTGAAGAAACTCACAGAGGAGGTAGCATTGAAAAGAAAGTAGGAATGTTTGTGTTGCTTAGGTAGGAGAAGACATTCCGCAAGAGATAACAGCAGGCACCAAGGCACAGAGTTTGGGGCTACTTGAGGCCACCTCCTGTCTCCCGGCCGTAGGTGTTCTCTAAGGTCTCTCCGTGGTCCTTGGCTCCTCTCTCCACGTGTTCTCTTCTTTGGAGAACTCACCACATTGCACTTTCAGTTCTCAAGATTCTTCCTTGAGCTCTAGTTGTGAGTCTCCAAATGACAAGTGGATAGTTCCATCTTCATACCCAGCATCACCTCAACCTCAACTCACTCTTCTATCAAATAAATTCTTCTGTAATGGTTTCTTTGCGTTTCAAATAAATGTAATTAATGCTACTTTCCCACTCGCAAAATGTCAGCCATGCTTAATTTGTCCTTGTCTTCAACTTAAACATATTCAATAAGATATTAGATGCAGTTGAGATATTAGATGCTATTAAAAAATGTTTTTTCAAACATTTGTTATTTTATCCTTACTTTTATTTGCACAACTGCTATACAAATCCAATAGCTTATCTCTGCACATCTGAATTACTGCAATAGTGACAAGCCCAATACATTTGACCAACTCAAAAATAATCAGGGCCTCCTCACTTCCAGCATGTTGAAAAATACACCACTGACAGTTCAGGTTACCTTTCTTACCTTTTCAACCTTACCTCATGCTCCTCCTGAGCTTTAATTTTCTGCATAAATCAAGCTGCCTCGCCCATGGACCCCAAACACTCCTTGTGCATTGCTGCTTCTACAAAGTATTTACTGAGCAAGAGATTCATCCGCACTCATCTTACCCAATGCAGCTTACACCATTTATAAAGCCGTTATTCACCATCTAGTCCATAGAAGTTCTGAGCATACACAGCCCATATCAATGACTTTACCATTCACTTAGATGGAAATTTGTCTATGAGAGACAGAGAGCCTTTAAATTATTATAATGTGAGTGATGTCTTATCTCGGTAATAACATGTTTTAATTTCTTCCATATCTTGAATTTTTATGAATTCCCCATAGTACATAGAAAAATATTCTTTCTTAGTTTTGAATGCTGTAGAGTTTTTACAAGCACGTCTTTCTAAAAGGAAGAAAACTTTATCTTGTCAAACTACAACCAAACTGTATTAACTCTTGCAACAAAAGCATTAGTACATATATGTTTATATATATATGTGTATATATAGATATATATTCTATATATATATAGATATTGAAGATAAAGCAAAAGTCATATGACAGAAGACTTGGACTGTATTTCAATATCTTGCCTTTTATTCACCAGTACATCCCGCAATTATTCATTGAGAATGTGCTGTGTACCAGGAACTTTTCTAAGCTTTGAGGACAAAGTGGTGAACAAAACAGAATTTCAACCCTCACAGAACTTCAATTGTAGTCATAGGGAATGACAATAAAACATAAACAAATTCATAATATAATTCTACATAGGTATAATCGCTACAAAGAAAAATGAAGCAAGGTGAGGGACTAGAATGAGGCGGCCTGGGGAGTGATTTTAGATATTTTTAGATATGGAATCATGAGCAGCCTCTTTGCACAAGTTAAACAGAGAGCAAAATGAAGTGAGAAAATAAGACACATAAAGATGTGGGAAGTGGGGGGTAAATGTTCAAGGCAGAGGGCACAGTAAGTGAAAATGTCTTAAGGCAGGGACCAGACTGTCATTTTAGAGGGCAAGCAAAGTCCCTTGTGGTTGGAGTAAAATAAGAAAGGGAGAGAATGGTAGGAGAAAAATATAGACTGGCATTTGGGGATCTGGTATGAGATCTGGTATAGATTGGATGTGGTACAGATTTTATATTTTGTCCTGAAGGTGATGGGAAGCTTTGGAAGTTTCGAGAAGTCACATGATGAGATTAATATGCTAAAGACATCCTTCTGGCTTCTATAGACACAATAGAATGCAGAATGGAAAGAGAAGGGGGAAATCAGACATCCATTGTGATGGGCTAGGTAAGAGACTTTGTTCTTAGTGCTGTTCAGTCGATTCCAACTCCTAGTTGACTCTGTACAGCAGAGAGGAACCTTGCCAGCTCTTTTTGCACCATCCTCTCACCTTCTCGCACTCTATCAGACAAAGCTCCACTGCTATTCATAGGGTTTTCATGGCCAATTTTTTCAGAATTGGGTGTCTAGGTCCTTCTTCCTAGTCTGTCTTAGTCAGAAAGCTCCCTTGAAACCTGTCCACCATGGGTGATCCTCCTGGTATTTGAAATACCAGTGGCACAGTTTTCAGCATCCCAGCAGCTCTCAGTGGCCACAGTGTGACAACCAACAGATTGGTGATGTGGTTCCCTGACCATGAAATGAACCTGGGCCGTGGTGGTGAGAAAGCTAAATCTTAATCACTAGACCACCAGAGCTGGCTAGGTAACAGATTATGATAGTTTAAAGTAGAAAGTACAACGATAGAACTTAATGATTGCTCTGTTGATATAAAGGAAAGAGAAAAATTAAAGATGAGTCTTGGGCTTTTGACCTGTGTAAATGTGAGGATTGGGACCTGGGTAATTCAGACTTGGGGAGGGAAGTTGGAAGGTTAAAATCAAGTGTTAGTCTTGTTACTACTTTAGCCCATAAACTCAGAGGAGAAGTCCAGGCTGGAGATTAAAATAAAAGGATTGGGGGAAGCCAAACACATTTGATGATAATATGTCTAAATTAGGAGAAATTTGGGACAAAGGATGGTAAAGGTAAAAAAGAGAAAATCTGAAGAAAAGTGAGTTCGGTTTTAGAATTGTTAAATTCAAGATTTCTAAGAGACATCTAAGTGAACAAGTTCAAGAAGCTGCTGGAAAAAACTGGCCTGAAGATCAACAGAGTTTGGTGTTTGAAGTACAGTTTAGGAGAGCCAAGGGCAGAGCCTAGGGACTAGGTAAATAAAGGAAAGTCTGAGAACAAAATAGTTTCAAACAAAGAATTCCTGAATATTAGATTAAGTACACCTGATACCCAGATACATGTGATAACACAAAAGGAAAAAGAATAACCAAAGAATGAAGGAGTGGTCAATAGTTCCAATGCTACAGGGAAGTCAAATTAGATAAAGAGTCATCATCTTTGAATATGGCAACCAGATGTTGGTTTGGGCTTTAACAAAAGCAATTTCAGGCCCCAACTCTTTGAGGAGGTTCTTTGTCTCCCAAAGGAGCAAGCAATCAAATAGAAATCAGTGTTCATTCATCAGGTAGAACACTCTCATTAGTCCGCTACTGGATTCCATGGAATAAACTGGCTATGATAGGCACACCACCAAGATGCATGTGGGACACCCATAACCAAGGATCCTGTTGGTACCAAGAGCACTGAGACCCCATAGCAGCCTCCTCAAAGTGTCCACTTGTGATGGGTTTTGGTTCTTAACTTCCTCCTTACTTACTTATGTCCGAGTCTCATATTCCTACACCTGCTGCACTATAGAGCCACAGGTTTATAAACTGCGGACTACAGGAGCAGGCGAAGGAGCCCTGGGGGTTGGCAGCCTTGCTGTGAGCAGGCGATAACGCCCAGACTGTGCGGCCAAGTGCAGATCAAACTGGGTCCCCAGAAGAGTGTAATGAACACGGCCCCCTAGAGGGCAGCAGAGCCTCACAGGAGGGGGGAGAAATACCAAAAAGGGGTTAGTGGGCAGTTTCACCAAAGAAAACACAAGGGGGCAATACACACTTCTATGGGGAATGAAATCAAAATTCAACAGTGAATTAAAGGAATTAGGTAATACAAGAGGTAGAAAGATCTAAATTGTATATGAGACAACAAAAAATGAACTAGGAAGAGGAGAGGTGGACAGAAGTCAATCACAGGAAACAAGATTTTCTGCTTGGTGAACATTTATTACCCAGCAATAATAACAAATAGGTACTATCTGCTGAGAACCTATTATTCATCATGTTGTCTGCTATGAGCTAGATGATATTTTAGGCACTGGAAATACAAAGATGGGTACAATACTGTCTTTCCCCTAGGTAACTCCTCTCTTCAGAGTAGAGCCAGAAATGTAAGCAAGTAACATCAGGAGAGAGTTGTAGGTGCCGTAAGTCCTTGTAGGGGACACTGCAAGGTCACAAAAAAGGAAGTAATTAATTGTATGAGAAGAGACAGGAAAGGCCTCAAAGAAAGGATATCATGACAGTATGGATCATGGTTGTGGTGTTTTTTCTCTCCCCTGTAATTTCTCTAAGTCTTTCCTAAAATAATCCATCTTTTTTCCCTCATTCCTATTCTTTCCTTCAGCACATTTCTTTATCGAGCCCTACCAGGCTCCAGTCACTGTTGTGGCGTTGGGATACAGAGGTGGTCTCTGACATGGCGATCAGAGGCAAGGCACTAAGCCTGCCCTGTACGTTTCCTCCTCCTCCCCTCTCTGCACCTGCCCTTTCTCTAGGCATGAAGGAGAAAGCTGAGCCTTTTGGTTCTAATAGGTCCTGTGTGAGGAAGAAAGGTAACAGAAAAAGATCATGTCTTTTCACTTAACTAACTCTTCTCATCACTTATGCATTCAACAAATAGTGACTATGCACCATATGCCAAGCTTCTGCCTCTCCGGACAGGTTAAGTTCAAGTTCTGCCATGACATTTTCCATTTCAGTTCTAGGATCTTTCCACCCTAGCCACACAAAGGTGCTGTTATCTTCACCATGAATTAAGTCTTCTCTAATTTTTGGCTTATGGCAGCTATGTTTGTCATCCCCATTAGATTCTAAGCTCCCTGAGCTCAGAGGATGTGAAATGTATTTCCTTAATGTCAACTGCAGAACGAAGTACTATGCCCAGTATCCAGAAGATACATAATATGTGTCTGAGTTTATTATTTACAATCAGAAGGACCTAGTTTTTAAGTCCATCAACATTTATCAGCTATGAGAACTACAGTGCTCTTTTAAATAATCATACCCCTCCCCAGGGTTCTAAGAATGTTTGAGACAACATATAAAAACTCCTAACAGTGCCCGGCATGTACGCTCACTCTTCCTCCTTCTCTTCTTTATTCTTTGGCTTCTCCTTGATTTTTTACTTTTCAATTGAGTTTTCTTTTACCTTTTACTCAACCTCTTTGGTAATTTTGGTTATTTCCTTTAATCGAGTGTTCTAGAATACAGGATTTAAAGTCCAACAGAACAAAAATGTGTCTGGCTTTGCCCCCTTGGAGCAAGTTACTTATGTACTCTGTGGCTCAGTTTCTTTATCTGTAAAATGGGGATGATAATAATGCTGACCTCATAGTTTCCTTGTGAAATTAAATGCTAAAATCCATGTAAAACATCAATGCTGAGTTAAGTAGCACTGTTCCCATTATTCAAAGAGGAAACTTAAGAAAAGTTATATAAGTTACCCAAAATCATACGACTTATAAGCAGTATTGCTGGGAATCAAACCCACAATGATTAACTCCAAAGCCAGTATGCTTAATTGCCATGATTTATTTCTCATCTCAGGCAAACTAAAGACCAATCGGTTTAGAAAAATTTGGAGGAGTATGGTATATCTATCTATATGTGTGTGCCTGTGTATGATTACATAGAGGTGTGTGTGATCTTGTGTCTATATTTTTGTGTATGTGTATACATATATTTGATATATATATAATATACATGATGCTTAATAACTGCTTATGTTAGTTTATTATACTCTGCCATAATAAACTCCTGTATTTCTAGATCCCATGCAACTTCTAATTCAGTATCTGGTACATAATAAATACTTAAGAAACACAAGTAAATTTACTAAAGAAAAGACTTTATAGCATCCTTTTTATATAATGTTTCTTTGAATATCTCCCATTGTGAAATTAAAACTATTTCACTTTCACTTTATTGTGATAGACATTAAGAAATGTGGAATCTGCTTAGAAATGGCAAAGTTAATAAATCCATCTGCTGTAATTATAATCAACCACAAGACATTATCCTAAAACCAGGAGAAATATAATTCTCTTTATTAAAATGATACTATTAAAACAATGTGATGAAGCCCAGAAGGGGCATGGAAAGAAAGGCAGTCCTCGGTCATAAACTTGTGATTTTCGTACTTCTGTGCAGTATAACGGAGTGGAGATGATTCTTTTGAAGCTCATGGAAGCACAACTTGGCAGACCAAGGACTTACCAAGAAGACTTGCTTCCCTCTCTTTGGGCATCATTCCCACTCAGGCAGCCGTAACTGTCACAGGAAGCATGCCCTCCCCCCGCATACACACAGGCACCAGGAACATCCCAACCTCCTTCTACAACCCCTACCTCGTCTTGGTCTTATCAAAATCAAGTGATTTTAAAACCGGAGAGAAATGGGAACTAAGATTCTTTGGTGAAATTTGGAAATACTTTTTATCTGTTCCTCAGTAGTTGAGAGAGAAAAATGGGAAAAAAGAAGGAAAAGTGTGGAGATGGGATGGGAGCAGCAAATGTGAAGGAAGAGGACAAGAGGAAGAAAGGAGGTTGGCAAACTGAACAACTTTACTGAGATAAGAAGAATTGGTGAATGAACATCTGTGTACAATAGAAAGGGACGGCCAATTCAGATGGAGTCAGGTTTGGATAAATCTTACTGCCTCAGCTTTGATAAACGTTCTTGCTTTTACCATTTTCGCAGCTTCATGCCAAAAAGCATTTGGTGACTTGCTGCTGCACACAAGGCCCTATGCTGGGTGCTTGTGAAAAGAACAGACATGCCCTCGCTGCCATGAAGTTTACAGTCTAGTGAGAACGAAATGATAACCTAGGAAGCAAATGAAGACCTAATTAGACTAGGTAATGCTATGAAGGAAGCAACAAGGCTCTACTAGAGATCAACAGGGGAGACAGGCTGAGAGGAAGTAAAGAGAAGAGCATCACCGTCTCCATACTGTCTTCAAGCCCAGCCTAAATTACAGCAGCATAAGTTAGGGTGTGTGGGAGCAGAGAGATCACAAGGACCAGGTCTGGAAGAAGGTAAAAATCAAAGATTCATTAACCTACAAGATTTAATGCAGACTATACAGGCCATGTCCCATATGAGGACTCATAGTTTCATAAGTATTAGGGGACATGTGGAGAAAACAGGACAAAATATTTTGCATCACGACTGTCTGGGAAAAACCTGCCTGGTTATAGAAATCATTTGTACAGAAAAAAAATGGCAGATATGAAAGTAACATCACTATGTCCCCTATTAAGCTAAAAAATTTTACATAAATTATTTCACCTCATCCCCAACATTTCCAGTTTGCAGATGGGGAAATTGTAACTTGGAAGGCGTGAGCGAGTCTCCTAACGTAACACAGCTGGTTGGTGATTTCTTTACGGGATAGGAGATAAACTCTGGGAAGCAGGGGTAGAGTCAAGTTTTGTGAGACTTAAAGTGAAATTTGGGTGGCTCTATTTAAGAAAAGGATTAAAGGGGCCGGCCCGGTGGCACAGTGGTTAAGTTCGCACGTTCTGCTTCGCTAGCCTGGGGTTCGCTGGTTCGGATCCTGGGTGCGGACATGGCACCACTTGGCAAGCCATACTGTGGCAGGTGTCCCACATACAAAGTAGAGGAAGATGGGCATGGACGTTAGCTCAGAGCCAGTCTTCCTCAGCAAAAAGAAGAGGATTGGCAGCAGATGTTAGCTCAGGGCTAAGCTTCTTCAAAAAAAAAAAAAGAAAAGGGTTAAAAAATGTGAATACAAAAATAGGAACAGGGCCTTGCAAGGGACTACTGCGATGGGGTGGGGGTGGGGGTGAGGTGGAGGCCTCCTTATCCCTTAGCTTCACAGCACATCTGCTTCCATAGAGAAGCACTGAGGTTTGGACTCCATCAGACCCCAGACAGAAAATCAAGTTGCTGAGTGCAAACTGTAATAAAGGTCAGTATCGAGGAAGGATCAGGCTTCCTATGTATCAGGGTGGAAAGGGTCAAGAAAGAGCAGAGGCAGGGGCTCAAGCCAGGAGATCAGGAAAAAGATGGAAGTGTTCAATAAATACCACAGTAGCCTGTATGCCTTAAGCCATTTAAAGACAGAGCCAGGCCAAACAGATGGCACAGCTAGTGTTTGTAACCAGCATTTGAGTGAGAAACATGCACCATAGTTAACCAATCTGGTAACCTTGGGCAAGTTACTTATTCTCCCTGTGTCCTAGTTCTTCCTGCTTTGTCAAATAGGGATAATCATGGTACCTAATTCATGGGGCTGCCACAATAATTAAATCAGTACATTTGGGAATTCCGAATGGGGCCTGGTATATTCCAAGTTATTCAGTAAATAGTGGCTCCTACTGTCATTATTACCCAGCTTGGACGCTCCAAGGTTGTTACAGCTGTTCATACACAAAAATGTTAGGAAAAACTCCTGTTGGAAAACCACACATCTGTCTTTAGAAAGAATAAATTATTTTGTTTGAAAATTCCTCAATCCTAAAATAGAAGCCAGGAACTTTTAATTAACGCTTTACTGCAGTGTTTCCTTAGGCTGACCCTGTTCTCATATAGAACGCCTCCCTCTCATCAATATCTTGTTCCTCCTCGGTAAGTCTTCCCTATTGAGGATGTTGTGCAAGCTTGTAAAGCACCTTAGAACTAGTTTTAAAATCTGTGTCTTCCTGGGTTTCTGTTGATTGTGAAACAAATAGCAACATCGAAGGAAAGTACACTATGGAAAGGCAATGACTTAAGATGATTCATCTCTGAAAACAAGTTCTCATCATAAGTGGGATTAAAATACCTCCTTTGGGAATTCTCTGGAAGCTAAATAAAAGGCTTTACTCAATACAAAATTTAACACATTTCCATAATATTGCTATGCTGTAATTTATTAAACTATTCTCCAGTGGTTGGTTTGTTCTCATTTTGTTTAGTTTTTGCCATTTTCTATAACACTGAAGGGAAAAACCTTTGCACAGAAGCCTTTGAGCTTCTGTTGAATTATTTCCTTAGACTAAATTCCTATGAATAGAATTACTGGGTCAATATAGCTGTTTCTTTACATTTTAATTGCTTATTTGCATTGCTTCCCCACCTGTCCACTTCTGCCTTTTATTTTGTTTTATAGAGGACAGAGCAATATGTTCCCTGGCAGCTTCTCAAATACTTTCCCACCTTATGTTTATTTCTTATTTATTATTTTCTGGAGCTATTAATCGTGCTCAATTTTTGTTTTTAATACGAAATCTTTGAATGAATCAACTTGACATTTCAAGTCTGAAGAAAAGCTATCTTTCTGTTTATGCAGCCCACAAGATCTGCCAAAACAAGTCGTAAACCATTCAAATGTATTTACTTACCTATAGATACACAGAGGGCAGAGGATGAGACTGAATAGGGAATCACTTCGCAGTATTACTTTGTGCTAATGAACTAATTTGGCCTTACTCTTTCCCTCTAAACTGAAAATCCCTAAAGACTTTCCTTCTGTCTTCATCTAGAATTCTCTTTTGATCACTTTGACTTCAAAGGTTGACTTGGGCATTCCTTCAGCTCTCTTTGTAACATCTTAGAGTTGCCGAAATATCCTACCCCCTCATCCTGTCTGCCTTCTGATATCAAACAGGATCCCAGCACCGACGCTGATTGTCAGTTCTTCTCAGGATGCCTCTATTACAGCCTTTAGATTTTTGTGTTTTCCTGTATAGGTAAACTCCCGTCAGAGGAATGCCAGACTGTTCACATGTTAGCAGGGGGCCTGGAGGGCGATTTATTCCACCTGGCCATTGTGCAGTCAAATTTGACCTTTGAAAGAAATAAGTTTATATTGTGCTCAAAGCCTAGCTCCACGAAGTACCCACTATCCCCCTCAGGTATGACCTTTGCAGCCTCTCAGATGGGTTATCAGGTTATTTAGATACCTTTTTTTTCCAGCATAAAACGAAGAAAAAAGTGAGGTGCTAATAAAGAGCATGATGTTTGGAGGTAAAACATCTGCTTTCTAGCCCCATTTCTGTGACTTACATTTACGGGGCCTTGGCCAGGCTGTGAAGATTTCTGAGCCACAGTTTCCTTCTCTGAAGGATGAGGATAATAATCACATTACTTAGTTTGTTGAGAGCATTAAATGATAGAGGAAAAGTTTTCTATAATATTTGAAATGCTATTCAAATGTATACATAGTTTCTCTCCTTACTTATGACTGTCAGGATCCAATATTAGGATGGTCCTAAAGGTAATATGGCCATAAATCTGGAAAATGAAATGAAAGGTGCAGCAATCTGCCTCATTCATTTGCAAATCAGAAACGATGTTTCTGGGTGGTCACTCAGGATATCACCTATGGGTAGGTATCTGTTCCAAACCTTGCCTGCAGTCCAAACGCTGAGGTCTAGGCTGGTGTTTGAGGAATCAACATGGGAACAGGGTTGAATGTGCCCAGAGCTGTTATAAACGTTTGTACTGGTACAAAGGGGAAGTGGAGACAATGATTGGAGCAAAGTCAAGATTGAAAACTACAGGCAGAAACATTCTGTCCAAAGCCAGGGAGACAAAGAGAAAGGAAGACCTAAGAAATAAAAACTGGCTCCAAAGGGCTATAATCAGGCTCAGATATGATGGTGCCTGGAAGAGATTTCCAAAATCATCATTGAGTAGAGCCAGGACCACTTTCACATGAATCTACAACTGACCAGGTATGGGATAATCTCATGGGAACACTGAGCGTTCTCTTCTTTATTTTGTTTTTCTTGACACTTTCTTAGTCTAGTGACATGAAAGGTAACTGAGGGGAATCTTTGGCAAATACATGCAGGCCAATGCCAATTCTGCAAACAAACGTGACCAAAAGCTTTATTAAAGTACCTATAAGTGCTGTGACTTGTGATAGTTCACACTAGTTAACAAGTAGGAGAATGCAACATTAAACCCGTAGTAACTGGTTATTCTGGGTTCCCAGACCCAACTGCAACGTGTGTGGGGAGGAGGCTTCCCCACACCAACGAGCAAGTCTCGCTTATGACTCTATCTACCTAGAAACAGCATCAGATCCCACAGGTTAAGTGTTCAGTCCTACAAAACTGTCTTGCCACACACACTTTAGATGCCAGTAGCAATCCCAGGCTATCACCTGTGCTTCTGACCAACCAGCTATTGATTGGAGGTTCCAACGATCCCTTCCTTCGACTTTAGAGCCAGTGACAAGTCCAGGTTGTTATCCGGACTTCTGACTGACCAGCTATAGACCAGAAGTTTCCACGACCCCCTCCTTGGATTTGATTAATTTGCTACAACAGCTCACAGAACTCAGAGAAACATTTTACTTATTAGATCACTGGTTTATTATAAAACGATAGAACTCAGGAACAGACGGATAAAAGAGATGCATAGGGCAAGGTATGGGGAAGGGAGCAGAGCTTCCACGCCCTCTCCAGGCGTGCCACTCTCTCCCAGAATCTTCACGAGTTCACCAACCCAGAAGCCCTCTGAACCCTGTCCTTTTAGGTTTTTCTGGAGGTTTCATTACATAGGCACAACTGATTAAATCATGGCCATAGGTGATTGAACTGAATCTCCAGCCCCTCTCCTCTCCCTGGAGGTCAGAGTCCTGGTACTGAGAGTTTCAACCCTCTAAACACAGGGTTGGCTCCACTCCCCATCCTTAGGTGCTTTCTAAAAGTCAACTCATTAACATAACAGAAGACACTTTTATCACTCTCAACAGTTAGGAGGTTCCAATGGTTTTGGGAGTTGTGAGCCAGGAACCATAGAGAAAGACCAAATATATGTGAGCAATATATATCTGAATGACCAAATATATATTTTTCTTATAAATCATAATATCGCCCTGGTTATGGCTACAATTAGCATAGCTTCCAGTAAGGGAACAGTAGTGTTTCTACCATGGCTACGATGGTCAATTGTTGAAGTATTCTCTAAATGTGGATTATTAAGAAAATAATACTTCGTTTTACCCAGTCTATCTTCCTCTTTTTTTCTATACAAATCTAACTCTATGAAGACTCTCACACTTTTTTATGTACAATAGTATGCATAAAAAGGAACAATATTTAAAAGGATACAAACAGTTCAGTAAGACAAAAGAATTCATCAGTAACTTGCTTCTTTAGAGTCTTCATAAATACACACACACACACAACTTACAAATATCCAAACCTAAGTAAATGCCATAAACAACCTTAGAAATCCTTAGACTCGGACTTGGTAGAGAAAGGAATGGAAGCAAGGTAAGAGCATTTTGGCATCAGAGAATCTAAAACCTAACTCAAAGTGGCTTACCCAACAAGGAAATTAATCTCATGTAAAAAGATGTTCTAAGGTTAAAAAGGCTAATTCAGTGGCTCAGAGCCATTGTCCAAGACCTACATTCTTTCAATATTTCACACCACCATTTTTGGAATATTGGTTTAGCTTCGCTCATGCCTGCAACATGGTTGTAGCATTGTCAGGTAGCACATCCAGACAATGGTCCATAGCAAAGAACGACTACATTTTCCAGATAAGACTAAAACATTGTTCTTAGAAATCTCCAGAAGACCCTCTCCCATGATCACTGGCTGAAACTGATAAGCCAAATGGGGTTACCATTGTCATCTAAGTCTAATCAGCACCTGCCTCCTGAAGGTAAGGATAGGAGAGCTTGTGATGAAGAGTGTGGCTGTGGGAAGGAGGGGCAAAAACTTTTTAAAAAATGAGTATCTTTTATACGACCTTCTTAGCCTCAGGGTTTCACTTCCTGCTAATCATTTTCCCTATTTCTTGCTTATTCCATAAGCTTCTTGCCTAAAGTAGCTGTTTCATTTTTCTACTTTTACTTTCACAAACCTCAAATTCCAGCCATTCTACTCTTATTGATTATCATTCCAACTTTATTGAGACACCTAATGTCATTTAACACGAACTTGCTAATCTTTCCTCCTTCCCACCTGAAAATTTCCCCATTTTGTTCTCTTTTCATTCATTCATTCATGCATACATTCATTCCACAAATATTATCACCTGTAATAAGCTTGGCAATATTGTAGGCACTGGAAAGACAACAGTAAAGAAAAAGTCCCAAATCCATGCGTTCACAGAGCTTACACTCTTTTAAAGATTTTATTGGGGAAGATAGACAGTAAGTAAAACAAATAAGTAAAATATAAATTGTTTTGGAAAAGATAAAGGCAAGAAATGTTAACAGGAAGAGTGGGGTCACAGTTGCATTTTTAAATACACTGGTCATGGCAGGCTATATTGAAGTGACATTTGGGAAAAGATTTGAAATATTGGAGGATATTTTTGGGGAAAACATTGAAGGCAGAGGAAATGGCCAAAGCAAAGGCACCATGGTGGGAGGATGCCTGGTGACTTCAAGCAAGAACAAGATCAGTGTAGACGAAACAAAGTGGGAAAGGGAGAAAAGAGTAAGTTTGGGGATCATAATGTAATAAAGTAAGAAAGTAATGGGGGAGGGGGAAGATTTGGTAGGACTTTGAAAATCATTATAAGAAACTTAGATTTTACTCAGAGAGATGGGTTATTGAGAGTTTTGAGCAGAAAAGTGATACAAAAAAATGTTTGTCTTGACAGGATTATTCTGGTTCCTACATGGAGGTCGGATTGGGTTGGGTCAGGATAGAGGGGTGTTAGCAAGGACAGAAGCAGCACCAGTTTAGGAAGCTATTACAATTTTCAAGGTAAGAGATGATGGTGGAGGGGCCGGCCCCATGGCCGAGTGATTAAGTTCGAGAGCTCTGTTTCTCGGGTGGCGGGAGGCGTGGAGCCCAGGATTTCCCCGGTTAGGATCCTGGGCACGGACATGGCACCTCTCAAGTCATGCTGAAGCGGCATCTCACACGCCACAACTAGAAGGACCCACACTAAAAATATACAGCTATGTACCAGGGTCTTTGGGGAGAAAAAGGAAAAAATAAAATCTTTAAAAAAACAGAGAGATGATGGTGGCTTGGACCAGGACAGTAAATAGAGGAATTGGTAAGAAATGTTCAGATTCTGAATGTTTTGAAGATGGAGCCTGCAGTATATGCTGACTTTTGCCCTATGAAGTGTAAGTGAAAAAATTGCGTCTTTCCTCCTTTTTTTCTATAATTATTTTATCTCAAATATCAGTTATTCCCTCTGTCAAAATATTTTTAATTTTTTCCCTCTTTTTTGGTCTCTTGACCTAAGTCTACAAAGTTGCCTCATTTTCATTTATTATTAAAAACAAAACACAAACAACAACAAAGCCCTTTGGAGATTTGATAACCCCTAACATTACCTTTCCATTTCATTCACCTATTCATCCATGCATTCATTCTCAAAGTTTATCATTCTGGTCATTTTTTTAAATTCTCTAGTCTTCCAGGTTTATGCTCAATCTTAGCCTTAAAGCTCTGTCTTTTGGACTGCAGTGTTGGTATGAAAATCCCTTATTGAGTTTTCTGTGACATTCGGAGTGACTTGTTCTATAACTGCTTCAAGTGTCCTTCACTCAATAACTTACTTTTTCTGCACTTTATTGATCAAGAAAGACCAGTTTCTTTCCATATCATTTTTCTATGTTCACACCATACTTCTATTCTGAATAATGGCAAGTAGTTGAGGAAAAAGAGGATTTAAATTTGCTTCATAAATGAGATGCATTTTAACGGTTTAAATGAGAGATTTCCTTGAAGAACATCCTCCTACCCACTTACTCCCATTATCTTCCTGTCATGTGAGTGTCCATTCTATACTGAATTACTAAAACTTAACACATAAAACATATGAAATATCCAGAATTTTACATCTCCCTTTCATTGACTTCTGAGAGAGATCATATTGGATTTTTTCCCTCTGAATACTTTAAGGAATGAAAGATTAAGTAAAATAAGTAGACAAGGCTTCCTACACATATGAGAAAAATATCTGTCTGTGGTTTTCGCTAAATTGCACAATAACTAGCTTAGGGGTGGAAAATGAACTAGGTGTTGGAAGACTTCAGAAGAATTAACTCAGTGCTCCTTCAAGGAGTGGAGTATGGGGCATAGTAGGAGTCGGTGTGGGAGAGAAGATAGTAAAAGAAAGTTATTTCTCAGGATAATTTTATCTATTGGAAAGAACAAAACCTTAAGCAGGACAAGCCCTGGACAAAATTGTGGAGTCAGGGAAGGGTGCCTCTGGTACCTTCAGCTTTCTCCTTTTCTGTCCCTTTTCTCCCTCCACTACTGAGACCTCTAGGATCTCTGTGCTTTCTTCCCCCATGTCTAAGCACGTTCTCAGAGCGTCTGCAATATCTATCATAAACATCACTTCAAATGTGCCGTGGGATATCTACTCACAGCAGTATGTATATAATTAGCCTCCTCAGTCATGGAGGATGGAAAATCTTTGTTCTGACATTAGGTGAGAGAATTCACCGAAGGAATCTTCCCAGCATCTCAGAAGTAGTATCACTTTCGGAAATTCCACTTACACGTATTGTTCTTTGTTTCCTCCACTGGACTTCTCCCTTCCAAACCATTTGAAGGCTCTGTTGTAATCCTTATTGGATGATAAAGACCCTCCTTCATCTTCAATTTCTTCACTAAACATTCCATTTACTATCTTTTCTTTACCTAAGACCCAGTTCTCTCCTAAGGACATCCCTTCCCCTGTAGCCCTTTCAGACGGAGTTAGTTATTCTTTCACATCACACATTCCTCAGGGCACAGAGTTGGGGTTGGCAACTCAGTGCTGCTTCCAAACATGCTTCACGTCTCACTCACAGAAATGCAAACGCTAAAAACTCTGCCTCCTGAGGCTCTTGACGTCTAGTTTCCCGCTGTCTTTCAACTTTGTTTATAATTACTATAATTTACTGCCAATTTCTGGGAAAAGAATTTCTGTCTACCCCAAGCTCTGCTATTTTTCTGGGTTACTTTAGTGCCCACATAAAGGGCAAATTATCACCATAGTCTCATTTTTTCAACTCTAATGATTGAATTCTAATGAAATTAGAATTATCATTTTAGCCATCCTACCTCTGGCCACTTACTCAAACTTGCTCTTACCTGGATTGCTCTCACATAAGGAATATTTATTTCCAATGTCAAACTCTCTCCTTTCTTTCCAGCTTCGGGCACCATTCCCCCAATACCTGCTGTTTCACCTAATATACACATTTTTTCTTTGAAGTTCTTTATGTTATTCTAGTCTTTCAGCTCATTCTGGACCACATATCCCATATAGAAATTTCAGTAATCTAATGTTTAATAGATATTAGTAGGGAAGGGGGAAAGGAAGTGAAGAAGTGGAATTTTTGATTGAAATCATTATGGGGAAATTACATTTACTATCCAATTCTGGGCAATTCTTACCCCAAGATCTCTTAAATTCACTAGATGAACATGGGCTCTTATAGAATTGACTAAAGAGGAACTAGAGATTCCTGGACAAAGGAGGTACAAATGGAACAAAATCTTCAGGGAAGGCAACTAAAGCTAATTTTAGAACAAATCATTCTTAAATCTTTTAAAACCATTGAGATAGTTTTTCATGCCAAGGTTATAGCCCAGAAACCAACGTGTCAAAGACACATTGAGCACAGATCTAGAAGTCTGAAGACTATAAGAGAAAATTTAGCAGACTGAAGAATCGTGAATTCAGTATCTGGCATATAGTAGTTACTCAGTAAATGTTTTGAGGGAATGCTTACATTAACAGTATCATAAAAGTTTTGGAACAGGTAGAATGAGCGAGTTTGTAAGCCCCTACTCTCCACTGACTCTGTAGTCTATCTGTTCTTTGTGAGCACTTTCAACCATTCTTCTTTTTTTCCCCCTTAAACAGTTGTTTATCGGTAGTGGGCTGGAAAGGGTGATAGAATTAACACACGCAGACAATACCACACACCAATGTCACCAGGGAGGTGAGAATGATGAGAAGAGCAGCCTGGAGCGGGGATGAGGCCCCCTCTACAAGAGTGAGTGTGGGAGGGGCTAGGGCGTGGAGTGTTGAGGCGGGATCTTAGGATCCCTCTGCTTAGCAGGCGTGGTTAGAGATGAAGAGGGACTCATTGGCTGCAGCCCCAGCATGACCACTCAGGGTGTACTTTCCCTGGCAGACGAGGTGTTACAGCACAAAACCATCTGTATGCTGATGGCTCCCAAGTGTCTAACAGTGCCCTAATCACTAGATTCTTATATCCATGTGTCTACTGAATGTGTCCACTTGGATGTCCCACCATCATCTCAAACTCAGTATTCCAAAATGAGGCTGTTTATTTTTTTCCTCCAAATATACTCCTTCTCTTGTATTTTCTTAACTTAGTTAAGTGTACCACCCAAGGTAGTAACTGAGGTAGCATTCTACACATCTCTCTCTTACACTCATCATTCAATAAAACCTACTGATTTTACCTCCTACGTATTCTTGAAACTGTACTCTACTTTTCATCCATACCATCACTACGCTAAGGTATTATCTCATCAGCTCTCACATGGACTATTGCAGTAGTATGAGTCTATCTCTAGTTTTGTGCCCTCAAGTCCACAGTATTTTATCTAAATGTCAACACTGACCACAATTTTTTTTCTTAGCTTAAAGATCTCACAGTGGATCTCATGACCTACAAGATACATTCATCCACGAGCTACCTTTTGTATACCTCTCCATCCACATTGCCCACTTCACCTTCTCTTATTTTACACTTATCACTGTAAAAAGTACTAAAGACTGTTCCCCATATACACCATGTGCTAAGCCTCGCCACATGTTTACCATTGATTTTTCTTCTGCCTGCCTATCCATCTTTTCACAGTGTATTCCTACTCATCTTTTAAGGTTTATCTTAGGCACCTCACTGAGATTTTCCCTGTCATTCTAGGATGGGTTAGGTAGCCTTGTATTTGTTTCTATAATAAAACTTCTCACACTGTTTAGAAATGACTTATTTACATTTCATCCTCCCACTCTAGACCGTGAACGTATCTGTGGCATAGAATTACCCACATGCTCCTTATCACAGGGCCTTGCACTCGGAGTATTCGGTAATGGTGTGAATGATGTAAATTAAGCATATGTGGTACATCTATATGGACCCAAATGAGGGAACAAAATGTAAAGTCCTATTACTAGAGCTTCCACTGGTTGTCCTTGTTAACTTTACTACTCATTTACAAAATGGAGCTAAGAAGAGAAAAGCTAAATAATAAGCCTTTGTAGTTTTGTTTCTAAAACTACTGACATTGTTACTTAGAGAGAAGTTTAGTGAAAATAGGATGAGCTTTGGAATCAGAGAGGCCCAATTTCTAATCTTGGGTTCCCTGCTCACAAACAGGGCGAGCTTGGATTTACCGATACTGATCCTCAATGCCTGTCTCTTTGGAATGAAGATAAAGCACCTACTTTGTAGGGTAGCTTTAAGAATTGAGGATAATGTACAGAAAAGAACCTGGCAATTCAATATTCTGTTATTGTTATCATTATTTCTATTATGACCTGAAAATAATTATAATAAATTAAGCATTTTATTTGAAAAGTGAGTTAATATTTGTAAAGCACTCAAAATAGTGTCTCGCAAGTAAGTGTGTGCACATGCATGTGTCTGTATTTATATATAGAGAGAGATATATATGTTTTCATAAGGGCCTAAAAGATAAATGAATTTATTATATAAACGAAATAAAATTTTAAATGATATTTTATAAGCTATAAACTCTGAAAGGCTTAAACTATTTTAAATTTATAGTTCCATATTCTGAAATAAAACCCAACTAGAAAGAATTGTACATCTGCAATGGAAACTATAAAATCATTATTAGTTACTTTAATCAGCACATTATTGGTGAGTGGAATAATGAATAAGGGAATGAATGAAAATGTGGCCTATTTAAGTATCTGGTGAATATAATTAAACTGTAATTATAGTTATAGACAGGCAAGAAGGGTCCCATCCAAAAGCAAAGATGAGCTTCCCAATCTGTATTAATGGTATTTCACCTTGCTTTGAATACAAACTGCTTGGAAGTTCCAAAACGTCTACAGTATCTCTTACTTGACTGGAATAAATTGGAGTTTGTATTTTTTGTTTTGTAAAAGCTTTTACCAAAAGAGGTTGGGTTTTGATAGACTAGGATGTTCAGGATCTATTTCATGAACAGGGTTTCATGAACAGGGTCCCCAGGCAGAGTGTGTGCGTGCGTATGAGAAAGAGAAAGAAGGGCTTATGAGCATTAAGAGTGAAGTTGTCCTAACTGATCGATGAAAGATTTACATGGTTAACTGACAATTAGCCTAACAAAGGATATTCAAAAATACTTTAAAGACCCCTTTGTAAGGAACTGAATGACCATCAATAATTCTATTATTTTATTAATATTAGCATTCTTTTAATTTAAGCCATAGAGCAGAATTATGGTTGTGCAACCCAATTCACACATAAACACAAAATAGTCTATCGAAATGTGGAATGTCATTCAATGACAGATACTCACAAGGGATTCTCTTGTTAAAATAAGGCTGTTCAGTCTGGGTTGGTCTGATGCTTTACCTCGTCTAACAAAATCCTAAAGTTCTTTCCCTCTCCTATTCATGGCTAGATCTAAAGTTAGTTGTGTACATACTTCCCTTCTTCCCTTCCTTCTTCCACTAGACTGTGAGCTCTATGAGGCGGGACCCGTGGATTATTTATCTCTATATCTCCAGTACAAAGCCCATTGCCTTAGATGCTCAACCAATGTCTCTTCCATCCACTTGTCTTGATGTAATGAGCCAGTTCATTCAAATACTAAATATTTTTAATATCTTATGAGAGAAAAAACTAAGAGGAAGCCCTCTATCCCTCCTAATAATGATTTTAATTTTGTTACATTTTGTCTTATTTAACATGAATTTTGAGACAGCAGGAAAGGAAACTTTAAAACAGGTGACTATAACAAGGGTGACCAAGTCTTACATTAGCAAGTCACTTTATCATTTCCTGGGGAATACCAGGAACATGGATGAAGGGGCATCATATCAGCCTCCAGTTTTAGGAGGAAAAAGGTAATAAAAGTAATAAATCTTAAGTCTTGGGTCCCTGCAAGCTCTACTGGTAGTTATTCTCTACTAACTAGGCTTGGGACATTGGTCAAGT
Source organism: Equus caballus (assembly GCF_041296265.1). Classification (NCBI taxonomy): domain Eukaryota; kingdom Metazoa; phylum Chordata; class Mammalia; order Perissodactyla; family Equidae; genus Equus; species Equus caballus. The sequence goes on from NC_091690.1 coordinate 60,083,597, forward strand.
CGGTTAAGTTAGTCTCAGTTTCCTCATTTGGCAAACGGGGTAATCATGCCTCTTTACTTCACAGGCTTAAACTGATGCATAAAAAAACAGATTATTTCTGTGAAAGCATGTGGGCTCTGAAAACTCATTCAAATATAAGGGCTCATCTTGATGTACCATGTAGCAGACTAACGTTGGGAACCTCATAATTTATTTCAGAAGAAACATCCAGTACCTTCCAGATGTGGTGAATTGCCAATTCTGACACAAAAGCTGTTTGAGCCACCCTCCACAATGTAGGCAGCCCAATTCTAACTGTGGTACTTCAGCTTAATGGTTATATAAACCTCTCACATCCAAGGAACATCTCTTTTCTTTTTTGGCATCTCCAGTGTCTAATACAATGCTCAGATACAGTACCACTCAATGAAGGTTCATTAATGATAAGAACAATTTTTTTAAAAACTGATAATGGAAGGCAACACATAATAGTCACTAAAAGTGTGGGTTCTAAACTTAAGACTCCCTGTGCTCAACTCCTTGATCAATCTACTTAATCTTTACAATCTTAGCTTTCTTCTTCAGTAAAATGGATATAAAAATAAAGAGCCTCCGCCACAGGGTTGTTGCCAGACCTAAATTTCGGTAGCACCATGTCTGGCACAATAAGCACTAAATAAACTCTAATTTATTGATATTAATGTTTTTGTTAGATGCTAGGAGTTGCATTCCTTTTACCACTGACTATTAAATATGCTGAATTCACAGATGAATAGGCAATGAAAAAGGGTAGATTACATGTGGCCTAACTAAGAAGTAACAAAATCATCCCCAACGTTATCCATATACCAACACAATCATCTAGTAAGTATCACAGATCCGCCACTGCAGTGAACAGCAGGAGCCCCTGTGGTGCATGGGGCAACCCTCTACAGCCACAGCTCTTCCTCGGCCTGGCCAGTGAAGCACACAATCACATCTTTCTGTTTGCTCCTGTCCTTGTTCATGCTCACCAGGTACAAAGACAGGAGATTGGCCCAGCACAAGTCGGAAATAGAGTGTTTCACCCCCAAAGGGAGTATGGGGAATGGTGGGAGAGCAACAATGAGCAGGTAAGCAAACTGTGAGTGGCTGGAGGTGGTGTGAACTAAATGTATGCAAGCTAGAGGAACAGGTGGCTCCCTGGTCTGGGTCCTCACTCAACCGTGCATCCCACACAGTGTGTCCAACCTGGGCCACCGCTGGTTTTCTGTGTGTGTTTGATTTGCAAAACCCATGCCATCCTCACGTGAAGCGATGGGAGCCTCCTGTCCCAGATGCTGCTGTTTCCCAGGGTTGTGCGCTTTGCATGTCTGAAGCCTCAGCTCATAGTGAGTTCTCCCATGGATTTTAACTTACTAGTCAAATGTTTCTGGAGTTTGCAAAGTGGAAGAGATTGGAGGAAATTCACTTCTCATGACTAGCTAATCACTTAGTAAAACAAATGCAAAAGCCTAGGATGGATTTTGAGGGCAGGACTGCCATTGAAGGAAGACTCCAGCCCCTGATCCCAGACAATCCTGGGAATAAATCTGACTTACTTTCAATGTAACATCATCTCACAGACAAGGGCAAATGTCATGCCAAACCAGTGAACTGTAGAGGCAAGAGACTTTTTGCGAACTGAAATCAGGAAAGCTAGTCCTCCTCTAGCTACTGTAGCTTTGCAGCTCCTTCACTTCTCTGTGTTTGGTGGTCCACACCCACTGTCGCTGCGCTGTGCATGTTCCTTCCTACCGGGCGCTCCCAACTGAGCTGTGCCCAGTAAACGGGGGTATTTGGAACTATAAGCATCGAGTGAGCTGTGTTGCATGAATTGAACGTGCTTTACTGCATGGGACTGGGTTTCAAGGAAATGGCTCTGGAGATAACGAGAGTCAAGACTGGCATTAAACAGTTCAAGAACACTGGAGGAAACTTGAGTTGGGGAATCATTCACTATGAACTAACTCCCCACCTCTAATTTGTTGTGGCATTTCCCAATCCATCTGTGGTGCAGAGGTGTGGACGGGAAGCTTTTGGAAATCAGCCTGGATTAAAGGAAAGGACAAGTCTAGAATATAGAGTGTGTACATATGTGTGTGCATGTGCTGAGAGCAGAGCTTGAGAGCAAGCTGCATCCACTTGAATCCACTTGAATCTGTTGAACTTACACCCCCAAACATTGGGTTTGCTTCCTCAGTAGTGGGCTCCTTCTGGTTTTCAAAATAATGTCTAACTTTCCCCAAGGACCAACGTATTGCACAACTGCTGGGGGGGCCATTCACATTGCAGTCTGTGAAATTGGTGTCCGGAACTGTGCAGCATACAGCCTGAGCAACCATTTATAGCAGGTCTGGCCAAGAGCTTGGCCAACTTCATCCATGGCTTCCAGAGAAAAGACAATGAGAGTGTGTGCACATGTGTAGGCATGCATGTGTGCACATTAGTGTATCGGATGGCCTTATGCCCATGATTCCTTTATACAGCTACCTTTGGATCTCAGTGTGTCTGGAAGATAAGACTCAATGGATCATTTTGTGGGAGTAACTCAACAGACTGCTACTGGGGCTTCTGGTTTCCTTCCGTTCTAATATGACAAAGTGGCATAATTCCTGTCCTTGAAAATCAAACAGCGCCAGAGTTGGCTACAAGGCGAAAATGACTGCATCAAATGAGAGCTCAGGAGCTCTCTCCAGTGACTTCTGATTTGAGGCATTTGTCTAGGACTGGAGTTCCCAAACCTAGCAAACTTGGCTACCTATCAAACATGCTGAGGCAAACTCTTGGGCAATACAACCTAAGAATCTGTAGTGTAACAAGTTTTCTAGGTCATTCTGATTAAGCCAGTCCATAAACCGCTATTTTGAAACAATCCATTTGTCTAAGAGACATCATGGAGTTATTCCCAGCAAACATTACATCTCAATTGTGTCATGCAGTGTTCCTGGGAATGTGTCGTCAATGCTTAGAACTCCCAGATCTGATCAGCCCAGCTATTAGATCGGTGCAAGGCTGTCATGATCGAGAATGGGAGAGGAGAGGATAGGAGATGGTGGGACCTAGAGAGTAAAGAGACCCCAGATCAGACAGACCAATCTTCCTTGGGTCAGGTCCAGATCTACAGAGGTAGACACTCCATGTGTCTACATGGGAATGGTCCCAGTTTCTCTACAACAGCAAGATACCATTTAAGCTTTTGTTTCTTCACTTATTTGGATACAGCCAAGGTAATGGCAAGGCTTATGACATTGATATGTCCCGGGGGTGCAGACAGGAACAGGACATGCTAGAGTAAACACCATTCTGTTGGAGTAACCACCTCAGCCCCACAGATAAGCATAGTTAATTGGGAACAAATGACCCTCCCATCCTATATTTTTTCCTTCCCATTTCTTTAGCATTAAATAAAAACTAACAAAAAGAGTGTGCATGGGAGGGAGAGGGATTCCTTTAGTAGGGAGGAGAAAGGGCCTGGAGACATACAAAAGGAGAGGCCAAAACTTCTAAGGCCTTCAAATCTTTTTTTCCAACTTCATATTTGTTCATATAAGTACACACACACACACACACACAATGAAATTTATCCATGAGAAATAAGTTTAAAATGAGCATTAAGAGAAAAGAAATCAAAGAGGAGACAACTACAATGTAAACCAATTCTAAATAAGGGGTTAGAGAGCAGTTAATCCCGATTTTCTTACCCTGGAAGTGAACGGAGGGACCGGGAAAAGGATAACCGTGTGTGACTTTTATAGATACTTTTAGTATCAGCTGATAGGGCCTCTTTCTTGTCCACCCCCCTCCTCCCTCTAGTTCTTCCCAGAGTCATAGTCAAGCATCATACTTACTGGGCGAATATCTGGGCTGGTTCTGTGGTCACTACTGAACAACCAGTCCAGGGAGGGAGTGAGGCAAGCTCAACCAATCACAGAAAACCAGGAGTGTCACCTGCATCTCCTTTGCCTATGTTTTCAATGATGAAACTACAGAATGGACAGGATCCTATAAATCCATGCCTGGGTTGATTCTTCCAGAGCCAAGTTGCTGGCAGGGAAAGGAGTTTTACAATGTGCGTCGTCATAGCAGAGCGGAACACTGTTATGTGTAACATTGGCAGGGTCTTAGAGACACTCCCTCTCCTCTCCCTCCTACCCCTACCCCCACATTTGGAAAGGAATGAGAACATTATATGTATCCATAACACTCTAGTGTCCTGAAATATTATGTGGCTGTTTTCCCTTTATGTGAGCTGGTTTTTTTCTTCTGTCTGAATGTAGTGTAACTTGTCATCTTTTCATATTTCACAGTGGACAGTCTAACTGTGTTTCAGAGCAGAGTCCTCCTGATAGCAGAAGTGAAAGAGAGTCCTAAACAGGGAGGTGCTCTAAGAATCGGAAATTCTCTAACCCCTGTTACCGTGTGAGTTCATACCAAGATGGTCCACCCTCAGGAATGGCTAAAACCTCAACGACAAATGTTATTATCTCTTGTCTCAGGGGAAGCATTCCATCGGAGTGCTCCTTGGAGTCTGCACTCTGACGTGCTCGTATTGTACCCCACGAAGGAGAGGTGCAGAATTCTGAGCCTCTCTGTTTCTCTTCGAGAAAGGGCTCCCTTAGTCAAATGAAATGGATAGACCTGTAATCCCCCTCCAGCGCTAGCAGGAAGGAGGGTGGTAAAGGGTTGTTTTTATTGTTGCTATGTCATGATATCACTTACGTGAAGGATTAAGCCCCAATCAGTTGAGTAACTGATTTTCATCTACTAGATGTAGGATCTAATTTTAAGGGGAATAAATGTTTGATAAAGCCTTAGAGAATCTGCTAACAGTGATGCCATAATAGTCATTATTTAATTAATTGGAACTCAAATTTGGAAAGTAGCCCCAAAATACGATGTCTGTGTTAAAATTGTTCTGCCTTTCATTCATTCGATTATTTCTTCCTTCATGTAATGCTCATTTACTAAGCACCTACTATAAACCAAGCACTTACAAAGTTCTGGAGAGAAATGGATGACCAAGACATGACTAATGCCCTTGAAAATCTGTAATCGATTGGGGAACAGAGTCAGAAAAACAGATAATTGCAATGCAATACTGAACCCTCTCCCACAGGAAACTTATGCATAAGATTAAATCCTCATTTGATATCATAAAACATAGCTCATGCCAGTGCAAATAGAACTAAGATAATAGAAACTAAATAATAATCAACCTGAATTGAGTGTTCAGAAAGGGCTACACACACAGTTCTATAGAACTCAGAGTCCATAGAAGAGAAAGATTCTGCTTTTCCAGTACCATAGAGGTCAGCCAGCTTCTTAGCAATAGATTAATATCATTGCGGTATCTTCTCTTCATTCATTCCCCAAAGTTGATTTCAAATAATGTTCTAATTTATATTTCAAGATGTTCTAAAATAGGTAAGAATAATAATAACAATTACTACCATCACTATAATTACAATGCATCAGACACTGTAGCAGCCCCTTCCCAAACGTTATGAAATTAAGTTCTTCCAAGAACATTAAAGCTAGGTATTTTGCCTTTCCTTGGGACAGACGAGGAAAATGAGGCTCAAGGATATTAAATAACTTACACAGTAGAGTGGTTTAGTGAAAATTCTGAAATCACAGACGTAAACCTGGTTCCAGCTCTAGCCGGAATATCACCTTGAAGTGCCATTTTACCTGTTTAATCTCCATTTTCTGTAAAATGAGGATAATAATATGGCACTTCCCTTACTATAATGCTGTGAAAGTTAAATGAGATAATGCAAGTTCAGCACTCAGCATACCGCTGGACGCACAGCAGGCACTCAGTAAATTATAGTTAGTACTACTATTACCCAAGGCTGCCCAGTCTAGAAAGTGTTTTTTGGGTCTTCTCTTCCATTCTCCACCCTGCCATCATAGTTATTTACTCAAAAATCAATTCCGGAAAGTTAAGTAAAATGAAACCAAGAAATAACAATGAAATTAATTCAATGATATAATTTCTCTGATTTAAAGTTCATGTTCTCCTGTGGTTACCAGTAACAGCAGCCAACGTTTTTTAGGTGCTGAGATACACCAGACACTGTTTTAAGTGCTTTCTGTATGATCTCTTATGTAATCTTTGAAAAAGGTAGATAGTAAAGCTCAGATTGGAGCCCCACTCAGTCTGAATCCCAATTCATTCTCTAACCACTAAGCTATCTGCCACCTGGAATAAAATCCAAATTCGTGCACTCAGAATACAAGGCCCCTCACACACTAACCCTGACCTAACTTTGACCGTATTCCCTCCGTCTCCGCACTTACCTTCTCTTCTCCAGACATCTCCAATTTCTTACCATTCTCCAAACACACTGACTCCTTTCTACAGTATCACACCTGTGTTGCTACCAGAATTACTCTTCCTTTCTCCTTTTATCCATCATCTCCAACCCCATTCTTGTTAGACCTGGCAAACTCCTACCCACTTTCAAAACCCAACTCCACTGTCAATTCCTCTTTGAAGGCTTTCTAAGATTCATATAGTCTATTTTACATCTGCCCACCTTCACAATTCTAAATTATTTGGGGCTTACCTCTGATATTGCATATTATCTGGTTGCCTGTCTTCTCACTAAACTTAAGGTGTTTGTGGGCAAAAGACATGTCTTGTTCAATTTTACATCCTCAGTACCCAACAGTGCTCTGGGTCTGTTGATTCAATCAACCAATCAATAAGAGTGCATGGAGAACCTTTCTGTATGTGCGTAGCACTGTTCAAGGGATTATGGGGTGCTCAGGAAAGCGTGAAATAATCTCCACCCTATAGGAACTGTCAATCTTAATAAAGAAAGAAAACTCACTGTGATGGAACCTGAAAGAGCAATAGGCGACATTAAGGTGTTCAATCTGTGATCCCGATAATAACGCCTAGATTTGGATAGAGCGGGGAGAAAGCAACATGACATGCAATTACAAGGTCAGGTTTCTGGTTACTTCACAAACTCTATTCTGGAAAACACCAGACCAAGTGCAAGAGACTCCATGAGCAGGAAAAAAGAAATGGCAGAGATGGGATTATGAATGAAATTAATGTAGCCAAAATTATATGCTATATGCCCTTCTTGGAGATTCTCAGTGACTGCTTACATAATAAAGACTTGAGAAGCTCCACACAAATTATTTTAATTTTGTTTAACTTATTTGATCCTGGAGCTGTTTATTCATGAACCATCTATTGTCATTCTTACTTTCTATACTCTTTGCCAATTTTATAAAAATATATAGATTAAAAAACAAAGTTCTATATTCTGAGTAACTTACAATAATTCTTGGAATCTTATTATAAGCAGTTTCCCAGGGAAATCTTTTATAAGTTTGACAAAAACTCAACCTAGCTAATGTCTGTTGATCGAAATAGAAATTACTAGCTTTATTCAATTACTAGATTTATTACTGCCACAAATATAAACCAGATTCCTAATTTCCTTTGCTTATTTTTCCAAAAGAATCACTAATTACTGTGAGTATATTCTATTTATGTTATTCAATTGGACAGTCTTCTCTTCAGCCTGTGGAAAGCTTAATAGAGGTACTGGGATTCCACGGTCCTCTCAATCCTCTTCTTGTCTAGTATCCTATTGTGGTGAAAAAAGGAGGAGCTGGTCAAAATCTTTTCTGAGGCTGTTGTCCTTGTCTGTGAAATACATATTTTGCACATATATATATATACATATTTGCATATATTTTATTTGAGGAAGAGATTTGATAGCTTACAATTTCCTGTAAAAAATAAGGAGGGGCCAGCCTGGTGGCTTAGTGGTTAAGTTCACGCACTCTGCTTGGGCAGCCTGGGGTGCGTGGGTTTGGATCCCAGGTGCAGACCTATCACTGCTTGTCAAGCCATGGTGTGGCAGCGTTCCACATAAAATAGGGGAAGATTGGCACAGACGTTAGCTCAGCAACAATCTTCCTCAAGCAAAAAGAGGAAGATTGCCAACAGATGTTACCTCAGGGCCAAGTTTCCTCACAAAAAGAAAAGAAAGGAAGAAGGAAATCAAAATACTTTCTGATATAACAAATGCCAAGTCAAAAAGGGAACAACCTGCCATGTAGTCATCTCGTTCAAACTCGAATTCTTCAGAAGAAGACCGAGTCAATGCTAGAGGCATACTCTCTACCTTTAGTCCCATCTCAAGGTATAGATAAAATCTCACAATAATGTTCCCCTAATCTTATTGGATACTCATTAGGTAAGTAATACCAAAATATAGGCAAAAGTTATTCAGGAGAGCTGAGTGATCTTAAAATTTCAATCACTATTTCTTCTAATTCAATATTTCATGAGTCATTTTGAACTGCTTCTTCAACACAAGGATTATTTATTTTTTTTAAATGTTAATTCATCACTTATTTTGCATATGGCACTGTGCGTCATACTGGAAATTCAAAGAGATATGAAATAGGGTTTCTACACCTAACAATTTTTGGCCATTACACTTCACATGCCTTCAAAGCAGAGGCCATGCTTTTATACCACTATATCTTCTATACTCCTACAATCAGTAACTAAGGGAAAGTCATGGGCTTTAGTACTACATATAGCAAGATTTTATACCTTCAGTATTTTCTACTTTTGTGTACACAAATCCCTTGAACCTCTCTAAGCGTCAGTCTTATAGTCTTTAAAATGGGCATGATGTTGATAACTGCCTCACAGATTGTTTTGAAAAATTAAACGTAGCATGTATATGAAAATATATACACAGAGATATTTTGAAAGAATAAAGAAATTTAAGTGGGGAGATCAGATATACATACAGAAGGCAGTATATTGCAAGTGAAAAACAAAAATAAACATTAATCAGGAATACTATTTTTTGTATTTCATTATTTTTTGCTGTTTTTTGTATACATCTACCCAATTAATTTTTCTAAGTCACCAGAGAAAGAAGAATTTCCTGTTGTCTGTGAGGAAGCCAGAAGACTGACATAAGCGGCCCGGGGTTCTCTGGTTCGGATCCCAGGTGCAGACATGGCACCGCTTGGCAAGCCATGTTGTGGCAGGCGTCCCACATATAAAGCGGAGAAAGATGGGCACAGATGTTAGCTCAGGGCCAGTGTTCCTCAGCAAAAACAGGAGGATTCACAGCAGTTAGCTCAGGGCTAATCTTCCTCAAAAAAAAAAATTGTTTTAATAGTTCAAGGATACATTTTCTTTCTTTATTGAGATACAAATGATATAGAATATTGTATTCGTTTTATGTGTACAACATAATGATTTGATATATGTATATACTGTGAAATGATCACCACAATAAGTTTAGGTAACATCCATCACCACACAGTTACAATTTGTGTGTGTGTGTGTGTGCTAAGAACTTTTAAGACCTACTCTTTTAGCATCTTTCAAATAGACAATACAGCATTGGTAACTATAGTCACTATGCTGTACATTACATCCCCAGGACTTATTTATCTTATAAGTGGAAGTTTGTACCTTTTGATCATCTTCACCCATTTTGCCCACACCACACTCCCCCACCTCCAGCAACTACCAATCTGTTCTCTGTATGTATGGTAATGTTTTTTTAATTCCACATATAAGTGAGATCATATGGTGTCTGTCTTTATCTGACTTATTTCACTTAGCATAAGGCCCTCAGAGTCCATCCATGTTGTCAAAAATGGCAGAATTTCCTTCTTTTTTCTGGCTGAATAATATCACATTTTCTTTATCCATTGTCCATCAATGGACTCTTAAGTGGCTTCATGTCTTGGCTATTGTACATAATGCTGCAAAAAACATGAGGGTGCAGATATCTTTTTGAGATATTGATCTTGTTTCTTTTGGATAAACACCCAGAAATGAAATTGCTGGATCATATAGTAGTTCGATTTTTAATTTTTTGAAGAACCTCCATACTGTTTTCCATAGTGGCTGCACCAATTTACATTCTCATCAAAGTGCACAAGGGTTCTCTTTTCTCCACATTCTTGCCAACACTTGTGATTTCGTCTCTTTTTGATAATAGCCATTCTCGTAGGGATGAGGTCACACCTCATTGTAGTCTTGATTTACATTTGCCTCATATTAGTGATGTTGAGCAATTTTTCATATATCTGTTGGCCATTTGTATATCTGCTTTGGAAAAATGTCTATTCAAAAGAGATACATTTTTTCTTTATCCATTCATCCGTCAGTACACATTTAGGTTGTTTCCACATCTTGGCTACCGTGAGTAATGCTGCAATGACCATGGGAGTGCTAATATCTCTTTGAGATCCTGATTTCAACTCTTTTGGACATATACCCAGAAGTAGAATTGCTGGATCATATTGTAGTTCTATTTTTAATGTTTTTAGGAACATCCATACTATTTTCCATTGAGGCTGCACCATTTTGCACTCCCACCAAGAGTGCACAAGAGTTCTGATTTCTCCACATCCTCACCAACACTTGCTATCTTCTTTTTTATTATTATTAATAGCCATCCTAACAGATGTGAAGTGATAACAATACTATAATGTACACTAAAAAATCTAAGAGGGTAAATCTCATGTTAAGTGTCTTTACCACAATAAAAGAAAGACACAAGCAAGCAAGGACAATGATACAGTGTTAAGCATCTGAAGCATCCCACAGGAATTGGGACTGGAACTGACTTAGTGCCTCATATGTATGGGCATGTGCCCTTTTTATCCAATAAGAAAAAAAAATCAAGAAAAATTGCTTTCTTAAACAAGAACCTTTGTATAGATAATAAGCATGTTAGTGGTAGATATCCAACCAGGATTCAAGTCTCAAAACTATAAGTACTCTTCATACATCAGATTTAGCTGACGTGCCTCCTGTAAGATCAAAAGGAGTCTTTCGTCTAAACAGAAATGGTTTTTGCAGCAACCATTGTAAAATTCCTGGGACTTTCTCTTATCCTACATCCATGAAGATTCATCTCTGCCATGTTCAGGTCAATGTTGACACAGAGCTTTGCAATTGATTATCAGGTCATCTTATGGACACAAACTGGGGCGCTGCCATTTCCCTGGACCCTCTGCAAGGGCATGTCTTGTAAGCCCCTTGGTTCACGTGTGCCGCTGGGCACTTAGCACAGAGATAATATGGCATGGCGGCAATGATTTGGATTTAGCGTCAGACTTGAGGCACAGTTTCTGCCTTTTATTTGACTTGGGCAACTCAGCTAAGTTCCATAAGCCTCAATGTTTGCATCTATAGTACAGGTTAATAACACCTGTCTTTTACCAAGCATTCGAGGTGACAGAATTTACTTCATTTCCCTAACACTCCCAGCCCACCTACTCTGCACCAGGCACCATATCAAGCACAGGAGACACACGTATTCACTGCCCTTTGGAGTGTTCCAGGTTTAGCTCAGGAACACACATGTAAATAAGTAACTAAAAATACCATTCCATAGGTGCTATGTCGGAAAGCTGTTGTGAAGGTCGAATATAATAATACAGGTGAAAACACCTGCGAGGTGTCAAGTTCCACTCCAGTGGGAGCTACTATCATTCCAGGACTCCGCTCTCCTTCGTCATCAATCCAATCCCACGTTTCATTCCAGTTTTAAATAAAGCGAGATTCCTCCACAGACTTCCCGGCTGCACCAGCCCACAAGCACAAAACAGCTGTGTCTTCTTCTGTTCTCTCTTTACTCAGTTAGAATCTGGACGTTATAGTGACTGCTGGAAAAAATCATTTCCTGTTTCAGGAAAAAAAAATCCTCTAATCTTAGTTGAAGCACCTTAACTAAAGCCTAGAACTTAAATCTCAGCATGAGGAGTAGTTTAGTTTTAAGGTTTGAGTCCGGGTTGTTGAATTATGGATCAAAAGAACTAGCTTAATTTGAGAAAGAAAATTCTTGTGGCGAGCCAACAACACGCCTCTGCATGGCACACGCCCCTGCGTCTCCTTTGTGAGACGCCTTTTCTTTATGAGACTTGCGGAAGGAGCAGCTGTAGTCGATCTGTTAGGCACGTTAATAACCCACCCTGCATGGGAATGGAACATTTTGAAAAGGCTTCCTGTTGCTGTTAAACCAAAGATGAGTTAAACTAGGCCCGAGTGGTTCTCCTCCCACAAGGATTTCATTAGGGACTAAATGCCGAGTAAGAGGTTATCTGTAACGATCTTAGAAGCTTGCAGCCACTGCTCCTTCCGCAGCTCCTTAAAAGAGACATGAAAATCCTCCTCACGGGGTTGTTGGAAGGGTTTCATGGAATTAAGCACGTGCAGTTAATTTCTTTGCCATATATGCCATACACGGATGAATTGGATTTTGTTTATCCATGTTATTTTAACATTCCGCAGGCTTAAGGCCTCCTTAAGCTCCACTTTATTTGCAAATCCTTCCTTGAAACTTCTTTCCCAATGAGCAATCTTTTCTCTAAATTCCTCTAATGCCAACAATAAAAACCCAATAGGCAAGGACAAATGTCTTTCCTTTCACAAATTTTCATATCAATGCATTCCTTTCCACTTCATTTTTGTCACACCTGTTAGCATCTTAATGTTGCATCCCTGCACTATTAAAATAACCTCTCAAATCTACCCTGGGCATCGCTATTTTGCTTGTGTCAATCTTCTTGATTCCTCATTGCTTGAAAGACTAATTAACTTAACAAATATTAATTAGGCCTTAACATTTTCCTGAAGTAGGACTGAGGTCAGATGAGAAAGAAGGTCAACGGATGAAGCTGTGGTGAGGATTTGAAGAAGATTATGGCACGGTTCCTGCATTCAGTTGTTTTTCTTGGACTTAAGAAAGACGATCAAACACATAAAATACTAAATAACAACAGAATTCTTAAAGAATAACATAGAAAAGAAGCCACGGGTATTTCTTTATATATTCATTCATTTATTGATCAAGCACATAGATTACATATGTATCTAATAATTAGACCATCTGTCTGGTCTATATATTAGACCACGTAGCTATTCCAGACACTGATAAGAAGTCCAAGGTTAATTACTAATGAGTTATTAAAATAGCAAAAGAAAGAAGATCCTTGTAGGTCAAAAGTGGCCATTAAGAATTTTTATAGTGGACAAAAAAGTCCAATCTCTACCTTCTGATGCCTGAACTGCTTACTCCACCCCCAAACAAACTGGACTACTGGTTATCTCTAGAACATTCCTTGTGGATTCCAGAACTTCTGTATCCTTCCTGGAGGGCAATATCTAGCAGTCTCTTTTTGGGTTGTGCCACAATCTACTAACTATTCCAGGCCCAGATGCAGTCTGTCTCCCGTAGGCAGGCAGCATCCCATAGCCACTACCCTTCCACTGAAACAGCTTCTTCCTTTTGTGAAGGTCTGAATCCCTTGTGATCTGTAACCTCTAGGAACCGGTTGCACTGACCGTTTGTTCCCCTGCTCCACCATCCCTCACTCTCCTCACCCTTAGCATCCTCCCACCTGCCCATCTGCTTCCTCACTTCAAGGTCTTAAGAAAAAGAAAGCCTGTTCTATCAAAACACTGTGAGTAACTCATCTTGTTAGCCTTCTTCTATGTGTACCTTTCTCTTGAATTCAATTTTACCCTCTTTGAGGGAAGTCTCTTGTATCAATAACTCTCAGTCACAATATCAAAAATTACTGATGAATCAAAATCATTTATCATATATCATTTATTACCAATATTAATTAAAATACCAAAATTTTCAAAATAGTGCCGATTTAACATTATTCCTGAAACTAAACCATTCTCATTTACTGATATTCAAAATAAGTCAGAGAGAAAATAAGTGTGCAACACAGAGAACGATTGTCTTTTACTGGATAACAACATGAAAAAAGAAGGCTTAAAATTGTCATATAATATTAATTGCTATGGTTGTAAGCTTTCATCATCAAGGCATCCAATCATTATGCGTGATAAACACAGGTGCTTGATCAACCTGTGCTCCTTGAATCAACAACCAGAGAGATCTAGAGTGCTTTCTCGAGACTGCAAAGTATATGCTAAAGAAGTGTAGAGACATCAGGTAATAGAAAATATAAATCAAATGACTAACTTATCTACTTCAAAAGACATATCATCACCAGGCAACATCCGAGGCTTCTCTTTCATGGAATAAAGACAGCTCACTTCAAAAAGCAAATATGGACAGTGTTCTATCGTGGAAAATGGAATTGCAAATCATGTCATGGTATTAGTCCCACTTCGCCATTCTCTAACTCTGTAACCTTGGGCAACTCACCTATCTCATTGAACCTCAGTTTTCTTATTTTTGAAAGGGGTTATAAACACGCTGATCCTATCCACCTTTGACAATCAGTGTTCCTAAAAGTGCTTTATAAAGCACTATGTAAATAGAAGATGAAATTGCTTTGATGCCTGTGTTAGGTAATTTACTCCTTGACTTCATTTCCTTTACTCAAGAGCCTTTCTCTATACATACATCTGGAATGCATACATCATCGTGGCCATTTAAATTGTTTTTGTCAGTGAGGCAGCTATTTACATCCATTTATGTTGTAACTGGGAAAATTTATATAGATGATTCTGCCATTTTCTGATGTATTGTGGTGTAGTTCTCAGTGTAATTGTCAAAATCAAGACATAAGGTTTTAGGCAAGCCTCAGAAAGAAATTCTTTCACCTAATTTAGAATGTCTGAATACAAACAATATCAAATTCCTCAGTATCTTTTAAAAACTAAATTTCTATACTGTGTAATTGACAGCAAAATATATTGATAAAAAGTCTAAGAAAATGTGCAAAAAATGGAACTGCAAATTTTCTGCCTATAATATTCTTAATTCATGAAATTCTTTTGACCTAATATTTTCTATTGTCATTCCAAAGACACATTTGCTAATGATGTTACATGTTCTCATTATGTTTCAAATACTTTTCACATTAGGAAGCTCATAATCTTACTATACCTCTCTCCTTGCTGCCCCTCAACTCAAAGTCACAAACAAGAGAGGTTTAGTAACGAAGACAATTTTTCAAAAAGAGAATTTGTTAATTTTCATAGGATATATTTGATTATCCTGATGACCTGAAACTATGCAACTTATGAAAGTACCAATAAACCATGGAACAAAAGAGAGAAGAAGGGCTTAGTCTTTTAAATTTAGTCTTTTTATATTCTGAGAATTTGAATTGCTTATATGCCATAAATAAACAAGCTCTAAACAAGTTCTGAGGAAAAAGCCACACACATCATTCAACAGCCATTTAAAATGAACACATAAATTTTAAATTCCATAGACTTTTTTTTTCTTTGAGGAAGATTAGCCCTGACCTAACATCTGCTGCCAATCCTCCTCTTTTTGCTGAGGAAGACTGGCCCTGAGCTAACATCCGTGCCCATGTTCCTCTACTTTTTATATGTGAGACATCTACCACAGCATGGCTTGCCAAGTGGTGCCATGACCACACCTGGGATCTGAACCAGCAAACCCCGGGCCGCCAAAGCAGGACATGCACACTTAACCACTGCACCACCGGGCCGGCCCCAACCATACACTTTTTTGATGGTCAAACCCTTTATTAGCATTTGCTTCCTAACAATGGTGGCCCATGGCAGAATGCTCTAATTCCTCCACGTTTGGGCAGATGACTAGAGAAATGGGGAGAGGTCAGTGAGCTGACAGAGCCTGCTTGAGATGAATAAATTATTTGTGTCTCTCACATGGAAGAGAAGAAGAGGGAGAATACACTTCTGAGAACAAAGGTAGAAGGTGTCAATTTGGCAGACCCAAACTGTAAACAACAAACAAACAAAAAAACCCTAACCCTCAAATAACATTATCAAAAATGCTTTTTTTCCCCAAACATAAAGAGCAAATTGTCATAAGAGAGAGAATATTAGACTACATAGTATTATATTTGGCAAAAGGGTTAATTGGTGCCTGGAAAGAGCAAGAAGTTTTTTTGGTTTTTTTGTTTTTTGGCCAGTTTATCTTCCCTCCCAGAGGTAGGAAACCATTTGTTCCATCTTTCTCTCCTCCATTCCTCTCTCCTCCTCCTTTTCTAATGCCCAAAATATTCAGTGGGTAAGGTGAAGTGCTATAGAAAGGTAAGGAAAAGTTCCCCTTCCTTTTTTTTACCTCGGGCCACTAGGACAAAAGGATAATCCTGATGCTTAAAAAAAAAAAAAAAAAGGAAAAAAAAATCTTAGCCTAAGTAATAATAAACATTTTACCTCGACTGAATGGAAGGTTTGGTAGTGATAAATAATGCCTTGTGGAGGTGCTATGCTTTATAAAGTACCCTCATGTGTATTACCCTTTTGTTTTCTCCCAGAAACCATGTGAGGAGAGCAGGGGAGGTTTATTTCTTCCACTTTTTACCAATAAGCAAGGAGGCTCAAAGGGTTAAGTGACTTGCTCAACAGCACACATCACTCAGGGCCAGACCTCGGACCCACATTCTGGGTCCACTACCCATACTGTCTCAATAAGCTTGCATCACTGAGAAGTTTCACTAAAACAGATATATATGAATTACAAAACAGGAATAAACATTTCCTTTGTGCTTTTCATGGTAGATATCAAGATCTGTGTTTTTGTACTTAGTCAATGAAATATCTTTCATCTGTCCACACTGAGTACTATTGATTAGTGAGTTATACACAAAGTACATAGGTCCATAAGAGAAAAGAAATAGAATTTCATTAATACTGAATTCTTTTCAAAACTTAATTCTAACAGAAAAGCAATTCAGTGAAAGTCTTTTTAAATGAAATGCATTTATCCATTCCCTTATTAGCCCAAAAATATTACTGAGCACCTGCCGTATTCTAAGCAACGCACTGGGTACTCTGGATATAACAGGAAACCACAAATCCTCTGCCTGTGCCTTCATGACACCCCAGCCAGCAGATGAGATGGACATACAACAGAGAGTTATTAAGTGCCTGACGCAGGGGCTATGGGAATCTAACCTAGACAGGGGTGGGGACAGGAAAGCTTCCTTCAAGAAAAGGCAATTAAGGTAAAATCCAAAAAAAGGATAGGAAGTGCTTAGGCAACAAGGAAGGAAAAGGCAGAAAGGAGGGAGCACAATGAAAGAGACTTCAGGAAAAAGTCAGATGTGGAAGAGGAATAATGTGGAATGCAGTGGAGCAGATGTGATCCCTAAGGAGACAGTTTAGGGTGAGGACAGACAGGCTGCAGATCAAACCGTAAGGAACTCCAATTTTTACTACAGTTGGTCAGGTCAGGGAGGAACAACCAGAAAGATGTTATGGCTTTACTGTATATTTTACTTTGCACTGAATTCTGGGTTCCTCAAATCAGAGCTCAAATGGCACTGAATATATTATTTTTATTTTCTTAAATGTAGTACACACATGGAAATGCAAAAACTAACATCTTTAGACACCTTCTCCTTAGCAGACCTTTTCACGTACAATGTCTCATTTAATCCTCAAAACAGCCTCCACCAAATGAAATACAGTCTGCTTTTTACCGAGGCTCAAAGAGAGTGCTATTTTCCAACCATCTAGGATGGCAGACCCAGAATTAGAA
Organism: Equus caballus; assembly: GCF_041296265.1. Lineage (NCBI taxonomy): Eukaryota > Metazoa > Chordata > Mammalia > Perissodactyla > Equidae > Equus > Equus caballus. The sequence goes on from NC_091690.1 coordinate 60,101,083, forward strand.
TCCAGGCTTTAGGATTCTTTGTCCATTGCCCTTCCAAGGACACCACACTGTGGCCCTGTTAGCTTAAGAATCCAATTCATCCATCAAGTGCTTATGAGGATCCTGCTGTGTGCCAATGAACAAGACAGATAAGGCCCCTGTCTTCATGGAAACTATATTCTACTAATAGACAGACTAATGTCATAAGTCATGTTTTTGTTAAGAGTACCCATTTACTTTAGAGGAAAAAGTCTTTCATGATCCAAGGACTGAAATGAAGTGTCCAGATTCGGACTCCACTTCTCTGATGTCTCCTCTGTCCACTGTTATTCCAACGGTCCGGCGTTCTCTCTCCCTCAAGACCATGGACACTGTGAGCCAAGGCATGGCCAGGAAAGATGTCAGTACTCTGTACAGACTGGTCAGTATTCTGTACAGATTGGCTGGTTTCATGTATGTGTTCACTGAATTTGTATTTTCCAGCAGATAAGCCAGATTAAGTAAAAGCATGTTCAAAGTCAGGAGTTCAGACAGAAATCCCTAGGTAAATACACCCATTGGCCTGCAGAATTAAAACGGCACTGGAACTGCTGTCGACTTCCTGGTAACCCCTGTCTCTCTTACCCTTTCCCTCCCCTTTGATGACTGGGTTGATGAGTCGAGGTCCTAGATCTAAGGTGTCCTTTGGGAGGCGGCCACCTTCAGGAAGCCCTGGTCCTGTACAGGCCCCTCCGCACACCCCGCAATACGACGAGCCCCGCTTCCACGTCGGCAGCAGAACCAGCTGTTGCACCCGCGGGTGGGCTCAGAACTACCGCAGCATCCCCACCGAGACTCCTGTATCCTGACTCACATCCCCTTTGACTCACTTCGGTGGTTAAGGATAAACGGAAGGCGTGATAAAATAAAGCAGCTTTTAAGTCAAAACCAAAAGCCACTTCGAAGGTCTCTTTCCACGGTGTCCTTTTGAGGCCTTATTTCCTAAAGAATAAGAAAAGTCCTTCCCTCTCCGAGTCCCATAAACCCTGCTCCCCTTCCCCCCCAAGCCAGGAGCCCGCCCTGGACCCCGCGGAGTCACCTGTGCCTCTCTTCTCTCCGCAGCTCCAATGGCAAATCCGTCACGTGGGCTCAGAACGAGAAGAGCAGCCGGGGGCAGCACCTGTGGCAGCGGCTGTCCGTCCACATCAACAAGAAGGAGAACCCCAACCAGACGGCCGTCATCAAGCCCTTCCCCAAGAGCACGGAGAGCCGCGGCCCGGGCGCGGGCGGCCCCGGCGGGCCCGAGCCCCCAGATGCTGGGGGCCCCAAGGCGCTGTACGACGTGGCGGAGGCCGAGGAGCGCGCGCCCGCGCCTGCGCGCCCGCGCTCGCCGTCGCCCATCAGCACGCTGAGCCGCGGCGCGGGCTCGGCCGGCCGCACGGACGACGACGTGCCGTCGCTGCACTCGGAGCCCGCGGCGCGCAGCAGCTCGTCGCAGGGCTCGCTCATGGAGCAGATCAGCAGCGTGGTGACCCGCTTCACGGCCAACATCAGCGAGCTCAACTCCATGATGCTGTCGAGCGCGGCGCCCGGCGCCGGCGTGGGCGCCCCGCTCTGCTCGTCCTACCTGATCCCCAAAGAGATCCAGCTGCCCACGACCATGACGACGTTCGCCGAGATCCAGCCGCTGCCCGCCATCGAGGTCACGGGCGGCGCGCAGGCCGCGGCGGCGGCGGCCCCGCCGGCAGGGGGCGCCACCCGGGAGAGCCCGGCGGCCGGGCCCGAGGCTGCGGCCGGCAAGGCGGACCTGGAGGAGTTGGTGGCTCTCACTCCGCCGTCGCCCTTCAGAGACTCGGTGGACTCGGGGAGTACGACCCCCAACTCGCCAGTGTCCGAGTCGGCCCTCTGTATCCCATCGTCTCCCAAATATGACACACTGATCATCAGAGATTACACTCAGAGCTCCTCGTCGTTGTGAATGTCATTGGAAACCACGCTGGGTTCCGCCGACGGAGCGGAGACCTCCGGTGTTCACAAGACACAGTGACAAGCAGAGTCGCCTGGTTAAGACCCGAAGTGGAAGATGCCAAGTACACCCGTAACGGAAACATGAGATTAATAGTGCTATTTCACATCAACCGACGAAGACACTAACTACAAATCTTTTGGCAGATTTTCTTCTAGTGGCCTTAGAAAACATGGGCTTTTAAGAAACTGCTTCTATTTTTGAGGGCTGACAAGGAATCTGTTGAAACAGTTATATACCAAGTGCTTTGCTCTAGGGAAGCAAGGAGTGTGAAACAGCATAATGGAGAGGAAAAAGCATAGTTAATAAGCAACTGTAAAAAGTTTTGTTTACTTTGATTCTTTTCCCAGAAGATTCTTTGATTCACCAAACATGAATGTACATTTTCTAACAAACTCAAAATCTGGGACCAAAACGTTAACCTTTCGCTTTTTTTTTTTTTTTCCTTTCTTTTTTCTTTCCTTTAAAGACTTTGAAAAGCAGGAACTTGGGGCCAGTCTTTACTGAGGCGTTGTTGTGAGTGTGTCCCACGCATAACACACAACTGGACAGTGAGCGCTGCGCTGATGTATGTAGGGCTTTACCAGAGACTTTCCTCTCCCATTTGGTTGTGAAATCCTCTTCTGAAAGCCTGCATTGGGGTTTCCACCTAGTTATTTCAATTCACCTCCATTAACCAAGAAAACCAGTGGAAGATTTCTTGACTATTTCACCATGTTGCCAACCAATACTGGAGTAGCAAAAAAAATATTTTCTGGAATACTGTTTTGTAATTCCCTCACTGGGGTGCGTTGTGTAGCTGGAAATTCTCTTTATAATAATAATAATTCTTGAGCTCCAGCTTGGCTCTCTCTTTCATGAAATGTGGCCACTCCTCCTTATGAATGCTGTTCCGTTAGCATTGCCAGCTAAAAAATATTAAAATATGCATTTGGGCTTCTTCATTCCTTTCTTTTGAGAACCTGATGCACAAAGAGCTCCTCTGCTTTTTTCAAGTCCCACCACTGGAAGAATGGTCCATACACCCAATGAAGACATTGTCATGATTGGAGGGACTGTTGTTCAAAAAGTTGACACAACCTTAATACACTGGAAATTTTAAAACTGTGTCAAGTCGGCTTAGCAGAGATTCAGCTATGCCAGTGAGCAGTGATTTTAACTTTTCTTGGCTGCTTAAACGGGGCAGCTATGAACTATGACAAATGTAGATTTTTCAAAGCAATACAGAATACTAAAACAGAGGAACCTTAATGAATATAAACCACACAGTCTTTCTTAGCCATTCCAAAAAGAGGCAAAGCAATTATTAATATTTTCCTTTTTAAAATAATTATTAATATGATTTTGTGCACTTCATACTGTCACTTTTTAAATACCGCAGAAGAGATTTAAAGATATATTAGAAATACATGTGCTTTGATAGGCTCATATAGGTATAATTCATAGCTGAAGACCTACATCCACTGTCATCTCTTTCTTCCTCCCATTACAGCTATCCTCAGGTGCCAAATGTTTTTGATTTTTAAATAAGGATAGTAATAAAAGGAGGAGGTCCTATAAATTCAAAGTTCAGTTGACCCAGCCTTATTTCTACTAAAGATAGCCTTATGAAAAAGATTTTCTGCAAGGCAGAAGTATATTTTTAGCAGAGACAAAATAAATAAAACCTTTTTCCTTTAGCTAAATATCCTTATTTGGGTATGTACTTTTTGTTTCACATTTACTTTAAGAAAGGAATTGAAAAGTGGAACTATATCCATTGGCATGATTTATCATTCTCCACTTTGAAAAGTTATAATAAGTATACTGCTTGGCTTTCCTGATCTCTGTTCTCATAGTAAATTTTAAATAAAATTTCCTAATATAAAACGTTAAAACTAACATTAATTTACTAAAATATAAATTTTAAAAAAATCTAACCTCCCACGCCAGATTTGAAAATAACAGTGTCAAACCACCCTGATCTCAAATAGAATGAGACTCCTGAAACAGAGTGAATCTAGCTGAGTTTTATGGTTTAATTGAAAGCAAACATCTGCTCTATTTGCAAAACAAATGTAAATATTTTGAAGTATTAATATCCCTGGATCCTCATCAAAAGGGTGGCATTCACCTGGGGATTACTGTCTTGAGATCTTAAGCATTGAAATCTTTCTAAATACGCTCTACTATCTAAGTTTTAAAATTGGTTTCATAAAACCCTTATGTTGATTTCCATTTTATTCTTAAGTACAGTAAGTTTCACTGTGTTGACCAATAGAAGAACATTTTTTGAACTTTCTCCATGATCAAATTCCTTTTCTAATTTTGTAGTAACATATTTCTTCTAAAAGTACACTACCTTATGAGAAAATTCACTAGAAATTAAAATTTAATGCAAATAAATTTCCATCTGATGATTCCATATGAAATTATAATCAACTGTAATAAGTGAAATAATTTATCCAATTAGAGGAGAGCAAGATGTATTTTTCTCTGTATTTCTATACCCTTTGCCACTTCATTCAATACATTGTATAATACATAATATTATTAGTAATGTATTCTTGGAATCTTTTATTTTGGAATGATGCTAACTCTGTCTCTTTGCCAATTCTAATACCAGGTTCCAAGTAATAAATCTACAGTACAAAGAGAACTGAATATTCATTCTAGGGCTAAGATATGAACTTCGCAATTCATTTGGGTACCTATTTTCATTGAATTTCCTTGAAAACAGTCTGTTCCTGGTGCCCAGTGATAATTCAGTCGGGACCAGCATGACTAAGAGGAAGGAGAAAGTACAGTGAAATGCTAAGGTTCAGAAAAGGGACCCTAAAGGACAGTTTAGTCCCAGGATGAAAAAAAGAAGACCTGGTTTAATCACGTTATATGGACTAAGAAGTGCACTCATTCTTCTATTTTGGGAGAGGAGTGGGGACAGCCTTGAAGATCATATTTGGATCGGGAAGAAGCATCTCTCTGGGTCAGGGGTGGGGAACAGAAAGGGATCATGGGAAGGAAAATGATACAAGATTTGACCGAAGCAAAGAAAGCAAGCAAATCCTCGAATGTGCTAATCCTTGTTAGTAACAGTCTTTCCCAAGCTTCCGCTGTTACCAGCAAGTGATCAGGAAGACTAGGAGCTATTTCTGACTGTAAATGCATTGTATAATGGCTCTGCTGCAGTTCTGTGACTTCCAAACCAGGAATTAAACACTTTTTAAGAAAAAAACATTTCCTATGCTAGTCTCCCAGCAAAATGTATGTGTTTTGGAGACTTCGAAGGTATTATCTGAGTTCACGTTCAGCCACAGCTTATTAATAACCCTCAAGCTGTCAGAATCTCTATAGTTACCATTTACAATTTTATACTGTGAAAAAATACAGATCAGTGAAAAGCATAAAGATAAATTGGAATTCACTTGAAAGAGGCTCTGAGGCCTGGGAGGTTCTCTGCTATCTGTTAAAGAATGAGGCATGTATAAAATAGTTGGCTGAATTTCACTGATCTTCCCAATGTGAACAAATATACTATGTATATTGTGTGTATTTCTAGAATTCAATGGCAGCTGCTGGTGGTGTTGTAATTAGAAATCTATATAGAATATAGATGTTTAGAGAGATGGTGCCAATCCTAAAAGATTTGTGTGGGCTACAAGTGCTTGTACTTACTTTTTTCTGCACTTTAACTGATTTGGTTTTAAAATTGTGTGCGTGTATCTGTTCTTTTTCTGTTGTTGCAGCTTGTACTATTAAAACAATAGAGAATGTTAAATTATTTTGATGTGAATTGCAAATGATTTTTTTCATAAACTTTAACATTTTTATCAGCATTGTTTTGCTTTGTACTTGTATAAATGTGTTTTATTTTAGCATTTTAAAATACACTTGCCTGTTTCTCAGTTGTCTCAATCATGTTATAGTTGGTGTTTGTGAAGTCAGTTACTTTTTGAAAAATATTAAAAAAGAAACTATGGTATGACTTTAAGATTCTTCCCCTTAAATGTTTAGAATGTTGTCTTAATAGTGTTTTCTGAGACCCAGAGAGCCATACTGTGAATTAACCTTAAATTCCGAATAATCTACACATTTGAATTATGGAGTTTACAAAGTAGCCCATTGACAATAGATTGAGATGAAAATACAAAGCAACCACAAACCAATCAGAAATTTTGTCCCCAAAGACATCTACAAATGCCTATTAGGGCATAAGTAAATAGTTTTCTTAAAACAAGAAAGCATGTAGGGAATATACCTAGTTTTTTGTGTCTGGAAATACAAATACCAATTACAGACACAGTTCCACAATCATCTGTGTTTATAGAGGTAACATCACAAAAATAACATAGACTGTGTGTGCACCTAAATTTGTATCTGTACATATATGCAAACATACACATTTCTATATAGATATTGTACTTTTGAGCCCATCTATATATGTGTGTTTGTGTGTGTGTGTTTGTGTGTGCATGTATAGATATATGTATATAATTTTCCCAGAAAAAAAATTACTTGTTAAATCACTTTCTACTTTGATGGATTCTTAAGCAAATTTACACTCCCTGAACACAAATTAGCTAAAACCTAAAAGCATAATGTAGACTATATGCATAATATATGGAAGAGAAAGACAATGTAGATTTTAAAATATAGCTCCTCTCTGCTTCCCTACATTGTATTATTTATACATGTATAATATATATGTATAGTCTTATACATATGGAAATGGATACAAAATATGTTTGATCTTAAAAAAGAAAACCACTTTTTGTGCTTTGTCAGACTCTCCTTCAGTGTCTTCTATCCTGAAGTAATGTAAATGGGCATATGTTTATCTAAACTTGAGGTTGAGGCGAGATATCTGGACCATACACCGAAAATTATCTTCTAAAGATCCAAAGAGTCTTGGAAGACTCCGTAGAATCATGGAAGGCCATTCAAAACCAGCTGCTGCAATAGAAATGGCATTGAATTAAAAGTCAGGATCTATTACCTGGTCCCGTATGACCTTGGATAAATTACCTTGACTTCTCTATAACTCAGTTCCTCTTTCTTTAAATGCAGAGGTGAGTTATAAGAACCTGTGAGATTTCTTCCATTTCCAGCATTTCTCGTAAAAGATAAATGCTCAATAGATAATATGAGATGATAATTATCAGTGGCAACATGGTATTTATTATACAGTTAATATTAATATACGTCCAATATTACTTGTAGAGCTATAACAAATTCTTGGCCAGCTTAAAGCATATACTATTAAGGGAAAAGCCTATTGAGAGTTGACCTCATGCAACCTTGGAACTGTCCATCAAGGCCAATTTACCAAATTGATCTTAAACACTACAGAAAGAGTGCTTTTCTTCTGTTATAATCTATATCGAATGCTGGCCAACACTGTACATAAATGATCAGTTTTAAAAAATAAACGATTCTCAAACATTTACTTCCTTATGATAGCTAGCTAGATAGGTAGGTAGATAGATAAACAGAATTATATTAATGAAATTATCTCCTTAAACAAAAGGATAGTATTTACATTTCTTTCTCAAAGCATTTCAATATTCAGAATCAGTACTACATTTCACACTGCCTATTAATTTTTAAGAATTATTTTAATTGATAAATTCTATGAAGAAAACCTTTAGACTCAGCTTCTCTGGTCATTCTTAGAATCCAAAACCAAAAGTGTTACAGGAAAACTTAGCTTAACCTCCACAAGAATAAATATTTTAAAGCAGCTTTTACTCCAGACCAAAGGCGTTTATTTTTGCCATGACATATAAGACTTTTTGAGGTGTATGACCTATGTGAACATTTATATAAATAGGCTAGGATGTGGTATAGATATCAGATATATTTGGCTTACTTATATATAGCTTGTATTTTTACCCATTGACATAAAATAAAGGTTTACATAACTATCATGTTTCTATAACAGGATAAATGTTATATAATAAATCACATGAATGATATGTTCATGAAAATTACATAATATGGTAAATTGGCTTTTCTGAACTCTTAAATAATAGTAGATGTTTCATAAAATAAAAGCTTTTAGAGTTTTAAAAGTTTGAAAAACAGAATAATTCCAAGTCCAATGGGCTCCTTCACCTCAGAACTTGCCACTCTTTAAGTAGGCTAATATGCATAACTCTGGAAGTTTTTTTTTAACGTGTAGTCTCCTCAGAGTAGACCTTCATAGAACTAATTTGGAACTGCTATGATATAAAATTTATAATTTGTACACACTTTTTCTTTCGGTCTTGTAAATTAATTGTTATTTCCATGATGATCTCCTAAGGCTTTTGGAGAAGAAAACGTGGATTGACAGCATCACTTTCAGAGCCATTATATTGAACCATGAGAAGTCTTGCTCAATTTTATTATCTACGTTCCTCCTATTTCTGATTTCTCAGAGCTCTACCAGCACATTAACTTTACTCTCAGAAGCCAAGCCAAGGGTTTTGTTTTTCTTTTCCTTATTTTGTTTTCATGAGACTTGTTGGATGGTTCCCTTAACCCCAACAGCATTGGATAAAGCAATATGTGAGAGAGTAGCATTAGTAGATGTTAAGTAGCCAATGAACTGTATTCCAAGAGCAGTAGAAGTCTACTGGAATATTATCCAGAGTTATTGTCGAAACTTTTTCCATTCTTTTTTCTAATTTACCCAAATGAGCAAAATGACATTGGCACATCTATAATATATACCATACTAATGCATTTCTACTCCTGCATATTCAAAATAATGATTTCCACTTTTTACTTCCTTGTATGTTGTGGTACTCTCTGTCACATACTTTCTCTCCCTAAAGAGCTCAAGTCACATCATTAGCCCTAGTACCTTTACCCCACTCTCCAAGGAGGCATGAAACACTCTAAATGTACATATAGAGAAAAAGTCTTATTCTGGGAACACAAGTCCCACTCCAAAAATTCAAGATGAATCAGAAGCAAAATTAGGGGAATATCCTGGCTAGTTCTATCCAGTCAGTATGAGAGAAGCCAGTAGGAATGCTTTCTTGCTCTTTCCATGGTAATAAAAAGCCCCAAATTCAATTCCTAATTGACAAAGTAAGCGTCAAGAACCCAAGAAAAATGCAAGAAATGATGACCAGGTCAACAAACAGATAAAAAGTTCAAATAAACTAAAGGAAGCTAAGAGGACCAAAGAAAGAATAATGTGACTGAGTGATGCTATTTGCTGAACCAGCATCATCAGTTAACCCAGCCTTGGTATATGCAAAACACCAAGAGAGGCAAATGCTAAATAAACAAAGACAAGTGTGGGAATATTAATGTCCAAGAAAAAATCATTCAAAATGAAATTCATTAAAAGGGCCAAAAAGGATATTTTGAATTGATAAAAATCTACTCAGAAGATAGAATAATCATGAACCTATATGTGCTTAATAATATGGCTTCAAAACACATAAAGGAAAGACTAATAGAAATATACACACAGAAAAATTCCACAACCATAATGGGTCTCTTTAATATACTTAGCTCATAAGTACATCAAGAAGCCAAAAGAAAAAATTGAAATAAATTTAGAGGAATCAAGTGATGTAAACACCATGTATAATCAAACAAATTTATTTACAGCTTTGTTCCTGTTAAACTGAGGATAGACATTCTTTTCATCATCCATGAAACATTCATAAACATTAATCTTGGATTTGACCACAAAGGAAATCTTAACAAATTCCAAAAAGCAAAAATCATACAAACTACATTCACTGAGTAAAAAACATGGAAATTTGAAATAAGAAAAAATAAGATATGAAAAAGAAATGTGTTCACTTGGGATCTCTCTTCTAAGAGCTATTTTTGGGATGAAGAGGAAAAATTAACTACAATTACAACATACTTAGAAATACATTAGTGAAAACCCTGCATATTAAAACCCTGCATATAACAGCCAAAGAATACTCCAAAGAAAATGTTTTACTCCAAATGTATACATTAAAAAAGACTGAAAATAAATTAAACATTCAAAGATGATGAAAAATAAACAGTAAATAAAAGAAAATACAAATAATGTTGCTCAAATCAAAATTAATACAAGAAAACACCCATTTAACAAAAAATTTAAAATGCTGATTAAAACCAAAATTTTTCATTTGAAAAGATCAGTACACTGACAAATATTTGTCAAATTTAATCAAGTAAAAGAGAGAAATCATAATTAACATTAATAATAAAGGAGTCATAGCTACACATATAAAAGGTATATATAAGAAAACACTAGGTAAAACTTCACACTAATAAATTTGAAAATATAGATGAAATGAATATTATTCTAGGAATAAATAAATAATCAAATTGAAGCAAAAACAAGTAGAACACAGATAAACTAATAATGATAGGATATCATGAAAACGAATTTAAAAATGTCTAACTCTAAAAAGTACACACCTAAATATTTCACAGGTCATTTCATCATGGTATATAAATATAGAATATGAAAAAATATGGAAATATCTACAGCTCATTTTATGAGGCTTTAATAAAACTTTGTTACGCAAATCAGACAAGGAGGGAAATAAAGTTATAGGCTAGCCTCATAAACACAGATCTTATATCCCAAATAAACTATTTATACATCAAATTGTGAAATTTAATAAAGTAAAACATAATACTTCATGACTAAGTATAGTTTACTCTAGGATTTTAAGTGTTGTCCAATATTAGAAAATTGTTTAATACATTAACATATTAAAAGAAAAATGTAAACTATATAATAGATAAGATAAAAATATTTGATAAAAGTCAACACCAATTCCTGATTAAAATAAATTTGCAGGGGTCAGCCCCTTGGCTGAGTGGTTAAGTTCACACACTCTGCTGTGGCAGCCTAGGGTTTCACCGGTTCGAATCCTGGATGCAGACATGGCACCACTCATCAGGCCATGCTGAGGCAGCATCCCACATGCCACAACAAGAAGGACTCACAACTAAGCATATACAACTATGTACTGGGGGGCTTTGGGAAGAAAAAAGGAAAAAAATAAAATCTTAAATAAATAAATAAATTTGCAACTAAAAATAGAAGGAAAGTTTCTTAAGATGAAAAAAAATCTATTAGAAACCTATAACAAACATGATACTAACAAAAATATTTGAAGAAATCCCATTAAATTGGAAATGAAAGATGAATGCCATATATGAACAATTTCTAAAGTGACTATGAAATTTTTGTCTAAGACAGGACATTTTTGAGAGTGAAATCAAGAGTAAGTATTAGTTATATTGAGACAGTGGCTTTACTTGGGACAACTGCTCAAACCTGGACTGTTCTGGGCAAACCAGGACATAGGCCCACCCCATCTCACTACCATTTAATATAGTATTTGATGTCCCAGATTAAACTTTGAGTAAAAAAACCAAAAGCAGATATTAATATTTTAAAGAAACAAAGCTGCCACTAGCAGATTCATCAACCAATAAAATCTAAAAACATCAAGAAATAAAATATTAAATGTAATGATATGAAAAAACAAAAAAAGAAAAAATAACTAATGATGTGCTCTGTGACTTTGGGCAAGCAATTTCTTGTCATGGGCTGCTCAAGAGCATTGTAAAATCTGCTAAACTAGTAGGGAAAATTAAAGACATAAACACAATAATTTTATTTTTCTTTTTTTTTTCAAGGAAAGATTCACCCTGAGCTAACATCTGTAGCCAATCTTCCTCTTTTTTTCTTTTCTCCCTGAAGCCCCAGTGCATGGTTGTGTATCTTACTTGTAAGTCCTTCTAGTTCTTCTACGTGAGCCATTGCTACAGAATGGCAACTGACAGATGGGTGGTTTGGTTCCACAACTGGGAAATGAACTCGGACTGCCAAAGCCATGAGAGCATCGAACTTTAACCACTAGAGCATCAGGGCTGGCCCCACAATAATTTTTTGTTTGTTTGTTTGTTTGTTTTTGGTGAGAAAGACTGGCCCCTGAGCTAACATCCATTGCCAATATTCCTCTTTTTGCTGAGGAAGATTAGCTCTGAGCTAACATCTGTGCCCATCTTCCTCTATTTTGTAGGTGGGACACTGCTACTGCATAGCTTGACAAGTGGTCCATAAGTCTGCACTCAGGATCTGAACCTGCAAACCCCAGGCCGCCAAAGTGGAGTGCACAAACTTAACCACTACACCACCAGGCCAGCCCACCACAATAATTTTTTAATTGTGAAAAACACAGTAAAGCACACTTGACAAAGAGGAATTAAAAGGGAAGGATATAGATGAGACCAATATCTTAGAACACTTCCCAAATCGATTTCCAAAGAACAGAATTTTAAAGGATCAGTAGGAGCCGACCAGATGAATAAAGGAGAGGGAAGCATTCAGGCACAGGGAACAGCACACCCACTGACACAAGAAAGTGCATGGAGTGTTCAGGGAAGTACCATTAGCCTGATTTGACTAGAGCTCCTTGGGAGGATAAAATGAGATAATGTACATGGAGTAAACAGTATATGGCACCCAGACTATCTTCCTTCAATGCTAGCTGCCTTAGCAGTAGTGGTAATCATAGTAGTAATGTGGTGTTAGATATTTAGATCTAATAATAGACCATGTAAAATATAAAACACCTGTAAGAATACACCTATGCGGGGCTGGCCCCGTGGCCGAGTGGTTAAGTTCGCGCGCTCTGCTGCAGGCAGCCCAGTGTTTCGTTAGTTCGAATCCTGGGCGCGGACATGGCACTGCTCATCAGACCACGCTGAGGCAGCGTCCCACATGCCACAACTAGAAGAACCCACAACGAAGAATACACAACTATGTACCGGGGGGCTTTGGGGAGAAAAAGGAAAAAATAAAATCTTAAAAAAAAAAAAAAAAAAAGAATACACCTATGCAAAATTGGTTATTGCTAATTTTATTCCTGAGTATATACACATCTTTCTCTAACAATTGGAACAGAAAGAATGTAAACCAATCAGAACTCAGAAAGATCTTAATCACCCCTGAATCACACACATACACACAATTGTTTGTTGCAGCAAATATCAGAACTAAATGTAAGAAAGAAGTTGATGTGGACATTTACAACCAAATTAGATTGAATGAAAAAGTGAATTAGCAAATAACCTCTGGTTAGTAATTTATAAAAATAAATAGCACTCAATAACAGCAAAAAAATGGGAGAGATTGTAACAAAGGCATGGCATTCAAATTAGGATATTTAAAACTGGGGAGGAAAAAAAAAGAAAGGACTTTGGAAAATACCAACTACATTGTGTATGACTTTGGTCAAGAGCCTCCTTCAGTTCTGGAGCTTTCTCAGCTCAGATAAGCCCCCTTCTCTAGATTTTCTCTTTTCTTCTGTAAGCTGAAACAGTCGTCTTAGGTCTATGTTTCCAAGATTTTCGAAGTTATCCTAGGGCCTTCATGCATTAAGACAGTATGAACATCCATTTTAATTTATCATTCTCTTTTTATTGTGGTAATAACACTTAACATGAGATCCACGTCTCAAAAATTTTTAAGTGTACAAAACAGTATTGTACAGGCACAGTGTTGTTGCACAGCAGATCTCTAGAACTTGTTCATCACGCATAACTGAAACTTTACACCCATTGGATAACAACTCTCCATTTCTCCCTAACCACTGCGCCTGGCGACCACCTTTCTACTCTCTGCTTCTGTGAGTTTGACTATTACAGATACCTTCTATAAGTGGAATCTTGCAGTATTTGTTCTTCTGTGACTGGCTTATTTCACTTAGCATAATGTCATCAAGGTTCATCCATGTTGTCGCATATTGGCAGGATTTCCTTATTGTTTTTTTAAATTTTTCATTTTTTTTTAGAGAAGTCTGTATCTACATTGGTGAGCAGACTACTTGAGGGGGATGAAGTGGAAGGAGGGGGCCCCAGTACAGCGAGAACCGTGCTTCACGGGCATGTAGGTGATGGAGAACTCACCCAGGTACTGGCCAATCATCTCACGCTTGATTTCCACCTGGTTGAAGGTCACACTTTTGTAGACGCCCACCATACTGCCTAGCATTTCAGGCAGGATGAGCCTGTCCCCCAGGTGCATCTTCACTACCTGGGGCTTCTCCATCGGAGGCACCTCCTTCTTGGCCTTGCGCAGGCGCTGCAGCAGGCAGAGCAGCTTCCTCCGCAGGCCGCGGTTCAGCCGCGGGCACTGTGAGCACGGTATAGGGGCATCAGCTGCTCGAAGGACGTGTCCAGCAGCTAGCCGAGGTCTGCGCCACCGTAGGTGAACTTCTGGAAGGTCCGCTGCTGCTTCTGCTCCACTTCTGCCATCTTGTCGGTTCTTTGGAAAGCTTTTGTTTGTTTCCACTGCATTTATTACTAATATAAAAGAAATGTTAAAAAGGAAAAAACATTTCATCTTCAGTTCTCCAATGGCTCTCATCCCTCCCTCTTGCCAGCACAACTCCTGACCCACATCTTCAGGGCTGGTTCAAAACAACCTGTTCACTGCCGTTTTCACAGGAAACAACCAGTGCCGAGGACATAGGGGTAAGAAGGTTGGAAGAGGGTGACAATCCTGTCCAGGTTCCACTCAAAGATAGGCCACGTGGAGAGTCATAGAATTCAAACAGAAGGGCTGGTGGCCTCACAATGCCATCGTCTAACTAAAATGGGCTGGAGAGGAGATAGAGTAGGCCCATCACAGGCTTCACAGGACATCTCACAGCCAGAATAACAGACCCCAGGAGAAGAATGGGGAGACCCACAGAGACAGTCTTGTGGAAAGTTTCACAATTCTTCCTGTTGGGAGTTGGGCAAAGTCTCCAGGGCACCAAGACCCTCACTCATTTTGAGGGAAAAACTTACTCTAGTGTTGGGAAATCACAAAAATGCCACGGACACTGAGAAAGGCTATGTGGAATGAGGAGCTGATAGGAGTGAGAGGCGTGGGTTCCTAATACTTTCTTTCAGTCTGCTAAACGCTATTAGGCATTGAGTTCTTTTTGACTGCTATTCAACTAAATACTGGTTTAAACGTAAGCATGTTTGGTGAACGTAGAAACAAATCATGAGTATTATAAATATAAGCGCTTTGATTTTTAAACTCCAAATATACTCCCTAACATCAGACCATGAAAGCAAGTTGTTTTTGCCATAATATATAGTGTCATTTTAATCTTTAAATTACATTCAATATCTAGACTAAACATGAAATAATCTTGTCTTATTTTGTCATCAAAACATAGATTTTTCTTCCAAATATAGTTTAAATTTTAAGAAGCTTTTTGATAAATGGAAAAGGGTTGAAACTTGTCTTTATTTATATTTCATTCAAACAACAAACACTTAATGGGTGTGTGCTATGTGCCAGGGCAGTTTTCTACATTCTGGGAGCCCCACAATGAACAAAACAAAAGTTGTTGTTTACAGCGAGCTCACTTGCTATTATGTGCATGAATAATGTGTGTTGGTGGAAGAGACAAAAAACCAAAAATTAAAAAGTAAAGTCTAGTGTATATTAGAAAATGACAAATGCTGTGGAGAAAAATAAAGCAGGTAAAGGAGACAGACATTCAGGAAAGGGAGAGTCATTGTAAGTAAATTCATCAGGAAAGATTTTACTTCTAGGTGATATCTGAGGAAAGACTTGAAGGAGGTGCAGAAGCAAATCATGAACATAAGAGGGGAAAGACTACGACAGGTGGAGAACATAGTACATGCAAAGACCCTGAGGAAGAAGTAAGTCTGAAAATGCAACAAGTCTAGTGTGCTTGAAGGAGACTCATCCTGGAATAAGTTAGTGGGAGCTAATGTCAGTAAGCCCAGGGTCAACTCATATAGAGCCTTGTAAGCCATTATAAGAAGGTTGGCTTTCACTCTGAAGGTTTTGAGTAGAAGAATAAAATGATCTGATTTATTTTAAGAAGACCAGTCTGGAAGCCCTGGAATAAATTGTTAGGAGGCAAAGTTGGAAGCAGGGAGACTGCTAATAACCTATTGCAATTAACAGACAAGAAAATGGTAGTGACTTATAGACCATGGTGGTAGCAGAGGAGGTCATGAGAGGTGATCATAGTTTATGTGTATATGTAAGATAGGTTCATCAAGATTTGCTATGGACTGGATGTGGACTATTAAAGAAATAGGAGTTGAGAATGATGCCCAGGTTTTTTGGCCATGATGGAGCGGCCTGTAACTGAGTTAGAAAAGGCTGCAGTTGGAGCAGATTTTGGAGGGAGGATTGGGCCATGATGAATTTGAGATCTGTTGGGGAAGATGGCTGGGTATTAAAGTTTAGAACTCAGGGAAGAAGTCTAGGCTAGAGCTATAAAACATATCAATTACTGAAGATAATATAAAAGCAAATCCTATTATATAATATGTAATTAACACATAATATATAAAGATCAAAGATAAATTAACTTAAAATTACTTCTTAATCATTTCCTACCTAAAAATTATGATTTTTTAATTCTAAGGGGGTTTGTGAGATTACATATCACTG